>NC_140585.1:82790900-83390900 GCF_964204655.1 Triturus cristatus
TACCGGTAGTGTACCAAGCTCCATCAGCACGTGAATCCTATCCGCCATATTGCTAAACTCGTAAAGAATGTGCATTTTGTATCCGACGGCTCCGTGGCACCGCGTCCCACCTAACATCATATACGTATAAGGTCGCGCCAGCTGCTAGTTTGGTATGCAATGGGTACACGGTACCAAGCTGCGCATTACATCATATACGTATGGGGTCGCGCCGGCTGCGCGTTCCGTATGCGACGAGTGCACGCTACCAGGCCCTGTGTTACGTCATAGACGTATGGTGTCGCGCCGGGTATGCCATTCCCTCATTTTTTTTATGTCTCAAAACTAAATTAAATAAGTTTAAAGTGTATATGAGAGCAAGCGATAATCTAAAATATTTTAAACACATATATTTCTAACTGTAATAAACTTATATTATGGTAAATATATTTTCTCAAAATCGCGTTGGGTGCGGCCTCCTTGCATGCTCTGTGCGCGATTGCCATGTGACCTTAAAAAAAGCATTTGATTGGTTCATAACATTTCACATTGTAACAGTTGGAGGACCCCACCCATTTTAGTCATTCTTTCTACAGCGTTTGATGAGAGACACCTCTTCTGCTTAGAGAGCTTTTTTGAAAAGTTTTTTGCTGTGTACACATATCTTATAGTACACACAACATGCAACGATCATCTTGATCAATATTCATGCTCTGTACAGTAGCCTTTCACTTGTGATGGCCATGCATCTGAAACATTACATCAAAAAACAAATGTGTGTTACACGATGCCCCTGGTGTGTGTGTGTGTGTGTGTGTGTGTGCGCGCGCATTATTGTGCTGCCTTTCAGCCTGGGTATTGGTGGCTCGAAGGGGTATTATCAGCCAAGGGCAGAGTGCACATCCTAGATCACATGTGTCGAACAGTAAAGAGTAATGTGTAGATTGTGTTGCAGAATGCTCTGTTGTCAGGCTTTACCCATATAGTAGTGTGTAATATGTGAGACTTTCAGATTCACGTTTGACATGCATTGCTTGACTGTAATGAGCGTTATCACTGTGTATGACGTAGCCTCACTGCTAATCCTCCCTCCATCCGAGCACATTCACATGTGTGCGCTTCGTGATAGCAACACTTTCAATAATACCGCACACCATTGACATGCGTGTCTGCGCATATCCACAAGCTTGACAACGACATGTGATGTTGTCCATTCAATTTTTTCGGACAGCATCTCATTAGCGATAGTTGCCGCCCTCTCGGTACATGCGACATAAATGTAAATTGCGGATTGTGCGACGTCAAAACTGCAACAGGGACACACACATTAGTACACTTCCTGCCCAGGCAGGATCTGAACAACGCCCAGGTCACCGGAATAATTATTCACACCCCTACGCTGGCCTGGCGTACGCAAGCCCAGCCCACTTTGCGTACATATAAATAGGATAACGACAACGCCACATGTCCCAGTTCTTCCACACTGCCTCAGGTGATGTGGCCGCATCCACCTCGCATATCACAATGCGCAATAAAAAAAAAGGGATCCATAAGGTGTACACCATCCTGGCAATCAAAACTAGATCTGAATTGTGAGCCCTGCTGGCTGTCATGTTTGGACACACACCAATGACAGCAGGTGAGCAGTGGGGCCTGGGTGCACAGGGCTGCAATTGAGCGTGGTGAGGCAGGAGGGGTGGGGTGCATCAGCCTGGGTGCGCATGTGCGAACAAGCGATGTTGCCATGCGTAATGATATGATCTATCTCTGACCTCATTCAGTCACATCTGTCTCATTTTAAGGACCTGCTGGCCCATACTGTAGGCCTGAGCCAGCGGGCAGCGCTGCCCTACAGACACGTGGCGTTGGCTTTTGGGGCACTGTAGTGACCTGATTACTAAGTGTACATGCACACAGGCTTGCGCCACTGCATTGCACACGCACTTTATGCTTCTAGCATGCGCTCTGTTCCTTTGTATGTGAACGTTGGTATAACATATTATTATTTAACCTTGTGTATTCTCGAGCACTCCAACTCCTCTTTGAACCACGATTACCTCTAACAGTTGGTAGATCGTACTTCAAGAAGGAAGGATGCACTCAACTGGTGTTCTCTATTAAGCTTGAAATAAACCTTCATTTACCTCAAGACGTTTCCAGCATTATATTATTTCTCCCTTTTCAGACACTGGGTTAGTGGAACCAAAATCTGCGGAGCGGATACTCAGCTCCTGATGAGGCCCTGGGCATTCTGACGCCTTCCATCGTGGTATCAAGACACCGTCCCCGACCGGAGACCTGCTGTACCACCCTGAGAGAGGCACCCCGGAGTTGGAGCTCGCACTGGCACGTCGTTGGACACACCGGTTGTGGCAGGTAAGCAGTGAAGCCTTGCTGCGCAGGAGCTGCAATTGAGCACAGTGCAGGGGAAGGGGCTGCAGTGCAGCAGCCTGGGTGCACAGGTGCAGGCAAGCGATGTTGCCGTAGATAATAATGTAATCTCTAGCCTCATTCATATCTCTGTTTCATTTAAGACTTGCTAGACCGTACTCTTTCTCGCAGACCCCAGCATCCTAGACACACGGGTGACGGGAGGTGAACAGTGAGGGCTGGGTGCAGTAGGCCGACGCTATGTCTCCTCCTCCCTCTGTTCTTTTGACTCTCCCTCCACTTCTCCCTTCCATCCACTCGCTCTCTGTCCCATTCTCACTTTCTTTCTTCCTTTCATTCTGATTACCTTTCTTTTTCTCTTGGACATGGCACAAATACTTATGTTTCTTTTTCTCATGCTCCCGCCCTGTAATAGCAAACATAAATGTCCAGCGGATGCACACCCCGGGACATAGTATGAGCTGCGCCTGGGAGGTGGCGCTCCATAGGGCCATGATGCATTGGTTACTGCATAACTACAGAATTAGTATAAACGCATACTAACACTACTTGCAGACGTGTTGTACAGTGACCAGAGTGTAGTGAAGAGGCAGAGGAAGCCCAAAATCCCAAAATTTAAATCCTACCAGAGGTCGGATGACATAGTTCGATGAGCCGACGACCCTGGGATGAGTAGAAACAGCTTCACGAAGAAAACGGGTTTTCAGCAGAACACAAGGAAGCTCAACATATTGGTGAGTGCTGCCTTCTTTTTACCTTCTCCTGCTCGTCGCCAAATTTATGTAGTGAAGGGGAAGACAGCAGTGAATCCGATAAGTAGATTTATTGCAGGAAAAGAAGACAGCTTAAACCGCCACCAACAGGAGCAGACAGCAAGGCAACCGTCTTCTCCAGAACCGGGTACAAACTCCCCAAGATTCCCCTCATGACAGCCGTACATTCTAACATTACATACTTACATTCTAATAGCATTACATGCTAACATTCTACTATGACTTACATTGGAATACTACACAGAGCACATGACTTTACAGCAATGAGCTCATAGTTTCATCCACGAGTCTTGAGAACGCTAGGGGTGAGTAGTTCGCTTCCCACTCCCTGTATTGTATAAACGCCTAAACTAACAGTACTTCCACAGGTATGCTACAGCGCACAGAGCACATCACTTTACAACAATGAGCTCACGGTTTAATCCCCGAGTCTTCAGACCAGTAGGGGTGAGTAGTTCGCTTCCCACTCCCTGTATAGTATAAACGCATTACACTACTTACACAGTTATACTACAGCGGCCAGTATGCTACAGCGCACAGAGGCCATCACTTTACAGCAATCAGCTCGGGTTGATCCCCGAGTCTTCACACCGGTAGGCGCGAGTACTTCGCTTCCCACTTCCGGTATAGTATAAACGCACGGTAGAGGTCAGTAGTTCGCTTCCCACTCCCTGTATGGTATAAACGACTACTAACACTACTTGCACAGGTATGCTACAAAGACCAGAGAACATCACTTTACAGCAATGAGCTCACGGTTTAGGCTCTCGGTTTCATACCAGAGTGTAGCAGCATCTCATCTCAGCACCATGTCACTCTGAGCAACACCGCACTTTCAGACCGGTGGGAGTGACTACTTCGCTTCGCACTCCCCCACAGAGGTTACAGTGCTCCTATCCTCCTGTTTCCTACTCTTTTCGCCCTTTTTTCCCCTTACTCGTTTCAACGGAATCACAAAATGGCTGCCAACACTTCCTAGTTGCAACAGCTCGCAGCCAATAAGCAGCAAGCTCGTGCTCGTAACGCCTCAGCCATATCAGATGGCAGAATTCCCAAATATCGATATCTGCAAATTTCGATATTTCTCCAAAACTACTGAACGGATTTACACTAAATAAACAAAAGCGTGCTTTCTAGACCAAGACCCTCTCCCCGTAATACCGTTCACCCGTTCGACCTGTAGCCTTGTCTAAAGTATCCTAAGGAAATTGCATGGAGAAAACATGTTTTGGGACCCCCCTTTTTTCTCGGCCCCCCCATGACGAATCACCCCCAAACTTTCAACATAGGAGCTGATATGAACAAAGAATTAGTTTGGAAAATTTCATGAAGATTCATCAAACGACGCCAAAGTTATAAGCAAAACAAAAAATGCTCTTCCTATGGAAACTTGGTCCTAACTATAACTACCTTCTGGCGGTCGCCAGTAGGTAATATATATATATATATATATATATACACTTAAACACCTCTCAGCACTTCCTTTGCGGCGAACTGACAGAAACGGACCACCAGGACAAGTTAGTGGCAACATTTTCTTCTTTTTATTTTCAATTCCTCATTTCATAACGCGTTTCGGGCATCAAGTGCCCTTGATCACATATATATATATATATATATATATATATACACAAACAATAATAACACACTTGGTGAATGCAACTGTTAAATGCATGAATAATAGTATGAATAAACAAGCAGCAAATAAAACTGGACGTCCTGCAAGAAATCAGAAAGATATATATACACTAAATACATCAGATGATTACACTTGAATGTACACTCTGACTCACTCACATATCACAAAGAAAACACCTTGTATGTTTATAGCCACTGCCAACGCATCACAATGGCAACAATCAGAAATCAAACTTCATCTGGTGCAATCTTCATCCTGACCCACTCCAGACTAGGGGACTCACAGCCAAAATCAGGAGACTCAGCAACTAGATGCCTGCACTGACGATGCGTCCACCATTCAGGCTCAAACAATCCCGGTTTCTAAGTCAACAAACCACAGCTTTATAGTCTCAAAACACACTAGAAGGTTCGAGAGTCTTTCCTTCCGCACCAAGGAAACTTACTGGAATTGGCCAGCTTCCATGCAAGCATTCCAGGGCAAAAGGAGTTCCCAGGTTCACTTTACATTCTCACATGTTCCAGCCGTTATCTTAAGGAAGCTTACGAAAGCCTCCAGTAAATTCAACAATCTCCTCTCCAAAAACAAAGCAACCTTGAACGTGATTAACCCAAACAACTTGAGCACTCTGGGGTCCTGTCTGTGCACACAAAAAGCTCAAGCAAAACAGAGTCAGGGTTCAAGATGACATGAGGGCATGTCAAAGCCAATAGTAAGAACTTCATAATACTTCCCAATGTATAACACAATGCACATTTGTCCACCACTGCCTATAGCATCACACACTTCAGCTGCCAATGTACAACATAATGCAATTTTGAGCACCACTGCTCATAACACTGCACTTTGAGACCAAAATGTACATTCCACACCTCTCTCTCTCATGCTTTCAAATGCACATCCCCCATGTTCTGTTCTTGGCAAGGCTGTTCTACTCTGTGACAGCTTCCACCTTAAGACTGCAAGATCACACAAAAGGAATCTTCAAGGGAAATAAAGCATATGCAGGACGTACATTCATGCTAGGGTAAAATGAAACACAAAAGTCAATTAAAATGATGGTAGTCAAAGGTCATCACTTGGTGTCAAACCATAAGAGTGCCTCCAGCACTACATTTTGATACCAAACATCTTAGCATTCAGTAAAGCCATTATGGAGCTGTGGAGTTCGTAATGATAACCCCCAGCCCATGTACTCAATATGGCTTCACTGCACTTACAATGTTTTAGAATGGACTTAGACACTCTAGGGGCATATTGCTCATGCAGCTGTCCTGTGGTATAGTGCACCCTGTATTGGGGATTTGAGGCCTGCTTGAGGGGTGATTAACCTATGTCACAGGCAGTGTTTTGCGGGAATGGCACAGAGGGAGTTGTACAAAGTTGTGTGGCACAAACTTGCACGTCACTCAGTGCACAGCCTTGAAATGAGATACTTTTTCTCACATTAAACCACAATTTCTCCAGTACTCCTTCTTTAAAACATATTTTTATTTATCCTATTCCACAAATTCTTCCAGTGTTATACTTGTTCACTCCAAGGTAATGTTAATTCATAATGACTTGTACGTCTCTTTTTTCATCTGACATCAACATGCCCATCCAGGCCTTTTCAATGCCACTGCAGAATTAACAATTTGTTCTAGTTGATGTCATAACTTAGTTCCCAAAGCATTTCGGGCTTTTTCAGCCCTTCGTCAGGGGTATCCGTAAAGTTAAATAGAACCCGTAAATATTCTAATTTTTGCATACAAAAATGCCTTTCGTGTCAAATTATCCCTTTAAAATGTTCAAAATGTGATATTTAACTTAAAATTCTCCCAATGTATATACATGACTGAAATATGCATCATTAATGTTAACAACTGTCGTAATCATACACTACCGCACCCGTCGCCAAACAAAACAGGTTAAACACTTTGTCACAACAAGAGTGAGGCAGACTGGTGGTTATACTGTTAGTTTATCGACACATAGCATTTGTTTGGAGACGGGTGGGGTAGCGTATGATTACGACACAAATACTTATCTGATTTGGTGTTCCTGACACTGTGGGCATCCACTCCTTTTCACCTTATGGTTTAGAACATGTGCAAGAAGACAGAAAATAGAGATGAAAGCATTACCTGACATTTAAGGCTTTATTATTTAGTAATTAAAATACTTTCTGTTGAGAAGATTATGCTCATGAAGGAGTCACAGTTGTTTATGCTCCTACAAGAGTCTGGTGAAATAGAACCAGACAGTTGCTTAGTGGTTTCTAGCCCAGAGGCAGTTTATTTCTTTCATATGCTTATAGCACTCACGTTTACTAATAGTTCTTTATTTTCCCCAACAGAACCAGACATTTGCTTGACACCTTAGCTATGTGACAGAATACGAAGAAGTGAAACCTTAAGGTATTAAAACAACACATGGGGAGACCTAGAAACAGAGATACCTTATTACTACATACTTATCTGTTTTTCTGTTCTTCTCTGCAGATGTTTTGCCATGTCCTTGCCTGGTCCTATCGCAGTCTGGGGTTTGAAGAGTGATCCTTATCCTTCCTTGTTTTGTTTCCCTTCTTCCCCGGGTTACCATTGTTACCTTGACTGAGTCGGGTGCAATAGGTGATTTGGCAAAGTTGTGGACCTTTCTTCATGTCCATGACGTTCCTGCGGAAACACAGGTGAGACCTTGATAATGTGTTTGGTGAGGGGTCACTGAGGGTGGCACAATACATGCTGCAGCCCTTCAAGACCCTCTCCAGTCACAAGGCCCTTGGTACCAGTGGTACCTTTTACAAGGGACTGATGGGTGTGCTAGAAGGGTGCCAATTGTGGAAACAAAGGTGCAGTTTTGGGAAAGAACACAGGGAACCTGATTAGCAAGTACCCAGTGCACATGCAGAGTGCATCAGAAATCGGGCAAAAAGTTGGGGGTAACCATGCAAAAAGGGGCACTTTTCTACACAACCTTCCCCACATAAAAAAGGATGAGACTAACCTTTCCCAAGAGAGCCTTCATTGTCTAAGTGGAAGAACCTGAAAAGTCCATCTGCATTGCAATGGGCAATCCCATGTCTGTGTTCCACTGTAAAGTCCATTCGCTGTAAGGAGCTGGACTACATAAAAAGTTTTGGTTTCTCCTACTTTCATCTGCATAAGGCATATAAAAGGCCTGTGGTCAGTTTGAATGAGGAAGTGAGTGTCAAACAGGTATGGTCTCAACTTCTTCAGGGACAAGACCACAGTAAAGGCCTCACTCTCAATGGCACTCAACGCTGTTCCGTAGGGGAGTAACCTGCTAATAAAAGCATGAGGCTGGTCTTGGTCATCATCATTTGTTTGGGATAGGACTGCCCCTATCCCTAGCTTAGAGGCATCAGTCTGCACAATGAACTGCTTGAAGTAGTCTGGAGCTTTGAGAACTGGCGCTGAACACTTTCAAGGTATCAAAAGCCTTTTGACAATTAAATGTCCAGTTTATTTTCTTGGGCATTTTCTTGGAGGTGAGCTCTGTGAGGGGTGTCACAATGGATCCATACCCCTTCACATACCTCCTGCAATACCCAGTCAAGCCAAGGATAATTAGGCCTGCAGATTGCAGGGCCTGTAACGCCTTCTCCAGGTGGATCAGGTGATTCTGCCAGAAGGAGCTAAAGACAGCAGTATCATCCAGATATGCTGCACAAAGGGCCTCCATCCCAGCAAGGACTTGATTCGCCAACCTTTGGAAGGCGGCAGGGGCAATCTTTAAGCCAAAGGGCATAACAGTAAACTGATAATGCCCATCTGGTGTGGAGAATGAGAATGTTGTCTTTTCTTTGGCTTCTGGGGCCATGCCAATCTGACAGTACCCTGCAGTTAAGTCAAAAGTACTGAGAAATTTGGCTGCACCCAATTTGTCTATAAGCTCATCAGCCCGGGGTATATGGTGTGCATCTGTCTTATTGACACACAAAACATAATTTCCCTCTTTCCAACCTGTGGGTGAGGCTTGGGGACTAAGACCATTGAGCTGGCCCAGGGACTATCAGAGGGTTCAATAACCCCTATCTCCAGCATATTGCTGACCTCAACTTTGATTTTCTCCTTAACTTGGTCAGACTGCCAATAGATCTTTGTTTTGACAGGCAAACTGTCCCCAGTGTCCACATCATGGGTACACTAGGGTGTCTGTCCACGGGGTGAGGAGAAAAGCTCAGCATACTGTTATAGGACTTGCCTGCAGTCAGCCTGTTGTTGAGCTTGAGCAGAGGGTGCCTGAATAGACACCTTCATAAACTGACCCATCTTTTGGACTGTAGGAGAGGATGTCAGGGAGAGGTTCACTCTCTGTCTCCTGATCCTCATCAGTATCCATCAGCATGGTTACATCAGCCCTATCATAAAAAAGTTTGAGGCGGTTCACATTGTTAAAAGGTAGCGGCAGTTGCAGTCGATAACCTTTCGAGTATTGCCCGGCGGTAATCGCCTCTTATACCATTCGATAATTAACCAACAAAGAGGCAGGCGCCGGAGACTAGAAGGCAGGAAACCAAGGTTTATTCTCTCCGGAGCAGAACACATCAGATCAGACAGCAAGGTATCGTCAAGAGGTGCTCTAACCACATCTCTGAGGCCTGGCCTCTTATACACAGGTTTATGACTTTATTGCAGGTTTATCATACATGACACATTCTTGAGATCGCTTTGATACATGAAAGAACATCCTCAGAATCCCCACTTCAAGCTCGTTCCCACACATATCTATAGTGGAAGTCCCCACCCCACCCACAGTAGGAGATGGCTATCACACAGCTGGACATTCCGCCAATTCCCGGGGGTGTGTGCGACTGGTCGGGTCTCAGGGGGTGGGGGGCCTTGATTTACTGTAATCCCTTTGATGTGGGGTGTTTCCCTTACAGTAGGGGCAATAAACTGCATCCGCAGGGCTAGGTGATGGACTGGGATCGGTTCGGACTATTTGGGCGCAGAGGAAGGGGGTTATCAAAGAGATGTATGACCATGTATGGGATGTCGGTCAGGCGTGGGATGTGGTTCCATGGCAGGGTCGCGCAGAAGGAGAGGGTTTATGGCCCATGTATGAGAGAGCGGGGGTGGCCGGCGCGCGGGGGATGTTCGCAGCGTCAGGGGGACGCGCTGGCGATCGGCAATGAGCAGGGAGAGAGACCAGGGTGCCTAAAATGGCTGCCGTGCGCTTTACTGTGTGTCGCGCTGGGGAGAGACAAGATGGCGCAGATAATGTTCAGTTACGAGCTACTTTTCCACAGTCCTCCCTTTTAACATATCTCGCCAGCTTGTTTAGTTCGGATCTATCCCCATAATGCCACAAACTTTTACCTTGTATAGAGCTTTCATATATTCTGCTTCAAAGTTCAGAGTTTTAGGGCGGACAGGAATAATCCGACACATTTGTACATAATTACATGTAGTTGATGGGATAGGTGAGGAGGAAGTGCATACAAAATTACGTCAGCTGCGTCACATGTCAGACCCGGAGATAGGAGGAGGGAAGCTCGCTTGAACACAAACATGATACCGTAAAGTAATAAAAAATGTTTCTGGCAAAACAAGGAATATTACGTACATTACTTAAGGCCTAGACTTCGTGTGGATCAAACTAGACAGCATAGTCATGTGCACGGCTGGTGTTATACAAGTGTCATTATACAAAGTTAAAGTTTCTTAACTATCTGTGTACAGTTGGAAGTGACCGATGCAATATCATGAAAACTCGATTGGAAGATAGTCAATACGAAAGCGGTTGGGAGAGGAATTCAACTTAACAATGGTTACAGTCAGGGGGGGGGTTCTTCTTTCCAGTGTCCTATTATAACGAGCCATCACTGGTAAGCTCTCATTGTTCTTCTTCTTTTGTTGGCACTGTTGAGCACCGGCGGTGGAGCTAAGGTCCAGCTCAAATCCAAGTTTTCACGTAGCAGGGTATGACCATTCGTTGTTCTCGGATCACAGTCCTGTTCCCTAACTCATCTTATCATAGGTACCTTGAGACGGGGTACCCGCATTTTGTTCTTCTGTTGTCAAGTCAAATTCAAAATCCCATATAAACGAGAGGGGGGGGGGAATAGGGGCGTGCTTTGGGATGCTGAGGGAAGAGGGGGCGGAGTGGGATCGGATCAAAAAGCGGACCAAGGAGAGCAGAATCTTTCAGCACTGGGCCCATCAATCGGGCCCGACGGGTTGGGACTTCAGGCACGTTGATCAGCGAGCAGGGGGCCTCGGGATAGCCCTTCGTTCTATCGCTTTTCATGTTGATAATGGTGCCTCGTCCCGTGCCCTTTTTGCTTCGTGGCTCCCCCTTGGTCGATGCCATAGGTGTTCCATGATCCGCAGCCAGGCTGTGCGTCACGTCCGACCCCTTCTCTTCCGATGACTGCATGTTATCTTTGAATGAGTACAAAAAACAAAATCTTAGAGAGTTGGCAGGGAAGACATTTACGCACTTCATCCTCTCTCCCAACCACCGAGTAGTCGGGGAAATGTTTTGTCGGTCGCTCTATGATGGATGTCTATTAATTCTTATGTCGGTGTATGTTACTAACTTATTAATCATTGTTGTGGTGCATGTTTTGTGGGTGTTCTTGCAAATTTCCATCGTCTGGCCTGCTAGGTGTCCATTCCTGTACTTTATAATCGTTGCAGGAAGCTTGACATCTGTCAACGTTCTGGTCTATCAAAGTTCGAACCGGCTTCTCCGGTAGAAACTCGTTCTTCTAACACAAGCTCTGTTAATTCACATTTTTCTCCGAGGACTGCTAAGTTTATAAAAAAGTGCGAGGTGCCACTGTCATGGGTTCACAAATATCTATTTCGGGGAGGGAAACAAGCTAAAGACAATAGGTAACCCTTATTAGTTTAGGCAATGTGTCTTCAGAAAATAAAGTCATCAGCTATATTGTTCAAAATACCCTGGGATGGCTAGTACCAAACTGGGGCTATTCTGGGAGGACGGGGTGTTTAGACGTTCCAGTTCTGGGCAATTGGGCGGGGCGACTCTTAGCGGCGGAGGTGGTGCCGTTAGAGCTCTAAAACGCAAACCACTGACATATAGTCCCCGTGGTGAGGGCCAGATTGGGAGACATCAGTCGTTGTACCTGTCCTTTCTTTCTCAACCAGTGAAGTTCAACATTTTACTGAAAGGAGAGGTAGTAATGTGGTAAAATACGGTTGTTTTGCTTCTGTCAATTTGTTCGAACACTGTCGTGTTTGAGGCCAATTATACACATACTGAGGAGGTATAGTGTCGTTAATTTATTCAAAAAGAAAGAGGGCAAGAGAGCCTTCGGCGAGGGAGGGAGAGAGAGTGAGAGTGAGAGAGAGAGAGAGAGAGAGAGAGAGAGAGAGAGAGAGAGAGAGAGAGAGAGAGAGAGAGAGAGAGAGAGAGAGAGAGAGAGAGAGAGAGAGAGAGAGAGAGGAGAGAGAGACGTGCGCATCAAGTAGGCTATTTGGTATACGTACGACACAAAACGAGAGAGAGAGAGAGACATGTGTACGATAATAGGCTACTTGGTGCACACACAACATGCAGTAGCACGGGTCAGTTCTATGTAAGAAAACACAAGCAGGGGAAAGACATAAATTCGGTGATCACGTACACACAAATACCGGATAGGGCGTGACAGTACATACATCAAGCGCAGAAACTTAAGACGAAGACACAGAGCTACGTTGAGTATGGGGACCTCTCCTTTCCTGTCCTCTTTCCTATGCACGCTGCGTATTTTCAGTATTTTCCGTAATTCATTTTGGGGGGGGGTATCGGACCTTTTACTCCCCTCCCTTTGATCGATAGATAAGCACTTCAGTCATACGATGACGTTCTCTTCCAGCGACCCAAGCATATGAAATGCATACACATTCATACCGTATAATCGTCGCACACACGCACAGTCATACCATACAGTTTTTTCACGTTCGCAGTGGTGGTCTGCACTTCGCGTACTATCCCACAACATTTGTCTATGTTTTTCCCTATATTGAGCACGGTGCGGTCCATGTCCACTCCATTCTTCAGTCGGAACTCCGTTGTGACCTATAGAGAGGAAAAAGAGGGGGGGGGATGTGCAGCATTCAAAGTACGTTAGCGCACGTAGACACGAAAAAGTTCTACTTACCACGTACCAGGCTAGCTGCAGGGGCGGGTAATACCACAGACCTACTATATCCTTCCCTTTGACTATACAAGACGCTCCATTTTATTCGTCTCCTAAATTCGGGTTCCCTTGTCGTGCATTTGTTTCTCAATCGGTTGTGTATTATAGGGCAAGGTACCGTACCTTGCATTCGGCAGATACTTTAAGCTATAGTCAACCGTTTTCTAACAATTCTGAAAAAGACAGGCGTGATGGGTACAAATTTCATCAATCCAAAGATTCAGGCAAGAAGAAAAAGGGTCTGCATTATCTGCTTTCTATTGCTTGGGAGTAACAGTCATTAAAAAACCTCTAGATGTTTTGTCATGACGCTGATTCCGTAATTCCTTCAAGAAGCCCTTTATTTAAAACAATGTCAGTATACAAATACGGGCCTACAACCATTACAGGCCAGCCACGGTGTGAGAGGCGCCGAGTATCATGAGCAACACTACCTTAACATGAAAAAAATAAAAATGACAATAAAAATGGGAAGGCCAGCATTAATAAGGTTGTTCGTATGCTCGATCAGTACCCTCCCCGTCACTCCGCCCATCATGTGTGAAAACATCGCATTCATATCTTTTTTTTTTTTTTTTTTTTGAAACCGTTTATTACAAATCTCAAGAATATACAATTATGGGCCCACAACCTTCCGGCCGGCTGCTAGGAATGGCAGAAACATATGGCATACGTTCAGAGAACCCTTGGCATTACAAAGGAGCATAAGAAGGAGTCATCAACATCATGGGCCACAGCCATAATACGTCACAGTGCGGTTTCATTTTATACAAACAACAAAAAAAACAACACCCACAAGGCTACCCTACAGTCGAAAGTGACAGCACGTGCTCCCCAGAGGGGAACCCCAACTATTAGAGGAGTCCAAAGAGGGGAAGGGAAACAGAGCGAGGACTGGGGGGGCCTGTGCCCGGGGCCAGGGGAAGGGGTCAGCTAAGGGGACGGGGCTGGTGAGGCAGCAGGCAGCAACGGTGGCGCGCAAATACTCCCACGGTAGGCGTTCCAGGGGCCCCACACTTTCACCCATGTCGCAGGCTTACCTCTCGCCACATACACCACCTTTTCTCGAAACATGCACCAATCCATGTGCTCTTTCCAGGCCGACACCGTCGGGGGGTTCTGGGATCCCCACAGTTGCGCAATGTCACGCTTAGCAATCATATATCCCAGAGTCACCCACCACGTTTGCGGAGCCGTGTAGTCAGTTGGTTCCCACACATTCAACAGGCATCTCCTCGCTTCCGGCAGCAGCGCAACACGCGTAACCACTCGCAGGACCTCGTGCACACCGCGCCAGAATCGCTCCACCTTCGGGCATTCCCATAAAATGTGCAGGAAGGTCGCCACGGCACCACAACCACGCTTGCACAAACCATCCACAGTGTAGCCCATGCGCTGAAGCCTTGGCCCCGTCATGTAGACCCGGTGGAGTATTTTGAGCTGGACGAAGCGAAGGCGAGCCGGTATAGCCACCTCCTTCAGTCCTCATCGTCCAATTCCAGACCGTCGGCAACCCAAGCCTCGCGAAGGCCAATCAGCAAGCCCGATCGATCATTAATCAGTTTTTTATAAATAAGGGAGATCGTACTATCTGGAACGTGGCCATCTAGCACTCTATCCTCCAGGGGGGAAGACTCCGGGATGGAGGCGACGTCTGGGAAGACGGAGCCCAGTGCATGACGGATCTGCAGGTATCGAAAGTATTCACTACCCTGCAACTGAAACTCCGTCTGCAGCATCTCGAATGTTTTAAATCCTCCCCTCGACCAGAGATCCCCCACTTTACTGATGCCTATCATGTCCCATTTCGCGAAGCCCTTCGAGGTCCAGAGAGAGCCCAGCTTCTCAGACGCATACAGCGGTGACGCCCGGGTCAAACGGTCCTTCCACCCCATAGCTGCATTAGCCGCATGCCATACTCTGACCATGACACGCGTAGGTCCCGTCAAGCGAGCATCGGGCGCGCCAGAGTAGAGCGCTCGATTGTAGTCGCCACCGGGCAGTAGCATCTTGTCCATCTCAAACGCCGGGTTCAAGGCGGGCCCATAGAGGCCATGGTTAATTGCAGCTAGCTGGGAGGCCCAGTAATACCGTTTAATGTCCGGGAGGGCGATCCCCCCGTCATACCATGGGAGCGTCAACTTCGCCAGGGCAATGCGCGGCCTCCCGTCCCAGAACAGGCGGCGCTGTAAACTCTCCACCTCACGGAAGTAGCGCGCCGGGACTGGGTCCATAGTGTTCTGGAGAGCGTATAAGAAACGTGGCAACGACATCATCTTAAACAACGCCGCCCGGCCGAGCGGCGAAAGCGGCAGGCGCCGCCAGCGCACGACGTCCTCCTTCAAGCGCTGGAGAGGGGGAAGCAAGTTCCGCTCGTAGCGAGCCTCTGGGTCCAGAGTAATGTAGACACCCAGGTATCGAAACCCCTGAGAGGCAATCTGAATCGGACAACCCCGCGGAAGGACAGGAGCCTCCCCAGAGAGCACATACACGCATGATTTAGCCCAGTTGATGACAAGGCCTGAGTTCCGGCCAAATGAACGTAAAACATCAACCAGGACTATGAGTGACTTACGTGGGGAGGCTAGGTACAAAAGGATGTCGTCAGCGTATAGGGACACACGGTCCTCATATTCGGGGGTCCAACGGAGTCCACGGATGGAGGGGTGCCACCGCAGCCACTCCGCCAGGGGCTCCAAGGCCAGCGCAAACAGGAGCGGCGACAAGGGACAGCCCTGTCGCGTGCCCCGGCCCAGCTCGAATGGGGCCGAAACTCTTCCATTCACCACCACCTGCGCCAATGGGCCCGAATACAACAATTTGACCCAACTGATGAAGCCCGGGCCGAATCCAAATTTCGCCAGCATCGCCCAAATGTATGGCCACTCAAGCGTGTCAAACGCCATAGTCGCGTCTAAGGACGCCAAAATGGCCGGCTCCCGCACGAATGGGACACGTGCGAGCACCCCGTGCAAGCGCCGCAGATTAAGGGCTGTATTGCGATGGGGGATAAAGCCGGACTGGTCTTGGTGAACCAGATCGCCCACCACGCCGACCAGCCGATTGGCCAGCACCTTGGCGAGAATTTTGGGCTCCGCATTCAAAAGCGAGATAGGCCGGTAGGATGTGACCCGGTCCCGAGGCCTCCCCTCCTTGTGGATCACCACGATAGTAGCCAGACGCTGGTCCGGTGGGAGGGAGCCCAGCGAGTGGGCCGTCAGGAACATCGCGCGGAGGTGGGGCGCCAATACATCTGGTCGCAGCTTATATAACTCGATAGGGATGCCATTTGGGCCCATGGCCTTGCCAGAGGCAACCGAACGTATGGCGAGGGCAATTTCGTCGGATGTAGGAGCGGCATCCAGCGACACCCTGTCCTCCTCCGAGAGGGAGGGCAGCGCGATATCCCTAAGCAGGGAATGGGAGTCCTCCTCCGAGCAAGGAGAGACCGGAGAATACACCTCGCGGAAATAATCCGCGAAACAGGAGACAATTTCTTCCGGCTCGGTGACACTCACACCATCCGTCCTCTCAATCAGCGGGACCACACGATTCACTCTCTCCTTTTTATCCAACCACGCTATCAGTTTGTCCGCCTTATCACCCACATCATACAGTGCCCCTGCTGCTCCCTACTGAGGCCCCTGGCCGCCTCCGTAACGAGGGCCCTGTAGGCCGCCTGCTTAAGTTGTAGGACATGCAGTGCAGCATCCGTCACTCCGCTCTCTAAATCACCCTCCAATTCAGCGATTTCGGCCTCCACCCGGGTAACCTCCTCCCGCTCGCGCCTCCGGGCATGGGAAATGAGGGACAGGGCCTCTCCTCTGAGAACTGTCTTGAAGGCTTCCCACAAGGAGATAGCCGAAGGGATGGACCCCACATTCTCATCAAAGTATTGCTGCAGGGATTTAATCACAGCAGCGCGAATAGTGGGGTCGCGCAGGTACCAGGCATTGATGGGAACTACCCTGCCCTCACCCCTCGGAAGGACATCAAAATGGAACAGGAGCGGGGAGTGATCTGAAATACCCCGCGCCAGATGGCGCACCTCCCCCACACTCCCAGCATAGGCCGCCGGGACAAGGACATGATCAAGCCGTGAGAGGCTACCATGTGCCCCCGAGTGGAAAGTGTACTGCTGCTGCGTGGGATGTTTTAAGCGCCAGCAGTCCACCAATCCCAGTGTATCCAAGAGGCCAGGTAGCCACGCCTGGGCCCGGGGGAGGTCCCTAGGGGGGTGACGATCCAGAGTCCCAGAAACCACCGCATTGAAGTCCCCCCCAACCACTAGAAGTCCCCCCCGGAAGGCCCAGGAGGAGGCGCCCCAGGTCTGCAAAAGTGGTCGCCTGCAACCCCGGTGGGACGTATACCGATACAAAAACCACCACTTTGCCTTCCATTCTCCCCACTAAAACAGCATAGCGCCCCCTATCATCATGGCGCACCTCATCAATTTCCAACGGGAGCGAGTTCTTCACCATAATGCCCACACCCCGTGAGCCCGACGTGAAGCCCGAGTGGGCCACCAAACGATAGCCACGCCGATTCATGGCACAGAAAGAGTTTCCAATAAGGTGTGTCTCCTGCAGGAAGACTACATCGGGTGAAATTCGTTTCAAATACTGCAGGACCACACCTCGCTTGATCCTATCCCCCAGTCCATTAACGTTCCAAGACAACAAAGTCAACTCCCTACCCCCCATAACACACAGGAGCCATCAATCGTCCCCCGGAGAGCACCTTGAAAACGATACAGAAAAGGGTTTGCCTTGTGGTAAAAACGAACAACAACACCCCACCCCAACTCCCCCCCCCCCCAACAGAACTCCCCCCTCCCTGCACCCCTGCATGAGCCCAAACAGCCCCCCCAAAGTGCAGTGTGCCTGTCGCCCCATAGATGGTGAAACTAACTAAACCCCCAGAGGAGGAGGGAGAACCCCCAAGAGACCCTACACGACCTCCACAGGAGGAGACTTACTCAAACAGGTGAACAGTCTAAAGTGACATCAATTTTGTCCAGAGCTAGGCATAATATTAGGCCCTCAGTCCTGATCCGGCGGGCCCTCTCCCCCCACTGCTCCCCCCCCACCCCCCCGATCCCGATCCCCAGGCAAAGTATCCAACCAGTCCCCCGCTGCTTCGGGACGATCAAAGAAGTGCGTACGGCCATCCAACTCCACCCGCAGCTTAGCCGGGAAAAGCATAGCGTACTTGAGATTTAGGTCCCGTAGACGACGTTTGACTCCGAGAAAGCTTAGTCTCTGCTTTTGGACCGCTGGGGTGAAGTCAGGATAAAAATTTATATCCATATTGTCGAGTCTGACCGGCCCCTGTAGTCTGGAGGATTGCAGGATAGCGTCTCTGTCTCGGAAGTTGAAAATCCGGGCGATGAGAGGCCTCGGGGGGGCTCCGGGCTTAGGCCTTCCCCCGGGAACCCTGTGGGCCCGCTCCACCGCGAAGAATTTACTCAGTCCCCGGGGCTGGAGGTGGGTGAGAATCAAGTCCTCCACGAATAGATCCGCCGCCGCCTCCTCCCGTCCCTCAGGCACCCCGAGAATACGGACATTGTTCCTCCGGGCCCGACCCTCAGAATCCTCCAGGCGACGATCCATCAGCGCGCTCGCCTGGCCAAGCCGGCGCACCTCCTTTTGGAGGGCTGCCACATCCGTCGTGAGGCCCGATGTGGTGTGGGCCAACGAATCAACCCGGTCATTAGTCTTGGATAAATCGGCCCTTACCAGGCCAACATCCACAAGGACCGAGTCGATTTTCTGCGCCAGTGTATCAAAGCGCTGGTCCACCGAGGCCTTCATCTCAGCGATGGCGCCCATCACGTCTCGCAGGGTCAGGTCCGCGGGCAGAGCAGGAGCATCAGTCGGGCCCTCAGGGGACTTACGCGGCACCTCGGGAGATCCCTTCTGGAGGGTGTAGCGGTCCATGCTGTTGGACTGGGGGACTGCGCCACGTCGGGTCGATTTCACCTTTGCCCGATCTCCATCTTGCTTTGTGGACATGGTTCCAGTCCCACGGCCGTGCCAGGCACGTCGTAAAGGGCGGGCAAGCCGGTTCACGGGATCCGGGGGGGGGGGTCACCACAGGGCCACGGGGCAAGTCACAGCCGGCGGGCCGGCAGGGCACCCAAACGGGGTCACACTACCTCACAGTGCCCCGTAACCCAACCTCGCCAAAACAGCAAGGAGGGTGCAAAAGCGAAAGTGAAAGTGCGGGGTACGCGAGCCGCCACGCCCAGCCTGCCGCTGTTGTTGACTTTGCCTCCGGATCACCCCACAACTCCAATCCGGGGTCCGGCGTGGAGAAGGCCGGAAATCTCAAACGGCGCTACCGCCGGAGTCCGAGGTCCAATTTGGAAGCGGAAAGCGGGTGCCACCTCAGCTCGGGCTCACCAACACAGTCCCCTCATCTAGGACAGGATATTGTCAGGATATATGTAGGAGGTCGCGGAGGTCCTCGGGAGCCTCGCACCTACGCGGCCATCTTGGTTGCGCGCTAGGCTCCTCCTCCGCATTCATATCTTTTTAACATAATGTCAAGTAACTGAAACGCCATAAGGAGTTGTAGGCCCTTCCTACATCGGCGCCATTTTGGGGCGAGGTCGGGCGGGTCCAGCGTACAGTCTAAGTCCTTCCACTAACTAGCTGCCAGACCAGAATCCCTTACGGCAGTTCGAGAACTTTCGTTAGAGCAAACGGAAAGAACAGACAGCATGAATCGTGATTCGGGCGTGGGGAAGCACAGTATTTGTTCCTACCGGGTCATGTTGAGGTTCCACCGGAACTGATCCGAGCGGCTAGGCTACAGTGTCTCCTGATAATTCAAACAGAAGCTTTCGTCAGCATGGCGTCACCACGGTCTCGCAGCAATGCCATGATCCATTCTCAGGGCGGGACAGCAGGCGGGTCTCGCTGCCGACGCCTTGAATCAGTCTCTCTCAGGGCACCAAAAGGAGGCAAGATGGCTGCCGCCCGGGGCAAAGACAAGTTAATGTGGAATGATCAAGCAATAGCGGCGGTTGCCCCCACCGGAAGTCCACGGGAGTCGAAGGCCAATGACTCCCGCAGAATCTGCAAAGCTGAGAGGGCGTTTTCAAGGGTGTGGCCCATGCCCGAGCAGGCAAGCTTCCGAGTTCCAAGGTAGCCCAGAGCCATCTTTTAGTGGACCAGGCCTGAATCTGAAGAGTCGACCACCATTTCGAGAGTCCAATGGCAGCAGCAGCAGCAGCTCTTCGTTACAGCCACCGGAGTGGGTCCCTCCGACCACTTGGCTGCGGGGGCCCACTTCTTGCGTCGGACGCTAATGGCAATCTTGGTGCAGAAAAGAATCCGTGCCTGGGTGGTCGTCTGGCAGGCGGGACGTAAATGGTTCCCCTGCTGCAGCTGGCTGGTGAGTGCAGGGGCGGCTACTCAGCTGGACGGCGAGTGAAACGGCAGGGGTGCCTTCTCGGCTGGTGAGCCTCCACCTGGGGAGGCGGGGAGGCCCGTTCGCGTCGCTTCCCCCCCCGCCAGGGCACCCTTCGTTGCCGATCTGTGCAGCAGAAGAGGATGGCAAGACCAGTACAAAAACCCGCCCCAGGGTCCCAGCGCTGCGTGTAGCCTCCGGCCTATTCGCACAACCGTCCGCCACTGATGCCGCCCTACAGGCCGATGGATTTTGTATGTTTTTTATAGCCCAAAGCAGACTAAAAGGACCGCCCAAAACAAGCCAATGTTGCTACTTCGAGGAAGGAGGGTGAGGACTGTGTCACGCGGACGTGAATGCTTTGGGATGGAGGTTGTGGCAGGCTGTCATGTAAATAGTTGTTAAAAACGTGTTTTAACGTGTTCACCCTGTCGGAATGTTGTTATACCTATAAGTTATTAAAATGTTTTAATCATACTACTTTGTTGGAGTGTTGTACATATTTGCAATCTGGCAACGAGCACAAGGATGTTACTGCGTAATCGGAAAATGACATAGCCCAATTGTGCGTGATCTAGCCCAGTTCGGTGACGTCGATGGAGGGTATCGGCAGGCTTCCGGTTGTGCAGGATTTTGTCGTGTTTACTGGGCGGGGTGGGTGGTAGGGCAGACATGTTTAGGCAGCGAGAGCGATGGAGCTGAGCTACCTCGTGGCCATCTTGACCGTGAGCTTGGCTCCTTCCCCAGTTTCATATTTTTCGCAAAGGGCTATTTCCTAGTGTTTCTTAAAAGAAAAAGGATCCCATCAGTGGTCTACTGGTTTTCGGAGTCCTTCTTTGTATATTTATGTCATAGTTTGCTATAAGCTACAGCGACTAGTCCATATTTAGTAAACATGTCCTTATTAGGGGTGCCTTCCAGTGGAGCCGGATGGTTCACCTCTAATAAGCGGTCCGGGCAGAACCAACTACCAATCAGTGGGGAGAAGACAGGCATGACGGGTTACAACGGGGAAAAAAGTCTGCACTACCTATCTTTTCACTGCTTGCAAAGACTAGACAGAATATCTCTGTTCCACGTTATTTGTAAGCAGAGAATACCTCCAAAGAACCAATATCGAACAACCAGTGTTTAGACAATCAATCAATCAATGGTGAGAAAGAGATAGGCACGACGGGTTACAATGGGGACAAAAGTCTGCATTACCTACCCTTCACTATTTGCAAAGACTAGACAGAATATTTCTATTCTACGTTATTTGCAAACAGAGAATATCTCAAAGAGCACTATTCTTCAAAACAATCAATGTTCGGACAATCAATCAGTGGGGAGATAAAAATAGGCACGACGGGTTACAATGGGGACAAAAGTCTGCGTTACCTACCCTTCACTATCTGCAAAGGAAGAGAGAGTATTTCTACTCCTCCCCATTTGTAGACAGCGAATATCTCAAAGAGAACAATCGATAAGCAATACTAGTATTTTCAATCAATCAATCAATCGTTTCGCAATTTGTCGTGTTTCACGACCTTACCCGGACCGCATGGACAGTTTCTCATCTTCCGCCTCCAGCGCCCGATCGTCCTCTACTCTCCGTATTTGCCGCGGCACTCCTGATGGTTCCCAGTCAGGGCCGTAGATCACTCGAGAGAGGTCGGTTCGGAACCAGTGAAGTTCGGATGATCGGCTGCCAGACGAGGGTCTATCGGGCAAGAGCTCTTTCCGATCGTTGCAGTCGTTCACTCTGTCGTCGGGACCTCTCCCACTGGATCCACGTGTCGCTGATGGGCCCCACGCTTGGGACGCCAATTGTTAAGAGGTAGCGGCAGTTGCAGTCGATAACCTTTCGAGTATTGCCCGGCGGTAATCGCCTCTTATACCATTCGATAATTAACCAACAAAGAGGCAGGCGCCGGAGACTGGAAGGCAGGAAACCAAGGTTTATTCTCTCCGGAGGAGAACACATCAGATCAGACAGCAAGGTATCGTCACGAGGTGCTGTAACCACATCTCTGAGGCCTGGCCTCTTATACACAGGTTTATGACTTTATTGCAGGTTTATCATACATGGCACATTCTTGAGATCGCTTTGATACATGAAAGAACATCCTCAGAATCCCCACTTCAAGCTCGTTCCCACACATATCTACAGTGGAAGTCCCCACCCCACCCACAGTAGGAGATGGCTATCACACAGCTGGACATTCCGCCAATTCCCGGGGGTGTGTGCGACTGGTCGGGTCTCAGGGGGTGGGGGGCCTTGATTTACTGTAATCCCTTTGATGTGGGGTGTTTCCCTTACAGTAGGGGCAATAAACTGCATCCGCAGGGCTAGGTGATGGCCTGGGATCGGTTCGGACAATTTGGGCACAGAGGAAGGGGGTTATCAAAGAGATGTATGACCATGTATGGGATGTCGGTCAGGCGTGGGATGTGGTTCCATGGCAGGGTCGCGCAGAAGGAGAGGGTTTATGGCCCATGTATGAGAGAGCGGGGGTGGCCGGCGCGCGGGGGATGTTCGCAGCGTCAGGGGGACGCGCTGGCGATCGGCAATGAGCAGGGAGAGAGACCAGGGTGCCTAAAATGGCTGCCGTGCGCTTTCCTGTGTGTCGCGCTGGGGAGACAAGATGGAGTGATAATGTTCAGTTACGAGCTACTTTTCCACAACATGGCTCACACTCTTGGGGGTGCTGCTAGTGCCCAGGTCTACCAAATAGGTTACCTCGCTTTTCTACTCAAGGATAGGGTAAGGAACACTTAATTTGTCTTGGAATACCCTTGGTCCCACAGCTCCAAAACATATACCTTCTGCTCTGGTTGGAACTCCACCAGTGCAGCCTTTTGGTCATACCAGAGCTTCTGCAGCTCTTTGCTGGCCTTAAGGGTTTTGGATGCTTTCTCCAAGTACTCTGCCATTCAGGAGCAAAGGCAGGACAATACTTAGCTGGAAAAACCTATTCAGTCACCAACACTGATAGTGTTATATCAGTCCACCCGTGGCTGTGCTGACATTAGAATGGGGTGGGGTTACTGGCCTGAAACAGGTAGTGGTCTCATCCACTATCCCAGTTGAATGTCTGTCTCTATTTTAGTCTCTGAGGATGGGGTAAATTTGGCCTCTGTGGCTGTCTGGCCTCCTGCTATGAAGAAGGCCAAATTTACCCCTTCCTCAGAGACTAAAATAGCTTCAGTGTGAACCCCGATTTGCTCTGGGCACACTATTGATCCCCCCAGATACTTTCCGTACCAGTGTAAGGTCAAATGTACTGAGATACTTGGCTGAGGCCAAAATGTCTATTAGTTCATCTGCCCTTGGTATTGGGTAGGCATCAGTCCTGGTGACTACATTGAGGCCCCTGTAGTCAACACAAAACCTCATCTCTTTCTTACCACCCTGGGTGTGAGGTTTTGGGACAAGGACTACTGGGCTAGCCCAAGGGCTATCTGAGGGCTCAATAACACTTAGCTCCAACATTTTCTGGACTTCAGTCCTGATACAATCCCTGACATTGTCAGGTTGCCTGTAGATTTTACTCTTTACAGGCAGACTGTCTCCAGTGTCCACCTCATGGGTGCACCAGGAAGTCTGACTTGGGGTCAGGCTAAACATATGTCTAAACTGATGTAGCACTTGTCTACATTCAGTTTGTTGATGTTCAGTGAGGCTGCTTGCCAAAGCAACACCATCAACTGACCCATCATCAGGGTTCTGTGAGAGCAGGTCAGGGAGAGGGTCACTCTCATCCTCCTGGTCCTCATCAGTTGCCATGAGCAAGCTCATGTCAGCCCTGTCCACATAGGCCTTAAGTCTGTTGACATGGAGCACCCTAAGGGGGCTCCTGGGAGTGCCAAGATCTACCAAGTAGGTGACCTCTCCCTTTTTCTCAACAATTGTATGGGGGCCACTCCATTTGTCCTGGAGAGCTGCTGGGGCCACAGGCTCCAACACCCACACTTTCTGACCTGGCTGGTAAACAGTCAGGACAGCCTTTTGGTCATGCCAAGCTTTTTGTAGTTCTTGGCTTGCCTCAAGGTTTTTAGTGGCCTTCTTCATATACTCTGTCATCCTGGAGCGGAGACCAAGTACATAGTCCATCACATCCTGTTTGGGAGGTTTGAGAGGTAACTCCCATCCCTCCTTCACCAGACATAATGGTCTTCTAACAGGGTGCCCAAACAGAAGTTCAAAAGGGCTGTAGCCAACCCCCTTATGTGGAACCTCCCTGTATGCAAACAGAAGTCAGGGAAGTAAAAGGTCCCATTTTCGCCTAAGCTTTTCTGGGAGGCCTTTAATCATTCCCATTAGGGTTTTGTTGAATCTCTCAACTAACCCATTGCATTGTGGGTGATAGGGAGTAGTGAATTTGTAGTTTACACCACACTCCTTCCACATTGCAGTTAGATATCCTGACATAAAGTTAGAACCTCTGTCAGAGATGACCTCCTTAGGGAAACCCACTCTGGAGAAAACTCCAATGAGGGCTCTTGCTACCACAGGAGCTGTGGTAGTCCTTAGGGGTATAGCTTCTGGATACCTGGTGGCATGATCCACTACCACCAGTATAAATCTGTGCCCAGATGCAGTTGGTGGGTCAAGGGGACCAACAATGTCGATCCCTACCCTTTCAAAGGGAACCCCCACCACAGGTAGTGGTATCAGGGGTGCCTTTGTTGTGCCACCTGTCTTGCCACTGGCTTGACAAGTGACACAGGAGCGACAAAACTCCTTGGTGTCCTCAGACATGTGTGGCCAATGAAAATGTGGTACAAGCCTGTCCCAGGTCTTGTTTTGGCCCAAGTGTCCTGCTAATGGGATGTCATGTGCTACGGTCAAGAGGAACCCCCTAAACGTCTGAGGAATTACCAACCTCCTGGTGGCTCCAGGGGTAGGATCTCTAGCCTCAGAATATAGGAGCCCCTCATCCCAATAAACCTTATGGGACCCACTAGCACTCCCAGCAGCCTCAGCAGCAGCCTGCTGTCTGAGGGGTTCAAGAGTGGGGCAGCACTGTTGCTCTTTGCTCAGATCTTCCCTGGAAGGTCCCCCTGCCCCCAAGAACTCAACCTGACCAGGCTCAAGTTCCTCTGGGGCAGTTCCTTCTTCAGGATCTGCTTCTCCTCCCTCAGGAGGGGAATCTGAGATCTGAGACAGAGGGGAAGGCCCAGCCTTAACCCTACTGCTCCTCCTCTTGGGTAGCATCTGGTCCATAGTTTCAGGATGCAGAGCTGGTTCAGCTTTATGCATTTTGGCTTGTGACCTGGTCACAGCAAATACCTCTGCAGGTATGCCCAACATCTCAGCATGAGTCCATAATTCTACTTCAGACCAGGCTGAAGTCTCCAGATCATTGCTCAACAAACATTCGACAGGGAGGTCTGCACTGACTACTACCTTTCTGAGGCCCGTTACCCCTCCCCAGGAGAAATTCACAACTGCCAGGCTATGGTTGGTCCTAATGTTGCTTGCATTGGTTACCTGGTACATTTCACCCAGGATGATCTGTGTAGGGTCCACTAGATCCTCTGCCACCATGCTGACACTAGCACCTGTGTCCCTAAATGCCAAAGCCTGTTTGCCATTTATGATAGGCTGCTGTTTGTACTTGCCCAGATTACTGGGGCTCACTAGGAAGGACATATCAAGGTCTCCCTCACAAACTAGCAATGCCTGTGTTGGTACTCTGACTAGGCCAGAGTCCACATCAGAACCCAGGGTCAACCCTACTACACCCTTATTCTGAGCATTACCTCCACTAATGACTGCATTAGGGGGAACAGTTGCCTTAGGGGCTGGAGTGGTGGTGGTTTGGTCTTTGGACTTGGTACAATCAGAAGTCCAGTGCCCTTTCTGATTACAGAATTTGCACCAGGGCTTCTTTTGGCCTTTTCCCTTTGCAGATTGTGACTCCCCACCAGATGCAGATTTTTGGGGCCCTTGTGAAGACTTCTGGTCTATAGATTTATCCCCACCTTTGTCTGAGCCTTTAGGATCTTGCTTCTTAGTGTCACCACCTTGGTTCTGGTTTTTCTGCCTCACCCTAGTTCTGACCCATTTGTCTGACTTCTTTCCCAATTCTTGGGGAGAGGTCAGATCAGAGTCCACCAGGTACTGATGCAACAGCTGGTTCTTGCAATTATTAAGGATCTGTTCTCTCATTATAAGATTATACAATCCCTTAAAGTCAGTTACTCTACTACCAACCAGCCAACCTTCTAGAGCCTTGGTTGCACAATCAACAAAGTCAGTCCAATCCTGAATCTGTGCTTTCTGGGTGTCTCTGAACTTCAACCTGTACTGTTCAGTGGTTAAGCCAAACCCATCTATCAAAGCACTCTTCAGGGCTTCATAATCATTAGTATCCTCTTCTCTAACAGTGAGGAGCTTGTCTCTACCTTTATCTGAAAAGGAGAGCCACAAGATTGCTGCCCACTGTGTCTGGGGGACCTGCTGAACTTTACAGGCCCTCTACATAGCAGTTATCCATTTGTGGATATCATCCCCACTCTGGTAGGGAGGAACAACCTTGGACAGGTTCCTATGGTCTGGAATGTAATCTCTGCCTCTAGGGAGACTGTTGCTGCCACCAGGGGTATCTAACCCCTCCTTCTTAGAAGCTCTTTGGAGCTCGAAGGCTTCCCTATCTAAGGCCAATTGCTTGGTTCTGAGGGCAAGCCTAGCTTCCTCATACTGGAGCATCTTGAACCTTCTGTCAGAGGAGGTTTCCCTGGGATAGGTGGAGTTCCTCTGTTGAACAAAGTCTCTTCCAGAGTGGTATGAATGGTCAGATTCCCTTGAAGGGGACCTAGTCCTATCTCCCACTTTGTCAGTTCTCTTAAGGAGAATTCCTCTGTTCAGTTCAGACCTTTCTGGGTCTGGCCCTTCAATCACAGACTCCAGGTCATCTTGATTTTCATCATCAGACCCAGAGCCTATGGCTGACCCACTCCCTGATGCAGACCCACTAGCTCCTAGAGCTTGTTTCAGGTCATCTGCTACTAACAGATCTATCAGGTGTTGTGAGGAGGGACTCCCGCCCACCCTCAGTTGTCTTTCAAAGCATAAGGCCTTCAGGTCAGTGTAGGCTATGTCTTTGTACTGAGATGGGGTGGACCCACTGGCTCCACCTTAGTGAGACATACTAGTGTTGTGCAGTGTTGTACTACCTACACTAGTTGAGGCCTACTGAACCTAGCTTGAGCTGTAGAACTTATTGATACTAGCTTGACTTTATATGTACCTTGAGTACCTTTAGTGGTTTTCAGTTAGTAATTCAAATAGAGATTTTCTGGTAAAACAATGGTAAGCTGGAATCCCACACGCTGCCCACCAATGTGAGAAGTTGGCCTGGCATATGCTGGTCACTAGTTATAGTGGCCACCTTGCACCAGTCCAATTCGACTCTTATGGTAGATAGGTTTAAGACAACCTTTTAAAGAAAGCTATCCTAGTGGTAGCTGTGGAGAGCAGCCTTCAGGCTGAGTCTCTGAGGAATGTAAAGCAGCTTGTTTTACCTTATAATCTCTTGAATTACCAAATGAAAAGGACACCACACAGGTATATATATCAAATATATATGTATTTATTTCTAGATACACTCTAGTAATCTCTTTATGAGATTAGAACCCAGATACACATTCAAATGTCAACAGTTCTCAATAAATTAAGCACAAATATGGCTGTAGCCCTAGGGGCATACCAGACCATATACTAAGAAAATGGTTTAACAAAGTCGACTTGCAAAATGACAAAGCCTAGGGCCTTGGGAATCGCTGGGGCTTCACTACTGCAGTGTTAGCAGGTAAGTAACAAGCCCACGGGAGACGCGTGCAGTGTCTAAACACAGCCGCGGGTTTCCTATAGGTTACAATGGAGCAAGTCGCGGTTTGTATTTTAAAGTTGTAGGGCACTTCGAAGAAGTCAACAAGCAAGCCACTTATAGGGTAAGTATTTCGAGGGCCAACACACACTTGGGCACCGGAGTGCACGAGTTACCTCACCCAGGGAAGCCGGGTGCATAGGTGTCTTTTGGTGTCGGGTCGCGATGCTGTTTTCAATGGAGACCAATGAAGACTTGCTGCTTGAGACGACTGAAGAGGTGTCCGCTGGAATCCGAAGGCGGATTGAAGATGGAGAGGACCTGAAAATTGAGGGGACAGTGTTCAAAGTCACTTGCCAGTGACCAGCAGGATGGATGACCACTGATGTCGCGTCGTTTCAGGTCGTCGATGGTGATTTGTCTCTTCGCTCACGAGGTCCAGGAGGGATCGACGATGACCAGCAGCTGGATTCGGTGTGTCCCACGACGTCTGCAGCTGATGACGGTGTCGGCAACCGGATTGGAGCCAACAAGCCTTGGCAACTGCAAGTCTCGTGTGGACTGAAGATAGTCGGTGAGGCAGACCAGCAAGGTCTTATCCAGCGAGGGTGAGTGAGGGCAGGCCCGGAGCAACCAGGAGAGCCCTTGAAGTCGGTGAGAAAGTCTTCGGGTGAGTCACTAGCCAACGGGCAAGTAACCGCGAAGACGCCTTTGCAGGAAAAGTTTCACAGGAGCCCACGGTCACTCGGGATGGGGTAGGCCGCTGATTTTCGGAACCAGACCTGCTAGGGACTTGGACTACAGATGGTCCAAAGCACAAGTTCGTAGAACGTTGTTTAGGGTTTGCACTCGAAATCAGTGCACGGTTCCCTGGTATTGCTGTTCCTCGTCACTCGTGGGGTCCAGATGCCACAGCTTCGCTGGGGACTCAAAATGGCCGTCGAGAGGTCAGGAAATCCGCTTCAGGGGACGCAGGGACTTCGGACTCCGGCGGGAGCGGTGAAGTTTGCAACCGTCGATTGAAGTTACAGGTGCCTGCCAAGCAGGGGAGTCACTCCTTGACTCCAAGGGAGATTCTTCAGTCTTCCAGAGATAGTGGAACGTCGAAGGGCCAGGATTATTCTTTGTAGAGCGTCATCCAGGGTAATCTGAATTGCATTGGCAATGCTTGCTATCTTATAGTGAAGATAGGGGAGGGACTAGCTCTATGACCACTCCTCTAGGAGGGTCAGGGTAGTGGGTGGTTACACCCACTTCCCTTTGTCCAGTTTCGCGCCAGAGCAGGGGCAGGTAGCCCCTGAACCGGTTTGAGCTGGCATATGCACAGAGGAGCCTACTGCTCCCCCAGTGCAGGACTTCAAAGCACTCTAAGAGTGCACCCACCCAGCTCCAATACACTAAATCCTGTCTGGGAGGTGGTGACACCTCCCTGTGACAGGATACCTTTTGTTGGGCTTCCTCCACTGCGAGTTTCGGTCAGCAGCAGGAGGGCAGCCCAGTGTCTGTGCTGGTGGCATCCATTTTGTGATGCCAGGGCTCTAGAATATTTCTACCGTTTAGTACAGTGGGTACATGTCATCCCCTCTAGAAGGGTGGGATCATACTCCCACACCAGTTACTAGTGTGGGGGTATGATTCCAAGTTGTTTGACACCAAACACGACATGTTTTGATGCAGTCATTACAAAGTTAGCATTTACCGCGAGGTTATAATCCTATAAAGGATTGTTAGGGCCTGCAATAGGGGTGGCTGATAGGTTTATATGTGTGTGTATGGTGAGATATAGGAACCTATACCTCAGTGAGGAGTGCTAACACTACCTCACACAGGCTGCAGTAGCAGGCCTGTGGTGTCAGATTGTGAATGCTTCCCAGGGGTGGCATAATACATGCTGCAGCCCCTGGTAGGCCTGTGAAGTACCAATGCCCTAGGTACCTAAGGTACCATATACTAGGAGCTCATAAGGTACCACAGTATCCAATCACTAGTGCATCTAATATGCACACCAAGTTGTTTTAGAGAGATCAGTGAGACTGGGGCCCTGATTAGCAGGGACCCAGCCAGACTATAGCCAGAAACCAGTGTATACATCAGAAAAAAAGTGGGGGCAACATAAGTGCAGATCCTACTCTCCTACACATACATAAAATGAGAACACTTTTTAGCAGCACTGCGGGCTGGAGCCACGAGGGAAACCCCAGTGTTACCGCCGGCCGGTATTGTGAATCACAGGCAGTGCGCAACCATAACTCCTACTCACACACTCACTCTGCACCGCTCTATGGTGCGACAGGTATCCAGCAGTCTGTACGGAACGCTCTTGCACACTTATGCACTTAGCACCCTAATGCTTGCCACTGGTACGCAGCAGGTCAATGGATAACATCCCGCAGACTCTGTTGCTCCAGCCTCCCTCCACCCTCTAGTTCACCCCAAGTGTCCTATACCCCCAGATGGAAGATAATCAAACCCGCCTCCCAGACACTAGGCTGCCCGTGGCCGAATTCACGTAGTCTGAGTCCTCGGGAAGCAGGTGGGAATATGTGGCACGTTTTAATTAGGAGGTAGACGTAAACAAGGGGTGTTTAGCAGCCACTCTGGAAGTTCACCCACAGGTAACAAACCAAATGGAGTCAAGCAGTCTCTTGACCAGCTTCCAAACTGTCTCAGAAGTGTTCCTTCAACCTAGTCAATCTCTCTCGCTACTACGTGGCGTCAAGATGTCTTCAGGAGGGGCCAGGCTGGAGAGAGCGGTTGGTCCACCGCGATAAGGGTAAAAAAGGGAACAACCAATGAATGGGGAGTAACACAGAGGATAGGAGGAGGCACCCTAACAGATGCACGATGACCAGAGTGCTGCCCAGGCAATCAAGGCACCGCATCTGGTGCGCGTTGGCATGAGTCACACATGACACTTCAGATCTCAAACAGGATGAGTTGCAAATTCTTTATCTCCCTGGAAATGAGGCACTATGATAGGTGCACATTGATAAGGGTTGCACCAGGCAATTCCGGTCACACACAATAAAGAGTTGCAAATTCCCTACCTCCCTTGACAGGAGGCACCACATGTAGTGCACGATGATCAGCTTGGACCAGACCAGTCCGGTCACACAAACAAGCACAAGTTCAGTAGAGCCACATGAGGCAGAATGAGGCACTACAATGGGTAAATCTCCACCTTCCAGGTTCGCACCCTGTGAATCGGACACCGTACGCACTGAGTGTGCAGTCGGCGTGACACACTAGAGATATGGTACGATCGGCGAAGCAGGTCACCTTGGATCCCACAACCGGTGAATCCGCTGACCACCAAGATGCTAACGAGTATCAGGGTTCCTGTGATACGGGAACCACACGCCTTAGATGCGGGCAAGATTTCTGGGGATCCGCAATAGACAATGCGGTCTCCAGGCACAAATCTTAGTTCCACTCTCAAACCGTGCTACCTGTTGGTATTTAGTAGCCGATGTAGGCACTTGAGTGGGCACCACTCTCCAGATGTCAGGTAGATGGTATAGGTCCCTCAGAGGAGATCTTTGATATCTCTAAGATGTCCAAGAGAACAGGAGGTTAACCGACAGGCCCGTGAAGAGCACACTTCAGGCTGCCACACTTCAGCAGGTCTTCAGACCAAGCCAGCTACTATTCAGAAAGAGCATGCTGTCCCACTTCAATGGCAGTAATCCTCCATGTGCACAACAGAGTCCTCTGGCAATGTGCACCACCCAGTCCGGGTTCTTCGGTCCCACATCCCCACAAGTGTATCTCACCCTTTGCTGAAGGATTGCCCACATAGTTATACTATTGTGTGTCTTTAAAGTTAGGGGCGGTTTATGGGTTTCCTTCTGAACCAGAGATGTCTCCCCTAAATTGTATGCCAATCTACCATGAGACCATGGAATGTAGATCTTAATCTTTAGTGGGGCCATGATCCGGCCCCTAGAGGCCAAGTATCAAAACCTCTCTCTCCTATCTATTCCATCTAGCCCTCAAATGGCAGAGGTCTGTTGTCCCATTGTATCTCATGGTTGCTGGGGAATGCACAAATGTGCTCCCCTGACCTCTGGTGTCCACTGGAGCCTGGCATCATGGCACATGAGGCTCTTAGACCATAGATATGTCCATATTCAATAAGTGACATTTTTAAGCGAGTTATGGCAAAACCAGCTTTACCACTGGAAAGGGTTTGGCATGGCGAATCCCTTGATAGGAAACATAATGAGGCTGCTCCACTGCAATGCACTATTGCAGTACGAAGTAGTATCAACCGTATCCCCATGTTAACTTAAGGGAAGAGCAAGCATTATAGGTAGTGGAAACACACAGGTATTTCTCACTACCTGGGCGCATGTGAGCTAGTGCACACACCGATCTGCAGTGACAGAATGGACACATAAGGGCTGATTAGGATGGCAGTCTCCCCACCATCCTAAGCAGCTTTTCCGCCTGCCAGATTTTGATGGCGGGCGGTGTGCAGGCGGGCCGAAAGCCCAACTGCCACGCATCTGATGGGTTCCTTGAGCCCGCCGGGGCTGCTGAGGCCTCCCAATCCCTACAATGGTGGTGGTGCCTACCAGGCACCGCCATAGGTATTAGGATGGTCCCTCTCCGCCAGCCTTTCCATGGCGGTTCACCCGTCATGGAAAGGCTGGTGGAATGGACATTGGAGGCCCGTAGCGGGCCCCCCTTCACCCCGGGCTCTTTTCTTTGGGTGTGGGGGGCAAACAGATACCTGTATCAAGTGACAGGCACCGCATGGTGCCTGTCACATAGTACAGGGATGTGTTACACATCCCTTTTTTTCCATTGCTGCGGGTGCCGCAGCCAGCAGCAACCGCCGCAATGGAAAACCTGTACTATGCGACTGACACAGTGGCGGTCGCATTGTAATTTGGTCTGTGGGACCCCCGACACTCGGTTGGTCGCCATCTCCGTTAGGGTGGCGGGCGGACATGAGCCCGCCCACCATCCTAATCAGGCCCATAGTCCTGAGCACCAGGGGTGCAAGTGTGCCCACCCAATTCTGCAATGGCAGACTGGACATAGGTTTAAATAATACGGGTGTCAATGGGTACACATAGACCTGTGGTGGCAGGCTGCTCACACAGTCATGGGCACCATAGGTGTGGGTGCGCACACAGCGGTCTGCAGTGGCAGGCTACTGATGAGTTTGTTCATTATAGATGCTAGTGCAGACACACCGGCCTGCGATGGCAGGCTGGACCAGGTCTCCAAGGCCCTAGCACCTTAGGTGCGAGTGTGCACACACATCCCTGCCCGGGCCAGCCCAACACAGGTTGACCCCTTATGGGTGCGATTGTGCACACCCGGCCTGCGATAGCAGGCAGGGCACCTTGCCACTAGCACCATTGGAGCAAGCGCGCGGACACAGGCCGGCAAAGGCAGGCCTGGATTGGATGTTGTTCACCCTAAGTTGGCAGGGTATGCCCAGACGTGGGTCCCTCGCTCACTTTGCCACTGGATTCAAGCTATGCCTGGCTGATGAGGGCTGTTAGCTCGAAACCGGTCCCAGGATGCTAGTTTCCGGTCCAGGGAAGACATGGCTTGGCAGTTCGGGCTGGACTGTTCTCATGAGGCACAGGGTTAAAACTGATTTTCATATAGCTGTGTCTGAACTGGGGTGGCAAAGTGAGCTAAAGAACGATGATGGATTCAACCCAGATCTTTGACTGGGGGTGAGTGTCTGAAAAGTTTCAGCGCTCCGTCCATCATCTCCTTGTGTTTGCTGGACCAGATGTTAGAACACCAGGGATGCAGGTATGCACTCAATGGCCCTCGTTGGCAGGCCTGGCACCTATCCAAAATACGATAGGTGCCAGGGCGCAACGTCAAGCCTGCAATGGCAGGCTGGCCACGTATTCAAAACAGCATGAGATGAGGAAGATGGGAAGAGCAGAACTCCAAGGCAGGGGAAGCCTCCAGTGGGGGGTTCCTCACTATCTGGGCCAAGAACATCCATACGTATGCGTTGGGCCTTCAGCCTACTGCCCCCCCTTGCGCCCTTCAGGATTTCAATGAGGGGGATGCCCTCATGGTATGGGATGACCTACTTAGGGTTGGCTGAGCCCTAAGTGATGCCAACCTAGGCAGAGGCGCAATGGCTCCCCACAGGCCTGGAATGGTAGGCCCAATACACGGTTGACAGGCTATCTGGTGAGTGGCACACTTAGTGCGTCGTCCCACTACTAGCCAGTGCTGTACATGCCCCGGGTATGTGGGGTACCTGTTAACGGTGCGGACGGAGGTATGGCACCGAACCCTATTGCGTACGCACCGCCTGTCAATCTCGGCCAAGGTGGGCGCATGCACCTTCCCTCTTCAGTACAGGGGAAAGTTGCCCAGATTCCTAAAGCCATGCGGAGAGAGTCAGCAAAGACTAGGAGAAAAAAACTAAATGTTTTTGGGTAAATTCCTCTAAGAAGGGCCATGTCTAACAGTTTCTATCTCTGTGGAGGAGTATGCAGGCTATCAGAGCCATGGGAGGGCTGCAGGAGGAGGCTGCACCACCATGGCCCTATGCATCCTTTACTACGCAAACCTGTCTGACAGGCACCCAAGACTCAGTTCCTGTGAACCCTCGCCTAAAGGAAGGATTACACGTTATGGTCCTCAGTCTATACAGGAAAGCCGAGCAAATGTAGATTACCACAGTGGAAATAGTCCTCGGTGTCTTCATCTCACCAGTACTGTTAACACTCCACTAGCTTCCACTGAAGTCAGAACATTATACAATAATAGCTTGAATCATTCACAAGGCTTTGCAGACATCTACTCCACACTAGCTGGCTGCCAAGCTAAAGATATCTGGCGGGTCTAGACTATCACAGAATGTTGAAGCTCTGCTTCTAAAACCCTCTGCACTTAAAAGGAAATTATTTATGGCCTAATCCATTTCGACCAGAGCCTGAAACTCTACTTCCTGGAATCATACCACAACTTCACTCACAATCTTTAAATCCAAACTGAAATCCCTTTGAGTCGAAAGGTATTTTAGTTTCCCCTCTACGTACGACACTTAACTTACTATGTTTTGCAATGGTCTGTGCCTTGAGGCGGAGCTCTCTAACTCAATATTACTAGACATCTTCCTAGCCGCGCCCCCGTTTGCATTCTATTGCCCTCTATATATGACTTGTACTTTAGGTGGATAAGTGTAATACTATTTGGCCATTGTAAAACACTCTAACACTTTTGGGTAGTGTCTGCACTATTTAAAACCAAATGAATAAAATAAATGAACTTCAAATGTTGCTACTGAACCGTGGTTTTCTGGGAAAAAGTGGGATGAAAAATGCACAAAAATATAGGAAGGTGCCTACTTTTGAAGAATAAAAGTGTAAAAGGGCATGTCACTTTCATTAGGGTGGAGCTTAAACTCTGGATTTTGTGTCATGCAATGGCGGCAACTTTAACAGGCACTTGAAAGGCCTGTGGGTGACAATCTGACCACACAGTGTCGTGATTTATTTATGCAGCTGTATATAGTGCAATCTTGGCTCAAGAGCACCTTACATGAGCCAGACGTTGCACAAATTTTTTGTTGTCTTAACGCACAGGAAAGTTAAGTGATTTGCCCAGAACCACAGGATATTGTGCTGCTAGGATTCGAACCTGGTTCCTCAGTTCTAAAGTCGGCAGCTCTAGCCGTTGAGCCAAATTTCCTCCAGCATACTAGAATCTGCTGCCCCATGCCGTGGAGTATTGAAAAGTGGACCTTAATGGAGTCAATTGCCCTCAGGGCCACCCTCGGGCTGGCTGCAACCCTGCCAAGTATCTTGGGTTATAATGTATTCTAGAAAATGTTCGGCATTACTGCATGGCCAGTCATTCATCACACAAATCAGCTGTGAACTGACAGCATGCTCCTAAAGATTTTGCACAGTCAGAGTGTTGATGAAATTGCGCTCTGCCCCCTGGCTACATGTAAAGAGTAGAAATACAGATCATAGGTGCCGCTCTGGGACGAATGATATTCATTGGTGGTACCGCACTCTAACCTGCCTCTCCTGGCACTGGTATGGGTAATGTATGTTTCAGTGACTTCAGGATGCTAGTGAGCAGTGAAAGCCTGACTCTGCAGACTGTTGACGTGCAGAGGTGAGCGCATGTGTTTGCTTTGTAAAGATGCATTTCCGCACCCTCCTGAGACACATCCTTCAACCCCAGTTCATCTCTGCTCACATCTTTCCCTCAGCTGCAGCCTCAGAGCTATGATCTCTGGAACAGAGTTCTTGTGTGTGCCGTACTGCTGGGATTCAGCTGTTGTATGCCCACCAGTCAGAGTGCCTTGATGGATAGTTAGAGACAGCAGTAGACTCCAAGCTCCACTGTTGCTACTCGAGCTGCATGTAAGCTCCAGTGCGCTAGAAGCTCAACGTCAGCAAAGCATCACATAGCATCCATCCTCAAGGTAAACCATGTCGGTGATGCATTCTGAGTCCCTAATTACATTTCACATTTTAATATTGGGTTTCTGTGATTTTCCATTCAAACCCTAACTTTTATATAGTGCTAACTGTGAAGTGAGACGCATATAGTTCTCTAGGTGTCTATAGATAATGGGTGGGTATGCATGACTGGGAACGTTTGAGAACTTTGGAGTTAAGACTGAGGGTGGTGAGAGTTTCTCACACTGCCTGTTAGTGGGTCAGTAAGGTGTTAAGAATACATGCTCATCCTATCCTCGGCCTCTCTGCAGAGTACACAGAGATGTGGTAAACACTTAAGGTAACCCATGTCAGCAATGCAGGCCCTGTTCTCATTTCACATTTTACTTCATCTTGCATCCACTAAAAGTATATGCTTTATCCATAAGTTATGTTTCTAAAGTTTATTTCCCCCCTGCAACACGACTTTTATTTAGGACACACCGTGGCCTGAGTCGCCTCTAGGTGCATGTGTAGGTTCAGGGAATGCGTGGGTGTGTAAGATGGGGCACAACTGAGGACTCTGAAGTTGAGGCTGACGTCAGTGTGAATTTCTCCCAGTACTTATGGTAAGTTGATAAGGTGTCAGGCAGCATGCTCATCCAATACTTAGCATCTCTGCAGAGGGCACAGCGCGATGGTTACAAATGTGCCAAATGTAACTATCATTTTATATAAAAGCGCGTGAAAGAGGTACACAGCTGTCAAAATGTTTACAGTCCCAAAGGAAAAGAATGCATGTGTTTACATGTGAGGCGAGAGAATGGGTGGGTGTATGATAAAGGGAGAGGGTTTAGTCATGAAAATGAGTGAAATGATGAAGAGGAAAGAGATGATGTGTGAGATATGCAGATGGAAGACTCACAAGGATGCAGGGAGAAAAGGGATGTAAGTGGCTAACCATGGGAGACTGCGGAGATAAGTGGTGAGAAAGGGAGAACGTGAGTGATGGAGACACTCAATGTCTCTTCCACGGACGGATGTTATGAGTCGTTTCAGAACTGGCTCTAGGCAAGGGTCCCACCTTCACCGTACCCCATGGGGCCCCACATCAGTTGAGTCACAGACCACAGCACGCTTCTCACATGTACTTCTGCCCATGCAGTGTGCTCCTCTTGTGCCCCCCCCATCCATGCACAATTTAGAAGCCAGGTGTGGTTCTGCCTCCAACTTCAAACAGCAAGGTTGATTGTCTGGGGAAGTGGGGGTGATAACACCCTGCACAGAAGGTCAAGGGCGGGGTGGGGGAAACATCAGCCACACTGTCTTTGCTGCTCTGTTGCTTTTGTCACAATCCCTTGCGTGGCCTAAGGAAGGGGCCCCCTACCCTGTGCCTTGCACCAATGCACAATTGCTGTGAGGCTCACGAGAGGGCCCCCTAACCTGGGCTTTGCAGGGGTATACCATGGCTGTGTTACCAAGGAGAGGGGGACTTCATCTCAGGGCCTCGCAGTTATGGTATTGTGCTGCGAGACCCAGGAGAGGTGTGAACTCCCCTGGGCCTCTTAGCACTAGACCAGGACTGCCAGGCTCAGGGAGGGTGGGCCTTCACTTCTGGTCCTCGCAGCTACAGAATGTCTGAGAGGCCTAGAAAAGTTTATACATAGCTGCCAAGTTTTCAATTTCCTATGTCTGCAATTTCATGTTTTGGGTGTGCTAATGTGTGACATTTTATTTAGTGAAAAATCAGTTGCATTCTGGGATATGTAGTTTTGTTTGCTAATTAAAGATTGGTGTCAGAGGGACGGTCGGAAACAGAAGCGAGGAGGCCGTATGGGATCAATACTGTGGTGCTTATTGTTGGTATGAAACACAGATAGGGGATTAAGAATGTAGTCCAAACAGAGTTCAGTAGGGCAACGTCAGGATGGAGGGAAACAAAAAGGAGTCCTGTTGAGTCAGTACAGGCAAAAAGGAGTATGTCACACGCTGGACGGTTTCCGCCGTAGATCTGTGGCCCTGGATGTCGAAAGGGTTCTGTCACGCCCGCCCCACAGAACAGAGGAGGTCAGTTCTGGGGTTTTAACTTGAGATTTTATTTTCCTACGGACAACTGTCCTCTGGTACAGAAAGAGGGGTCCCCACGAGGGTGGTCTCAGGTAGGGAGGGGTCTCTAGTCGCTGCTGGGTTCCTCGACCGTCTTCGGCCTTCCTGCGTCATTGTTGGGCGTGGTCCTGCCAGGCGTCCCCTTGGAAAAACAAGAAACAAAAGGACGATTAATACCCGTCCTTGTTCCCCTTTTAGGTCTAGAAGAGGTCGGGGTTGTCCCTCCTTATTCCCTCTAGGGCAAGGGTTGGTGAGGTTACCGTCGTCCTCGGGCCCTTTTAGTCAGGTGAATCCCGCTGGAGATGGGTTACAACCCGCCCCTGTACTGCCCCTTTGTTACCTTACTGGGGGGGGGGGGGGATTTGGCTATTGTCCTGAGTAGGACATTTGCACGTGCCACCAACCCACGAGGGCCCTCCCAGTCTTCTCCGCTACTTGCCTGAGGCCGGGACCCTGTTTCTGGGTCCCGGCTGCTTCGTCCTTGCGTCCTTCCTCGGGGCACGTCCCGGCGTCTCCTCTGGTTGCCACCGTCGTCTCTCTTTTTCCCCTCTCCTCGCTCTGGTCCTCGCTCCGCTCCTCGCTCTGCTCCTCGTTCTGCTCCTCGTTCTGGGCCGCACTCCGCTCTTCGCTCCGCTCCTCGCTCTGCTCCTCGCTCTCTCTCTGCTCCTCGCTCTCGCTTTCCTCTTTCCGGCCTCCTCTTCCGGTGTCGGCATCCGGCGCTTTTGGATCCTTCAAGCCCCTCCTCTTGGATGTGAGTAGTGTAAGTACCGGTAGTAGCGGCCTGGTGCCCCCGGGGTCCGTCAGCGACTCGCCCTTGTCACAGTGCCTCCCCTCTAGGCATGGCCGTTCGGGCCATGCGTCCACCGGGCTGCGGGAGAGGTAGTCCACGTTGGTCTGCAGGGCGCCGGGTTGATGTGCCACCTGGAAAGAGAAAGGCTGTAATGCTAAGAACCATCGGAGGATGCGGGGGTTAGTGTCCTTGTGTCTTGCCAGCCAGACAAGGGGAGCATGGTCTGTCAGGAGAGTGAAAGGGCGACCCTGGAGGTAGTACTGTAAAGCTTGGACCGCCCAGCGGATGGCCAAGCATTCCTTCTCTATAGTGGAATACTTGAGTTCCCGGGGCACCAGTTTGCGGCTGAGGTACACCACGGGGTGGAGGTCACCCGATGGAGTCGGCTGAGATAGGACTGCCCCCAAACCCCGGTCTGATGCGTCCGTCTGTAATGTAAACGGACGTGTGAAGTCGGGACATGTGAGCACGGATTGTTGCAAAGTCTTGTTTTGAGCTGTTCGAAACTGTGGGTCTGTGTAGGGGTCCAGGTGGTAAGGGTGTTGGTGCCTGTCTTCTTTAACATGTCCGTGAGAGGGGCCGCCTCCTCAGCGAAGTGGGGAATGAACCTCCTGTAGTAGCCTACTAACCCCAGGAATGCCCTGATGCCCTTTTTTGTGGTTGGTTTCCCTAATGTCGAAATGGCCTTGACCGTGTATCTGGGGTCGGATCTGTCCGTTCTGTATATGGTAGCCAAGATAGCGTACGTTGTCGGTGGCGAGCATGCATTTATCTGGATTAGCTGTCAAACCTGCCTCCCGGAGGCTGGAAAAAACGGCCTGAAGGTGTTCAAGGTGTGCCTCCCATGTGGTACTAAAGATCAATATGTCGTCCAAATACGCGGCAGCATATACTTGGTGGGGTCTCAGTACAACGTCCATGAGGCGCTGGAAGGTGGCAGGGGCTCCATGGAGGCCAAAGGGGAGGACCTGGAAGTGGTATAGGCCTGAGGGGGTGGCGAACGCCGTTTTTTCTTGGGCCTGAGGTGTGAGCATGATCTGCCAATACCCCTTGGTTAAGTCTAGTGTGCTAATGTATCGGGCCGTCCCTAACCTCTCGATTAGCTCGTCGACTCGGGCATGGGATTGGAGTCAAAGCGGGAGACGCTGTTGAGGCGCCTATAGTCCACACAGAAACGCACCGTGCCGTTGGGTTTTGGGACCAATACAATAGGAGAGCACCAAGGGCTGTGGGAAGGCACGATGATCCCGCTCCCCAACATATCCACCACCTCCTTTTCTACTATATCTCGCCTGGCTTCCCGGGATCCTATAGGGTCTTTGTCGGATTGGGTTTGCCCCTTCTGTGAGGATATCGTGTTGGACGAGGTGGGTTCTCCCGGGTTTGGCTGAAAACACGTCCGAATAGGAGTCGAGGAGGGACCGGAGCTCTTGGTTTTGCACCGGGGTCAAGCAGGATCCTTTGGGGATGTCCCTATTGGTATGTGTGGTACCCGCCCCAGGAAAGGGTATCTCTAGCGGCTTGCTGTCTGTAATAAGCAGGTTTGTAGGGGTTTGGGCCCTGTCGTCAGGATCAGTGATCCACTTCTTTAATAAGTTGACGTGATATATTTGTCCCCTTTTCCCCGAGTGAGGTACGGCTACGCTGTACGTGACGGGTGTGACCTGTGCCAACACAATGTAAGGGCCCTGCCAGCGGGCTAGCAGTTTGTTGTCAGAAGAGGGCAGGAGGAGTAAGACCTTGTCACCCACTGAGAAGCGCCGCAGAACGGTTTGTCGGTCATAGTGTGTTTTTTGTTTCTGTTGGGCTGCTTCCAGATTGTGCCTCACCCTGTCCCAGAGAGAAGAAAGCCTATCTTTTAGGTGGGTTGCATACTCTAATAGAGTCCTGTTCTCATCCTCCTCGTCTTCCCACCTTTCGGCCGCCATGTCCACTAGGGTCCTGGGCTTCCTCCCAAACACCAACTCAAAGGGACTAAAACCCGTAGAGGATTGGGTGTGTGTTCAGATGGCGAACAATGTGAGTGGCAGTTGTCGGTCCCAGTCTCGTCCCGTCTCAGACACTGTTTTTTCAGGATGGTTTTTATGGTCTGGTTATATCTATCAACCAGGCCGTCTGTTTGGGGGTGGTAGACAGAGCTGCGTATTTGGCGCACTCCTAGTAGAGAGCAGATCTGAGCCATCAGCTTTGACATGAACGGGGTCCCTTGGTCGGTGAGCAGTTCTTTGGGGAACCCTACCCTGCTAAAAAACGTTAACATGGCTTGGGCGACGCTGTTTGTGGACATGCTGGTAAGGGGAAAGGCCTCCGGGTACCGGGTCGCGTAATCGACTAGCACTAGGATGTACTGATAACCTCGGGCTGAAGTGATAAGGGGGCCGACCAAGTCCATTCCTACCCGGGAAAAGGGGACGTCGATTACTGGAAGAGGGTATAAGGGTGCTTTGGGTATATGAGGGGGATTGGACATCTGGCATCTGGCGCAGGCAGCACAATACCGTCTTATGTCGGAGAAGACCCTGGCCAATAGAACCTGCGCAAGAGGTATTCCTCCGTTTTCTCTTTATCATAGTGGCCCCCTCCCGCCTGATTATGGGCTAAGTAGAGTACCTGCGTGCGAAACGGTAGGGGTACCAGGAGCTGTCGAAGCGGCCCATCTGGTTTTGTGACCTTTCTATACAGCAACCCTTTCGATAGTATAAAACAGGGGCCTACCTGATCATCTGTGTCGTCCACAGCCCGGGCCCATGCGTGTCCTAGCGTTGGATCCTCCCTCTGTTCGGCTCTAAAGCTGCCAGTAAGACCTGGTTCTTCATCCGCGGCTGAGGGGGTAGAAGGGGGAGTTGTCTGTCCGTGTAACACCGTGATCCGTTTTTGCTCTCTCTTTTCACGTCGTGTTTTCTTTATCCTGCACACCCCCGGTTCTAGGTCGACAGTCGATAACGGGGCTTCACAAAGCCATTGTTGAGTCTCTCTCTCCTCTATCGCCCTAGTCAAGAGAGCAGGGAAGTCCTCGTAGTCTGTCCTTATAATCATGTCCTCGACCAGGTTTGGAATGACCCCCTACTCGGATCATGGCACACCGTTCTCCATACTCTAGGGTTACTCTAGCCACAGGGTAGCGTTTCTGGTCTCCATGTACGCATGTGATGACCACTCCCTCCCCTTCTAGCCATTGTTGGGCCTGCACTCGTTCCTGCGTTATCACCGAATGACGACACCCTGAGTCCACAAGGACCCGGGTGTTGATCTGATTCACTGTAAGGGTCAACCGATAGGCCGTCTCGCCTTCACCAGCCCATAGCACCCTGCCTTTGGTGTATCCGACTTCCATGGGTTCGACGGTAACGGGCTTTTGTGGACAGTTGCGGGAGATGTGGCCCCATTCCGCACAATGAAAACACTGGGGCCCCTGACTACCACCTTTCCCCTCCACCCGAGGCAGGAATCTGGGATCAAGAAGAGGACGTGGGTTTGTGGGAATGGGGCTAGGGTTTGTTGCCCTCCAGCGGTGTATAATAGAGGTGGGGATTCTGGGGGTTAAGGGTCGGGCTTCTGGTGACCGTTGGTGTGCACAGGCCAGTTCTATTGCGTGCGGTACGGTTAGGTTGGGATGTTGGTTAACCCAGGCCCTGGCCGGGGGGGGGGCGGGGGAGACCCTCTATGTATGGCTCCAATAGAATCCTGTCCACTATTTCTTCCTTGCTGCTTGTGTGGGGCTGGAGCCAGCGAGTCCCTAGGTCTTGTATTCGGTAATAAAACGCTCCGGGATTGTCTTGGGGTTGCCATTTTTCTTTCCAAAACCGACTACGGTACTGCTCTTGGTCGCAGCCGACGCGTTCTAGAATGGTCTTTTTAATAACCTCATAGGGCGTGGTACCGGAGGGGTTAGCGGCTTGGTGTGCCGTTTGGAGCTCGCCGGAGAGAAGGGGGGAGACGTACTGGCCCCACCGTTCCATAGGCCATTGGGCCGTACTCGCCACCCGCTCAAAGTTTGTAAAAAAGAAGTCTGGGTCCTCCCCTGTCCTGATTTTCTGTAAGACAGAGCTGGGGACATTTGGATGCACCTTGGTGCTGGCGATAGTGTCCGTCAATTTCTGGATAGCTGTGTCGTGGACGGCTTGGTTCTGCACCAGGAGCCCCGCTTGGGCTTGTAAGACCTCTAGTAACATTTCCCTGTCCTTTTTAGCTTCCGTTGACTGGGCTTCTACCACCAGTTGTAAATGGCGTTGTCCTTCAGCCAGTTGAGCCAACATGTCATTCAAGCCTATGGGTTGCATCATGGTGGTGTGGGAGCGTGTCTCCAAGGGGTACGAGTGGTCGGGCGTGGAGGATCGGTCCCGGATCCGACTTCTGACACCACTGTCACGCCCCGCCCCACAGAACAGAGGAGGTCAGTACTGGGGTTTAAACTTGAGATTTTATTTTCCTACGGACAACTGTCCTCTGGTACAGAAAGAGGGGTCCCCATGAGGGTGGTCTCAGGTAGGGAGGGGTCTCTAGTCGCTGCTGGGTTCCTCGACCGTCTTCGGCCTTCCTGCGTCGCTGTTGGGCGTGGTCCTGCCAGGCGTCCCCTTGGAAAAACAAGAAACAAAAGGACGATTAATACCCGTCCATGTTCCCCTTTTAGATCTAGAAGAGGTTGGGGTTGTCCCTCCTTATACCCTCTAGGGCAAGGGTTGGTGAGGTTACCGTCGTCCCCGGGCCCTTTTAGTCAGGTGAATCCCGCTGGAGATGGGTTACAACCCGCCCCTGTACTGCCCCATCGTTACCTTACTGGGGGGGGGGTTTGGCTATAGTCCTGAGTAGGACATTTGCACGTGCCACCAACCCACGAGGGCCCTCCCAGTCTTCTCCGCTACTTGCCTGAGGCCGGGACCCTGTTTCTGGGTCCCGGCTGCTTCGTCCTTGCGTCCTTCCTCGGGGCACGTCCCGGCGTCTCCTCTGGTTGCCACCGTCGTCTCTCTTTTTCCCTCTCCTCACTCTGGTCCTCGCTCCGCTCCTCGCTCTGCTCCTCGCTCTGCTCTGCTCCTCGCTCTCGCTCTGCTCCTCGCTCTCGCTCTGCTCCTCGCTTTCCTCTTTCCGGCCTCCTCTTCCGGTGTCGGCATCCGGCGCTTTTGGATCCTTCAAGCCCCTCCTCTTGGATGTGAGTAGTGTTAGTACCGGTAGTAGCGGCCTGGTGCCCCCGGGGTCCGTCAGCGACTCGCCCTTGTCACAAGTTCCTTGTTGCTTCTGGAAAAGCCTGGTCGGTTCCCGAAGTTCCAGCGCGCTCTCCCAAAAGAAAGCAAAAAACGCTGCAGTCAGTACATAGGTCCCTACTTGACCCTTACAACTTCCACCCCACCACGTGAAGGACTGGTCAAAAGGGTGAGGGGAAAAAATGGGGGAAAAGCATAGGGGAAGATAACAAAAAGGAAGGAGGGTCAGGCGACCAACGGTTCTCAGTGGGGTGACCAGTAGCGTTCCGTTCTTCCGCTCACTCTACTCGGACGGGGATGGTCGGGTGTAAAGCATGCAATTTGTGAAGGCAAAGGGATATCAAAACCACACGCGAGAATGAGCCTCCCTTTATCCTACTCCCCACTGTTCTCCCTCTGCACAGGCTACGTACCGCTCTCTGCCGCAACTCTCCTGAGTTGCGGCGGCTCAAGCGCCTCTTCCGGGATCCATCAGTCCTCGGTCCAGTGTCAGGAACTTCCGGGTCTCTGACTCCGGCGTCCTCGGATCAGGTGTCAGCAACAGCCTCCTGGCTCATCTCTGGTTCTCCAGCGTCTGCTCCGTTCTCCTGCTCCGGCTGATTCCCAGCAGCTGACACACCGGACGTGTCTTCCTCCGGCCTTTTCTGCCACGCCTGACCTCTTCCTTGCGTCCCCGATTGGCCGCTTTGTTGATCCGCCCCGTTTCCGGGTCACTTTCTCCAGGCTGCGGGACGAGGAAAAAGTCCTTTGTTACTGGTGGTGTTATTTCCCGGATTTCAGGGTTGTCGTCATCCTCGCTAGAACGGTAAGGCACCCATAAACATGCTGCAGACATCTGGTTATTATTGAGGACCCACGATTGGGACATACTGTTTATAACAGAAACATGGCTAAGAGAGTGCTCCAACCCTGATATTAGCTTAGCGGTTCCTACGGGCTATAGGCTGTGCAATGTAAACAGGAGAGACAATAGGTTGGGAGGAGGGCTCGCTATAATCTTAAGGGAAGATTGGGATATGAACTACATGGAAACTGAAGGCCTGGGACCTATTGAAGCCATGGCCTTTCACATTAAATTCTCCAACAATTCCTCAACGGCGGGATTACTGGTTTACAGACCCCCTAATACACTGGCCAGGTATTGGCCAGTGTTATTTGACTGTATTGCCAACCTGTCTTTACGCTATTCTAACTTCACCGTTCTTGGTAATTTTAATGTCCATATGGACAATGCTAGCTGCCCTCTAGCTAACCAATTAGAAGAATCCCTTAGTAGTCTTAACTTAGCGCAAAAAATATCTTCTCCTACTCACGCAGCTGGCCATATCCTAGACCTTCTCTTCACTAATGATCCTTCTCTTACAGTTGAAGAGTTGTTTCCGGTTACATGGTCTGACCACATGGTGGTCCTGTTTAGGCTGAGTTATAAGGGTAAGAACAATCTCAGCAAACCTATGATAGAAAACAGGAGGAACTGGAAGAAAGTTACACTGCAATCCATGAGAGAAGAACTCAATAAGACCTCCCCTACTTTGTCTGGGAACCCTGATTTGGACACCTCCCGTGTCAGTACATGGGTTAGGGAAGCCTTAGACATATTGGCCCCGACTAGACCTTGTAAGGTGGTGAGGAATAAACCATCTGCTCCCTGGTTCAATACGGAGCTTCGTTGCGAAAAGAGTCAATGTAAGAGACTTGAGCGTATTTGGAGAAAGAGTTATGATTCCACTGCAAAAGAAGTTTATAAGATAGCCCTAAAAAAATTCCATGCCTTAAAACGTAAGGTTATGAGAGATTACATGGCTAAACAAATTATGAACACTGACAATCCTTCTAGAGAGATTTTCAGGATAGTGGAGGGCTTTCTGAAACCTGTAGCCATTAAGAGTACTATCGCACCTTCCCTGGATCTATGTGAGCAATTGGCCACTTTTTTTCAGGACAAAATTTTGACGATCTATTCCACCTTTCCTTCAACCGGTATTTGTGATTTACCTCTGACTAGTACTGCAGCCAATTGGACATCCTTTCGCAGATTTGAGAAGGCAGCCTCTCTGAAGGAACTTCAGGAAATTAAGTCTGGCTCCCCTCTGGACCCCTGCCCGGCCAGAGTGTTTAAACTCCTAGCTCCTCTTCTTAACGATACCTTGAATTCACTTTGGAATTCTTCCTTGGAATCTGGTATCGTCCCATAGGAATGGAAAAAGGCACTGGTCTGACCAATTCTTAAAAAAGAAGGTGCTGACCCTTCGGAACTTAAACATTTAAGGCCTATATCACTATTGCCAGCCCCTGCAAAAATCCTTGAAAAAGAAGTCCAGAGACAACTCTCGGACTTCCTTGAATCCAATAATCACCTTCATGATTCACAATCAGGATTTAGGGCTGGATATAGCACGGAAACTGCCCTACTGGAAGTCACCTAGTCGATCCGGGAAACCTTGGATCAAGGCAGATGTGCAATGCTGGATTTGTTGGATCTATCTGCAGCGTTCGACATGGTTTCCCATGAGATTCTCCTACATAGATTACACCAGATAGGAGTGACTGGGACCGTGTGGAATTGGTTTCAGTCTTTCTTGGAGGGGAGGTCACAACAGGTTGCTCTACACCCTCATGTTTCCACTTCTAGATCCTTGGCGCAGGGGGTGCCACAGGGCTCGGCATTGAGTCCGACGACACGCAGCTGATTTTCTCCTTTAAGGAAAATAGTGACATAGCTTTCACCAACTTTAAGCAATGCCTACTAAATATCTCCTCCTGGATGACTGAAAACTGTCTTAAGCTTAATGCGGATAAGACGGATGTCTTATTCTTCAACCAACCTTCTCCTCCCCGGACGGAGCTGTGGTGGCCAGCAGAACTGAACCCGCCCCCAACACCGGTAACGGCGGCAAGGAATCTAGGGGTCAGGTTTGACTCGCAACTGTCTGGCAAGGCTCAAGTCATGCATATCTCCTCCCAATGCTTTTGGAGACTGAAGACACTTAGAAGATTCCTACGCTTCCTTCCTATGAACTGTAGGAAGGCAGTGGTGCATGCCCTTATCACTTCCCAACTCGATTACGCCAACAGTTTGTATATTGGCCTGCCTGATTACTTGATGGGTAGACTGCAGCGTATTCAAAACGCTGCAGCCAGGCTGTTGAGGAATGTGCCTTTACGGTATCATATCTCGCCTCACCTGCAAAGCCTGCACTGGTTGCCGGTAAGGAAAAGAGTGCAGTTTAAGGCCCTTGTCTTGGCTCACAAAGCAACGAGAGGGGTTGGCCCCTGCTATCTGAGAAAGAGACTTCAGAAATATCTTCCCCTAAGAACTCTCGGATCCTGCAACCAAAATCTCTTAATCATTCCTAGGTTTAGAAAGGCTAGGACAGGTGGACGTGCGTTCTCAGTGAAAACTACAATGTTATGGAATACCCTACCCAATGATCTTAGACAGCTGGACAGGGAACTGCCATTCAGAAAGGCCCTCAAGACTTGGTTGTTCAGATTGCCTTAGAGACCGCTGCTATCCTCTCCTTGCTCTAGCCTTTGTACCTGTAGGACACTAGCGCCGGGACACTTCCGTTGGAAGTAGCTGTCGCGCTCTATAAATATATAAATAAATAAATAAATGAGGGTTTTACTGAGGGGGTGTTGGGTTTAGTGGTGGCGCTCCCGAGCTTTCCTCACATTCCCCTTCCCTGACTTTCTTGTTTACAAGAAAGGGCTCCTGTGGTATCTCGATAGGAAATCTGCGTTGGCCTGGTCTTTCCCTTTTCGGTGGTAGACTGTATACCAGAAGGGTTGAAGGGCAAGGAACCACCGTAGGATTCTCTGATTGTGTCCTTTGTTCTGGGATAGCCATTCAAGAGGGGCGTGATCGGTGTAGAGGAGGAAGTCCCTGACATCAAGGTAATAACGAAGAGCCGCGACAGCACATTTGATGGCTAGAGCTTCTTTTTCAATTACCGCGAATCGGGTTTCTCTTGGGAACAATTTGCGGCTAATAAAAAGGATGGGATGTTCTTGTTGGTTGTCGTCTTTTTGAGACAGTACTGCTCCGATGCCACTGTCGGAGGGGTCCGTTTGTAGTATGAAGGGTTTCTCATAATCAGGATTTAAGAGAAGGGGTTTGGAGGTGATGAGTTGTTTCAGTTGTTGGAAGGAATGCAACACAGAGGGAGAGGGGTTTCTCAGACACTTTTCTGTTTGTATGGGTTTCTTCAATAGATCAGTCAAGGGAGTGGCGATCTGGGAAAAACAGGGGATGAACCGCCTATAATAACCAAGTAGGCCTAAAAAGGCCCTGAGGTCTTTCCGGGTTTTGGGAAAGGGGACTTGGGCGATTGCTGCCACTTTCTCTTCTTGGGGTCTGATGCAGCCGTCTCCCAATAAGTATCATAAATATTTCAAGGATTAGGCTGCCAAGTGACTCTTGGCTGGGTTGATGGTGAACCCGCCCTCTCTTTGGGTTTGAATAACCTGGGTCAGGTGATGGAGGTGATCTCTCCATGTGTCACTGTAGATGATTATGTCATCTAGGTAGGCCGCTAAGTAGTTTTTATGGGGTTGTAGAATTTTGTTCATGAGCCTTTGAAAGGTTGCGGGTGCCCCATGCAACCCAAAGGGCAATACCCTGAAGTGGAACAATCCTTTAGGTGTACAAAAGGGTGTCTTCTCTCTGTCTTGGGCTCTCAGGGGCACCTGCTAGTAGCCCTTGCAAAGATCCAGAGTGCAAATGTACTGGGCTTTCCCGAGTCTTTCTATCATTTCATCGACTCTAGGGAGGGGATAAGCGTCAAATTGAGATATCTTGTTCATCTCCCTAAAGTCGATACAGAAGTGTATTGACCCATCGGGTTTGGGTACCAACACTATGGGTGTACACCACTCACTCCTGGAGGGCTCAATAATTCCTAGTTTCAACATCTGAAGGACCTTTTGGTCAACAGCTTCTCTCCTCGCTTCGGGGATCCGGTAGGGCCGTAAAAAAAACGTTTTCCCGAGTTTGGTGTGTATCTCATGCTCCACAAGGGTGGTTTTGCCCGGCACCAGGGAGAACACCTCTCATACCGGAAGTAACACCTCTTTCAGCTCTTGTTTGAGGGATTCAGTCATTTCAGTGTCTATGCTTTGTTCGGCCAGGGATTCTAGCTTCTCTGTCAGAAGAACCGGGGCAGGACCTTCCCATTTTTTTAAAAGGTTAATATGATAGCTCTGGGTGGGGTTACCAGAGGGATCCATTTCTATCTTGTAAGTGACCGGGTTTACTTTGTCTACCACTTTGAAGGGACCTTGCCATTGGCTCAATAATTTGTGTTCAGAGTTTGGGCGTAATAATAGGACCTGGTCGCCTACTTGTAAAGATCGTTCTTTGGTGGTTTTATCATATTGCTTCTTTTGAGCGGTCTGAGAATGCTCCAGGTTAGCCCGTACGATGTCTCGTACCTGGTTCAGCTGTGTCTTAAGGCCGGCCACATATTCCAACAGAGGTTTTGTGGTGTCTGTTTCCTCTTCCCACTCCTCTCTTGCCAAATCCATAAGGGTACGCGGCGGCCTCCCGTACAGCAGTTCGAACGGGGAATAGCCTAGACTTCTTTGTTGTCCACACCTTATGGCTACTAAAGCTAAGGGGAGCATCTCTTCCCACTTACTGGCCTCTAGGTTCCTGGACCTATCAGCCGCCTTCGACACTGTCTGCCACCGCACCCTGCGCACACGCCTCCATGACGCAGGAATCCGAGACAAGGCTTTGGAATGGACCACCTCCTTCCTCTCTGGCAGAACCCAGAGGGTCCGCCTCCCCCTTTCCGTTCCGAAGCCTCCGAGATCATATGCGGCGTACCCCAAGGATCATCCCTCAGCCCGACACTGTTCAACGTCTATATGGCACTGCTCGCCCACGTCGCCCGACTGCAGGACCTCAACATCATCTCCTACGCTGACGACACCCAGCTGATTCTCTCCCTCACCAAGAACCCCCTGACCGCCAAAACCAACCTTCAGGAAGGAATGAAAGCCGTCACAGAGTGGATGAAGAACAGCCGTCTGAAGCTGAAGTCGGACAAGACAGAGGTCCTCATCCTCGGCGCCAAACCCTCAGCCTGTGACGACTCCTGGTGGCCATCCACACTGGGAGCAGCACCAACACCCACCGTTCACGCACGCAACCTGGGGTTTATCCTCGACTCAACACTCTCCACGACCAAGCAAGTCAACGCCGTCTCATCCTCCTGCTTCAACACCCTCCGCATGCTCCGCTAGATCTACAGGTGGAACCCCACCGAAACAAGAAGAACGGTAACCCGGGCCCTCGTCAGCAGCAAGCTGGACTACGTAAACGCCCTCTACGCTGGAGCCTCAGCCAAACTCCTGAAACGTCTACAACGCATACAGAATGCCTCTGCCGGCCTGATCCTCAACATCAGGCGCCACAGCCACATCACACCACACCTGAGAAACCTACACTGGCTTCCCGTCAACAGGAAGATCACCTTCAAACTCCTCACCCACCCATATAAGGCACTCAACAACACCGGACCGGCATACCTCAACAGACGACTCTCCTTCTACACCCCGAACCGACAGCTCCGCTCCGCCGACCTCGCCACCGTTCCCCGCATCCGAAGAGCGACCACCGGCGACAGATCATTCTCCCACCTCGCTGCCAAGACCTGGAACACCCTCCCCATTCTCCTACGGCAGACCCAGGACCTACTAACCTTCAGGATACTTCTCAAGACCTGGCTATTCGAGCAGTAGCAGCACCCCCTCCCCCCCCCCTTACCCCAGCACCTTGAGACCCTCACGGGTGAGTAGTGCGCTTTACAAATGCACAGATTGATTAGGTTGAGCAGTTTTCTCAATGTGGTTTTTAGGGTGGCGTTAGATCGCTCTACCAAACTGTCCGTCTGGGGTGGTAGGCAGCAGTGTGGATCTGCTTGATATTTAATTGCTGATACACACACCTTTTACATGAGTTTGGAGGTGAAGGGCGTATCCTAATCGGTAAGTATTTCCTTTGGAAATCCTACGCGTGCAAAGATATTGTTCATGGCTTTGGCCACTTGGGTAATGCTGGGTTGTCTAAGGGCAACAGCTACCGGAAACCGCGTAGCATAGTCAACTAAGACTAAGACGTAGCGACAACCGCTACGGGAGGATAAGAGGGGGCCGATGATGTCCATTCCAACCCTAGAGAAGGGGACGTCAATCACGGGTAGAGGTCGCAGGGGCACTCGGGGTGGGACGTAGTGACTAGTTTTCTGACAGATTGCACACTCACGACAGAACTTGCTGACTTGCTGATAGATGCCTGGCCAGTAAAAACGTTCTAGTATGGCCTTCTCTGTCTTTTCTTCCCTGAAATGTCCTCCCAACAAGTGGCAATTGGCCAGGTATAGGACTTTTTCCCGGAAGGGGAGAGATCCCAGTAGCTGAATAGGCAAGGTTTTCCTCCCTTTTCTGTACAACAGCCCCTTTCGGGTAAAAAATTGTGGACCTACTTGCTCAGTCGCTTGCCTCCAGGCTTCTTGTAAGGTGTTGTCCTCTCGCTGTGCTGAGCGGAAATTCATGTCATATTCCCAAAGAGAGGGGGTGGTATGGGTCAGAAGGGTAGGGCTCCAGTTTTTCTTCTCCCTTTTCCTTTGTTGTTTGCTCTTCCTGTCCTTTCCTTGATTCCAACCGGGATCTGGGCCTTGGGAAAACAGAGCCTCTTCCAGTAACGCCCTGTTATTCCGCACACTCTACTTGGACGGGGATGGTCGGGTGTAAAGCATGCAATTTGTGAAGGCAAAGGGATATCAAAACCACCCGAGAGAATAAGCCTCCCTTTATCCCGCTCCCCACTGTTCTCCCTCTGCACAGGCATACGTACCGCTCTCTGCCGCAACTCTCCTGAGTTGCGGCGGTTCAAGCGCCTCCTCTGGGATCCACCAGTCCTCGGTCCAGTCGTCAGGAACCTCCGGGTCTCCGTCTCCAGCGTCTTCGGATCGTGTGTCAGCAACAGCCTCCTGGCTGAGGTTCTGTAATTCTCGAGACTGACTCCATTTTATTGTGCCACCATTTTGTGTTGCCCTCACGTAGGCCTGTGAAGGTAGCCTGGCCAACAAAGTGGCCTGGCCTGCTTAGTCCATGTATACATTAACTAGGTTTCTTTCTGACTCTGGAATGAACTGTAAGAAACTGACCTCTTCACCTGAAACTGACCTCGCAAAGCCAATTTCCCTGATCGATCTTTGTCTGAGATTGCCAATCAATATACTGTACATGTAATCAATCCATGCCCTGCAGTGCCATCTAAATCAGATTAACCTTTGTGAACTATGTAATTATAATGTTTTGCCCATATCCTGCTAAAACCCCAAAGGCTGCTCCCCTGCTGACCCTCCAGATTTTCCATTTGTTTAGGAATGTAATTGGTACAACTCCCTTACATGCCTGGGGCAGGATAAAGAGTATATAAGACGTGAAGTAAGACCATTCTATGGACTACCTCATTCAGTTGCTACGGCTTGTGTGTGACGTAGTCACGCTCATTTGAGTTTACTACAAATGTTCTTTTATATTTCAGCTTCTGTGCCAAATTCGTTATTATTGGTTTGAATGGACTAAGTATCAGTAAGACCCCTGAGAAGGAGTTTATATTTCTTCATGGCTCGTCTCTGGTTCTCAAGCGTCCGCTCCGTTCTCCTGCTCCGGCTGATTCCCAGCAGCTGACACACCGGACGTGTCTTCCTCCGGCCTTTTCTACCACGCCTGACCTCTTCCCTGCGTCCCTGATTAGCCGCTTTGTTGATCCGGCCCGCCTCTCCCTGGACAGACTGTTTCCGGGTCACTTTCTCCAGGCTGCGGGACGAGGAAAAAGCCCTTAGTTACTGGTGGTGTTATTTCCCGGATTTCAGGGTCGTTGTCGTCCTTGGTAGAATGGTAAGGCACCCATGGGGGTTTTACCAAGGGGGTGTCGGGTTTAGTGGTGGCGCTCCCGAGCTTTCCTCACATCGGGCTTCCCAGCCTTGGGATGTAAGGGATATTGGCTAACAGGGCAGATTTGCCAGTGAGCATGTATATATGATCTTATAGTTTGATGTTTTAACAATTAGATTGTACCTTTGGTAAGGAATGGTCCATGCAAAATTTAGTTCTTCCCACTAACATGAATGCGGAACATTGCAAACTGTGTAGAGTATTGAACGCTATTGATGAACGTGGAAATTGTGCCCTGTTCTCAAAGGAAATAAAACAAAGTTGATACACATTATTTGAAAAGGGTGGGATGCGCGTCTTTTTTTGTATGGTACAACTTCTGCAGGTTAAAATACTATCTAGTGCAGCAGGACAGATATCCTGCAAGAAAACGACTACTTTGGGTGAAAACATTATAGTTTAAGCATTCCTAGCTAGAAAAAAATATATGTGCTATACTGTGAGTATATTCTTTTACACTTTGAAATATGCTCCAGTTTCAAAACTTCTACCCAAGTGGACCACTGAAAGACTGTTAAATCTGGCAAAGAAATTTGAGAATAATTAATATCATTCTTTTTTCATCAAGTGATAACCTTTTGTTTTTCTGGACTAGCTGAACAGCACGCCATCTGGAAAAATAGAATGGCGCCTTGGAGATGGATGTCATAGAGCTCTTGGGGGCTATGGTGTTTGCCAGCAGATGCATACAGTCTAGCCTGTTGGGGAAGTAAGGAGCTTCATGCTCTGCTGGTACACTTGTTTAAAAAATCCCATTTACACTTCCGCCCACACATCAAAGCAGTTTACGTTTCACAGTCAGTATGAATTTTGGCAATTCACATGACTTTGCAAAGACAAGACGGGGTGTTTGTTAGACAAATCACCACAACAACAGTGCTAACAAAGGGAGCCCTTATGTAATCATGCCATAATCCTCACCCATCACCTATACCCTGTAAGCTATTTCTATATGCTTCGTTGTCACCCTGCCAAATGCCACGCATTCACATGACTGTATGCAGGTCTGGCTGAGATGCTGTAGTATAACCTATAATGCTTTAGTATAACAAAAATGTATGTGGCACTTAACAGGGCTGGTTCATTGACTTGTGGCTTTCCATTACAGATGGCAGCACTACTGCCTATAGAGGTAGGTAAGCCAACAAATTAACAAGGAGAGCAAAACCAAGGGTCTAGCTTGGCTCGAAGAGCCATTGCGTGAGGCAAGCCCTGAATATTTCAGACATGTAATTCATGCAAAACCATCAAGTAAAACTATAAGAGTCTCCCGAAGTTTCTAAAAAGTGTATTTCTTCAACACAGCTGAAGAGTTTCACCTTAGCACACCAGATGAGTATTGAAAGGTATTCTGGTTTTAGATAGTGCAATAAAGGTGCGAGATGGATATTTCTTTCTCATGTTTTACACAAAAGGTTATTGCTTTGTTTGTATTGTTGATGCACAAGGTTAGACCATAGGTGGCATCCTTAAGACATGAAAGCTTGGCTCGTTTCATGCATGAGGGTCCAAGAGGACCTCAAGGTGAGCCAGTGCTGGGCATCTGGCTTGAGGCCTTAGGGGCTGGACCACCTCTACCATTGACCTGTGCATGTGTGATATCAACTCATAAGGCTGCAGCTTCCTACTTCCATTGGCAGCACTACTGCCCTGTTTATAATGTCTTATGAGTGCATACTGCTGCAGCTTTTCCCTTGGATTGCAGCACGACTACTCCAGGCATCCCAAGTTGATGAAATGAGACACCAATTATTTTAGCACCTAGAGAAAGCTCGATTGGTGACACATGCAATTGTATGATCAATTTCAATATGTGATATCCCAAATCATATGCAATAGTTTATTCACGTAAATGCACATAATAATGTGCTCTCCTGTGTCAGTGTGAAAGTTCTGCCTTTTTAGCGCACACCCTTGTACGTTACACTACTTATAGTTTTACTTTCCTACCATTTGCTCGCACTTTGTACTGTTTTGCATTTTTGCCAGAAATGCTGTCTAGATCCTAGGTAAGGCCACACAGGCAGCAGTGTCACTGGTAGAAAATGGATGCATGGACATATTCTATGGTTCTGAGCTGCAATGACCCTTTATTTCATCAGCTCATTTTTTAAGGGCCAAGGGTGCTCCGGTCACATCTTTCACTTTCTTCAACTCCCTGGGGTTAAGTTCAGCAGACACAGGCCGGTCTACAGGAGCAGGAGAGAGAAAGTGGAATGAAAGAGAGAGAGAGAGAGAGAATGGATCTACGGATGGAAAGAGTCAACAGAGAGAAAAAAAGAAGGGTCAAATACCCTGATAAGTATCCCAGAAAAGTGATGTTAAAAGTGCTTTATGGATAACCATCAGCGACTTGAATGATGCAATCATAAAAACACTTTAAGGGCAGGTTTTTGATGCATATATGAAGATGTAGTTTGAAACTCACTTAAGAAAGAAATAAAAAGTCCTCTTATGTGCAGCCATTGCAGCAAGCTTAAATGCCCCCCGTTGTGCCCCATTGTCTTGATGTATCACTGCGAGGATGTGCAGAAGAGGGCTCCACCATTAGGCATTGCAGTGCTGCACCATGGTGCAGTGCATCAACCTCTCCAACGTCCCAGGAACTCACATCCACCTCCACCGCTCTACTTAGTATAAGCATGTGCTGAAGTCTAATCAGAGTCCAGGCTTTGTTCATGAGTGTTAGACTTGGCATCTTTTGGCGTGTTTTCCCCCCGAGTTTTTGCTTTCTGACCTCCCGGTTTTGACTCTGTGCTTGTACCTTAGCTTGGTCTTTTTGAATATACTTGATATTTGTAGCAAGCCCTGATGAAGTTCCCAAGGCACTAGGGAACGAAACGTGTTGGCTGTGTGCCTGTTTTTTATCAAGCAACTTCAAATAAAAAGAAGAAAACTATTTCAACAAGTGTTGGTCTTGTATGACTTCTGATAGAGTGCACCTTCCTTTCTTTTGTGGACCTGGACAATCATTTGTCGAATAGAAGGGTAAAAAATAACAACAGAGGGTTGAGCCCACGCAGAATACCAAAGCATGTTGCAGCCACCTTCTTAGTTTGGGTTTGAAAACTGAGCGCCGAGTCGACCCAGACACCAAGGTTTACAATGGAATGCCCTACACTTTCAAATGTGAATTCATATTGGGTTTGCTGGGGACAATATGGAAGAGAATAGGTGCTTAGACTGAGAACAAAAAAAGAAATGAAATAGCTCAATGTTATGGTGCACACTTTTGCAAATGAATTTTTCGAAAGTCAAGTCTAGAGAAGCTCTATGGTAGCACTACTTCTAAAGGTGTGACACAAGATGATACGTTTGGGGGAATAATCTTAAAATTATTTGTAATGCCAAGATAAAAACTTTTCTACAGAGCACTACTATAACTCCCCTAGTACTATTAAAAGTAGATTGCATTATCTACCCAAAGAGAAGAGCTACTAGGCCTCCTGAATCCAGCATTCTAGTGCTCCTTCAACCCCTCTATGCAAAGTATGAAAGACTGTCTCACTGACAAGATTGTTCATGTCTTGTCACATCTGCTGCCACAGCTGAACAGATATGCTTATCTCATAACACAGCTGTGCAACTATACTAGCCACATTAATATTCACGTCTCCCAAGGCTTGAGTAACACTCTCCTGGCTTCACTGCAAGCACCACTTGTCCAGACCTTAGCTATACTCTTCGGGTTCTCCTGCAGGTGCTTTGCACACAACTCCTTTTTTATTGAGTTCCCATTCCTCCCTTGGCCCTCACAGCCATGATCAAGCACAATGGACCTCATCTACAAGAAAATGACACAGTATGGCATCGTAAGCCATTTAGTTGCGCCCTACTGTGTCATTTTCAAAGCACAGGGATGCATTGTATTTACAACAATGCGACGTATCCCTGCGCTTTTCCCTGCACTGGCGAACTATTAGGTGCCATGCACCAGCGCAGGCACCCATGCGTCATTCTGCAAGGGTGCCTGCGCTGCAGAGATGATTGTTTTTCTGCGGGAAGAGACACCTTCCTGCACAAAAACAATAAAATAATGGCATTTTCCTCTTAGAGAGTAGAAAAAACGAGGAGAAATAGAAGTATTTCTCCTCATTGTGCCACTGAAGCATTTCCAGTTTTAGAAAATGTTGTAAATCTAGGAACGCGTCAAGTTCCATGGCCCATATTTACAAGGCCATGAAAAGTCATGCAGGGTGACTTGACTCTATGAGGCCTTTTAAATTTGGGCAAGCCCATTGCGCCCAAAAAAGTAACGCACTGGCGGTGCAATGGGCTTGTTTGTGAATAAGTCCCTGAGAGGCCCAAGAGAGGGGATAATTGTACTTTGGCGCTGCCAAATTGTAAGTGGACACTGATATTATTGGAAATGTTAAAGGCTGTAGAAGGGGTTGGCAGAAGTCCTGTAGCCATGGCTCAGGGCACAGGCCAATAACAATCTTTTAGCCTACAAATCATTACCTTCTGGTAGATTCACATTTAATAATGCAAGTTTGGGATGAAAATTCCCAGAATGCTAATTACTGTCAGAGAACGCCTTAGACAATAATGCTTTGTTTGTGCAGCACTCTGGTGCCCTTTTTCCAGGTATAGCCTGTGCTTTGTAACATTTTAAATGAAAATATGAATTTATCAGAACTCAGAGTGATCTCACTCAATCCCATTGCTTTATTTTACAGTGACTTGAGTGAAACGTTCAATAGGACTCTAGTGCTCTTGCACTGGTTATCTGGAAAACTGTCTTGGAATTTCAATCCACATTACTACCCCTAAAGGGCATTTTACATGCTTCACCATGCCTCATTAAGGCTTGGAGAAAAATGACCACATCAGTTCTCCCTGATGGAACTCCATTGTCTTCTCTTGGCGGAGAGCACCCCTGCTTACTTGGGTGTCAAGTTTACAATCTCCAGGGGTCTCTCCGCACACCCACAGCCAGGACACCTTCAGTAGAATGAGAAACAAGAGCAAAAAACAAAGCAAAAGATCTTCTCCATCGATGCACCAATGATCTGGAATGATAGCCCTGTATCCCTCTGCATATCCCTAACCCAGCTCCCATTTAGGAAACAACCTAAAACTGACTTCTTTAAAGATCACTTCACCATGATGTTATAACAGTCGATTAAGCACATACCCCTTTTGACACACATTGACTGTGCCTTTGACCCTGTACCTCTTCAATCCCTTTGTGTTTGTTTTACACTATATAAATATCACATACCTATACATATAATTACGTACTTGCCGGGAGTAAATGTTAACATTGGAGTAAAAATGTATAGTTTTAGAAACTGGGCCAAGCTTTTTCACCCTGTGAATAATAATCATTTCCACTTAATATATTTTAAATATAGTTCAATCTATTTATCAGTGAAATTACTTATCTTTCTGTTTATGTTGCATCAGTAAATTTGCTTCATGCTAAATCGCTTTAACAACGCCATAGGATTAATAGTCAATTCATAGTATCAATGTTATGTCACGCCATATGCAAATTGTGGGGGGGAGCTCTACCATTCCCTTTCAGTCCAGGGCCCAAAAAATCCCAGAACCGGCCCTGGGTCATTTAGCTGACATTGTTCCTACACACCACCTGTTGTCGCTTTTAATGCCCGGACGTTGTCACCGCTGCCTCATCCAGGTACCAAATGAGTGCCTGTCTGCACTGTTTACAGGCGAGCCGCGAGACACGAACGGATCGTAGTTTATGTACCTCGCCGGAGCACGTGCGCACGGCGCAGCCAATCAGCACTTCGGAATTCTGTGCGGCGGTCTAGGATTGGCTTCACAGACAAGGGATTCTCCAATCCTAGTTCATGTTACCCACTACGAGTCCCTCCTACTTCTAGTTGGCTGGATGTAGTCAGCCGTGCGATTGGCTGTCATGTGACCCGGAAGTACTGAAGCTGGGGACAAATGTCGTTTGTGAAAAGATCGATAACCTGCAATCGACGTTAACCTGTAGTAACCGACGGACCGTGTAAGTAGCAGATAGGTGGGCACCTTACCACCAGCATTACTCCCAGCACGTCACACTCTGTTGTCCGTGGCGCTACACTATCCAGCACTGTATGCAGCGAGCACCTGCACTACATTGCAGCTGGTACCTCTCCCACCACACTTCACCCACCGAGTTGCCTCTGGATCGCTGCTCTGTATCTAGAAATGCTTCGAAGCCGAACACTATCTCATTACTAATGCTACGTTCACAGGTAGTAAGTACTGCATCTGAACTGACATCTGTCAGCTTTGCATTTAATATTGCATGTATTAGAGCACAAGCTGTGCAGACACGGGTGCCTCGTCATTGCACCTGCAGTCTTCTCCTGCATCGAGTGTTACAGCCAGCGCTGCAGCATGAATGTATCTAGCACTGCAGCTCACTCCAAGCATTGCCTCTAGCACTAGACCAGCTGAGCAGTGCACTTGTCACTGCACCAAGCATTGGACCATTGTTCAGAGCAGCTGTCAACAATGATGTACCATCACTCCATCTTACACTGGCGCTGATCCATCTACCGTACCCAGCAGTGCACTGACGCCGCTTCCAGTGCTGCCTATTGCATATTACTGACCCATCCACTGTACCCAGCCGTGCACTGACACTGCTTCCAATATTGCATTTTACAACACATAGGCACGGTGTTTGCCACTGTACCGAACAGTGCTCCAGAGCTACATTAAACACTTCATTATACAATCTACAAGTACTGCAGCACAACCCGCACCTTGCAGTGCATTAGCTAAGCCCCCAGTATTGCAGCCAGCAGTGTCCCTGCTCGGCATCTACTACAGAAAACGTATTTTGTTTAGAAGTGCATTTAAATTGCCTGCAGTCTGAAGCAGTGCACCCGCAGTGCTCCGAGGTTATGTTATGTTATATGGGTATTTGTAGGAGCGCACGTTCACCGACAGGTCTCTTGGCGCTGAGGATCGGAGTAGAGAAGGTTGAAGCAGGGAAACATCTCGTTATAAGCCAAAGTGAACAGCCTTGTCTTGAGCTGTTTCCTGAATCGCACCTAGTCTTCCTCGAGCCTGAGTGAGATTGGGAGTGAATTCCAGAGCTTTGGTCCCAGAAAGGAGAACCAAGTCCCTCCGATGCGTTTGCGTCTGAATCTGGGCACCATCAAAAGATTCAGGTGCATGGATCTCCGCGTACGTTGGGGAAGGTACTTATTAATATGCGCAGAAATAAAACTAGGGCCAGCTCCCTGAAAAGCTCTAAAGAGGATGCAGCCAGCTTTAAACATCGCTCTCTGCTCCACTGGAAGCCAATGTAGATCCTTAAGCAGCAGACTAATATGGCATCGTCTGTCCTGGAGGTAGATGAGTCTCGCAGCCTGGTTTTGGATCATCTGTAGGCGATGTTTCTGATTTTGAGGGAGATCAAGATAAAGTGCGTTTCCATAATTGATTTTAGATAGAATGAGAGCAATCACGATTGGGATACGAGCCTCTTTACTGAAGAAGCGTCTAATCTTGCGCAGCTTGCGGAGTTGGCAAAGCAAGCAGAAGTAACCGACCCAATTAACTGAGTCAATATGGAAACCCAGACTCTTTATTACTGGTTTAGGAAGTGGGGTCGCACCTAGCTCGGAGGGCCAGTAAGAGGGTGTCCAATGGGTGAGTTTATTGTTGGGTATGATTATCTCAGTCTTTGCGGAGTTTAATTTTAATTGATTGCTGTCCATCCAATTCTTAACATACCTCATGGAATTCCATACAAAGTCTTTGGATTCTGTGGAATTCTCCAGGGTAAAAATTTGCTGCATATCATCAGCATAAATAAAAATCTTTACCCCATCTGCCGGAGATTAGAGATTAGAGGACGTATGTATACGTTGAAAAGGATTGGCGAAAGAGAAGAACCCTGCGGGACACCACAACTCATTTCTACCATGTTTGATTTGTAGGAAGAGAGCCACACAGATTGTTTGCGTCCCTTTAAGAAGGATCTAACCCAGTCCAGGGCCGATCCCCCAAGACCTGCCGCGGCCAAGCGACCCAACTAAATTTTGTGGTTCACGGAGTCAAATGCCGCTAACAGATCTAGGAGGATCAGAGCCTGGATGCAATCAATGTCCGACTGTCCCTTAAGGTCATCCATGACAGAAAGGATCACAGATTCAGTAAAATGCGCAGGGCGGAACCCTGCCTGGTGAGCATCTAAAAACTTCGTGGCTTCTAGGAAGGAGCTGAAACATGTTTCTACATGCGCCTCCATCAACTTAGCCGGAAACGGGAGAAGTGATATAGGTCTGTAATTTTCTAGTTTATTGGGATCCATACCCTGCTTTTTTTTAAACTGGATAACCACAGGTTCCTTAAAGACTGATGGTATAGTGCCATGGGACATGGAGAAATTAAGAAAATCAAGGAAGGTATCAGGAAAAGCCCAATAGATTTCTTTCAATATATTGATAGGACATTCCTCCTTAGGAGAACCTGATTTGATCTTCGCTACAAGATCCAAAAATAGTTTTTTGTCCAGCAAAGGAAGTGTGGTAAGAGAGGAGGGATTGGAGTAGGTCAAACTGTCTTCAGTGCTGCTATTGTAGGAATCGATTGACTCTTGAATTTTTTTAATTTTTTCTACAAAAGAGTAGTTCAGGTCATTACAAAGGTCCTGGGTAGCCATAACCTGCGGAGTCACACGACTGGGATTCGATAGTTCCTTCACGATCCTAAAAATTTCTTTAGTACGGTTGTCAGAATCAAGTACCTTGTTCGTGAAGAAGGCTCTCTTGGCCTCCAAAATGGCATTCTTGTAAACACCGCAAGATTGCAGTATATTTCATTTTGTCTTCCGCTAAATACGACTTTCACCATTTCCGTTCAGCTTGGCGTACATGGATTTTTAGGATTTTCAAGTCCTTTGTAAACCATTTGGATGCTTCATGACGCCTTAGGCAGGAGGTTTTAGTCTGTGGGGGAGCATGAGTATTAAAGGTCTTCATTTGCCAATTAGTAATCTCTCTTTCCCAGGTACCTAAGTCTCCTTCTAAGGTAGGCTGCTCACAAGATAAGGTGTCCAGAAGTGCTTACAAGTTAATTCGATTCCAATTTCTAAAAGTGCTTCTTAAATGGGATGGGTGTTTCAACAGTGACAGATTATTCAAAGGAAAACTAATAATATAATGATCTGACCAAACACAAGGATGAATCGCCAGATTATGCAGAGGGATATTGGTGGAGGTCTGCAGTAAACACTTTCTTTGATACTGTACCAACACTGCATCTAGACTGCACCACTGTTGCATTTAGCACTAGACTGCAGCCCCAAGAAAGCATTCTGTTGGGATCTGCTTGGAATGTGTAATGTTGAGCTTGTCTTCCTTTCACATTCGGTGCTAGTTCTTGTGTGTTTATTCCAGAAAAATTAATACTCTAGTTATATGTGAAGGAAATGTTAGTTACCCTATGCCACTGGACTGCCAGGGATTATATGTTCATGCTGCAAACCTCTAAATTGTCTACTTTCTGTTGTGTTTAAAAATGTGAAATGTTTCATGTTGAGTTTTAGGAGCGAAAATGGATATATAATGCATTTAGGCCACACGCATCTCTTCTTCCTTTATCAGTAAAGCTGACTCCCTCTGCTTGGCGTGCTCACGCACCCTCACCTTCTCTCGGTTTACTTTTGAAATCGATACTACGGAACAGACCAGACTTAGGCCGCTCATTGACAGCCATTCATCATTTTACTATGGCATCTCGCACGGGGCTCCGTGTAAGAGGAGAACCTATGTGCAGTGTTTACATTGGTGGATCACTGTAGATAATGGAGTAAAGTGGGATCCCGTGGTATCACTTTCAATATTAGCGACGCCAGTTAAACTTCTTCATTCTGTAGCTTGGCAATGGTTCAGGTGCAGGATAAAGGTTAGCTCGATAGCGAAACGTATACCGTAAATGACCTGCTATAAGGCTATGTCCTTGCTTCTCTTTTGTTCGTTACATTTGTCCGATGTACCCACATTTCATGCTGCAGCACGAGGTTTCTTTCTAAGCATGAATGATCAGCATGTTGTTACACGCTTACGATTTCATATTTGCCGAAATTCTGTGGCCCAAAAGAGGTATGCTTTTTCAGGGTTTGCTTCAATGACTTGCTGGTAATTGCATTGCCCTGAGGCCGCGTCCCTCGCTTAATGAAGGGAAGCGAAGGAGGGGACCAGGAGGGAATGACTTTACTTATTAGCATAATAATTAGCACAATGGTGACATAACCATGACCTTTCTCACAGCAATGATTTCAGTGTGTGTTACATTGAGCCCTGTCTGGAGATGTGATGCAGAGGGCGGTGGGTGACAGTAGTTGTTATAGCCACCCACCAGTTCCAACAAGCTATAGGAAATAAAGCCAGTAAGTCTGGCCTTGGCAGTCTAGGGCAGTGGTTACATTTCTCTGTTTTCAGGAAGTATGCACCACAAACAAAATGGGAATCTCCCGCCTAGATCTTGTTGGCTTGTAGGTATTTGGCACTAGGCGTCATCTGAGACTGGACCTAATATTACAGAGGTTAGATGCAGGAAATACATTATGCACAAATTGCTGGGAAGGAAAAATTGCCTGTGTTATTGGAAAGCTCCAGATGAGCTTTATCATCTGTGTTTGCTATAGTGCAGTTTTATGGAGGCCAGAGCATTCATCTGCGTCCTGTATTGGACGGTGGTTCAAGATTTAGTTACATATGATTTTGAATTCATTTTTAATACACTTTTGTAACTGTGGCTGCAGCACGTTTTTTGAAACCGCTATTCATTTAACAGTGGTGCCAATTGTTTTTAAATTGATCATTGTACACTTTATATTTAATATACATTGTTTATGTTCTTTTTTTATATAAAAAAAATCGTTCATTATTCTAGTTTATATGGACTGACTTAATAACTTAAACCTTTTTCAACAGGTCCAATCGAAGTGTATTTGCTGTTTCAAAGGAGATCTATGCATTATGGTGTTGTGTGTCTGCTGGGAGGAGGGAAGGGTGACTGTTGATGACATTCTTCGTAATTAAAGTATTAGCTGAGGTTCAATTATATTTCTTCTGTAAAGTAAATGTAAGAGAACGTGAATGATGACCCAGAGCAAACGACATACTAAACTTTTTACAGTAGCACATTACCCACCTCTCCCAAGTTTTGTTACTTTACATATTATTTAATTTTTTTACTGAGCTTTATATAACGGGAACTTGACCCGGTATCGGGTATCAGAGCGCTTTACAAAGCACCAGTTGCGTTACATGAGAACACATTTGCAGCAGTAACACAACTAACTTCACTAGAATTCATTGTGAGTAGGGCTTCCGGTTTTATGTTCTTTTAGGTCTCGCTGAGTCAGCGCGCATGCTCAGCTCGGAGAGACATTTAGTATGTGAGTTTTGAAAGTGCTGCTGGCTGGCGACACGCTTGCGTTCCTGCGAGCGTTCACGTGTGCAGCTGGCAGCTTTGCAATATGTACCCCCGCTGCTGCGCGCACATCCCTAGCGTGCTTTAGCACGTCATCGCGATCACTTTCGCTTTCAGTACCACCACAGCATCACTATATGCTACCACAGCATCACACAGGACCACCACAGCATCACACAGGACCACCACAGCATCACTCCAGGCCACCACAGCATCACTCAAGGCCACCACAGCATAACTGAGGGCCAGCACAGCATCACTCAACGACACCACAGCATCACTCAACGACACCACAGCATCACTCAGTGCTTATTACACTTTTTAACAACTTCTCAGCATGCTGTACAGCAGCCACACTTCTCTACTGCACAGCTTAGAAACATTGGCAAAGTCAATAGCTCTACCTAAACACATATAAGGCCCCCTAATACATAGCCGATAGGTCTCGCCTTTAGGACATTATAAGTGTTTAGTTATCCAGCACAATATCCTTGATTAAACAACATCAAGTGTTGCATGGCTAAACACTTATAAGGTCTCAAAAGCGAGACCTATTGGCTATGCCAATGCTTGTTATTTTAGTTTTTTACATTTTCTCTCCATTTATCAATATTTTTTTAGCTCATTTTATTTGTACGTATTCATAATTATTGTGTGCTTAGTGTTAAAAAACGAAGCTGCAACGGGCATTTTTCCACATTTATTTAACTGACAAATGTTGTCTCATTTTTGAATGTCCAATGAGTTATAGCCATTTACAGTACAATGCAGTCATATGCAATCATTTGCATTGTAGAACAGCTTAAGCAGCTAAACTAAGGTCACAATGAAACCTTTTTTTTTTTTTTACTCAGCTACGTGTCAGTCCGCACAACTATTGACCAAGCACGCATGATTGATAGTAGTGAGAATCGTCCAAAAGAAAACCTGTTTTCAGTATTTAAAAATAAATACAATCTGTTTTCTGCCTGTATTTATCTGTAAACACCAGTAAAAATGGAAAACTGGGACCCTTAATTATGACATTCCTGTTGTTTCTGATGAACCCGGGGTATGCCTTGAGAGCATATCCAATCACGCTGAAGGCTCTCAGCCGGAAAGTATCTCACTGCTTGAGTTGTGTTTTACCCTTTTGCAGAGCAGGATGTCTGGGATTGGAAGCAAGCGGTCCAGCAGTGATGGGGGCACCTCTGGTCCCCCCGAAAAGAAAGCAGCGGTCGAGGACTCTGGTACCAAAGTGGAGACTATCAAACTTGGTGGAGTCTCATCCACGGTATGTGCATTCTTTGACTAGACTTCCTAAATCCAATGTCTTCAATCCGTCTCTGTTTCTCCAGTGTGCATGTAATCGCAGAGTCCCACTAGTGTTTTGTGGGTTTTTGTTGTCAGCTTTTAAAGCTATCCCCCTAACAAGCTGGAACAGTTTAGACTTTTTTTGCATGACGTTCTTGTATGTTTGTGTAGAAGTACACGAATCCAACAGCTCCTGTTATGCATTTTCTTCATTTACTTGTTCTAGAGGAACCACTATCCACTCCTGGTGTTCTATTTTCATCAGTCACCTGTGTGCTACAGGTTATATTACAGAGGGCCTCAACTCCCGGTGTTTCCTTTGCGTCTGTCTCGGTGTGCTATAGAATAGTATAGAGGGACCTGATGTTTTCTCTTCTCCTAGACATGCTTTTTTGCTTTAGGGTAGTGTTCAAGTATCCTTTAGATCTTGTGTTTCCCTATCCCAGTATGGAGGTACAAAAGCCTTGCCAGGCCAGCTGACAATGGTGTAGTACCTTACCCTGTTGAACCATTTCTAATCTGTCTTGTGTTTTCTCCTAGACAGACTGGGCTGTCCTCAGTAGGTTCTCTATTATTGTGATGACCTTCACCCAAAGTGTACCTCATCTATAGTAGAGGATGAGTATAAATCCCTCATGCCAGGCACTAGGGTAACTGAATATTTGTGGCAGCTTCTCAATGCCTTGCTGGTCATTGCTCACATTGAAGAAGACACATGGCAGTCCAGACAAAGTCAGACAGAGTCAAAATGGCACATCTTCGTGCAAGGACTTTTTACCCCTGCTTGCAGCATCTGTCTCTTCTACTGAGTATTACATTTGAAAGTTAACTATCGATGTATGTTTCTTAACCCTTTTTATTTCAAATATCAGAATGATCTAAACACTAGTATTAGTGCTAGACACAAAGAGGTGTCAGGAGAAGATAAATTAAAGTGAAACTCCTATGATTAGGTTTAGGGGTGTTACTGAACATTACCATAGCAGTGGCTATGTGGAATTGGGAAGAGCAGCATACTCTGTGGCATGGCAAGCCAATAGGATTCTAAGCTTCTAAAAGCAGTCTTGGTAGAGTGGTCTGAAGTAGGTACTAAGACATGGAAGTGCTTTCTCAATGTGCATTCTCAGCTTTTATTCAACACCTGTGAAAGCCATTCTGCATTCAGTGGCCATACCAATGTCAGGAACCTGAAAGTTAGATCACATATCGATTCACTAGCTTCCTCTGGAAGCCAGGATTAAATTCAAGCTAGCATACATTATTTTAGGGCCATACATATTAACCACCTTGAATATCTCAGAGCATCTCTCAAAATCTCAGGTGTTAAAAAAAGAACTTAAAAAGTCTGACGAGCTAAGACTGGAAACCAAAATATTACACATTTCCTAAATTTCCAAATAGATTACCTCTGGAACTGTCCCTTTCTTCTGACACTTGGTGTTATTAGATCTGAGGTGATCAAGAAATCCAATACCCCAAAGAACTTGAAACGTATCAGTTTAATATCTTTCTGATCGATTCTCCATAGCTTACCTTGGGTCTATTCTTTACTTGTTTACCTCCCTTCTTCTGCCTTAGACCCCCTTGAAATCCCTGCACTCTTACTGAATTACATTTCTCTCTTCTAGCAAGTCACCACTGTCTCTGCTTTGCTAAACTCTATACAATAATTTGTACAACACCTCTTCCCTAACTTCGCTTGTCCGCTTCACACTGCTCCCTGTCTTCATACTGTTTTCCTGTCACTTACTTTCCCTTTTGCTGCTCATTCGAATGTAGTACATTCCCTCCTCCTTTTACCCCTCTCGACTCTAGGTGTGACCCACAGTTTTAATATGACTAACTCTGCCCCATTCTCCTCTTCCACAGGTCACTTACTTACAGTTTTCCTCCAACTAAAGCCAATTCTTTTTTGTGTGTTCTCCATTACTGCTCTCTCTCTCACGTTACCACTCCCGTGTCCAGGGCACAAGTCCTAAACAAGCATTTACAATGCAATGGTCTTGGCAATATTCTAGGTAGAGCTATTGGTATTGCTCGTTATTTTTTTTTCATTTTTGTATCCCTAAATAAATGGCATTGTCATTTCTATTGGCATTATTTTTTTTTTGCATATGTGATACCTATTGCATTAGCAGAGAAAGAGTGAGGTAGTGAGATAGATAGAGAGAGAGAGTGAGGTATTGAAATAGAGTGAGGTATTGAAATAGAGTGAGGTAGTGAGAGAGAGTGAGGTAGATAGAGAGTGAGGTAGTGAAAGAGTGAGTTAGTGAGTGAGGTATTTTCTGACGTAGTGAGATGGAAACAGTGAGTGATGTTGTGAGATAGAGGTGGCTGTCTGGCTAATTTCGAGATGAGCGCAACAACAGTTAATTAATAATTCAATATACATTAAAAAAAAAGACTATCACCTGCCGCCCAAGCCATTCTGATAGCTTTGGGGGCCTGAGATAATCAGAACTGCCACACTTGTAGGAGTGTGAGGGTTAGTAGTGTGTTGGTGGGGTCACTGGCAGGGGCAATGTGTGGTGCAAGCTGCAAGGGCCTCCTGACGAGAGCCTCTGCACTTTTTTGGCTACAAATTAAGTACTGCTGCTGTGCACACGTCTTAAATGGAGGGAGACATGCATGCAAGTTCCTTCCGGTAAAGGATGTGTCCGTTTTCGTCACTTTCGTGAATCGTCCCAATTTAGCGAAGTTGAAAAGTTCTACATAGAGCTTATGTAGAACTTTACACCTTTGCTAAATTGGGACTTTTACGCTTTCCCGAGGTTTGTGTTAAAAATAGGACTTTTGCAACAATGTATGTAAATAAAAGAAACTCGCAGATTACAAGTCCGTATATATTTTCCATCTTGGCTGCGTCTGAAAAGTATCTTGTCACGTGGAGAGAAAGTTGCATGGGTGAAGGTCGGGAACCTTAAAGTCAGCGCATTGGACAACTCAAAGGCTACGCAAGCCTCGCGCAGGCTCACGTCGCTTCCAAAGCAGGCCTACGAGGGAGCCACAGTGCAGCACTTCGGGCTCGTCTGCTTCCTGACAGCGCCACGTGCTTGTCTCAGGCGTCCACCGCTGTGGGAAAAGGCACGCAAAGGCGCTGGTGATTTCTGCTGGCATTTCCGCTCCCTAATAGCATCGGGAGATTCTCTCTCGGGGGGCGGCGGGGGAACTGGCAGCCGCTGACGCTTCTCATTATTTTTGATTTTGTGATTAAGCCTTACAATTTGGAAAATTGATGTCAAAATAAAATAAAAAAGTGAAATCTCTAAGCAGCACTAACAAGTAATGGATGTCAATATAACACCGTATGTGTCAACGGCTCCCTCGCTTGTGTGATAAAAATAACAGCCATTATCACTTACTTTAAAATAACATAAAAATATATCAAATTGTGGACACAGTTCCAGGTAGGTGTTGCTGTGCAGTGTGGGCTCCGCGGCAGCGCTCGGTAGCCCTTTCACAACACCGCCGCCATAACAAGCGCTCGGCTGTTCCCCACTTAAGCCGCTACCTCACACATATATATGGGCGACGACAACTCTGGTCCGGAGAGGGGCTCGCTGGTCCAGGAAGAGCTTTCTAGATTCTAGTGAATGCTCCCCAATATGTCCAACTGGACGCTTGCAGGAGAAATGTTCAAAATCATGCACAACCTCCGCCAAAAGTTACCGTCACGTAGGTGTATCTCACTAGACATGACAGAGAAGCTTCTAGGTGTGGGTGCAAGAGCCGTAGATAGGAAGTTGGAAAGAAAACACACCGCCGCCTTTCTCCGAGGCGAAGCAGAAATGCCTCGGAGAAACGCAGCGGCGGTTTCAGATTCGGGGGTGTGTTTCTTTTTCTCTCCTCTTGCCATTGGCTGAAGGAGAGAAAAACACGCCTAAAAAAGGGCGTGGCTAAAAAGTGGAAAGAAGAGCACGGAACACGCCCCCGAATCTGAAAAAGACGGAGCCTATTTGGAGGGACGGCTCTCTCCTCCAATGGCTGGCCTCCGTTTAGGAAGCCAGCCAATGGAGGAGAGGCAAAAAGGGAGGCGGGCTAAATAGCCACTCTAAGAAACATTAAATCTCCGGACTTCCGGTTCTGCCTTCGGCAGACCGGATGGTCCCTCGACCTAAAAACAGAAGTGGGGGGACTAACCTAGTTAATCAGTATGCAAGTGGCATCATGGCACGTGACATCGCGGCGCGTGACATCACAGGAAGTGGCATCACAAGAAGTGACATCAGAACTTAAGCGCTCACATATATGTTTAGCAGGTGTATCATGAGTACATTTGAGCACATTTCGAGTATACTTGCAAACCCTCCTGATTTAGGCAGAAGATTCACACTTTTGTACACTACCCATACAACAATGTTGCCTTTTGTCAGCTTAAAGCTTCCTCTAGCCATAGTGCTTTAAAATAAAGAATATTGATAAATTATTACAGCGCCTCCTCAGGGGTGGTAAGCGCTCTATAAATGCTGTATATTTTGTGCAAATACTGGGAAAGATCAACACATCTCACATTCTTACAGTGCATGCATATCTCCTAAACAGAGCCTGAACAAAGTGAAAAGCGGCCTCTCTTAAGTATGTCTAAAGCGCTAACACGGTGTGAGCCCTTGTTTCCCCTCCGCTGCATTTGCTTCTAGGTGTGAGGCTCCTGACTGCTGCCAGCCAGGAGACTAGAACAAAAGGAGGCCTGATGACCCCTCAGATTCGGACGTTGTTATGGGCCTAGCAGGAGTCAGAAATCAGAAGCCCCGTCCCCGCCTGCACGTTGGTGCGGATTGAAAGCAGACAACAACGTGCAGGCACTGCTGCATGTGTCCCGGCGCTTGAATATTACACCAGGACGAATTCAGCACATTTTTCATTGGGGCCCAACTTCTTGGCTGGGTGGACAGCGTCCGCCCTGTGAAAAAAGTGGGTGGATGCGTTTACCCCCGACTCGTGCCCTGCCTCTCTCTCACCACACTCTTCTAATCTGCAGTTCCGGTGCCTTCCCCTGTCAGGGACTTATTTGCCTCTGCACAGAAGAGCAGCCGGCCTCTTAACATATTAAATGAGTGTTCTTTGGCAGTGGTGGGGTGGAGTCTAGAAGTGGGAAAACAATTTAGGATCATCTTAGCATGAATTGTTTGAGTAAAAATGCATGGTTGATGTTAAAGGCACCAGTAAGGTGTTTGACTACAGCAGTACATCTACATGCTGTTTCTAAAATCACCTGAAACGCGATGGGGAGGGGCATAAGGATATTCTCATCGTATATTGACTACTTTTAGGAATTTAGATGAGGGCAACGCCCCCTCAACCCATCTCATTTAGTCCGATCAGATTCAAAGCTCTTTCTTTATCTGGGTTTAATGCTTCAGATGAACAGGCCTGTCATTGAAAGCTTAGGGGCTTGTAAAACTGCATTACTCTGATGGTATGTCACCCCTTTGGCTCTGATGGGATGTCACCCCTTTTGCTCCGATGGTATGTCACCTCTTTTGCTCTGATGGTATGTCACCCCTTTTGCTCTGATAGTATGTCACCCCTTTTGCTCCAATGGTATGTCACCCCTTTTGCTCCGATGGTATGTCACCTCTTTTGCTCTGATTGTATGTCACCCCTTTTGCTCTGATGGGCTCTGATGGTATGTCACCCCTTTTGCTCTGATAGTATGTCACCCCTTTTGCTCTGATAGTATGTCACCCCTTTGGCTCTGATGGTATGTCACCCCTTTTGCTCAGATGGTATGTCACCTCTTTTGCTCTGATAGTATGTCACCCCTTTTGCTCTGATAGTATGTCACCCCTTTTGCTCTGATAGTATGTCACCCCTTTTGCTCTGATAGTATGTCACCCCTTTTGCTCCGATGGTATGTCACCTCTTTTGCTCTGATTGTATGTCACCCCTTTTGCTCTGATGGTATGTCACCCCTTTTGCTCTGATAGTATGTCACCCCTTTGGCTCTGATGGTATGTCACCCCTTTGGCTCCAATGGGATGTCACCCCTTTTGCTCCGATGGTATGTCACCTCTTTTGCTCTGATGGTATGTCACCCCTTTTGCTCTGATGGTATGTCACCCCTTTTGCTCTGATGGTATGTCACCCCTTTTGCTCTGATGGTATGTCACCCCTTTTGCTCTGATGGTATGTCACCCCTTTTGCTCTGATGGTATGTCACCCCTTTTGCTCTGATAGTATGTCACCCCTTTTGCTCCGATGGTATGTCACCCCTTTTGCTCCGATGGTATGTCACCCCTTTTGCTCCGATGGTATACCACCCCTTTTGCTCCGATGGTATACCACCCCTTTTGTTCCGATGGTATGTCACCCCTTTTGCTCTGATTATATGTCACCTCTTTTGCTCTGATGGGCTCTGATGGTATGTCACCCCTTTTGCTCTGATAGTATGTCACCCCTTTTGCTCTGATAGTATGTCACCCCTTTTGCTCTGATAGTATGTCACCCCTTTTGCTCCGATGGGATGTCACCCCTTTTGCTCCGATGGGTTGTCACCCCTTTTGCTCCGATGGGTTGTCACCCCTTTTGCTCCGATGGGTTGTCACCCCTTTTGCTCCGATGGGTTGTCACCCCTTTTGCTCCGATGTCACCCCTTTTGCTCTCATGGGCTCTAATGGCATGTCACCCCTTTTGCTCTGATGGCATGTCACCCCTTTTGAACTGATGGTTTGTCACCCCTTTTGCTCTGATGGTTTGTCACCCCTTTTGCTCTGATGGTTTGTCACCCCTTTTGCTCTGATGGTTTGTCACCTCTTTTGCTCTGATGGTTTGTCACCTCTTTTGCTCTGATGGTTTGTCACCTCTTTTGCTCTGATGGTTTGTCACCTCTTTTGCTCTGATGGTTTGTCACCTCTTTTGCTCTGATGGTTTGTCACCTCTTTTGCTCCGATGGTATGTCACCCCTTTTGCTCCGATGGTATGTCACCTCTTTTGCTCCAATGGTATGTCACCCCTTTCTGATGGTATGTCACCCCTTTCTGATGGTATGTCACCCCTTTCTGATGGTATGTCACCCCTTTCTGATGGTATGTCACCCCTTTTGCTCCGATGGTATGTCACCCCTTTTGCTCCGATGGTATGTCACCTCTTTTCCTCCGATGGTATGCCACCTCTTTTTCTCCGATGGTATGTCACCCCTTTTGCTCTGATTGTATGTAACCCCTTTTGTTCTGATGGTATGTCACCTCTTTTGCTCAGATGGTATGTCACCTCTTTTGCTCAGATGGTATGTCACCCCTTTTGCTCCGATGGTATGTCACCCCTTTTGCTCCGATGGTATGTCACCCCTTTTGCTCCGATGGTATGTCACCCCTTTTGCTCCGATGGTATGTCACCCCTTTTGCTCCGATGGTTTGTCACCCCTTTTGCTCTGATGGGATGTCACCCCTTTTGCTCTGTTGGGATGTCACCCCTTTTGCTCTGATGGTGTGCCACCCCTTTTGCTCTGATGGGCTCTGATCGTATGTCACCCCTTTTGCTCTGATCGTATGTCACCCCTTTTGCTCTGATCGTATGTCACCCCTTTTGCTCTGATGAGCTCTGATGGTATGTCACCCCTTTTGCTCTGATGGTATGTCACCCCTTTTGTTCTGATGGTATGTCACCCCTTTTGCTCTGATGAGCTCTGATGGTATGTCACCCCTTTTGATCTGATGGTATGTCACGCCTTTTGTTCTGATGGGCTCTGATGGTATGTCACCCCTTTGGCTCTGATGGTATGTCACCCCTTTGGCTCTGATGGTATGTCACCCCTTGTGCTCCGATGGTATGTCACCCCTTGTGCTCCGATGGTATGTCACCCCTTGTGCTCCGATGGTATGTCACCCCTTGTGCTCCGATGGTATGTCACCCCTTGTGCTCCGATGGTATGTCACCCCTTGTGCTCTGATGATATGTCACCCCTTTTGCTCTGATGATATGTCACCCCTTTTGCTCCGATGGTATGTCTCTCCTTTTGCTCCGATGGTATGTCTCTCCTTTTGCTCCGATGGTATGTCACCCCTTGTGCTCTGATGGTATGTCACCCCTTTTGCTCTGATGGTTTGTCACCCCTTTTGCTCTGATGGTTTGTCACCCCTTTTGCTCTGATGGGATGTCACCCCTTTTGCTCTGTTGGGATGTCACCCCTTTTGCTCTGTTGGGATGTCACCCCTTTTGCTCTGATGGTGTGCCACCCCTTTTGCTATGATGGGCTCTGATGGTATGTCACCCCTTTTGCTCTGATGGTATGTCATCCCTTTTGCTCTGATGGTATGTCACCCCTTTTGCTCTGATGGTATGTCACCCCTTTTGCTCTGATGAGCTCTGATGGTATGTCACCCCTTTTGCTCTGATGGTATGTCACCCCTTTTGTTCTGATGGTATGTCACCCCTTTTGCTCTGATGAGCTCTGATGGTATGTCACCCCTTTTGCTCCGATGGTATGTCTCTACTTTTGCTCTGATGGTATGTCACCCCTTTTGCTCTGATGGTATGTCACCCCTTTTGCTCTGATGGTATGTCTCCCCTTTTGCTCTGATGGTATGTCTCTCCTTTTGCTCTGATGGTATGTCACTCTTTTTGCTCCGATGGTATGTCACCCCTTGTGCTCTGATGGTATGTCACCCCTTTTGCTCCGATGGTATGTCTCTCCTTTTGCTCCGATGGTATGTCACCCCTTTTGCTCCGATGGTATGTCACCCCTTTTGCTCCGATGGTATGTCACCCCTTGTGCTCTGATGGTATGTCACCCCTTTTGCTCCGATGGTATGTCACCCCTTTTGCTCCGATGGTATGTCACCCCTTTTGCTCTGATGGTATGTCACCCCTTTTGCTCTGATGGTATGTCACCCCTTTTGCTCTGATGGTATGTCACCCCTTTTGCTCTGATGGTATGTCACCCCTTTTGCTCTGATGGTATGTCACCCCTTTTGCTCTGATGGTATGTCACCCCTTTTGCTCTGATGAGCTCTGATAGTATGTCACCCCTTTTGGTCTGATGGTATGTCACCCCTTTTGTTCTGATGGTATGTCACCCCTTTTGCTCTGATGAGCTCTGATGGTATGTCACCCCTTTTGATCTGATGGTATGTCACGCCTTTTGTTCTGATGGGCTCTGATGGTATGTCACCCCTTTGGCTCTGATGGTATGTCACCCCTTTGGCTCTGATGGTATGTCACCCCTTTGGCTCTGATGGTATGTCACCCCTTTGGCTCTGATGGTATGTCACCCCTTGTGCTCTGATGGTATGTCACCCCTTTTGCTCCGATGGTATGTCACCCCTTTTGCTCCGATGGTATGTCACCCCTTTTGCTCTGATGGTATGTCACCCCTTTTGCTCTGATGGTATGTCACCCCTTTTGCTCCGATGGTATGTCACCCCTTTTGCTCCGATGGTATGTCACCCCTTTTGCTCCGATGGTATGTCACCCCTTGTGCTCTGATGGTATGTCACCCCTTGTGCTCCGATGGTATGTCACCCCTTGTGCTCCGATGGTATGTCACCCCTTTTGCTCTGATGGTATGTCACCCCTTTTTCTCTGATGGTATGTCACCCCTTTTGCTCCGATGTTATGTCACCCCTTGTGCTCTGATGGTATGTCACCCCTTGTGCTCTGATGGTATGTCACCCCTTGTGCTCTGATGGTATGTCACCCCTTGTGCTCTGATGGTATGTCACCCCTTGTGCTCTGATGGTATGTCACCCCTTGTGCTCTGATGGTATGTCACCCCTTTGGCTGTGATGGTATGTCACCCCTTGTGCTCCGATGGTATGTCACCCCTTGTGCTCCGATGGTATGTCACCCCTTGTGCTCCGATGGTATGTCACCCCTTGTGCTCCGATGGTATGTCACCCCTTGTGCTCCGATGGTATGTCACCCCTTGTGCTCCGATGGTATGTCACCCCTTGTGCTCCGATGGTATGTCACCCCTTGTGCTCCGATGGTATGTCACCCCTTTTGCTCTGATGATATGTCACCCCTTTTGCTCCGATGGTATGTCTCTCCTTTTGCTCCGATGGTATGTCTCTCCTTTTGCTCCGATGGTATGTCACCCCTTGTGCTCTGATGGTATGTCACCCCTTGTGCTCTGATGGTATGTCACCCCTTTTGCTCTGATGGTTTGTCACCCCTTTTGCTCTGATGGTTTGTCACCCCTTTTGCTCTGATGGTTTGTCACCCCTTTTGCTCTGATGGTGTGCCACCCCTTTTGCTCTGATGGGCTCTGATGGTATGTCACCCCTTTTGCTCTGATGGTATGTCATCCCTTTTGCTCTGATGGTATGTCACCCCTTTTGCTCTGATGGTATGTCACCCCTTTTGCTCTGATGAGCTCTGATGGTATGTCACCCCTTTTGCTCTGATGGTATGTCACCCCTTTTGTTCTGATGGTATGTCACCCCTTTTGCTCTGATGAGCTCTGATGGTATGTCACCCCTTTTGATCTGATGGTATGTCACGCCTTTTGTTCTGATGGGCTCTGATGGTATGTCACCCCTTGTGCTCCGATGGTATGTCACCCCTTGTGCTCCGATGGTATGTCACCCCTTGTGCTCTGATGGTATGTCACCCCTTGTGCTCCGATGGTATGTCACCCCTTGTGCTCTGATGGTATGTCACCCCTTGTGCTCCGATGGTATGTCACCCCTTGTGCTCCGATGGTATGTCACCCCTTGTGCTCCGATGGTATGTCACCCCTTGTGCTCCGATGGTATGTCACCCCTTGTGCTCCGATGGTATGTCACCCCTTGTGCTCCGATGGTATGTCACCCCTTTTGCTCTGATGATATGTCACCCCTTTTGCTCCGATGGTATGTCTCTCCTTTTGCTCCGATGGTATGTCTCTCCTTTTGCTCCGATGGTATGTCACCCCTTGTGCTCTGATGGTATGTCACCCCTTTTGCTCTGATGGTTTGTCACCCCTTTTGCTCTGATGGTTTGTCACCCCTTTTGCTCTGATGGTTTGTCACCCCTTTTGCTCTGATGGTGTGCCACCCCTTTTGCTCTGATGGGCTCTGATGGTATGTCACCCCTTTTGCTCTGATGGTATGTCATCCCTTTTGCTCTGATGGTATGTCACCCCTTTTGCTCTGATGGTATGTCACCCCTTTTGCTCTGATGAGCTCTGATGGTATGTCACCCCTTTTGCTCTGATGGTATGTCACCCCTTTTGTTCTGATGGTATGTCACCCCTTTTGCTCTGATGAGCTCTGATGGTATGTCACCCCTTTTGATCTGATGGTATGTCACGCCTTTTGTTCTGATGGGCTCTGATGGTATGTCACCCCTTGTGCTCCGATGGTATGTCACCCCTTGTGCTCCGATGGTATGTCACCCCTTGTGCTCCGATGGTATGTCACCCCTTGTGCTCTGATGGTATGTCACCCCTTGTGCTCCGATGGTATGTCACCCCTTGTGCTCCGATGGTATGTCACCCCTTGTGCTCTGATGGTATGTCACCCCTTGTGCTCCGATGGTATGTCACCCCTTGTGCTCCGATGGTATGTCACCCCTTGTGCTCCGATGGTATGTCACCCCTTGTGCTCCGATGGTATGTCACCCCTTGTGCTCCGATGGTATGTCACCCCTTGTACTCCGATGGTATGTCACCCCTTGTGCTCCGATGGTATGTCACCCCTTTTGCTCCGATGGTATGTCTCTCCTTTTGCTCCGATGGTATGTCTCTCCTTTTGCTCCGATGGTATGTCTCTCCTTTTGCTCCGATGGTATGTCTCTACTTTTGCTCTGATGGTATGTCACCCCTTTTGCTCTGATGGTATGTCTCCCCTTTTGCTCTGATGGTATGTCTCTCCTTTTGCTCTGATGGTATGTCACTCTTTTTGCTCCGATGGTATGTCACCCCTTGTGCTCTGATGGTATGTCACCCCTTTTGCTCCGATGGTATGTCTCTCCTTTTGCTCCGATGGTATGTCACCCCTTTTGCTCCGATGGTATGTCACCCCTTGTGCTCCGATGGTATGTCACCCCTTGTGCTCCGATGGTATGTCACCCCTTGTGCTCCGATGGTATGTCACCCCTTGTGCTCCGATGGTATGTCACCCCTTGTGCTCCGATGGTATGTCACCCCTTGTGCTCCGATGGTATGTCACCCCTTGTGCTCCGATGGTATGTCACCCCTTGTGCTCCGATGGTATGTCACCCCTTGTGCTCCGATGGTATGTCACCCCTTTTGCTCTGATGGTATGTCACCCCTTTTGCTCTGATGGTATGTCACCCCTTTTGCTCTGATGGTATGTCACCCCTTTTGCTCTGATGGTATGTCAACCCTTTTGCTCTGATGGTATGTCACCCCTTTTGCTCTGATGGTATGTCACCCCTTTTGCTCTGATGAGCTCTGATGGTATGTCACCCCTTTTGGTCTGATGGTATGTCACCCCTTTTGTTCTGATGGTATGTCACCCCTTTTGCTCTGATGAGCTCTGATGGTATGTCACCCCTTTTGATCTGATGGTATGTCACGCCTTTTGTTCTGATGGGCTCTGATGGTATGTCACCCCTTTGGCTCTGATGGTATGTCACCCCTTTGGCTCTGATGGTATGTCACCCCTTTGGCTCTGATGGTATGTCACCCCTTTGGCTCTGATGGTATGTCACCCCTTGTGCTCTGATGGTATGTCACCCCTTTTGCTCCGATGGTATGTCACCCCTTTTGCTCCGATGGTATGTCACCCCTTTTGCTCCGATGGTATGTCACCCCTTTTGCTCCGATGGTATGTCACCCCTTTTGCTCCGATGGTATGTCACCCCTTTTGCTCCGATGGTATGTCACCCCTTTTGCTCCGATGGTATGTCACCCCTTTTGCTCCGATGGTATGTCACCCCTTGTGCTCTGATGGTATGTCACCCCTTGTGCTCCGATGGTATGTCACCCCTTGTGCTCCGATGGTATGTCACCCCTTGTGCTCCGATGGTATGTCACCCCTTGTGCTCTGATGGTATGTCACCCCTTTTGCTCTGATGGTATGTCACCCCTTTTGCTCTGATGGTATGTCACCCCTTTTGCTCCGATGTTATGTCACCCCTTGTGCTCTGATGGTATGTCACCCCTTGTGCTCTGATGGTATGTCACCCCTTGTGCTCTGATGGTATGTCACCCCTTGTGCTCTGATGGTATGTCACCCCTTGTGCTCTGATGGTATGTCACCCCTTGTGCTCTGATGGTATGTCACCCCTTGTGCTCTGATGGTATGTCACCCCTTGTGCTCTGATGGTATGTCACCCCTTGTGCTCTGATGGTATGTCACCCCTTTGGCTGTGATGGTATGTCACCCCTTGTGCTCCGATGGTATGTCACCCCTTGTGCTCCGATGGTATGTCACCCCTTGTGCTCCGATGGTATGTCACCCCTTGTGCTCCGATGGTATGTCACCCCTTGTGCTCCGATGGTATGTCACCCCTTGTGCTCCGATGGTATGTCACCCCTTGTGCTCTGATGGTATGTCACCCCTTTTGCTCCGATGGTATGTCTCTCCTTTTGCTCCGATGGTATGTCTCTCCTTTTGCTCCGATGGTATGTCACCCCTTTTGCTCCGATGGTATGTCACCCCTTGTGCTCTGATGGTATGTCACCCCTTTTGCTCTGATGGTTTGTCACCCCTTTTGCTCTGATGGTTTGTCACCCCTTTTGCTCTGATGGGATGTCACCCCTTTTGCTCTGTTGGGATGTCACCCCTTTTGCTCTGATGGTGTGCCACCCCTTTTGCTCTGATGGTATGTCACCCCTTTTGCTCTGATGGTATGTCATCCCTTTTGCTCTGATGGTATGTCACCCCTTTTGCTCCGATGGTATGTCACCCCTTGTGCTCTGATGGTATGTCACCCCTTGTGCTCCGATGGTATGTCACCCCTTGTGCTCCGATGGTATGTCACCCCTTGTGCTCCGATGGTATGTCACCCCTTGTGCTCCGATGGTATGTCACCCCTTGTGCTCCGATGGTATGTCACCCCTTGTGCTCCGATGGTATGTCACCCCTTGTGCTCCGATGGTATGTCACCCCTTGTGCTCCGATGGTATGTCACCCCTTTTGCTCCGATGGTATGTCTCTCCTTTTGCTCCGATGGTATGTCTCTCCTTTTGCTCCGATGGTATGTCTCTCCTTTTGCTCCGATGGTATGTCTCTCCTTTTGCTCTGATGGTATGTCACCCCTTTTGCTCTGATGGTATGTCTCCCCTTTTGCTCTGATGGTATGTCTCTCCTTTTGCTCTGATGGTATGTCACTCTTTTTGCTCCGATGGTATGTCACCCCTTGTGCTCTGATGGTATGTCACCCCTTGTGCTCTGATGGTATGTTACCCCTTTTGCTCCGATGGTATGTCTCTCCTTTTGCTCCGATGGTATGTCACCCCTTGTGCTCCGATGGTATGTCACCCCTTGTGCTCCGATGGTATGTCACCCCTTGTGCTCCGATGGTATGTCACCCCTTGTGCTCCGATGGTATGTCACCCCTTGTGCTCCGATGGTATGTCACCCCTTGTGCTCCGATGGTATGTCACCCCTTGTGCTCCGATGGTATGTCACCCCTTGTGCTCCGATGGTATGTCACCCCTTGTGCTCCGATGGTATGTCACCCCTTGTGCTCCGATGGTATGTCACCCCTTGTGCTCCGATGGTATGTCACCCCTTGTGCTCCGATGGTATGTCACCCCTTGTGCTCCGATGGTATGTCTCTCCTTTTGCTCCGATGGTATGTCTCTCCTTTTGCTCCGTTGGTATGTCTCTCCTTTTGCTCCGATGGTATGTCTCTCCTTTTGCTCCGATGGTATGTCTCTACTTTTGCTCCGATGGTATGTCACCCCTTTTGCTCTGATGGTATGTCACCCCTTTTGCTCTGATGGTATGTCACCCCTTTTGCTCTGATGGTATGTCTCTCCTTTTGCTCTGATGGTATGTCACTCTTTTTGCTCCGATGGTATGTCACCCCTTGTGCTCTGATGGTATGTCACCCCTTTTGCTCCGATGGTATGTCTCTCCTTTTGCTCCGATGGTATGTCACCCCTTGTGCTCTGATGGTATGTCACCCCTTGTGCTCTGATGGTATGTCACCCCTTTTGCTCCGATGGTATGTCACCCCTTTTGCTCTGATGGTATGTCACCCCTTTTGCTCTGATGGTATGTCACCCCTTTTGCTCTGATGGTATGTCACCCCTTTTGCTCTGATGGTATGTCACCCCTTTTGCTCTGATGGTATGTCACCCCTTTTGCTCTGATGAGCTCTGATAGTATGTCACCCCTTTTGGTCTGATGGTATGTCACCCCTTTTGTTCTGATGGTATGTCACCCCTTTTGCTCTGATGAGCTCTGATGGTATGTCACCCCTTTTGATCTGATGGTATGTCACGCCTTTTGTTCTGATGGGCTCTGATGGTATGTCACCCCTTTGGCTCTGATGGTATGTCACCCCTTTGGCTCTGATGGTATGTCACCCCTTTGGCTCTGATGGTATGTCACCCCTTTGGCTCTGATGGTATGTCACCCCTTTGGCTCTGATGGTATGTCACCCCTTTGGCTCTGATGGTATGTCACCCCTTTGGCTCTGATGGTATGTCACCCCTTGTGCTCTGATGGTATGTCACCCCTTGTGCTCTGATGGTATGTCACCCCTTTTGCTCCGATGGTATGTCACCCCTTTTGCTCCGATGGTATGTCACCCCTTTTGCTCCGATGGTATGTCACCCCTTGTGCTCCGATGGTATGTCACCCCTTGTGCTCCGATGGTATGTCACCCCTTGTGCTCCGATGGTATGTCACCCCTTGTGCTCTGATGGTATGTCACCCCTTTTGCTCTGATGGTATGTCACCCCTTTTGCTCTGATGGTATGTCACCCCTTTTGCTCTGATGGTATGTCACCCCTTTTTCTCTGATGGTATGTCACCCCTTTTTCTCTGATGGTATGTCACCCCTTTTTCTCTGATGGTATGTCACCCCTTTTTCTCTGATGGTATGTCACCCCTTTTTCTCTGATGGTATGTCACCCCTTTTGCTCCGATGTTATGTCACCCCTTGTGCTCTGATGGTATGTCACCCCTTGTGCTCTGATGGTATGTCACCCCTTGTGCTCTGATGGTATGTCACCCCTTGTGCTCTGATGGTATGTCACCCCTTGTGCTTTGATGGTATGTCACCCCTTTTGCTCTGATGGTATATGTCCCCTTTTGCTCTGATGGTATGTCATCCCTTTTGCTCTGATGGTATGTCACCCCTTTTGCTCTGATGGTATGTCACCCCTTTTGCTCCGATGGTATGTCTCTCCTTTTGCTCCGATGGTATGTCTCTCCTTTTGCTCCGATGGTATGTCTCTCCTTTTGCTCCGATGGTATGTCTCTCCTTTTGCTCCGATGGTATGTCTCTCCTTTTGCTCCGATGGTATGTCACCCCTTGTGCTCTGATGGTATGTCACCCCTTGTGCTCTGATGGTATGTCACCCCTTGTGCTCTGATGGTATGTCACCCCTTGTGCTCTGATGGTATGTCACCCCTTGTGCTCTGATGGTATGTCACCCCTTTTGCTCTGATGGTATGTCACCCCTTTTGCGCTGATGGTATGTCACCCCTTTTGCGCTGATGGTATGTCACCCCGTCTTCATCCAGGAAGAGCTTGACATCCGCACTTTGCAAACCAAGAACCGGAAGTTGGCCGACATGCTGGACCAGCGTCAGGCGATCGAGGATGAGCTGCGTGAACACATAGAGAAACTGGAGCGGCGCCAGGCCACGGACGACGCCTCGCTGCTGCTCGTGAACCGCTACTGGAGCCAGGTGCGTTTCTCTCACGATTGATTCCTTTCTTGTTGGTTCTCTTTTACTCCTTGTCTCTCTCACCCCCCCTCCTTCTGTCCCTCTTCCTTGCCCCCCCGGCCCATCCCATCGGTGGTGACGTCTCCTTACTTTCCCCACAGTTCGACGAAAACATTAAGATAATCCTGAAGCGGTATGACATGGAGCAGGGGCTGGCGGACCTGCTGTCTGAGGGCAAAAAGACCCTCGTAGTGCCGGAACCGGAGCCGGATTCCGACAGCAACCAGGAGCGGAAGGATGACCGGGAGCGAGGTGAGGGGAAGCCCGGGGGGGCAGAGGCCGCCTGTACAAAGCCGCCTTCTAATGCTTTGGTGCCAAGGGCCCCTTCAATAAAAATACACTGCCACCCCCTGTGCACATAACTCACCAAAGCATTTACTGGCGATTGTTCAGACCAGCTCACATCTGATGTTTAGTGGCGCGCGTGCCCATACATGTGAAGTGTGCAGACCGTCCACAGCACAAGTGGGGGCAGCAGTGCAGATCTCTCTCGCACACTCCAGGAGTTGTACAAACTTCCCTAGCACACAAAGAACGACCAAGGCCCCGGCAGCAGCCACACAAGCTTTGCCTCTGAAAACAGAAGAGGACAGATATTCGAGCATCACAGGGAGAGCAGGTGTAGCCAGGGCAGCATAGACCCACGCACAGGGTCTCTTCACCACTAGAGTGTCTGCATGAAGTAGTGTAATGACAAACCTTAGATCTCCCCTGGACCAAGGAATGTACCGTCACTTTCCCAGGGAGAGAATATCAGTTCCAAACTTATGGAATATAACATATACACAGCACTTCCTAAGGTGGGCAAACTTTCAACACTCCCCCAAAGGCAAGGCAAGAAAACAATAATTTGCGCATCACTTGTGAGGAGTAGCGCCAACTTCCTATAACACAATTACCTGCTAGAAGGGAATTCACCCATCCTTCTACAACAGAATACTTGGCCAAGAAGAGTCCACACCTCCTGCTACAAGGAAAAGACGAATTGGTATATCTGGGATGTATTTATTAGTAAATAGCATCACACAGTAAGCCAAATGCACCTAACATAGCAGACTTAACATATCAATAGTATGATTGCAAATATCAGTCAAGACAAATATATATTTAGAAATATATATGTATGGATATAAGAATCAGAAAATAAGAAGGAAAGGAAAGAATTCAGAAAAGAATCAAGAGACAGTTAGTAGCAGAGATACCTCACCTAATGCTCCATCACTTCACCCCACTTTGCTCAAGGGGAGTCCATTGCTTGAACCGGGCGAAAGCTCAGAGGTGACCCCACTTTTTCCATGACAGCACGTCTGCTCCACGGATGAACTTCCACCGAGCCAGTGTAGACTCCCCTTTTTAATACACATTCAAAACACAGCGAAGCTTCTAGCAAGCCACGCCTCCTAGTTCTCATGAGAGCCAGTACCAGCCTGCTTCAAGGTCAGACCAAGGGTTGATCAGGCCCCTGTTATGACTAAAAGTCAAACCATGTACATTCCTCTGATAAGAACCAGTTCTCTCTAGTCAGTAAAATGCGAAAAACAGCAGGAAAGCAAAACATGCCCTCTTCTTCACAGAAAATGGCTTCAGAGTTAGTTAAGCCATGCACACAAAGGCCCAAAGCAAGATGGAATCAAAAAAGCAAGGAGCACCTATAATTCTCATCCACACAACTTACAAGCACCACTGTGCACACAGAAGCAAGGTAAAGTCAGAAGGCAGAATGACATTAGACCACGTCAAAGCCAATAGGTCAAAGTCATAATTCACCTAACCCAAATAACATTATACACTAAATCCCTCAGTATACAACATTGAGCACATGTGTGCACCACCACCCACAAGACTGCACCTCAATATCCCATACCTTCTATTCTTGGAAAGACTATTCCACTAAAAGGCAGAACACAATTAAGTCAGTACAGAATGGTGGTGGTTGAGGGTCATCATAGGGTGTCAGACCACAAAAGTGGCTGATTCACTACAAGTAGTGAATGCAGGGCTCTGCTATGGGGCCTTTATGCCCCGATAGCATGCATTGGAGGGACAGTTGAAGCAGCAGACCCTCCATGTTTGTCGTGTCCTCAACATGTTCTGGGAGCATAGACTGGGAGAGGGTGTTGAGACCCAAGTCTGGAGCATTGGCTTTCCCTCCACCCAACCCCTATTAACCCCATTGTCTGACCCACTGTTGACCTCTTTCACTAGGGCCTAGAACTCAGCTGCCCACTGAGAGCCCCTTAGCCTTCTCCAGCTGATTCATTCACACTCCACTTGCCATCACTTATATTCTGCTGGATGTCAGTGGCTCTTAGTCGATTACTTCTGCCACGAATTCAAATTTGACCTGTAAATACCCGCATCAAAGTCATCCAAGCTGGAGCACAACCGATCATAAATTAGTTCTCAGACACCGTCAAAGACCATCTGCCAATCCTCAGACACTTTCCTTTGACCATCAGACAGTCCTCTGGAACCAACATTAGACCACCCAGAACACTCAGCTAGCACCAAGAGTTTCTACCAGACTTCAGTTTCCCTCCAACAACCCTCAGATGTAGCTCAGGCACACGCTGCCGGTGCTCAGTCTATTAATCACCCTCTTCTGGGCTCGAGCCAGTGGTTAATTTGTACAAAAATAATTGCCAGGGCTCTCAAGAGAAGGTCACTGCAGCTTGCACCATGCCTTGCCAGTGCTGCAGAGTGGCTTGGGTGGCAGGTAATAGTCATTTTAATGCATATTTAATTAATACTTGACTGTTGTTGTCGTCGTCATTTCAGACAGCACCACCTTGTGGCAGACTGTCACAAAGGCACGTGTTGACAATTAAATGTCGGTGCCGAGCACCGGAAACCATTTGCTCAAATTAAGCACTGGCTTGAGCCACCCTCTGAAACCCTCAGTTGACCTCAGTCTATCGTAAGCCACCTCTACTAGCCCTCAGAGGACCTATGAGACCCCCAATCAGCCTCGAATGACCCATATCTCTCTCTCTCAAGGTGTTGGATGACCCTCATAACCCCTCAGCTAGCCCTAAAAGACCCCTTGGACCACCCTGGCAAATTCCCTCAGCTATCTCTACTGGCTCTTTGAGTCTATCACAAAGCTATGAAAAACATTTAACCTTACTCTCAGAGGAGCCTAGCGTGCAACCAAGATGGCCGCGTAGGTGCGAGGCTCCCGAGGACCTCCGCGACCTCCTACGTTTATCCTGTCTTCATCCTGAATCAGTTGAGGGGACTGTGTCGGTGAACCTGAGCCGATGTGGTACCCGTTTTCCGTTTTTGAATCGGACCCCGGGGGCCGGGGTGGGCATCGACTGAAGTTTGCGGCCTTCTTATCTCCTGACCCCGGACTCGAGTTTGGGTGTGACCCAGTGGCGAAGTGAATAACAACGGCGGGCCGGGCCTGGCGAGTCGCGTACCCCACACTTTCACTTTCGCTTTTGAGTCCCCTTGCCGTCATCGCGAGTGGGATTACGGCGCTTCTTTGTGTGGTGGTGGCCTCGCTGGGGGACCCTGCCTGCCTGCCTGCGGGGACCCGCTCCGCCTTCCTGAGGTGACCCCCGGGGCTCACGGCCTTGATTGCTTGCTCTCCACTGCGTGACTGGTGGGGGTGCGAGATACGCGACGATGGCCACGAAGCAGGATGGAGATCGGCTGAAGGCCAAATCGACCCGGCGTGGCACCGCACCTCAAGTCAACATTATGGATCGCTACACCCTCCCGAAGGGGTCTCCCGGCGGATCGCACAAGTCTTCCGAGTGTCCCCCGGATTCCCCGGATTTGCCTACGGATCTGACTTTGCAGGACGTCATGGGCGCCATTGCTGAGATGAAGACCTCAGTAGGCCAACAATTCGACACCTTGGCGCACAAACTTGATGCGGTCCTCATCGATGTCAACCTTGTTAGAGCAGATCTATCTAAGACAAATGACCGGGTTGACTCCTTGGCCCATACCGCGTCGGGCCTCACGACTGAGGTAGCGGCCCTTCAGACGGAGGTGCACCGGCTCCGGCAGGCAAGTGCGCTCACGGATCGGCGCCTGGAGGACTCCGAGAGCAGGGCCCGGAGGAATAACATTCGCATTATCGGAGTGCCCGAGGGACGGGAGGACTCGGCGGCGGATCTCTTTGTGGAGGACCTGATTTCTACCCATCTCCAGCCTCGAGGACTGAGTAAATTCTTTGCGGTGGAGAGGGCCCGTAGAGTTCCTGGCGGCAGACCGAAGGTCGGAGCTCCTCCGCGGCCTCTTATTGCCCGTATCTTCAACTTTCGGGATAGGGATGCGATTCTGCAAGCTTCCAGACTGCAAGGGCCGCTTAAACTGGAGAACATGGAGGTGAACTTTTATCCTGATTTCACGCAGGCAGTCCAGAAGCAGAGACTGAGTTTCATGGGCGTCAAGCGGCGGCTTCGAGACATGAACTTAAAATACGCCATGCTTTTCCCGGCCAGGCTGCATGTGGAGGCTGATGGTCGCACTCACTTTTTTGACCGTCCTGAGGTGGCCGGGGACTGGTTGGACACTTTGCCTGGGGGACATGATCGGGATGGGATGGGGGCGGCGGGAGGAGAGTGCCCACCGGACCGGGTATGAGGTACTGACACTGGGGCTCATTCCTGATGATGCCACCTTTCGGCCAGGCTTAGGGTCTCTTGACTGTTGTGTCTTGTTTCCCCTCCTGTAGGAGGTTGTGCTGTGTCTCGAGGGGGTTCTCTTTCCTCCTCTAGGGGGTCTTTGTAGTTTAGTTTGCACAGGGGCGACAGGCACACTGCAAGTTGGGGGGGCTATTTGGGCTCATGCAGGGGTGCAGGGAGGGGGGAGTTTTGTTTGGGATGTTGGGTTGGGGTTGGGTATTGTTTATTTGTACCACAAGGCAGAAGTATTGTTGTGCTATCGCTAAAGTGCTCTCTGGGGGGAGATCGATCGGTTTTGGATATGATGGGGGGTAGGGGACTGAGCCTTTTGTCCTGGAATGTCAATGGACTGGGGGACAGGATAAAACGGGGAGTGGTCCTGCAGTTCTTAAAACGAATTTCACCCGATACAGTATTTCTGCAGGAAACACACCTCATTGGAAACTCCTTTTGTGCCATGAACAGACGGGGCTATCGCCTTGCAGCCCACTCGGGCTTCACATCTGGTTCGAGGGGTGTGGGCATTATGGTTAAAACCTCGCTCCCGTTGGAGGTTGACGAGGTGCTCCATGATGATAGGGGACGATATACGGCTCTGGTGGGTAGATTGGAGGGTAAAGTGATTGTTTTGGTTTCTGTTTATGTCCCGCCAGGGTTGCAGACAACTACTTTTGCTGATTTGGGGCGCCTTCTTCTTGGCCTGCCGGAGGGGATTCTAGTGGTTGGGGGGGATTTTAACGCTGTAATTTCCGGAACTGAGGATCGTCACCCTCCCAGGGATCTCCCCCGTGCCGAAGCTTGGTTACCTGGCCTTTTGAATACCTTGGGGCTAGTGGATTGTTGGCGGCTGAAACACCCTACGCAGATACAATACACCTTTCATTCCGGGGCTCATGGTAGTCTTTCGAGGCTTGATTATGTTCTGATGCCAGCAGCACAGGCGGGGAGGGTCGGGGAGGTACGACATTTGGCTCGGGGTATCTCAGATCACTCCCCGCTCCTGTTGTACTTCGACATTGTCCCGAGGGGGGAGGGGAGGGTGGTCCCGATTAATTCCTGGTACCTGCGCGACCCCACAATTCGCGCTGATTTGGTAAAATCCCTTGAGCGATATTTTGAAGACAATGTGGGGTCTGTGTCGTCTGCGGTTTCTTTGTGGGAGGCGTTTAAGACGGTACTCCGTGGGGAGGCCCTGTCCCTCATTTCCCATTCCCGGAGGCGCGAGCGGGAGGAGGTGACCCGTATCGAATCTGAGATAACTGAGTTGGAGGGTGATCTGGAGTGTGGGGTAACGGATGATAAACTGCATGCTCTCCGACTCAAACAGGCGGACTACAAGGCCCTAGTCACGGAGGCAGCCAGGGGCCTGAGTAGAGAGCAACAAGGGCGACTGTATGATGTGGGTGATAAGGCTGGTAAATTGATTGCGTGGCTGGATAAAAAGGAGAGAGCGAGTCGAGTTGTCCCGTCGATTGAGAGACTGGATGGTGTGTGTGTCACTGAGCCGGAGGAAATTGTTGAATGTTTCGCTGAGTATTTCCGTGGGGTGTATTCCCCGGTATCTTCCCGCTCCGAAGAGGATTCCCATGACCTGCTTAAAGACATTGCGCTGCCTTCCCTTTCGGAGGAGGATAAATTGTCGTTGGACGCGGCCCCGACATCTGAGGAGATTGCCCTCGCCATACGTTCGGTCGCCTCTGGCAAGGCCATGGGTCCTAATGGCCTTCCCATTGAATTGTACAAATTACGACCGGATACGCTGGCTCCGCATCTCCGCGCTATGTTCCTCGCGGCCCGGTCGGCGGGTTCCCTCCCGCTGGACCAGCGTCTTGCCACTATTGTGGTTATTCATAAGGAGGGGAGGCCGCGGGATCGGGTCACGTCTTACAGGCCCATTTCGCTGTTGAATGCGGAGCCGAAAATTCTCGCCAAGGTGCTGGCTAATCGGCTGGTTGGCGTGGTGTGCGATCTGATCCACCAGGACCAGTCCGGCTTTATCCCTCATCGCAACACCGCGCTTAACTTGCGGCGTCTGCACGGGGTGCTCGCGAGGGTCCCGTTCATACGAGAGCCAGCCATTTTGGCGTCCTTGGACGCCACTATGGCGTTCGACACGCTTGAGTGGCCATATATTTGGGCGACGCTGGCTAAGTTTGGGTTTGGCCCGGGATTCATTGGCTGGGTGAAACTGTTGTATTCCTGACCGCTGGCGCAGGTGGCGGTGAATGGTAGAGTATCGGCGCCGTTTGAACTGGGCAGGGGCACGCGGCAGGGCTGCCCGCTGTCGCCGCTCCTTTTTGCGCTTGCCTTGGAGCCCCTGGCGGAGTGGCTGCGGTGGCACCCTTCGATTCGTGGTCTCTGATGGACCCCCGAGTATGAGGATCGCGTGTCCCTTTACGTGGACGATATTCTGTTGTACCTTGCTTCCCCGCGCAAATCACTGATTGTGTTAGTGGATGTGTTGCGTTCATTCAGCCGCAACTCCGGCTTAGTTATCAACTGGGCTAAATCCTGTGTGTATGTCCTCTCGGGGGAGGCTCCTATCCTTCCGCGGGGTTGTCCTATCCAGGTTGCTCCGCAGGGATTTAAGTATCTGGGTATCTTTATTACCCTGGACGCTGCGGCCCGCTATAAACAGAACTTACTCCCCCCACTCCAGCGCCTGAAGGAGGATGTGGCGCGTTGGAGGCGCTTGCCGCTCTCGCCGCTCGGCCGTGCGGCACTGTTTAAGATGATGTCGTTGCCACGTTTCTTATACGCGTTACAAAATACGATGGACGTCGTCCCGGCGCGCTACTTTCGGGAGGTGGAGGGTCTGCAGCGCCACCTGTTTTGGGATGGGAGGCCGCGTATCGCCCTCGCGAAGCTGACGCTCCCGTGTATGACGGGGGGGTCGCCCTCCCAGACATCAAACGGTATTACTGGGCCTCCCAGCTGGCTGCGATAAACTACGGCCTTTATGGGCCCGCCCTTAACCCGGCTTTTGAAATGGACAAACTGTTACTGCCGGGTGGTGACTATAATCGTGCGCTTTACTCTACATCGCTCGACGCACGTTTGACGGGCCCTACGCGGGTCGCGGTACGGGTGTGGCACGCGGCAAACTTGGCTATGGGGTGGAAGGATCGGTTGACCCGGGCGACGCCACTGTATGCATCTGAGCGACTGGGCTGCTTGTGGACCTCGAAAGGCTTTGAGAAGTGGGACATGATAGGCATCAGCAGGGTGGGCGATCTCTGGACGAGGGAGGGATTCAAAACGTTCGATGTGCTGCAGAAGGAATTCCAGTTGCAGGACAGGGAGTACTTCCGATATGTACAGGTTCGTCACGCGCTGTGTTCCGTATTCCCGGATGCTGCCTCCATCCCGGAGTGCTCCCCTCTGGAAGATAGTGCCATCCGGTACGTGCCCATCTAGCACTCTATCTCATTGATTTATAGAAAGCTCATCAACGATCGCTCCGGACTGCTGACTGGCCTTCGTGAGGCATGGGTCGCCGATGGATTGGAGCTGGATGACGAGGACTGGGTGTCTGCGGTGGCCTCCCCGAAAGAGGTGGCCATACCGGCCCGCCTTCGCTTCGTCCAGCTCAAAATACTCCACAGGGTTTATGTTTCGGGGCCGGGTCTGATGCGTATGGGATATGCCTTGGATGGACTGTGTAAGCGTGGGTGTGGTTTGTTAGGGACCTTTATCCATATTTTGTGGGAATGCCCGGAGGTGGCGCGATTCTGGCGTGGTGTACATGCGGTGTTGCAAGCGGTCACGCATGTAGCACTGTTTCCCGAGGCTAGGAGATGTCTGCTAAATGTGTGGGAGCCGACTGATTATACGGTGCCGCAGACGTGTTGGGTGACTCTGGGATATATGGTGGCCAAGCGTGACATAGCACAATTGTGGGGCTCCCAGAGGTCACCAACGGTTTCGGTGTGGAAGGACAACATGGATTGGTGTATGTTTCGGGAGAAGGTAGTGTATGTGGCGAGAGGTAAGCCTGGGAAATGGGTGAAGGTGTGGGGCCCCTGGAACTCCTATCGTGGCGGGATTTGTACCCCGCCGCTGACGCCTGACTTGGCAGTGGCCCAGTCTCCCTAGTCTGCTTGTCACCTTGGCTCCTAGCATTGTGTCTACTTTGTTTCTGTCCCGGCCTGTCCCCCCCCCCTGTTCCTGTGGATCGGTAGGGTCCTCCCCAGGGGAGCTCATACTGCTGCTTTGACTTTTGCTGCCTTGTGGATTTGTTTGTGGTTTCTTATAAAAAATGGAACCGCCATTTGGGGGGTCCGGCCGGTGTGGCCGCCAACGCTTCCCTCGACTTCTGGGACCTTTATCACTTGCCGCTTGTGTTTAATGACTGTATTTTATGGTCTCACTGTTTGCTAGCGGCCGGCCTGAAGGTTGTAGGCCCATCTTTGTATATCTTTTGCATTCTGTAATAAAGGTTTAAAAAAAAAAAAAACAAAAAAAAAAAACCTTACTCTCAGACTGTCTACACTGGCTCTTCGATATCCTCAAATAATATCGGGTAGGCCTCACATCCATCTGAGCCCTGTAGACACCTATTACTGGCCCTCGGAGCCTCTTTTCTGGTCTGGCCTTAGCAAAGAGTCCCCGCCCGCCTGTATTCACTGCGCATCCAGCGACTTTACTGATGTGCAGCTCCCAGGATACTACCTTTGCTTCAAGTTAAACCTGGACTTCAAGCCCTCCAATGAGAACGTGGCATCCCCTCTGCAGAAACCTTTATTGCTCACAGAGGGTATGCTCACATTTGCCCTGGCCTGTTCACACCCTGCTCCAGAAGCTTCAGCATTCTTGAAGGCATAATGCTAACATACTTTAAAAAGAACGTAGAAGTAGTAGCACAAACAGCGGGCTTTGGACCAACCTACTTCAACCATTGGGTTTTTCATGGTTTGCCATAGCTTGGATAAATTGTCCATCAAGGACACAACATATTCTGGTTAGCTGCAGTGCCCGGTTGGTTTTCCCCTTGGTGATGGTGCTCAAGTAGTTCTTTTGTTTAACTGCAACATGACACGTAGTCCGGAATTCCGAGTCACTGTGTGTTTAGTTTATTTACTGTCATGGTACTTTAATTGTTGGTTTATGGCTGATTTGTTTTAGCAAGCAAGCATGTCCTGTTCGTCTTTATGACAGCCTAAGGCTACTCACTGATCACCCTTGCACGTTCATCTGTTTTACTTAGCTATCTTGATAAAATGTTGTTTCACTTACAGCTTTTTTAATCCACAAAATATAGATATGCACACATGTAAGGTTGCCAAGGCTGCAACAAAAATACTGACCCACTGTGAAAATGATCTATCCAATATTGTTGCTTATGCCTTTTAAGTTAGAAGATAAACTTCATCTTCTGACTCCATAACCAACTTCTTTGAGGATACAGCCTAACTTTGCTAATGCAGTCTATTCAACAGAGGGACCTCACTCCCAGCTTCCAAAAGGGTACTTACCTTCGGTACTTCCAAATACTTCCGCTAACAAAAAGCCAGAGCCATTAGCTATGCCATTTCATGTTGAAAAGCAAGACCTGTTGGCTTTGCCAATGCTTATTTAACATGCAACGTGTTACCCCAGTCTTACAGCTTAGTTTCAATGTTGAGATGTCTTTTGTACAGCACTGCGTGTAAACTGCAGATCCAAGGTTCAGATTATACTGTTAACTCAATGGGCTCTCATGATTCTTCCTAGTGTAGCGGGCAGTTCATAAGTTCCGATTCTGTGATATAGTTTAATAGGTTACACACCTTCAGATTATACTATGAACTCAATGGGCTCTCATGATTATTCCTAGTGTAGCGTGCAGTTCATAGGTTCTGATTCTGTGAAATAGTGTAATGGGTTACACACCTTAAGCAAGCGCACAGGTTGGCCCTGCTTTTCGTTCATTTGAAGCCCTGCAGGATCTAGACAAATAATTATTCTTAGGACATTGATAAAATACTGTTCGTTTGTTGGGTAGTGGTATTATTTAGTGCCCCCAAAAAATATTTGTTTTGTATGTTGTGAAATTCATGATACATTTAAGTATTCGTATAAATCAGCATACATGACACATTACATATTATCTAAAGTAGTAGTTGAAGTACGATATGTTTATTAGGACAGTTGTCCATAAAACCAATACAGTTTCTTATCAAAACGTTTCACAATTATCCACATTTTTCACAGACTTTAAAAAGCGTTGCAATCCAACTGTCACATCGTATATTTGATAAAAAATTCATGGCATTATATCTGATGTAGACCCCATATTTTAACAAAGGTTTTAAACCTTTATGGCGCAAATTTAAAAATACAGGACAATTAGTTCAAACATGAATAATAGTCCTTTTCATCTTCAAAGGGCATGCACTAAAACCTCCCCTTTCTTTAATGTTTGCAGCCACACATGGGACCCCCCAGTATGGGGTTGCTTCCTGATCTGCACTTGCAATTTTGTGACGAAGTGCAGGGTCAGGTAGATAACAAATATTCAGAAGCCCATCCGGATTACCCAGGGTCTGCAATGTTAACCTAATCGAGGGTTTTTGGATAATTAAATCCTATAGTTTTGCAAGGACAAAAAAAATACTTTCATTAGTGACTTTTTTAGGTCTCGCCTGAGCCAGCGCATGCGCTGCTCTGGCGAGATATTTAGTGAGTGGACTTTAAAAAGCCAACCACTGCTTTTTGTGCGGCCTAGAGCGTGCGGTTACGCGCATAGTTACGAGCAGAGGTGCCATCTGGCTTTCCTCGCATCGCTCGCGGGCACCCTTACAGCGTGCGATCAGGCGCCATCTGGCTTTCCTCTCGCTTGCTCTCCCAAGCGCGCACGCTTCAACGCTTCTCCCTCTCCCCCAACACAGAGAGCGTCTCACGGCCGTGCGTCTTTTTGATTTTTTTAACTTTTACTTGCGTGCTTGACACACTATAGCCCTTTGGGTTTACCTTCTCTACTAGTTCCAGACTCACTATGACCCCTTGCATGACCTTTCACTACTTCTGGACTAATTATGACCCTCGTGAGCTTTCAGTAGTTCCGGATGCATAAATGACCCCTTCCGTGAGCTTTCACTAGTTCCAGACTCACTATTAACCCTTGCGTGAGCTTTCATTAGTCCCGGGCTCACTAGGACCCCTTGCATGAGATTTCACTAGTTCCCGACTCACTATTAACCCTTGCCTGAGCTTTCACTAGTTCCGGACTCCTTTTTACCTTAAACCCCCTTTCATTCTACCATGTAACTCCTCTCTCACTATCCGTCTCCGTCTCTCCCTTCTCTCGCCTCCTACCCCTCTCTCCTCCTACCCATTGCAGTCACCCCACAACCTTTCAACCCCTTCGCCTGCCTTTCAACCCTCATGGCTGTCATTCCATTTTCTGCAATCTTCACCTTCCATGTGCGTTGGCCCACTTTCCCCCTTGCCCTCTCCCTCGCAGAATCGTGTTTCCCTCACCTATCTTTGCTTTTTCGTCTGTCGTCTGCAATCTCTCCCTTCCCTTCTCTCTCTCACGCCCTGTTCTCCACTTCAGAAGCCCACATCTGCCTTCCACTCTTTATCTTCTGCTCTTGTTACCTGCCCCCATGCATTGTCTCTTCTGGTCACTCTTTGACATCCTTTCTTCACTGCCCTGCAGTCTTTCCATATCTTTCTCTGTCACCAACCTTGCACTCCCACCCACTCCAACCCTGCAGTCACTCTCAATCCCTCTTCCTCCACCCCCTCCCCCCAGTCTCCTCCACCCTCCCCTGCGCCCCCCCCTTTCGCCCCATGTGCAGTCTTACTCTTTTCGATCCTTCTGTCTGTCCGCCTCTGCAGTGGCACCCCACCCTGCTCCTTTGCTGCCCCTTTCTCTATGACCCTGAAGTCTCTCCAACACCTCTTTTCCCGCCCCCCTTCCCTCCTTCCTTCATTGCGCCTCTTTCTTTCTGTGGTACTGTCTCTCGCTCACCTGTCATTTTATCTGTCGCTCTATCCCGTTTCAACGCATTGATTTGTCCACATGTACCAAGACAAATTAAAAGCTGTCTTCAGAAAGCAATGGAACCTGCATATTATTTCGTAAGCCTAATAGAATTTGGGTTTTTTTTGGCATGAAATACTAATTTCAACTAAACTTTTCATGAATCCTTCTTAATCAAAATAAGTAGTTTTGTCGATGCAAATTTTAGTCCGCTTAATTGCCATACTTAACTCTTCCCGTCCCGCACCCGATATTAAAATATGCTTTAACTTCTTGACGGGCTTGGCCTCACTGACCCTGGAACAGAAAATTTGGCATTAAAGGCAGTGGCGTTCATAGCATTACTGTCAAACATTATTACTGCATGCATGTCTACTAACACTGTGGAGTAACTGGCGTTAACATGGTTTCTGCTATTCATGGGCGTTTTCACAGGTCCCTGCAGCAGAGGGGGGCCCCAATCTTTCTGGGGGCCCCCTATCCTTCAGGTGTTCACATTCAGCCCAAGGCCCATGAATATCTGTGAGACATGGGACACTCCTCACATTCTGCAAGAGGGAATCAATTTGCGTTACGCCACTGCCACTTTTAGTTTACTCCAGCTTTTAAATTGTTAATTACCAGGAGATGTAATGATATTAACATTACAGCTCCCGAAAATTACACAACGTTTATAAAGCATCAGCATCGTTCTAATGAGGGATAAATGGGAGTTTAGAAGGGTACATCAACACTTGTATTTTTTTAAAGAAATCATCAGTCAGAAAATGTTGCTTAGTGAAGATGGAGAAAAAAAAAATCAGTTGATGATTTTGATAGGTGTTTTTGTCAGCATAATTATTAGCCCGATTTAGCAGGAAAGTGTAAAATAATATCCAAGAGCAGAGAGAAATCAGGTCAGAAAGATAGTGGAAAAGTGGAGTAGCATATTGACATGTACTAAATGCACACAGTAACAAGCATTGGCATAGCCAATAGGTCTCGCCTTTGGGACCTTATAAGTGTTTAGCCATGCAACAGTTTATGTTGTTGCACCAAGGATATTATGCTTCATAACTAAATACTTATAAGGTCCCAAAAGCGAGACCTATTGGCTATGCCAATGCTTGTTTTATGTGGGAATGCCCCCCCCCTTTCAAACGCCACTGAGGACCAAAAATACTCATTGGTAACATTTGAATATTTCAAAAGAGCCCTTGCCCATTTAAGCTCACTGTTGTGCTTCCAGTTAGCATATGGGGATTATTTAGTTACTCCACCGTCTGATGAAAATGTATTTAAACATTTTAAAAAACATATACCAACTTCCTGTGACCACACTTATAAATTCATTTCACAACGTATGCTTTGAATCAATGACTTTTTAATTTTTTTTATACATCTGCTATTCAGAGGGTCTAAAATATCACTTCTTCAAATAAAAAATATTTCCGATCCGTAAAGGGCTAGTGTAAGGTTTTGTGCACAGTCACTTTCAAAAGCAGTGTGAGTGACATCTGTACATATTTGGAATTGAACTTCATAAGTGAGCTTGACTTTAAAAGTCCTCTAGATTTAATAGCCTTTTTGTGTTTATTCCAATTTATATTTGTGGAAAAGAACAGTCATACATAATTATTTAGCAAATGTTCAAGTCTGAAACAAATACAATTTTACAGTTCCCTCTTTTTTGTTCTTCTGGTATTATCATCCAGATGTAATTCCATTTCTGGTCAAATCCTTGATCTTTTCTTAAAAAGTTAAAAGACACTCCATACACTGGTTTATCGCTTGGTCTCCTTTGGAAGTTACCCACGGAATGTCTTTATTCCCCACCGTGGCCTGAGGATGATGGCGTTCAGGTGTAAAGTTTACAGCTGTGCAGCCATTCACTTATGAGGAACGGCAATTGTGAATTGCAAACAATGGTGATGGCCTCCGTTTTCTTTCACTTGTTACACAGGCGCTTCCCAGCTTGAATAATGTACATTTAGTAGGCTAAATAAATGGCACAAGGAGGAAGCGTGTTTTTTATCCTGTGGTTCTTGTGCTCTTCCAGACATGCTCACTGTATGAGGGCTACTACTACACTGTTCGATGTGGACGTTTATTTTAGGTATTAAACTCATTTTTGCGATTTTAGTAATGTTAAGGATTGCATGTGTATTTAGAATCAACATAACTTGGGGAAAGCCTCCTGAGCTCAGGACTTATTTACTGAACTCCGTTGTCTCCGACAATTTCCCCCCCAAACAGCCCCTTCCAGGGAAGGACCACACATTCTTTTCATCCTTCGAGCCATACTGAGCTTCGGCTTTCTGGTTTCTCCTCGTTTTCATCTTCCAGGACCCTACGTGTCTTTGACATTTTCTTTTTTCTCTTGTTCTTTGCAGTTGAGGGACAGCTGGAACCGGCATTCTCCTTCCTGGCCACGCTGGCAAGCAGCAGCAGTGAGGAGATTGAAACTCAGCTGCAAGAACGTGTGGAGTCCTCTCGTCGGGCTGTGGCCCAGATTGTAGCCGTGTATGACAAAATGCAGGCGAGGGTAGAGACCCTGTCTCACAACCTAAACAGCAAAGGTGAGTTGTACTTGCAAACCTGAGGGAGAAACCCAACGTTCTAAAGAGACAGATCAGCCACAGTGGCGTATTCACTGTCCAGCCACTTAAGTTTAAAGGTGCATTACATATCCATCAAGGAGTTGAAAAACAATCTCCAAAAAAGATTGGGCCAATTTTAACAAAGATGGCGACATGATGTCCCAAGATTAAGAATCAAGTTTGTGAGGTACAGTTTTGAGACCATATTTCCATACTTCCAATCTGAATAGCAAAGTGAGAGGTATAAACCTTTGTTGCAGCAGGGAAATGGTGTTCACAGCCTAAGCCGCAAAGGTGAGAGCTAGAGACGTAGTTGTCTTTCTGATATGAGGCTAGATTGCATCGTGCTCCAAAGGACCGCAAATGCACAATCACTTGGATGCACCTTTGATGAAGACCTCTCTTTCAAGGAAATCCTCACCAAGAAAACAATGACTGTGTGGTATCCGCTTGTGCTCCTGAAAATAGTGGAACCTTCGTACCCGAAACCTACATCAAAGTAGCAGTGCTATACTTATTCCTGTCCCATCTGGATGGCTGCAACACTGTGCTCAAGCGGCCTCCCTGATGCCGCCTTGGAGCACCTCTAAGGAATCCTACGTTTTCAGGCTTGTCCGTTTTCCGACCAGGTTTTAATTTTGTGATACGATCTAAATATAGGTTGCGTTGCAAAATGTTTAGTCGCATGAGTTATTAATTAGCCAGGTTGCTATTTGCGACCCCCTGTGATTGGCTACCAACACATAGATGGCGGCCTGCCACAAACAGCAGACCATCATACCTTTATTTGCATTCACCTACAGGATTATATATTTTTTAAATGGCAGCATGTGTTCTTTGAAAGAACCGGTGCTGCTTTTCGAAACAAACAACAAATCTCATTTGGAGCACATCCGAGGAAGGGGGGTACATGGTGGGGGGAGGGGGGGGGGGACATAGAGTAATGTAAATTGATACTTGTATAGCGCACTACTCACCCGCAAGGGTCTCAAGGCGCTTGTACGAATACCGCTGTGGAACCCATCCTGGCTTTCCCTGTGAGGCGTCCACTCCTGGGCACCCCCAAGGTGGAGGCCAGGCATCCTTAGCGTTGTGGGGGCCGTTGTGGAGATTAAGCAAGCTATTGCCCAGAGTTGCAGAGTGGGACTCCATGATTGGAATGGCACCGAGGCGAGAATTATCAGGTCCGTGGAATTTTTGAGCCCAAGACCCGCCAAGGCGGGGAATTGAACCCTGGTCTCGGGCTAGACCTCTGCATCAGGGTCTGCCGCACTAATCATTGAGCCACACTTCGCCACAAGTAATACCCTGGACTACTGCCTGCTTCCCTGTGAGGTTCCCGGACATGATTCTCTAAACTTTTTCAAATCTGTTCTTTTAGGAGTTTTCAGTTGTTTTACACGCAATTGCAGTTGTAAGCCATTGCTACTTACCGTTCTAAATTGTAGTTAGGAGGGGAAGCCCCTTTCCCGCCCCTTTCCCACCCCTTCCTAATTGAAATTCATAATGGGTCATTTAACCTATTTTGCGAGTTGGATATGCTTTTCCAATTTGCAAAATGGGTTTAATACATAGAAAAAGGCCATGTTCGATTCGCAAACCCTAGGATTGTGGGAATCACAGGACTGCAATAGCAAAATGGTTGGGTCCATCAGGCCCAGGTTTCCTTGGAATCCACACTGTGACATTCCTAAGAAAAGAAAAGGACAGAAATGTATGATTAGCTCATTATCAGAGAGCTCATCTGGTTTGAAGACAGTGCTAAGCAGTGACCTATTCAGTCACCGGAGTCTTGCATTGTTTTGATCTTTCATTCTCTTTTTAGGGGAGATGGAGGGGGTTGATCTTTTCTTGCAGTCCCCTTTTAGCTCATTTGCTGTGCTCGCCTTTAATGATCATTTTTGCTTTCTCCTTGTGGAAGGTTCCTAGCTTTATTTTAGGATTGTAACAGTTTTTTATTCAGTTTACAAAACCCTTCGCCTACATCCATTGGCTGGCGAGGTAGCTAAGGGTGGAAGGGAGGGAAGGGGGAAAGGGAAAATGAATCAGACATCAGCAAAGAACAGTAACTAATGACAAACAATACATGCTCATGTCATTTAAGAGGAATCGTTACTCCATCTCTGACCTAAATCTGTTGTGGGGGTGGTGGGTGTAATCTGCAGTATACGCAAATATATGGTGCATGTGATCTCCTGGTACACTCCTGAGAGATGCTTTATACATGTTCCCCATCTTTTTTCGAACCTGAGTAGGGCATGGTTAACAACAGCTGTTATTTTTTCCATCCCCAATAAGTCCCACAGCTTGTGGAGACAATCTGCATGCATTGGGACAACATCGGTACCCCATTTTGATAGCAAGACTTGCTTCACTGCACATAGCGCTAAAGTGATGGCCTTGCCTTTATTGGTGTGTAGTGGATATGTTTGTATGTTGGGTAGTCCCAAAAGGACATAACTGGGGAAACAAGGTATTTCCATGTCAAACATTTGATCGATGTCAGCTAGCACCTCCCTCCAATACCTATGCAGCTTGGGGCAATGCCATAACAGGTGGATGAGCGTGCCTGATTGGGTGCAATGCCTCTAACGTGTCCCCTAGTCCTTTTTGCCACTGAGCCAGGTGACTGGGGTATAGCACCAGTAGTGTGCTAACTTTAACAGCGTCTCCATGCCGGCACTAGTAGCGGAAGAACGCGCGCCGTATAGGATGTCTGTCCATTCTTTGTCTGTAAAACGGCACTCACACTCAAGCTCCCATCTTATCGGGACGTGTCACCCAGTGTCCGATAGCCAAGTATTGGCAATATTCGGAGTCTGGGAGCCCAAAGTCATGCTGGACTGCTTTATAATCTAACAGGCCTTTCACATCAAATAGATCCCCAATTCATTTGCAATTTGCCTCGTGCCAAAGTTTTCTCTTGTGTGGCCTGCGAGAAGTCAGGGTTCCCTATGATTGGTGTGAGTGAGGAAATCCACGTAGAGAGCTGTTTAGAGTAGTGCTCCCTATCCCAAACCCCCATTGTGGCTCTAACTACTGGCAAAATGTAGACCCCGGTGGTCAGTGTTTGCGCTGAAGCCATGGGATCTTCCAGATGTGGACTCCCGCCACCACCTGATCTAGGAAACAGCAATGTTTCTCCGTCATTGGGCGTTGCCATTCGACCATATAGCGCATTTGCACAGCCTGGTAGTACTTTGTCAAATTCGGGATATCTAAGCCACCCTTGGCTATTAGCAGGTAGGCCCGCTCCCTCGCCATTCGGGCCCGCTTACTAGTCCATATCAAGGACTCGAGTGCCATCTGCAATTTTTTCAAGATAGGGGCGGGTAGCGCCAGCGGCATCACCTGCGTGAGGTAGAATTGTTTTGGCAGCAGGGTCATTTTACCAACTGCTATACGACCCACCCAGGAAATAGGACCACCATGCCAAGACTGAATGAGAGACCGCACTGTCTTTAAGAGATCTGAAGAATTGTGTCACCGTGTCTTCTGTGGTAGGGAGAATCTAAATGCCCAAATATTGAATTCCTCATAGCGCCCAAAGGAAAGGGAACTCCGACACCAACTGTTGGTGCTCGTCTTGCGGGATAGTGATATTGAGTGCTTGGGTCTTGGTAGTATTCACCTTGAAACCCGAGACCTCACCAAATGCTGTAAGTTCCTCCATGAGAGGAGGCAGTGAGTGGCGCGGGTTTGTGATGGCCAGCAGGACGTCATCAGCGTATAACGCTATTTTGTGGGATTGGCCTCCCATCCAGACTCCCTCTATCTGGGGGTGGTGATGAACGTGCTCCACCAATGCTCCATGTAAAGCACGATAATGTGGGGTGACAGCCGACATCCCTGACTGGTCCCCCCTAGAGATGGCAAAGGTCGGCGACTGCACGTTTTTCACCTTAACCAATGCTTTAGGACCTGCATACCCACCCCAGATCCACCGCTGGAATCTAGGGTCAATGCCCACTGTCTCCAGTACTGTATGCAGGAATGGCCAATGGATGCGGTCGAAGACCTTTACGGCATCTATTGACTAAAACAAGGTTGGTTTTTAAGAGCTCGGTGTCTTATCAAGTAGGTGGAAGAGCCTTTTGGTGTTATCCCCACGGGTGCGACTTGGTATGAAGCCGGACTGGTCAGGCTCAATCAGCCCCGGCATATATCCGCCCAGTCTGTCCACTAGTATCCCTGTAAATATCTTTGTGTCTACATTTAAAAGGGAGATGGGACGATAGGATGTGCAGCGTTGAGGATCTTTGCCTGGTTTGGGTAGCACTGTCATTGCCATGCGCATGGATTCCATAAGGTGCCTAGTCTCACTGAATGAGTTATACAGGCGGGCTAATATTGAGGACAGAAGTGAGGCAAATTTTTGTAAAAAACGGATAAAAACCCGTCCCGGCGCCTTTTCAAGTTGGAGTCTCCCTATCGCCTCTAGCACTTTCCTTTCTGTTATGTCCTTCTCCAGAAATGTAACACTGGTGGCCTGTAGCTTTGTTATTGGGGCCTGTGTGATATAAGGGATGCAGTACTCTGGAGACCTCCTCTCTGCCCTATATAGGTCAGCGTAAAAGCAACTAAACTCTGCCTCTATGTCCTTGTCCCTTGTGATAAGCTTATCGCTACTATCTTTAAGGCCCTGCATGCGCATGGAGTGTAATAGCGTTTGCATTCCTGTGTCCCAACAGCTTCCCTGCTTTGTTTCCTCCGTAACGCATACTCTGCAGCATTCATGTCCAGCGCTCTAAGCTGTTTACGTGCTATAGTCATTTGTATGTTGAGAGTGACCACAGGATGGAGCACTGAGCATGAGTGCCTGTAAATAACATAATAACACTAACAAATAATAAAACAATTGCACCAACAGGTGCACAACTTGCAGTTCTGTATTGAGGGTCCATGTCGGCTGTCGTCCGTGGCAGCATACAGTAAAGAGTGAGGGAGTCCACAGCTCCCGCCGCAACCAGTTAGCAGTGATAGAGATGTGTGCGTCTCATGGGGAGCTAGCCAGTCCCTGCTAGCGGATTCAAGGGCGATTCACCGTGCCGTCGGTCAGATTCTCTTTCCGGAGATCGTTGCTGCTCCGCTAGTTGCTGTATCAGGACTGAGCGCTCCTTGATGCTTTCAGTTTTTGTTGGCCTGCTCGTGTGCTGTTGTGTGTAATGGTTATCGTTGCTTTTTTTTGTGCTTTTCTTTGGAATTGATGTCATCTCATAGAGTATGTTTTCTTGCACTCTCCTTGGCCTTTTCTTTTGCTCGCCTGGGGTGTCTGTGCTTGTCATCTCATTGGGTGTCTTTCATTGGACTGTCCCTGGTGTTTGCTTCTACTCTACTTGGGTTCTTTGCGCTTTTCTTGTCTCCATGTCTTGTGCTTCTTTGGTATGGTTTGTTGAAGAGTTTAGTGTCCTGAGCCTGTTCAAGAAGGAGAATGTAAGTGATTAAAAGTGATATTGGCATTCTCTAATCAAGAATAGCATTTATATCTACTATCCTTCTGCCCATGAGTTTAGAGCATATTCTCTGCATTAATTGGCCACAAATCTCTTTCCAGACCCCGGCATGGAGGAGCAGACTGTGAAGGAGTTGAATGCACTCCTGATGCATGAGAACGGCCGCCTGCAGGAACTGACGGAGCTTCTGCAGGAGAAACACAATGGAATGATGCAGGAGGTAAATGAAAGGGTCACAGCTTGGATAGTGCTTACTGTACTGGATAAAGTGCTTGATATTCTGGAACAAAAGTAAAAAGCATGCTACACAGTAAATTCACAGATGGTCATCCCTGTGCCTTCTACATTAGATAAAACATAGCACAATCTATTCGCTTTTTAAAACCATACCGCATACTTATATTTGTTGTTTTATAGGGATGATTCACCCTCTGTTTGAAGCTTGATTGAATCATTCAGGGCCTGGTTTCATTGGTATGGGATTGTGCGCACAATTGGGGAAGCTCAGTATACAGGGAATCTGCAGACTATATGGTAATGCCCCAATTCAGGATTACTAAGGCACTGTGACGGAGGCCACCTTTATAACTGATCAACCTTTCATTGTCACCAATTCCTGTTTAGTTCTCTAAGCTGCAGGAGAAGGTGGAAACTGCAGAGTCCCGCGTGTCCGTGCTGGAAACCATGATCGAGGATCTGCAGTGGGACATTGACAAGATCCGGAAGAGGGAACAGAGGCTCAACCGCCACTTGGCGGAAGTGCTGGAGAGGGTGAGTGCAGTGCGCTCAGTATTTTATTTGGGATCAGAAGGTGAACCCCTGGAACATTATCATTCATAGAGCATAAAAATAAGTGAAGTGGATACACAAAGGAGAGATAAGACTTTGTATGACAGATGGACCACCATGCTCCTAGAGAATGGCTGAGAACAAGAGACCTACAGTTTCCAAATGTTTTTGTTTGTAGCCCTTTCTGAAGTGTTCATTGCAGAGGAATGGCTGCACGTATTTCACCCACATTCTCCTCTGTGCTTTCATATTATGTCTTCAGAAACAAAAGGGCAGTTTGATTTTTGGGTGGCGCAAGTGCTATTTTGTCCTTCCAATGTGCAATTCAGTGCGTACAAGCCCAATCAGGCTAATTGTGTGTTACTTAAATTCATTCTGCTATCAATATTACACAGTGGGTAAGGAATTTTGTGGTCAAAATTATTATTTAAAAAAAGATGAAATGTCTCAGTCAGATTACTTATAGGTGATATATGCGTACCAAACCCTTAGCCCGGCTTGCTTTAGCTGATTTGGGAAGTCTGGTGAAAGCATGAAATGTTGAGGCGCACATCTAAAAACAGAAGTCCTAAAATGGAGACTGGTTTGGCAATTGAAAGGATTTTTAATTATGACTATAGTTGTACTTGTATCCTTGGAATGTCATACTCATCATTGCACCTGCTATTAGATTGTCCTTTATTTTTGAATCCGTGGTTTAAATTTGTATGTAAAGTGTTTTTTAATCATGATATAAAGAATCAACTTGATGGTTTTGTTGATCAGTCAGTTAGATCATTTTTGATATTTTTTAGCTCTAAGATATTGAATATTGTGACCGCCTTCTTTCAATGACCTGTTAACCTAATATTTTCCAATCCGTGTGTCTCTCATCAACCTGCAGGTAAATTCGAAAGGCTACAAGGTTTACGGAGCAGGGAGCAGTGTGTACGGTGGGACCATTACAATCAATGCTCGAAAGGTATATCTTTGTAAAATTACTTCCATACATTTAAGTTTGAATTAATTATTTCACAAAGCCTATGCTCGGCATGTACATGTCAACACCAGACCCTTTCCAGGAGCACTGGTATCGTCTTGCTCTTGAAACAGATTTTTAACAGAGATCCGGTGTAGCAGCTGGAAGAGGTGAAATAGCCTTCCCACTCTCATGCACACGTTTCGAGGATTGTGCCTGGATTTTCAAGTTATGTCCGCAAATAACTATGGTTCACTTGGGATAGTTTCAGCTGAATAAGACTGAAACTATAAACAACAAATGCTGACACAAAGAGTATTTTAAAGTCCACTAAACTAAGTGACCTTTGGAAACCAGAGAAAAGGAAGAGGAAAAAATCTATTCAAAGAAGAAAAAGGAAAAACCCATATAGACTAACACATTGCATATAACACTGCAATTAAATTAGTCAAATGCCAAAATTGTTTAATCAGAAATCGTTTAATACTAAAACATTAGTTTTATAAGCAAGGCAAACAGAGCTGATAGAAAATATAAAGTGTAATACGCTGCCAACTGTGTATCAAAATAAATATATCACTCCGTACATATTGACAATAGATCAAAATCCTAATACAGAATGCAAAATCACTGTTGGCCATGTACAGTTCCTAACTAGCGATTCGCTATTTATTTGAGACTCGCTATTTAGGAATTGCGAGTCGCAATTAGGAAGGAGCGTTCCCTTCCTAATTGCGTCCCCAATGCGATGTGAATGTTTTGTGACCGCAATTGCGGTCGCAAAACACTCTCAAATTACCATCCTCTTCAAGAGGGTGGTAATGCAGTGGCAATTTGGAAGAGGCCCCCAGGGGACCCCTTCCACTTTGTGACTGTCTCTAAAAATATTTTTTAAGGGCACGCAGTGGTCCCAGGGACCACTGCCTGGTCTTAAAAAATGAAACGAAAACGTTTCATTTTTTTAAAAGAATGCATTATTAACAAGCATTTGCAATGCAACGGGTCTTGCATTTTCGCGAGTTTAAGGTATTGGCATCGTAAATGGCAATGCCTATTATTTTTGTTTGTCTAAAACATAAATAAAAGGCGTTGTCAATTGCTTAAACTCGCGTAAATGTGAGACCTATTGCATTGCAAATGCTTGCTTAGGTTTAAAATTGAGCGAGACGCAGATTCAAGGACACTGCACTTGTTTTTTTTTTTTTTACTTTAACACTGAGCGCGGTGTCAAAGCGGGCGTGCCAAGACAGACGCCTGCTCTTTGAGAGAACACTAGGTTCATGAGAAAAGCACCAGCTTTCCGTCCTGGACCCTTCTTGCTGGCACACGCGCGCACACTACCTCACCCGCGAGGACCTTTGGTGGTCAGAGATGATCCTAGCCCATTGAAACTGAATCTCCTGTAGCACAATGTGTACTCAGGAATGTTCCTGTTGCCTCTGGGAACAAACATATCTCACTGAGTTTGTTGCAGTTTCTGCTAATAAACTAACTTCATGTTGCAACTCACTGCTGCTCAAAGAATGTTCTCAGGCATGCAGGCATGACTCTCCGGCCTACAACATTCAGTTACAACCCACTGCTGCTCAGGCCTACAACGAAGAGTCCCCAGGCCTTGTCTGATGTTCAGAGGCACAAGTAAAGTTTTCATGGACTTAGGGTCATATGTCAGGGATGCACAGAATGTTGTTAGGGATGCCGGAGACATAGCTAAAGACACACATCGATTCCTTAGGCATGCTATGATTCACAGTGAACATGTTATATTCTTAGGAACTAGAAACACAGTACGTGTTCTCAGGAGGACAGGGAATATACAGTTTTATCAATATGAGGGGAAGAGTGCTCATGTAAAGATGTGCAATACCTTTGGGTCGAGTTTGTGCTATATATAAAAAAAAACATTAATAACCCATGAAAGAAGTGCCTGTATTCCTCAGATCATCACCTTTGTCCATAATGGCAATACAAGACCACCTGTTTCCCTGCAGATATTATGTGTCTCCCACCATCCCACCAATGACTTGCACACCCCCCCCTTCATGGTTGGTTAAAGAAAAAAATACACCGTGGCACGGTAAACACTGGCCGGTTCATAGCGCTTTTTTAGGTCTCGCTGAGTCAGCGTGCATGCAATGCTCGGAGAGACATTTAGTAGATGAGTTTTCAAAGTGCTGCTGGCTGGTCTAGCGCTTGCGGTCACGCGAGCGTGCACGCGCGCAGCCGGCCGCCAGCAGTCTTTCACGGGTCATTAGAACCGTGATGACTTTCACTTTCGCAAAATTAAAGAAATAGAAAAAAACATCTATTTCTTTACTTTTGCTATAATCGCGGCACCCGCGCTTTAAGTAAAGCGCCCGGTGCCGCGATGCTTGTTCTCGCGCGCGCGGCCAATGCTTGTTCTTAAATTACTATAACACAAAGTCAAGCCTTATGCCCATTTGTAGTAAGCGCATCGCGTCGGAAGCCCTTACAAAACTCTCTAATGTTTACTGTAGGTGTACATTGTTAGGGAAACACATCCCACTTTACATGTGCAATAAATTATCACTGAGCAAATAAGACTCAGAAGTCAAACATTAAAACGCAACAACCTAAGGTTACCAATTGCCTGTCATTACAGAACTCCAGTAAACCCTCTTGCATTTTAACACAGCATAAAGTACCTTTCTACTGAATTGCCTGCAGGAATCTTTGCAGTGATGGATTTATCAGATAACATATTCACACGTTCTGAGTCATGCAAGCAGGATAGCAATTTGGAAATCGTTTCATACTATGCTGTACTTCACGTATCCAGTCCAAGGGCTGGTGGCTGGCCTGCCCCTGGGAATATTCCTTCACTCCTGCTTGGTGGTCATTCCTTTTGCATAAAGAGCAGTCCTGGGAACTTAGCACTCTTTAGTACATGTACCGGGAATGCCCTCCTCTTCAGAAATGGGTGTTTTTTGTAAAGCTTGCATGTGGCTCATTTATTAGGTAGGCATAACCTCTCTGTCTACCTGCAGACGGAGTAATCTTTCAGGGAACCCACATAGATAAGCAAGGCACATCTGTCTTCTACACCCTTCTGATCTATCGCTCAGGAACTTGAATTTAAAATAATTATGTGACGCTTAAGTCAGCTAGTCTGGATTTTCCATCAGCATTGATCAGTGGGGAGAAAAACTCATCACTTGTGACCCAGAATGCGTTCTTTTGCTCTTGGTTTCCCCAAATTGATGGCCAACAACAAGCATTGGCATAGCCAATAGGTCTCGCCTTTGGGACCTTATAAGTATTTAGTTATGTAGGACAATATCATTTGTACAACAGCATCAACTGTTGCATGGCTAAACACTTATAAAGTCCCAAAGGCGAGACATATTGGCTATGCCAATGCTTGTTCCCTTTACTTTTAGCCATTTTGCACAACCAACCTCATTGCTATGCAACATGTCTTAAAGTAAAAAAACACCTTGACGCGGTTAACGCTGCCCGTTTCATATTTGATTCTTTCATTGACTTTTAGGCACGGTGCGCAGAATGTTCTAATATAGAACTATATCCCAGATGCCGTGTGTAATAGTCGTCTTTTAGACCCTAACTCGGGTCATAAGGTTTTAATACCACCACCTTAGTCTTTCAAGTGTTTGAGCTTTTGTTTGCAGTTTTTGAGGTAAGACTAAGGGAGTGTATTTGGTACTTCTTGGATAGGATGTCCGTAGTAGAGTAGTACACAATTGAAATGTGTGCCCTCTGCCTTGTGTGAATTGAAAGTTCATAATTATGTTCCTGTGTTAACGTGTAAAAGTGAGCAGTCACATCCTGTGTAAGTAATCCTTTGGGAAAAACGCAGCTTTCGTACTAAAGAGTAATTATGCGGATAGAAATGATTCAGAACTAACGTAAAGTGCTCTTGCCTCGTGCGAAGACAAACACTACTCGCATTCTCTGACAGCAGGTATAAGCGGCATTGTGCACCTGTTTGCAGTCCCAGCAGAACTAGCCAAACCCTCAATGTACTTCAGCGTGTGCGCGCCTCATACAGCGCATTCTAACAAACCACTTGTAAATTTGGCATGTCATTTGTGATTACTGCCCAGTTTCATAACTTCAGGAATGTAGAAGTAGCATATTCTGATGTGTTGTAAATAACCACTGGCTGTGCTGAAAGAGAAGCTCCTGAGTGAGCGCTGCCTTTCTCCAGCCTTACTAGTCTCACGTTGTTGTCTCGCGCGTTAACCTCCTCTTCACCTCACCACATCCCGTGGCCGGAACCGTGTTTTCTCTCTGCGACTGACTTGGTTTCAGTGGCTGCTGAAAGTAAGATTTGGTTCGAGCCGCATCAGACATAACCAGCGAAACTGGTTCCTGCTCTTTTTGTCACGCTACAGCACACCAGGGCATATTTATTCCTCTTCATGCTTGCAGGACGCGCACAAAGGCCTGGGAGGGGTGGGGGAGCGGGAAGGGTTGGGGCTACGCTCCTTGCAAGCTGATACGATCGGGCAGCTGTATTATTCAGTTCAAGCAGTGTCATGGTACAGACAAGCATTTGCAATGCAATAGGACTTGCATTTACGCGAGAACCTTTGAAAACAGAAGTGCCGGCTTAGGGCAGGGAGAAAGAAGGCATGAACAATGAGGGTGGGGGGAGCGAGAACGCACGGACTGCCAGAGGGAGGCGGTGGGGAGAAGGCATGGGGAGAAAATAGTACTGGAAGTAAAGGGGCCAGTAGCCTTGGAAGGATACAAATGACAACATGGTTGTCATGAGGAGGGACTAACAAGCCTAAAACCAATCGGAAGGCAGCATTCAGGACCTAAGCCAATGAAAAAGTTGGGCAGAGAGTGGGCGGAGCTTCCACACTATACTGAATACTGCATGCCTCGTAAAGCGGGCAGCGCATGCGCTGCACCGCTAGTATCGACCTTTAAAGCAGTTCCAGACATGGTGGTCTGCTGAGCCCAGCAGGCCACCATCCCTGGGAGGGTTGGCTTTCCCAATGGGCTTGCAAATTGCGAGAGGCTCATTAATATTATTGAGCCTCGCAATTTGCGACCCCATTGGGAATCGCAAAACCGTGTAATAACACTGTTGTACATTTCATTTAGCGCCTTGCAATTTGCGACTTGCAATGAGTCGCAAATTGCGAGGCGCTAAATGAAAGGGTTGTACATCTGGCCCCAAGATTATGTAAATAAACAGAACATCAGGCAGTCAATATTACATGGATAGAAGTCGATGTTTCAGCCCAGTGGTGTAATTGACCAAGGCCATCATCAGGACAGTGTGTCGCAAAAGAACTTCATGACTGACCAATAATGGCCTATATACAAAGAAACATAAGACCGTATTTAGTGCACAATGTACACGAATTTCAATCAGCAAGGACTGTGATGTCTGTTAATCTAATGGCACCAGACGATTATCAGCAACATACTGGAAAGAAAAGCACTTAGATGTTCTCTTAGAGGAGCGCAGAATAGAAGCTCCACATGTGTCACAAAAGACCAATTAGTAACATGGACAATCGAATTCCAAGAGGCAGAAGAGATCCCAGTTCAATTGAAATTCCCAACTGGGGTGTGCTATGGCCCAGAATTACTTTTATATATTACCCCCTCATAATGAACAACATATTACTCAGTTAGCAAAGCACCAGGCACGTAACACAACCGAGGTGTCGAGCAGCATGCAAAATGATTGAATTCAAATGCAGAGCAGGGTAGAGCTCCAAGAAGTTCCAATCACTTATGGGCTCTATCTGCAGAGGTTCGAGTAACAGAACACTTGTGCTAAGAGGCTGCACCATAGTAAACATTCCAACAGCAGCAAAGCTTCAAAGTTTCTTTATGCCTGTGTTGAGTAATCCAGGCGTTTTATATGCATTCTGCTATGTGTAGTCGATATTTACAAGAATGTAAAGAAAAACCCTGTTCTGGATGAGTTGCCCAGGAATAGGCTTGGGAATACTCTGAAGCCGTCAACTGTCCACATTTCCTCCTGGGCTTCATTTTACTGCTTGCTGTGTTTATAGTTTTGTTTGAAACAAGTCCTGTTTTTGAATTGCATTGATTACAATGGCAGAGGAAGTACTTATTACTGCTAGTGGCTATAACCCTACTTACGTCAGTAATTACATTTGCAATGTGTCTGGGGCAGGCAGTGGACATTCATCAGTGATGGCAGTGCACTACTAAGAAAAACCTTGGGCCCTTGTATTCATTTATTTTTTACTGATGCAACAATGTGTAACACCATTGTAATGCCAGCTCTGCAGATATTCAGGGAAGAATAGGAGCTGTTGAGACATATACTGTACCCGTGTCGAGTTTATAACACACATCTATTAAGACAAAGGTTTTCAAAGTCCGCTAAGTTTGGCACTTTTATGACCTGTGGTAATTCTACTAAGAATGACACCTTCCCTATGTCTGCTGGGGACCTGGATATTTAACATTTTGTGAATGGCTTAAAAGTAGTCTTTTAAGCGGGTCACTTCAATGACCTGAGGCACTCTCTGCACCCACACTAACCCTGTACCCACAAGAGCACTACTGAGCACTCTGAAACATTGCTCTCTTCATGTTTGTTTGTGGGGCACATCCCTGTCGCAGCTTCTTCTAAGGACAGCATGGAGCAGTGGTGACTGTACATTGAATGGGCTGCCAAGCAATGTGACTTTGCCTATTTAGAAGGCTTATCTGCACATTGTGTCCGTAGCCCAGTAGCTGAGTGCATAGTTTCCATATCCCTCATTTGGTTTCTTTTCTTTTTTTAACCTAATAATATAGCTGTCCTTAGTGGATCCTAATTTACATTCAAGTTTGACGCTTAGAGTGCACAGCACGTAATAGATAAAGTCAATAAGGTAGTGGCTTTGTGAGTGATAAAGTGAGCTGTGTTATAAGGATTGTAAATGCACAGTGCATTAAAGATTGAACATCTAAATAACCTTCTTCCTGAATCGAAATGATGAATAACAATTACAGCTGCAGTCAGGGGGAGAAGGGTTTATGTCAATTCATGTCAAAATCACGACTGTATGGTGTTACATTCTTACTATATATGAGACGGATTTCTATATTATCACTATTACTTGATGGTTTGTGTGTTTTATTCATGAGTTCCTGCAGCTCCACTTTTTTTGATTTCATGTTCGTGGCGTGTGTAGCTGTTGATACACATGGTCTGCATACTCCTGCCATTTACTGTTGGAATCTGAATTGTTTTTTTATGAAGTCTTTGAAGTCACGAGTTATGTTTCCTCCTTGACTGGTAACGTGCATGGATATCTGCTCCATTATCAATTGTTTTCTTTTTGTCGTTGGGTTCGGTCGTGTATCTCCGGAGCTCCGGGTCGTCGCCTTCTGGTGCTCGCCGTTGGATGCTTTGGGGTCATCCATTCCTCTTCCATTATGTTCTGTTTACTCTTTGTTCTGACCTGTGCCGGACTCCGCAGCTGGGTTTTCTCTTGAGGCTCCTTTTCGAGGCACTGCCTCTCCGGGGTTTCATACTTCCTCCTCCTTTTTCGAAAATGCAGACTCTGTGATGGAAAGAATTCCTTTTCAGTATTGTCCTCAGTGTCAATATTGTCCTCGGTGCCACTCCAAATACCCCTATACTGACCACCACCAGGTTTTTAACCTATGTATATCGCTGTAGCTCGACGAGACCCCGTGCTCCACCTGCCTCTAATTTAGGTTGAAGGAGATCTTAGAACACTGACACAATTGACTCCTCGCTCGAAGCACCATGGAGCACCATCAAGTGGACAACACCCCCATATGTTTGGGGATCACGGCACCTAGGAGGAGCGGAAATGGCCAAGAGACTCCTTCAGTATCGAGTCATCTGGCTCCCAAAGCCCCACCATCTGTGGGGTCTTAGGAACTGCAGCAGTTCATCCTGCAGCAACTCCAAGTACACTGCACCCACCCACAAGCTACCTCCAAAGGTGCAGGAGAGTCTTTCCTGCAAGAGGAAGCTGATTTTTGAGGAGCAACTTGCACTGGAGCCTTCACTTCCACCTAAGCTCAAGAAACACCAAGACAGGGGCACCAGTCCACTACCAATCCGTCCCCCTGCTCCTCCTCCTCTTCCTCATCTGTGTCCTCCTGCTCCCCCCTCCACCACCACAACATGAGCCACCTCCACATCCTTTCCCAGAGGGTTCTCCACGATCTTCCCATGGAGAAGTTAGCCCCTCATACCCTTCAGACCTGTATGAGATCCCATATGATCCCACCCTAGAGACGAGCCGTTGGACGACTGTAACGTTGATTCCCCAGGGGACACGGATCCAGATTTCTACCATGTCAAACCTTCCCTTTCTAATGACATCAACTCTTACTATGAGGTTATCCACAGGGCTTCTACCTTCCATAAGTTCAATCTACCTTCCATAAGTTCAATCTACATAGCGCCCAGGAAGACATTAAAATGCTGTCGAGAGTAGGTACACCCAGGTTGGATAAAAAAATATAAACCATTACCCTCCAACCTACCCTAAATCCGAGGCCAACTTCGACCGGATTCTTTAATGGTCTTTGCTTTCCAAAAGCACGCTAGCTCCCAGGGTACTGGTAATGCTCTGCCACCAAATAAGGAGAGTAGGAAGATTGATGCGGCAGGTGAGAAAGTCGTCTACAATTGGTAAATCGCGAGAGGATCACCCACTCAATCAGCTTACTCTCCTGTAATAGTCGGGCCCACTGGATGGATGGAGGAACTACTTCAACATCTCCTAGAGCTATTTAAACAGCGCAGCCACGAGCGTGTGTCAGAGGGAGTGATCATTTCTAGCACCGCTATCAGGTGTGCCCTTGATGCTGCTTACACCTCAGCCCTGGTCATTAACTCCAGTGTCCTTATAAGGTGCCATGCCTAGCTGTGTGTCTCTTGCTTTAAGTCAGAAGTTTAACAACATTTGGTCAACCTGCCCTTCGATGGGGAGCATCTCTTTGGCTCAAAGGTTCATCTGATGCTGAAAGAAAAAAAAAATGGATACAGATGTGGCCAAAGCTGTGGGCACTCTCCAGACGTCTCCCCTATTCCGAGCTGGTGCCAAAGCTACCTTTCCCAAAGCATCGACCTCCTACCAGAAGCAGCAGCACCAGCAGCCTTCACATGGCTACTTCAGGGGAGCGTATAGAGGCAACAATGTCAAGGGCAACGGTTGAGAAAGTGCAGCCAACCCAGCTAAACAGTGACTCTCTCTCCATCACACTACACCTACCATGGGAAGACTGCAGGGGTGCCTCTCACAGTGGGAAGTAATCCGCTCTGACCAATGGTCCTTTCAATCATCGGGCAGCAACCCCACCAAACAAACCTCAATCAATCAATCAGGGATTTGTGAAGAGCCCTACTCACCCATGTGGGTCTCAAGGCGCTGGGGGGGAGAAGTGAAATCATGCAGCATCATCTAACCCAAAGAGCCAGGTCTCGAGGCTCTTCCTGAAGGCATGCAGAGTGGGGAAACATTTGATGCTAGGTGAGAGTTCATTCCAGGTCTTTGTCGCAATGTAGGAGTAGGCTTCTTCCACCTGTTCTGGCTCTGCTGATACAAGGGGTTTCGGCCAGGGCGAGGTCGGCGGAGCGGAGGCTTCTCTTGGGTGCATAGAATTGGCAAACTCTTGGCAGACTCTTTTGTCGAGGTACTGGTGTCCGGTGTTATGGAGGAATTTGTAGGCGTGAGTGAGTAGCTTGAAGGTCACTCTCTTCTCGACGGGGAGCCAGTGGAGGTCTTGTAAGTGCTGGGTGATGTGGTCTTGTCATGGGATGCTGAGGACGAGTCTGACGGTGATGGTCTGAAGATGTCGGAGCAGGGCTTTGTTGATTCCAGCGTAGAAGGCGTTTCTGTAGTCCAGTCTGGTGGTTATGAGTGTGTGGGTGATGGTCTTTCTGGATTCAGGGGGATCCATCTGAAGGCCTTGCGGAGAATGCGGAGGGTGTTGAAGCACGTAGAGGAGACGGTATTGACCTGTCGTGTCACGCTGAGGAATGAGTCCAGTATTATGCCGAGGATGCAGGCGTGGTCCGTGGGTGTGGGGGGGAGGCCGAGGGTGGTGGACCACCAGGTGTTGTCCCATGCGGATGGGGTGGATCAGAGGATGAGGACTTCTGTCTTCTCCGAGTTGAGCTTCAGGCAGATGCTGCTCATCCAGGAGGCGGTGTCTTTCATTCCTTCCGACCCTGGTGGTGTCAGGTTCCTTGGTGAGAGAGAGCATGAGCTGAGTGTTGTTGGTGTAGGATACTATGCTGAGTCCATGCTGTTTTAACGATGGCAGCGAAGGGGGCCATGTAGATATTGGAAGAGCGTGGGGCTGAGCGACGATCCTTGGGGTACTACCAGCTGATCTCTGTGGGTTCGGAGAGGAAGGGCGGGAGTCTGATTCTTTGGGTTCGACCAGTGAGGAAGAAGCGGATCCAGTTGAGGGTGGTTCCCTGTATGCTTATGTCGTGGAGTCTGGCGGTGAGTGTGCGTTGGGAGACGGTGTTGAAGGCTGCAGAGAGGTCTAGTAGGATGAGGGCGGCGGTGTGGCCGTGGTCGAGGAGAGTGCGGATGTCGTCTGTGACTGCTAGGAGGGATGTCTTGGTGCTGTGGTTGCTGTGGAATCTGGATTGGTAGGAATTGAGGATGGAGTTGGCTTCGATTAAGTTCGTGAGCTGAAGGTTGACAATCTTCTCCGTTAAGGGAGAGATGGGTCTGTAGTTTTCGAGGTCCCTCGGGTCAGCAGAGGGCTTCTTGAGGAGGGGTTTGACTTCTGCGTGTTTCCAGTTGTCGGGGAATATGTCTATTTCAAAGGTAGAGTTGACAGTGCATTTCAGTTGTTGTGCTATGGCGATGGCGGATCTGTGGAAGATGTGCGTTGGGCAGGAGTCCCTAGGGGCTCCTGAGTGAATGCTCTTCATGGTCATGGTGGTGTCTTCTGTAGTGACTGGGGTCCAGCTGGAGATGGTAGGCTGGCTGGCGTTGCTGGAGGAAGGTGAGGTTTCGGTGTCTAGTGTCTGTTCATTGAAGTTGTCGTAGAGGGACTTGATCTTGGGGTGGAAGTAGGAGCCGAGTTTGTTGCAGAGGTCCGGGGAGGGCGTGACATCTGAGGCATCGCTGGGATGTTTGGTGAATTCCTGTATGATGCTGAAGAGCTCCTACGACTTGCTGGAGTTGGCGAGGATCTTGTCCTGGATGAAGTTCCTTTTGGTGGATCTGATTCGTTGGTGGTATTCTGTCATGGCGTTCTTGTAGCTGGTCCTTGTTTCTGGGGTTTTGCTGTTTCTCCAGACTTTTGTCGAGCTGTCTGCAGGTGCGTCTGGATTCTTGGAGGTCGGTGGTGAACTAGTTGGCTTTCGTGGGGCGCTGTTTGTTGGTGTTGGAGGGGGACAAACTTGTCTGCGCTGTCGGTGATCCATCTGTGGCATCCGTTGGCTGCAGTGTTGACGCTGGGGGTGGTTGAGGGTGGAGTTGAGGTGCTCTTCAGTGACCTTGCTCCAGTTCCTGCGCGGACGTGGTATAGGTTTGTGTACGGTGGTTTTGGAGAAGGAGAAGTGAACACAGTAGTGGTCCATCCAGTGGAGTTGCATGGTGTGGCTGAAGTGGATGTTGTTCCCTCCTGCGAAGATAGGGTTGAGGATGTGTCCTGTATTGTGGGTAGGGGTGGTGATGATCTCCATGAGTCTGATATTGGCGAGGTTGTACAGGAGGGCCGTGGAGTTGGGGTCGCTAAGGTTGTCGAGGTAGAACTACAGGTCTCCGAGCAGTATGGAGTCCATGGAGGGGATGGCGTGGGGCGAGACGAGGTCTGGGATGGTTGTGGTGAATGCAGTACGTGGTCCGGGGGGGTCTGTAGGCGAGGGTGCCGTTAGGGTCATTCTGGGGTTGGTCTGGATCTGGAAGTGGAGATGTTCCGTGGGGGCAGAGGAACCTCCCCGCAAACACATCCTCTACCTGGAACACCAGTACCTCCTAGAGGAGGAAGTACACACACTCCTCACCAAAGGTGCAATAGAGCCTGTACCTCCACCTCAACACTGCAAAGGGGTGTACTCCCTGTAGGAAGCTGGCTCTGTATATACTATACCAACTGTACCACCACCTCAACACTGCAAAGAGATGTACTCCCTGTAGAAAGCTGGCTCTGTATATACTATACCAAAGTGAGTTGTAGTGTGCACAGAGCCCAGTAGAACCCCAAAGGTAGGCAGAGGTAAAGTTAGATAGCACCTCACTCTCTATTTGTGGGAGTGTGGTCGAGCAGTAAGGCAGTATCGGAGGACAGTAATAAGCATTTGTGGTATACACTCAGTCTGCAAATGAATTCACACACTCAGACTGAACTTCAGACCAATTGTTTTTGTATAAAAATATTCTTTTAGTTTTTTTATTTTCTAAAACCAAGCAAGCCTACACAGGTAAGCAAGAAATACTTTCTAGTAGTAATGCAGTTGGTAAACAGTTTGAACTGTAATTGTATATTCACTTTGTTTTGACTTACAGTATGGTTGCAGAGAAATGCAATACTTTGTAAATACAGTACATAGACTTAAATGGGCTTTTCAGTAAAATACCAGGTAAGTTACTTTTTAGACTACTTTTCTTACTCAGAGTACTATACCTGGATACTACTCTGGGACATTTCCTGTAAACAGGTAAGTAAAATGGTTTTGGTTAAATAGTACAATTTTAAAGAATTTCTTTAGGTTTTCAAACTCCACACTTAGAAACTTTTCCAAGAAAACAGTCAATGTTATCCTATGGAGGAAAATAGTATGTATGTATAAGCATTTATAGAGCGCACTGCAACCCTACGGGCATCCTGGCGCTTGTGACATAGTGAAGAAGAAGAGGCTAGGGGGTTATACTCTAGGGAATAGCCAGGTCTTGAGCTGCCTACGGAATAGTGTCAATTCCTGGACCTGTCGCAGCTCCAAAGGAAGACTGTTCCACAAACGCGCAGCCGCAGTGCTGAAGGCGCGACCTCCCAAGGTGGATCTCTTCGTCTTAGGAATCTTGGCTAGCCTAGCTGATGAAGAGCGCAAACTGCGCGTGGGAACATACCTGCTAAATAGATTTTGCAGCGGTTTGGGGCCAAGGCCATGAAGAGCTTTAAAAACGACACACAAAGATTTGAACAAAATTCTCTGTTGCACCGGCAGCCAGTGAAGCTCGGACAAAGCCTTAGTGCTAGAGGTAAAACGCGGTCTCAGAAGGGCAAGCTTTGCGGCAGCTGCCTGGATATGTTGAAGTCGCCGGATCAAGTAACCTGGGGACTCAAGCAGCAGGACATTACAATAGTCCAAGCGACTAAGGATAGTGCAACGAACCACTGTTCCTCTCACATGTATAGGAAGCAATGGTAGGATCCTACGTAAGCCTTTCATAATCATGTGGCATTTCGAGGTCACTTTGTTGACATGCGACTCTAGACTTAGCTTCTCATTGAAACAGACCCCCAGATTCCACACAGTCTTCACTGGAACAAGGGGGGTGTCCAAGGGAAGAGGCCAGAAATTAGACGGCAAGGCTAGAGGCACCTTGCCCACTGAACAGTGTAGGATTTCAGTTTTGGCACCGTTGAACTGGAGGGCATTGTTTTTCAGCCAAGACATCATTTCCAGCATACAGTTGTGGAAGGTGGATAAGGAGTCCACCTGATCACCTTCCAGGGAGATGATCAATTGCGTATCATCAGCATAGTTAACTGCCATAATATTACTAGATTTAATGATTTGAACTAAAGGTCGCATGTAAACATTGAACAATATCGGGCTAAAAGAAGAGCCCTGAGGGACACCCTGTTTATTAGGCAAGAAATCTGATTGATACGGAGGCAGAGAAACCGCCTGCTGTCTGTCCAACAGATAGGAGCAGAGCCACTTCAAGGCCAGACCTGTGACCCCCATCTCCTCAAGCCTATGCAGGAGGATATTATGGCTAACCGTATTGAATGCGGCGGATAAGTCTAGAAATATCAAAATTGCAGAATGCCCCTTATCCGCCCGCATTCGCAGATCGTCCAAGGCAGTAATCAAAGCAGTTTCGGTTCCGTGCCCTGGGCGGAAACTAAATCGATTCTCCTCCAGCTTGCCGTTGCTCTCCAGGAACCCCGAAAGCTCCTGGCTAACCAGGCGCTCAACTATCTTAGCTGGAAAAGGCAGCATGGAGATAGGTCGATAGTTCCCGTAGCAAGCGGGATCTAGCGAAGGTTTTTTCAGAAGAGGGGATACCAGCGCATCCTTCCAGCAGGCCGGGACCACACCACTGATTAGTGACTGATTAATAATCTGATGAAGGTGCGGGAAAGTTTCCGACCCTAGTTCCTTCCTGAGTTTCTGCGGGATAGGGTCTAGCGGAGAACCAGAGCATACTTTCTTGGCCAAGTCGGAGAAATCCTCCAAGGAAGGACACGTCCAATGATCTAAACAGGGCCCTGCCGATGACTCTTGGTTTATCCTAAAGACTGAACAGCCGGGCGGATCCGCTGTCAGTACATCGGCTCCATCCTTGCTGCTGATCGAGGGATCAGGTTGCAAGCCCTCAAGAATTCCCTTTATTTTATTGTGAAAAAAGGCTGCCAACCCATCACATAGATCCTGAGAAGGAGTGATCTTATTGGCCAGGCACTCTGGATTGGTAATGCCTCTCAGGATATTAAAGACACATTTAACACTATTTGGGGCGTTCAGAATAAGGTCCGCAAAATACGACGCCTTAGTGGTTACTATGGCTTGTTTGTATCTGACTAATAATTCCCGCGAGACAATCTTGTCACTAGTTAGATACTGACTACGCCACTGCCTCTCTGCGTGTTTGCACTGAATTTTAAAAGCCCGTAGTTCCTCTGAAAACCAAGGTGCAGAAGGGGATCCTCTTTTCCTGAGCCGTTTCAGAGGAGCAGACCGATTAATAGTATTCGTTTTATAGCTGCAAAGCTCCCTGTAGTTAGCATCAACCGACTGCCCTAAGTCAGGGAGGGGTGCCGCATCAAAAAGTGGTGCAGATTGAGCTTTCCTCCTCAGGGCTTTCCAGTTCCTAATCAGGACACCATTAATATCCTTGAAAGGGGGCGATCTACATCGAGAGACCGACAATATTCTAAATCTGATCAGATGGTGATCGAACCAATCCACTGGGAGGATATTATCCAGCGTCACTATATACTCCGCCGCAAATATCAGATCTAGTACATGTCCTGCCGAATGAGTTGCCTCCAGCACTCGTTGTGGTAGATTAAAATTAGCACATGATTGAACAATATTGTTATATGCTGTTTTCATCATTGCATTAGGCCAAAGATTAAAATCTCCCAAAATCATCAGTCTATGATGGGTAAGTGCCAGATTGCCGATCACATCCAAAAACTGCTGTTGTGACTGGTCACTTACAGTCCCAGGGCGTCTGTAGCATAGAATCCCAGTCAAGACATGACCAGACCTGTCCTTTAAAGAAAAGCCCAGAGTTTCAAGCTGCGTAATCTCGTCAATGTCCAGTGGCGAGAAATCCCATATTTCTTTGTAAATGACCCCAATTCCGCCACCCCTGCCGCTAGATCTAGGCTTGTGAAAGGCTTTGAACCCAGAGGGGCATACAGCGCCAAGTTCTAAATCTAGACCAGGCGCAAGCCAGGTTTCCGTCATGAACAATATATCTAAGTTGTGTTCGTCAATTAGCAGTTGAACTTCCGTAGAGTGCTTGGGGAGAGACCTAACATTTAAAAGTCCACAGTTCAATCCTTCCTCGTGGGGTGGGCAAACAGCAGTCCCCAATGGAGGCCCTACCTCCGGCACTTCCGGGGTCAAAGCGCAATTATTAAGCTCATACAGTTGTCTCTGAGAGTAACAAAGCCGCGCTGCGTCCAGATTCGCACAGGGCAAAGAATTATAAGCAACATTATGAGTGCGACAGGCGAATCCGAGGCGCGGACGGGCGCAGACGGGCTTGCCTTTAGCGCGCCGTTGGCGCGCCGCCGGCACGCCCGCTGCGCGTGTCCGCTGCGCGGTCGCTCCAGAGCGACGTTAAATAGGCGCCAGCGAAAAAGACTAGAGTGCTGACCTCCTAGCGAAGGCACGCTAGTTCCGGTCGGGCTCGGATGTGAAATATGGAGCGTTACGATCTATGTGCAAAAAGCAATTGATAGCAGCAAGATATATTTTTTAAAAAGCAAGATCACAGATAAAAGCACAGTTCCCCAATTCAGTATTCCACACCCCAAGCATCACTTCCTTCAATGTCAAGTTGTGCGCGGTCGCTCCAGAGCGACGTTAAATAGGCGCCAGCAAAAACAACTAGAGTGCTGACCTCCTAGCGAAGGCACGCTAGTTCCGGTCGGGCTCGGATGTGAAATATGGAGCGTTACGATCTATGTGCAAAAAGCAATTGATAGCAGCAAGATATATTTTTTAAAAAGCAAGATCACAGATAAAAGCACAGTTCCCCAATTCAGTATTCCACACCCCAAGCGTCACTCCCTTCAATGTCAAGTGTTCTCGGTTTTGAGGTAAGTATTCGGTAGTGGGAGTTGAGGTTCTGGGGGTAGACTCAGGGGTCCCCCAGTGTCAGGGATGCACTCTTGTTACACCCTCAGCTGCACTAGGGTGGCCGGGTACAGAGTGCTGAGGCTCAATGTTATCCAAAGGGAAATAGGGGACCTCTGGTTGGTGGCTGCTAGTGAGCAGGCCCCAAGGTTGTGGGAGCCAAGCTCCTGGTGTTAGGCTCAGGGCAAAGGGAAACCGGTTTAGCACACAAAGTGCACCTGCAGCGGCGGCTGGGTGCAGGGTGCTGTTTTGGCGTCGGTGCCCTGTTTTCAATTGGGATTTTCGTTTTTGGTTTTTAGCTGTAGGCTCGGTCCAGGAAAACGTCCGGTAGGAACTAACAGCGGGGCAGGTAAGTTGGAGGGCTCTGGGACGTGGGTGCATCTCGGGTTCTTTTCTGCAGGGCGGCTGGATGCAAGGGTGTCTTTTGAGGTCGGATTTCACCTTACCGGGCCACTCGCAGTTGGGGGGGTTCTCTGTGCAGAGGCTGCAGGCGATGTCGGGGAGTCCTGGAGGGGTCAAGCCACGGTGGACTCGGACACTGCCTGGTAGTAGAATTCCGAAGGGTCACCCCCCGCCGCTATGCACAGCGCTACAGTGCTGGAAGGCAGCGCTGCAATATGCACATGCGCCCCCTGTATATGCAGGCAACATTCCATTACTGGGCATACCACTGACGGATGGCCGGCTCACTAAACGTAGACTCACACCGTGGGTGGATGTTGGGATTAGTACGGTGGCTGATCTGTTTGGCGATGGGACGCTGCTGGTCCATGATAACTTTGTCAATGAAACGGGAGCCCCTGCGCACTTATATTTATTACATGCTGCTCTAATCCAATACATAAAAAGGCACTGGGCCCCTGAGACACAGGAACCCCCCCCCCCCACTCATGATCTGGTCAAGATGCTTTAGTATATGGGCTGGGGCGGACACCTTATTAAGTGGCTATACACTGGTTTGCGCTCTCATACAATGGTCGCTCTGGACTCATTGCGGGCGGCATGGAATGGAGACATAGACAGGGAATTAGAAGACAAGGAATGGGCGAGCGCTCTTGAACACCCTAAAAAAGCCTCCAGCAATGTGAAGTTCAAATTTATCCAGACCATGGTTCTCCACCGGGCCTATCTTACTTCTCATAAATTAGATAAGATGTTCCCACAGACACAGCATTGCTGTCCGAGATGTTAATTGGTGGGGCGGACCTGCTACATATTTTGTGGACATGTCCACAAGTACGGGGGCTCTGGGACAATGTTAGGCACATAATCGGAGGGATCACACACCGTGAAATTCAGAACACTCTGGAGGAATGCATATTGGGCATACACAAGCGGGTGTCCAAACATAAAGTACAACATCGATTTATAGATTTGGCGCTCATTTGAACGATACGCCCCATCACTATGCGTGGAAGTCGCGGAAACCCCCCCACTATATCTATCTGGCATAGTGAGATGTTGCGCTGGGGCAGTGCAGAGAGTGCTGCATTGCGTAGAGAGGAACTTAGAGGCTTATGCAAGAATCCTATAGCGTTGGACTGGGACGGTCTGCTAGAAGCCCTTAAATCGTTAGATATTAATCAGTAAACTCTTGGACCCACACAGTTGTCCACACAGTAGGACGAACATTCCCCGAATGACGTAACCCATGCCAAGGCACTGCCTGTCATTGCATAAATTATACAAGAGCATCCAACATTAGTAACAATGTATTTCTGACTTTGTGTATGTACATGGGACCCGAGGGTTGGGGTAGTGGGAGTTGGGGGCATGTTCTTTTTTTTCTTTTTCATTTTTCAGATCATTACTCATGTTCACAGCCACAGTACAGATACTTGCCTTCATGCTTGGTTACGCTAATGGATAATATTGACATGGCCTATATCACTGTTTGTGCTGCTTCATAGATAAATGTAAGGTATCAGTATCCCTATATTAGTTGCAAATTATGCTGAGAGACAGAGGTACATTGTGATAGCAGAATAAGTGATGCTATACGTTATCCACAAGGCGACTATGATGCTGCAAAATGTGCATTAATGTAAAGTGATGAACATGTTTTTCTAAGAAAAATCAATAAACTCTGTTTCAAAAAAAAAAAAAAGCCACGGTGGACTCGGACTGTGGATCTCTGGTAGATCTCACTGGGACCGGTGGGCCACTCGAACTCGGGCTGTAGGCGACGGGTGCAGTGGAGGTTCTAGGCATCGGGTTTCTTTTTCCTCAGCAGGTTCAGTCTTTCTTTGGTGTTTCATCTGAACAGAGCTGCTGTTCACAGGAGATCCGGTCTTTGTTGGGCAGTCAGTCCTCCCAGGGGTTCTGGAGGTCGCTGGCTGCAGGACAAGACAATTTGTGGCACAGGGTCTCTGGAAACTGCAGACGGGCCGGTAGGGCTGGGGCCAAGTCAGATGTTCTCTGCAGTCTCCACTGCTGTGCGTCTTTCATCCTTTTTCTTCTTGGGTTCTGGCAATCTGAGTTTTTGGCTCAGGGCTTCCCCCTAAATACAGTATTTAGGGGGCGTTTTAGGGGTCCCGGAGTCAGTAGCCAATAGGCTACTGACCTTGGGGTGACTACACCCTTGGTGTGCTCTCCCCACGTGGGGGAGTGAACACAATCCCTAATCCTGATTGGGGGGTGCCTGCGATCTACAAGATGGCGGGCACTGAAGAGTGGGCTTCACCTCGCTTCCCCTACTTGAGGGGTGGGTTTGGCAGAGGTGGGCACACCTTCTGGGCTGGCTAGTTTTTCCCGCCTGTCTTCCCGCCGAAAAGGAGGGGAGACAGGAATGGGGCCTGCTCCTGATAGCAGGAGAGGCTCGGAGTAGCATTACAAAGGCTGCCAGGCCTTTGAAGCTCCCCTGCCACAGATGGCTCTTCCTGGCCTGTGGAAGGTGTGAACATCTCCGCCCAGGAAAGGCTTTGTTTCTGGGCTCAGGGAGGGAAGGCTCCCACCCTAGGGGTCCAGAAACATGTCTTGTGGTAGGGGGCTGGTGTGTACTAGTCAGGGAACCCACCAGAGACTGGTCGTTTTTCAGAGGGCATCTCTTAGATGCCCTCTGTGTGCATTTTTCATTAAGTCCCACACTGGCTACAGTGTGGGTTTAATGTGCTGAGGGTTTTGATACCAAACTTCTCCGTTTTCAGTATAGCCATTATGGTGCTGTGGAGGTCGTAATGACAAGCTCCCAGCACCATACTCTTAATGGCAGCACTGCACTTACAATGTCTAAGATTGGACTTAGACACTGTAGGGGTAAAGGGCTCATGCACCTGTACCCTCACCAATGGGGTAGGGCACCCAGCTAGAGGGGTGACTGATCTATGCCAGGGTAGTGGGTTGTAGGCATGGCACACAGGGATGTGTGCCATGTTGACTTCACTTTGTTCTGCACCAGAACACGCAGCGTGCAAAGTCAGTGTGTGTGTAAAGGCACAGGGCCTCTAAGGGTGGCACAGTAAGTGCTGCAGCCCTTAGAGGTCTTCCCTGGTCACAGTGCCATGGGTACCTGTGGTACCATTTACCAGGGGCCGACCTGTGGCCATAGATGCCAATTGGGTTTTGTTTTTAATGCAGTTTTAGGGAAAGCACATAGGCCCTGGGTACCTAATTGCCAGGAGCCCAGGGCACACTCGGGTAAAGCACATCAGCAGTTCAGCCAAAAGTGGGGGCAACCATGCAGAAAGAGGGCACTTTCTCACATCATGCGATTCATTTTTTAACTGCATGACTAAGGAGCTTTAGCCCTGGTTAAAATCACTTAGGATATGGTTTCTCATAGATTTCTCTGACCTTGACCATTTATTGAATCAAGCAGTCAAAAATGCTTTTTATTCCTGTGTTTGTTGTTCAGACACCAGTAAAGCTCTGTGCGAGATGCAAATGATACACTGAATACTGCACCATCGCTTTAGTCCAACATTTATGAGTATTGTTTCCATCCTTCAGTTCCATGTTTGTTTCCCTTATAAATAATAATTGATATACAGGTGTCTGGCATTGTCTGCCCGTGCACTACTTGTTTTTATGACATGACTCCAATTTATTGTTTTAAATATGTTAGTTAGGTCCTTGGGTTACAGAGTTTGCTCTATTCCATTTCTCTTGTAATCTATCCGTTAGGCAATGCTGAAGCACCCATAATGATTAATTGTATGTTATATATGCAACATGAAACTTAACTTAAAATGGGTAATTAAGCAATGAGCCACCTTGTATCTTTGACACTCAGACACCTGACCCAACACCGCTTAACATCAGCTTCTTGCTTCACACACCTTTATTCTCCTCCTCCCCACAACCCACAGTTGGGCAGAAGGGGCCGATGCAGTCATTCTGCTTCAGGCATGGACTTGAAAATAGTAAACATAGCTGGAGTAAGCGCTGTACCCTTATGTGCTCCTTTGCACGTTTCTCCTTCTGTTCATTACTCCGATATCATTTTTCCATTTCCCTTTTCTTCACACCCTTCTTCAACTTGAAACCAGTTTGAGGAGATGTCAGTGGAGCTTGAGGAGAACAAAGAGCTGGCAGAAAACCGCCTGACAGAGCTGGATAAGTTACGCCAAGACCTGGATGAGGTGACATCGCATAACGACGGGCTAAAGGTACGTATCCTCCTATGGTGGCATAGGGTACGGGAGCCTCATGTATGTATGTGAATTGGCCTTATGACTGTGTCAGTGTGCTGGAATGAAAGCAAGCTGTCATTACATGATTGCTCCGAGCTCCACTGTTCTCAGGCTCTGTCAGACTTGCAGAAGATCTACTAAAAACCTGTCTTCATTAGAAGTCGCAAACACATAGATCCCTTAGGATTCTGATACCCGCAGAGCGAGATGCCAGTGGGGTCAGTAGTGTCCTGGAATGGTGTCACTTTATAGGGCAGAATCACTTCACTACAAACTTAGGTTTATTGAAAATTAAGGCAGCAAAGTGTGATTTCAAATTCGGATTACTGAAGGCAAATTGGAATGCATGAACTAAAAGTTTGAGAAAACCTTATTTGGAGCCTACATTGGATGATTGTCCAGGCCTAATCCTAAAGCCAGCCTGAGAGTGACAGCTGTGTGATTGCAGCGTTTGTGGTTCAGACCTAAACTCTACCTTGAGGAATCCGTTACGTGATATATGCTACATATTACATTCAGGCCTATACCTGTCTGGCCTTGATGCCTTTCAACGCTGCTGATTGGCTCACTGATGATTAGCGCACTATACAATATACATGACATCGGCAATCTTACATCTTATGCACTTACTCTAGTCCGATCCTGTCAAAAATGCATGTTAATTGCCACTATCACTTTAAGAAACAAATCTCCTTTAGTTGTTTGGAAGATTTTGATTTCAGTTTGCATCAAAATGCTGTACCTTTATGACTGTGATTGTTTCAGGAGTTAACTCTTTTCCCATTCAAGTGCTTCCTATTTTAAGCTTGTGCACCCCATAAAATGTACTGACTGGGTGTGTATTTATTAATGTGGTAGCGAAGCCGGACCGCTTTGTTTCATCGCTGAGACAAACACACACAAGACAATTGTGCAGTCGTAGGGACTAGTGGTCTCATAGTGGTGCTCGCTGATCTAATAATGTTATGCTGATGTACCTTTATTAGCACGTCTGTCGGTCTGTGGAATCCTTACACTTGTTTGAATCTCAGACAAATTTCAGCTATAAACACTGTAGTTTTAGATATTTACTCTAGTAGGCATAATTGTGATGTGTGGCTCAAATGCATGTCACTCAGTTACGAGGTTGGCAGTTCCTTGCCACAATATGGAAACCCTTCTTCCCAGGATCCACCAGAAAAAAAGGTGATGGCCAAAATTCACCTTTAATTGTGGAAATTGCACCACAAATATTTTAGAAGTTATTCCAAATGATGGTGAAAACCTTGAATCCCAGAGTAATCCGCATTCTCCCAAGAATCGTAATTCTTGTTTGTCTGGAATGATAACTCCTAAATTTTGCATGCAAATGTAAGTGGCTTGGTGGGCAGGTTTTGAAGTTAATTTGAGAGAATATTAGTGCTGCACATCTAACATGTTGTGAATTATGAATAAGAATATGCCCAAGCAACTGCCTTGGCTCATTACTCCTTCACGCCATTCCATAAGGCGGCTCAATGCTTCAGGCCTGTAATCTGCCTTACTATTTCTTCATTTCAGATATTTAATTAACGCAGAGCTCATCACATAGAGCAGTCACCATTTACAGCAATCCATGAGTCGGATGAAACATATCATTTTTGATTAACCAAGAGAAGTCACACAGGGCGGAGCCCACCTCTGGAAAAGGTGCAGAGCTGCATCTGGGATGTGACAGATTATGGCTGTAGGCTTCACGTTTTGATGTCCCCTTGTTCAGGTGTTGCACAGGCCTTTACCCTCTTGTACTGTCTTATGGTTAAAGCCTTTTGGAACTAAGCGCACAAATTTCATTTTCACTTAGCTGTTTCTGAATGTTTCTCTTGGTTGGAGTCTCCATTTGTTCATCTACTTTAGCTGAACATCGCATATGACTGTGTCAGATGTGCATGATCAGTGACTGCACAGTCTGTCATCTGTCCATGAAACACCTACATTCAGCCTTTACAAGGTTCTGAATCCCCTGAAAGACTTAGGTTCCAAGTGCCTGGCTACAGATAAAAGGAGTTTTAAGGTGTGTACCAAGCAGATAGACCATAGCCCTTCTTTACCAAACAAATCCTGTTCTCTTTAACTTTCCCTAACATCACTTACATCTTTCTGTCCAGTCACCTTCCCAGAGCTGTTCCCGTGCCAGTGAAGGCCTACCATTCTAGTAAATCTAGTGTAAGATGCCATAGATGCCATTGTCACTGCGTCGTCCTTGAAATCCTCAGCTTGCTGTACTCCTGCTATCTACTGAGACACGATATAGCACAGGCCCGCCTCTTGGGCCTGAGCAGGTTTATGGATGACTAGGCACCGAGGAGATTTTCAGCGTGTGCTTTTCCGTTTCACCACACACCTGATATCCATATTCAACCGAGCTCTATGAATACACCTTTGGGAGGAAACCTCAGACTGGCAGAGGATCCTAGATCCTTTGGGGGTCGTATTCCGGTAGCGCCGGCATGTTTACATGATTCATCCTCATTTTGACCAATATTTAGCACCCTCGCCATGCCTTGCATTTGATGATATTTTACACTGCTCTTCACTGGTCTATGGACTGTAGAGGACTTCATGGACACAGCAGCCAGTGTTCCCTTCGTGGCACTCTAGAGTTTAGTGCGAGTTCTACAGTGCCTCAGTGGTGGCTGCCCGCTACAGTACGAATACAAGGTGCTCTACTATAACATTTCTATATCTGGGAAGCATTTCTTTTGGCCAGTAAAGCCTATCCTAATTAGACAAAAGCTATCTACACGGCTCTCCCGCTTCCTTGTCCCAGACAAGGACAGCAAGAGACGGAATCGATGAAAGAGAAATAATACACTCCAGGTCATGCTCATTGTAGAGTACCATTTTTGCTGTCCATTGTGCGTGTTCTAGCTGAGCAATGCATGTTAGAATTTCTACATAGGTGTGTTCTGTTTTGTGTTTAGATTCAAGCACTACCCGACTCTGAGTGTTTGCCATTGTCTGGATCTGAATGTATTGCATGTATAGGCATCAGTTTCTTTAAAAGGCATTTAGAGGGTATTGCAGTCATTAAAGAATGAGAGGGTTAGTGGCAGGCCTAGTTTGGAGCACCAGCTTTGGACTTTGCCTAAGGTCAGAGTGGCAAGACTGCCTTTGTAGTCCAGAGCTCTTCTGCTAACAAGATGCGAGTTTTCCAACCAGGCATCTGAGAGATGCTAGCAGCTGGTCATTCTTGGGTTGCAATCAAAGCTGCACAGACGCTGCTTTTGTTGCTGAAATCAGTAAAGTAGTAACATGGATACTGGTACAATTCTTTCTGTAACATTTGTGGGGTTTTCTACTCCTGCTTATAAAATGGCCCTGCAATAGGACAGATCTGGAAGCTTTCAATCACATTTGAACCCAAGTAAAGGCTATGCATGATGACCGTAAAAGGCTAAACAAGAAGTGCTAAACTTTCTTGTGCTGCTCTTTCTTTTGCAGGCAGAGCTGCGGATGGCTGTAGAAGAGGTGGTGAAGGAGTCTCCAGAGTACCGCTGCATGCAGTCTCAGTTTTCTGTCCTTTACAACGAGAGCCTGCAGCTCAAGACCCAGCTCGATGAGGCTCGCACACTCCTGCACGCCACACGGCTCACCCACCAGCGGCAGGTCGATCTCATAGAGGTAATGCCCCTCATCTCTGCCACTTTGGGCTTTATTCAGATTTTACAGTGAGTGCACTAGGCCATCTTCTTCTGAGCAGTTCTTTTAGTAATATTGCCACAGGACTGCTTTTTTCTTTCGACCCCTAGCTGCGCTTGCTTTTAATGTTCTCTCCCACTGTCTTTGCTTTTGTGGGCTTTTGGATGATAGAGTTTCGTCTTCTCTCTCTCTGTCTATGGCACTCTTTTTTTTTAATTTTTTTTTTATTTTCCACCTCCCTGCCCTCTTTCTTCTGCGCCATCTCCTGTTCGATAGCTTTCTTTTTCCTTTTCTTTGCTGAGATGCAAGAAATGTAATCTTCCCTTCTGCTCTTTGCCTTTCAGCGAGATGAGGTCACCTTGCACAAAAAGCTCCGAACTGAGGTGATTCAGCTGGAGGACACCTTAGCCCAGGTGCGGAAAGAGTACGAGATGCTGCGGATTGAATTCGAGCAGACACTTGCCGCCAACGAGCAAGCCGGTATGTCCAGATCTAGGCCTTCAGCACATCTTGCCACGCGTACCTCATGATCCCTTAGCTTTTCTGTTGTGGATCATTACAGCTCTGCTCTTCCATGATATGTTATCATCTCAGTGGAACATACAGCACATTTTGTAGTTTTATGTCCCCCTAGTACTATTTAATGACCTGTTGTCTTATTTACGGTGAGCCTGTCAACAATTGTCCCTGTAGTTAATATACATACAGGAACTGTGAAACCGTGAGGACATGGTTATGTGTATGTGCCACCGGTCACAACATCAGAACTGGTGGTTTGTTGATCATTCTAATGGCCCACAGTTCTGCTAGGAATTGAGATACAGGTCTTGTGAGGGCTTAAACCTTTCGCTGAGTGCTTCTCTTTCTTGAGGATCCTCCCTGCTCCATCCTTGCATCATTTTCATTTGATCGACTACTGACTAATTTCAGGATGTTAACATTTGTTATGGCTTCAGTGCTACTCAGCGTAAGGTTAAATCTCCCTCTTAAATATGTGAGGTGGAACATTTCATGACACTGAGTGCATGTGTGTCTCCATGAACTTTACAGAAGAGTTCATGCTATCTGTTTTTAATGATCCCTTCCTTTTGAAGTGTAAAAATGTTGGTGTCTTTCTCCTTTTACATCTTTGTGTGCTTTTATGATTCTCGTGGTCCTCTTGCCAAAGGTTTGGTAATGCTGAGTCCAACCTGTGCAGATCTCCCTGTGTGTTCCCTGTTTCAGGTCCAATAAACAGGGAAATGCGACACCTGATAAGCAGCCTCCAGAACCACAACCACCAGCTTAAGGGAGAGGTGCTGAGATACAAGAGGAAACTGCGAGAGGCCCAGGGGGATTTAAACAAGGCAAGTATGGTATAGACTGCAACAGACCCACGGAATCCTTTTATAGAGGAGAAGGCATCGACTATGGCTGTTACAGGGAGAGCTCACAAACTGTGATTCAGGGGGATTCAAGCAATGTAAGCAGGGTTGAAATACAGTACATGCTGAGAACTCGGGCACCAAGAGGAAAGTGCAGGCCTGACCGGCCTAAAAGATCTCCGCAGATAACCTGGAGTAAAGCAGACTCTGACTGTTCAGCAGATTCAGAGGGTTTGTTGGTGGGGGAGAGTTGATCTTATGGGGTGCGCTGCAGGGTCTTCAAAGTTCATTCCACTTCCTTTAACTGGACAGAGCTTGCAACGCATTCTAAGGTGGATGGGCTGCATGCGGCTGCTGTCAATGTCAAGTGATTGTGTATAGGAACTCTGCGCTGTTAACCTTAGTTGTTTTTTTCCAGCGTAGAAGCTTAACTAGTTACAAAACATTGAGTGATGTAAACTATTGACTGTCATGCATGATAATCTGATCAGCCTCTGTCTTTTGATGATGGAAACGTTATTTGTGTGTTGTATGTATAATTGTGAAACTGCACTCAAGTTTCTGGAACATTTCATGCAGTCGTCGAGCATAAGTGTTGAAAAACAGGGGTGACCAGCATGACCCCTGTGGATCATTCTAAATGGGTTAATGAAATTGCTGCTTCACCTTAGTGTGCCAGTCTTCAGGCCAATCAACTGCAGCCTTCCCCAATACCCTCAACCCCCCATGCGTCCTGTGAAATAGGATGCAGAGGGCAGGGTGTCGGAAAGCCATGACAGATCCGGCACTTCAGTAGTGCACATTCTCCACTGTCCTTGGTCCTTCGAAGGGTGTTGCGCACATTCATGGGGTTGGCCTGAAATCGAATTTTTGGTCCGCCAAAAAATAGTACCTTAGCAAGTAAGCCTGCAACATTGTATGGGAGGCCGTTTCTGGTATCTTTCCTTTGTAAGGAATGTTAGAACTTGATCTAAAGTTAAGGTCTGTAGGACACAAAGAAGCATTTAGAGTTATTGACTTCTTAGGCTCCCAAGGAACAGAACCAAATCTAAAAGACTCAGTAACATTTTGAACAAAAAAACGAAGCATGAACTTCACTAAAACATTTAGCAATTTGAGATGGTCTGTGTCGCCTGAACAGATTGCAGTCCCTCTTAGAATCTCTTGAGCGTTTTCTGAAAGGTTAGTTTATCCTCCTCCCCTTCTTGGCTGCTTTTCTAATGTGGTTGTTACCTGCATCTTGAGTCTGTTGAATACATTTGTTTATAGTTGGTCTAACACCAGAATAGCAATGGCTTGAAAAGAACCAAAAGACTTGGGTGTTGTGTAACCTTCAGCCTATATTTTTTGTGGAAAAATAGTTTATCTTACTTTGTACGAATATATGTATGCTTTATTTGTGAGGCACAATCCTCGCCTAATAGCAGCAGAGTACTTTGCTCCCTTGAATGGCTTTTAAAAAAATGTCTTCCACAAACTTGTACTTTTTTTAATTTTGAGCCATTGTGGCCACGCTGAGGAATATTTATTTCTAAAGGTTGCCAAGATTGTATTATACTAGCCAAGTAACCCTGAAATCTAGTTCCCCTTTTCTTCTTATGTGACCACTGCTGAAATGCAGATGATCCTAGAGACTTTTCATATCAGTAAAATTACTGTAGTCTTCTTTCTTTCTACATCGAGTGGCGTGAGGTGCCAATTTGTCATTGATCCTAAAGTGTTCCTTCTTGTCTTCTAACGAATCCCCTCCCTTGAATAATAAATGCTGTGCCCGGCATCATGGTGAAACACCCAATCCAAACTTGATCCTGGTTGTGGTCAAAGCCACATTTTGAACAGCTTGCTGAAAATCAGTTGCCAACTATCTTGGCCATGAGTTTTCATTTCCACCCCTCCCCCCCCCTATTTTGTACTAATAGATTTAATGGTTTTTTTGGCTGGGACTACCGGACCACTGCTAAGTAGCTTCCAAAGCTTATCCTACGAGGTCTTCAAACATGGAAATAATTCTTAATTCTGGTGAGCATACTTGACTCTTTAATGAGATCCCAGTATTCTGATAGAAACTTCTAGCTGCAGATTCCGCACCTTCCATTCCCCAGGCATCAAGCGGAATCTGGAAATGTTTCTGCTGTACCTCGGGCGTCATCAAGTGGCAATGTGCGGCTTCTCCCTGATGCCATTCCGCTCCAGAAAGGATGTGTGGATCCTATATAGGCGTCAGGTGTGTGCTCTGATGTCCGTTCCTTTCTTTCTGCAACACCAGATGTCGATCTGGAGCTCGCTTTGTGTCTCTCAGAGATATTTACCTCAAACATTTTCTTCAGCGTGCACGAGACAACAGCCCCATAAACAACAGGTTTTAAGCCCAATAGGGACTGTCGCAAATAAATGACTGTGACAGATCCCAGTCCGGTATGGCTGTGGTGTCCGGGGTTGGGCCACGACTCCAAGGCCTGCTGTTAATGCCCATCTGTGAACCCGAAGGCCATTAGGGACCGTTGGGCAAAGCTTTACATCGACAAGCATAAAAAGTCTCCTCGCCAGGACTGCTCCAAGCTGCAGTCCTCGTAAAAAGCGAAATCCCGCTCCCTTAGCAAAAAAAAGCCACTCCAGAGGCCGGTCTTCATCGTGGTCCATATCATCAGGCAACTCAAACAATAAGAACAAGAAATAGAAGCAGGATTCCGCCCCCTTGTGCCATTTGCTGAACCATGAGCCGGGTGGCGCCACAACTCTCAATCTCACTCCCAAAGTTGGCCGATTTTGAAGCAGATCCCGCAGCTGTTTCCAGCGGAACCCAAGCTGGGCCCAACAACTACGCCACATCAGATCAGAGATTTCTGTGCAGCCATACTGAAGCTTTTGGGATCCCTACTGACGCTCTGTGGTGCACCTTCGAGCCCCAAGGAGCAGAGAGGCCCTCCATATGTAGTACCACTGGCGGGTTCGTCTTCAGCACCAGTTGGGAGAGTCTCTACCAGATAGAGCCGAAGGCAAGTAACTTGTTCACATTAGTAAGAAAGACGAACCATTGCGATAACGGTCAGATTTCACACGTGGGCTGCAGTGTAGCTTTACACCCCCCAACATACATGACTTTTAAATCATGACTTTGTGTCTGCTGTAGCAGCCTTAAATGGCTGCAGCTAGAAACTACAGGCAAAACATATGTAATTATCATCTTTCAATAGTAGCTGAAAACCCTTAATTAGCGCCTGTGAATCAATATAGCTGGGATGTGTAAGACATGAAAGTGGGACAGGCCTGATATTTAGATTGACTTGTTCATGTAGTGACGAGATTTACAATGCATTTTCACTGCTTAGGGCATAGTAGATTATCCCTATTAAAATGAGCATTGGCAAAGCCAATAGGTCTCGCTTATGTGAGAGCTGTTGGATTTGACAATGTCTTTTAGCCATGTGACACACCAGTGTGGCTGCTGTTCAGCATAGCTAAAAGTTAATGGCATGGAGTAGGGTGAGGTGGGGTAGACTAGAGTGGGGTGGATTGGGGTGCAGGGAATGCGGTATATTGGGGCATAGTGGAGTGGTGTAGAGTGGAGTGGGGGGTAGAGTTGGGTACAATGGAGTTCGGTTGGATTGGGTTAGATTGGACTGTGGTGGAGTGAAGTTGGATAGAGTGGAGTCGATATTTGAGTGGAGTAAGATAGATCGGGGAAGAGTGTAATGGGGCAGATTAGGGTGAGAGCGGGGTAGATTGGGTTGATTAGAGTAGGGTAGACTAGATTGGAGTGGGGTCAATCGGAGTGGTCTAGATTGAAGAGGGATGATTGGAGTGGGGTGGAGTGTAGTTGGATAGAGTGGATTGGCGTAGTGAAGAGTGTGGTGGGGTGAAATGGGATAGAGTGGGGTAGATTGAAGTGGTGTAGACTGGGGTGGGGTAGATTGGGGAGGGGTAGATTGAAGTAGGGTAGATTTGGGTAGAGTGGGGCTGGGTAGATAGGAGTGGGTTATATTTGAGTGGAGTGGGTTATATTTGAGTGGAGTGGGTTAGATTTGAGAGGAGTGGGTTAGAGTGGAGTGGGGTAGATTTGAGTGTAGTGGGAAGATTTGAGTGGAGTGGGGTATTTAAAAAAATATATATATATTTTATTTTATTTAGGCTATTTGTTAAGCGCACAAATACCCTTGGGTGTCTCGGCGCTACGGACAGCTAGGGAGAAAGAGAGTGAGAGCTAGTGAGTTAATGGTTGAATAACCAAGTTTTAAGTTGTTTACGGAAGGCAAGGCGAGAGGGGGTGGTTTTGATGTGAAGGGGAAGTGTGTTCCAGAGTCTGGCAGTGGCGACTATGAATCTCCTGTCACCCCAAGATACTTTTTTTGTTCTGGAAACATTTATCAGATTTGCTGCTGATGAGCGTAGGGGTCTGGTTGGCTTGTAAGGGCATAACGTGTTTATTAGGAACTCAGGTCTTGTGTTGTGGACTGCCTTATAGGCAATACATAGGGCCTTGAACTTTGTACGGCTCCTGATGGGAAGCCAGTGGAGCTGACATATTAAGTTGGATGTAGGTTTAAATTTGGGGGTGCTTGTTAGGATCCTTGCTGCTGCGTTTTGCACCATTTGTAGTTTGTTTAGGACTTTTTGCTGTGCATTAAGGAATATACCATTACAATAGTCTACCCTGGACATAACCAGCGTGCTCATGAGAGTCCTGCCGGCACTTGATGGAAGGTCGGGTAGAAGTTTCTTTATCATTTTGATGGTGTAAAAGGCCAGGAGACAACGTTGTTGGCGTGTTGTAAAAATGATAGCTTGTCGTCGAAGATGATACCTAAGTTTCTGACTTTTGTTACAGGGGAAGGCGGTGGGCCTAACTCTGCTGGCCACCAGGATGGAGACCAGCTGGGGAGAAGTTGCCAAAGATCATCACCTCCATTTTCTCAGAGTTTAGCTTAAGGCAGTTGTTTGCCATCCATGTGCTTATTGCGAGCATTCCAGTTTGAAAGTTTGCCGCGACTTTATCTCCGTCATTGTTGGTCTCTAGTACTAGCTGTGTGTCATCAGTGTATGTGGTGAGTCGCATGCCATGAGACTTGATGACCCTCGCTAAATCAGACACAAATATGTTGAATAAGGGCGGGCTCAGCAAGGATCCTTGCGGAACACCGCAAGGGAAGGTGAAGGATGGGGATTTGAAGTCGCCTAACATTACTAATTGGGAGCGGTTAGAGAAAAAGGAAGTTAGGAGGGCCTTGGCTTTGTTTTTGACACCTATGGCAGAGACACGGTCGATTAGGGTTGTGTGATCGACCGTGTCAAATGCTGTGAGAACCAGCAGCACCAGAGCCGCAGCTCCTCCCTGATCGAGTATCATTCTGATCTCGTCGGAGGCCTTGATAAGGGCTGTTTCGGTGCCGTGGCCCTTCCTGAAGCCGAATTGGGTGTCGTCTAAGAGGTTGTTTTCGTTGATCTAGTGTGACAACTGAGTGTTTATCACTTTTTCGAAGATCTTGGCGGGGAAAGGAAGGCAGGCGATGGGTCTGTAATTCTTGGTTTCTGTTGGGTCGAGGTTGTGTTTCTTTAGTAGTGGCTTAATTACAGTGTTTTTCCAGATGGATGGGTATATTCCTGATGTGAACATTGAGTTACTGATGTTGGCTAGTACTGGCGCGATGATGTCGGGTATCAGTTTTAGTATGGTGGGGGGGGCATGGGTCGTTGGGAAATCCTGATTTAATGGAGGAAATATGGTCTATGATTTGGTGGGGCGTGACTTGGGTGAATTCCAGGAGGGTACGGGAGGTGGTATCCTTGGTGAAGCCTGGTTCAGTGGAAATGGGTGGGTTAATGTTATCGATGGGAACAATGATGTGGTTGTTGGTAAATGAATGGGCAGCAAAGTTAGTATAGATATGGCTAACTTTTTCTTGAAAGAATGTGGCTAGGGAGTCACAGAGTGTTTGGGAGGGAGTTATGGAAGGGTTAGGTTTAGGGCCTGACAGTCTGGTTACGACCTGGAACAGCTGTTTGGTGGAGTTTTGTGCTGTTTCCATTTGATTGAGATCGTATTTACTCTTTTCTGTGATTATCAGGCGTTTAAATTGGTGAGAGCTACCTTATAGTGTGTTTTCTCAGTTTGGTCGTAGTTCCGACGCCACTGTCTTTCTATGTTTCTGCATGTTTGTTTTTCGAGTCTGAGTGCCTCTGAGAACCATTGAGCCAATGGTGTTTTTCTGTTTTTAGAAGTATTTTTTAGTGGGACTAAGGTGTTGAAGGCTGAGAGGAGCCATTGGGTGTATTGCTTGGCTGCAAGCTCAGGTTCATGTGGTGGGTCTTGTTGAGTGGAAAGAAGGTGTGACTTGAGAGCAGGAGGGGAGATACTTCTCCAAGCCTTGAACTGTTTAGGGGGAAGAGAGATTGCGTAGTTGGAGGTGTGATTTTTTTTTTATGTGACTATTGAAGAAGATCGCACAGTGGTCTGTCCAAGGGGAGGATGTTTCCTAGTGTGATTTGCTTATTGCTGGTAAATAGACCATCTAAAGTGTGGCTGGCGGAGTGGGTGGGTTTTGTTACTAGTTGAATGAGTCCTGTTGCTTCGAGTTCAGCTAAGAGGGTTTTTATTTATTTATTTTTTATTGAATTTGTCAATAAACATACATTACGGTCGTCTCATTCAGGACAGTTTCCACAGAAATAGTACATTGTGAGGATCTAGACATCATGTCACCCAAGATTACACAGTGTGGTGGTCATCCGCACATTAATAGTACATATACAATGCAAAGGTCAATTCAGCAGGTCTCTTGGAGTAAGCTAGGATTATCACGCAGGTAGGCCGTAAAGGGCTCCCAAATATCTGATGGCTTCGACATAATCGGTAGTTCTTCAGCATATAATATAAAATTGTCTCTACAGTATGTGGCATCTTGCAACCAATTCGCCAACGTGGGGGCTAGTTTACTGTCCCAGTACATAGACACCCTACGTTTTGCCAGGAGTAACAATATAGCAGTCAGCTTCTTCTTCTTTGAGTTCATCGGTATATTCAACCCCAATAAACACAACTGCGGTGTACACTCCAATGTGCAGGAGGATAATATACCCAAATGATGAGTTACAAGCTCCCAATATTCCCTTATGCTATCACAATACCAGGCTAGGTGTACGAAGTCCGCTCGGTCCACCCCACATCTCCTACACCGCGCATCATCCCGCAACCCATATTTATGTAATTTGGTCGGCCTGTAGTAGGCTTGATGGATATATTTGTAGTGGATAATACGGAGATTACCGTTAGGTGTAAGGAGCGTGATTAGCGCACAGCATGATTCCCAATCTGCATCTGTCAGCGGTGAGTCTAATAGTGTGTTCCATTTATCCCGGGCCTTATGTGTCTGCGTTCCAATTTCGCCTTGAACTAGCTTGTATAGTCTTGATATTATATTAGTATGCGTGGGTGTGTCTATTAACATTTGCAGTGACTTCAGCACGGGGCGTTCTGCTGGGAATGTAGGATACAGCTCTTTTATAGCTGCCCTCAGTCTGTGATAGATAAATCTGAATAGTAATGTTTGATTGCTAATATACGATAAGTCCTCTAGAGAGATAAAACAGCCATCTTGATATAGATCACCCATCCGTGTAATCCCTATTTCTTCAATAATCCTCATACTATTCTTTTCCTTTGTTACTGACAGTGTAGGGTGATGCGCTAGAGGCAGGCCCGGGGCATATATCGGGGTTTTGACTGCTTTTTGGCTTATGCTGCGCCAGGCTTCCGATGTCGTCCTCACTGTGTTTATTTCCTGCGGTGATAGGTGTTGCCGGGTGTGTGTGACTATGCTAGTTAATGGTATTGGGTCTGCGTCACCCTCCTCCACCGCTAAGTGTGGCAAATATCTCACCGGGTGGTACCAATAATGTGCGTATTGTGCTTGGGCGCATAAATAGTATAAATAAATATCCGAGACTTCGAAGCCGCCTGATTCATATGGTAGGGACATGATACTAAGACCAATGCGGGCCCTTTTCCTGGCCCATATCAGTCTGCTGAAATTAGATTGTATCCGTCGAAATATGGGGGGAGATGGCCTTATCGGTATATTAATGAAGAGATATAATAGCTTGGGAAGCAGTATCATCTTTATTAGTGATATTCTGTCCGCTAGGGACAAAGGTAGTGCGATCCATCTCGTTATTTGTGTTTCTATGCGGTCTATTGTGACTCAGCACCATTTCCGCATCCCGATGTATCCAGATCCCTAGATATTTGATTGGGTCATCATGTCAAACAAGGGGAAACTCCAGTTGTGGCGCTTTAGTGTTTACCGTTAGTGACATTACTGCTGACTTGCTCCAGTTAATTAGTAAACCTGAAATACGACCATATTTTGTATATTCCCGCAGTATTGGCGATAGGGTTTCTTCCGGGTCGCGCAGGTATAGCACCATGTCATCTGCATATAGTGATATGATAATGGGTCTCTGACTGAATCGCAAAGCTGCATGCGCATATTTCTGACGTATTTTACAAGCTAAAGGCTCCAATGCGATGGCAAAAAGTATGGGAGACAGCGGGAAGCCCTGTCTAGTACCACGCTGTATGTCCAGTGGGTCTGATATATGCATATTTACTTTGACCCGGGCAGTCTGTTTGCTATAGAGCAGAGCGATCCCGTCTATGAGTTTGGGTGGTAGCCCTATTGCTCTTAATATTGCAAAAAGATACACCCATTCAAATGAGTCGAAGGCTTTGGCTGCGTCGAGGAGCACCGCCACCGCCTGCATCTTCGGATTTAACTGATGGAGTAGTGCAAATATAGTGCGGAGGTTATGAGCAGTGGATTGCGCTGGTATAAAGCCGGATTGGTCAGGAAGAATTATCCTAGGCATGAGTGGTTGCAGTCTCATGGCGATAATTGTGGCTAGTATTTTTGCGTCTGTGTTTATCAGTGATAGGGGTCGGTATGATTCCGCCTTGTCCGGGTTTTTGTCTGGTTTTAATAGGGCCACAATGAGCGCTTTGCGCAGCGTAGGAGGGAGGAGCTTGTTTTGATAGGCTTCACTGTACATTTCCAGCAGCGGTGGAATCAATAAGTCTGGGAATGCTTTGTAGAATTCCGCGGTGTACCCATCCGGCCCAGGCGATTTACCGTTAGGTAGCGATTTGATTGCTGATAATACATCCTCATCCGATATGGGCTTAGCAAGGTATTCACGATGTGTATCAGATAACCATACCAAGGCAATGTCTTCTATATATTCTAAAATATCATCCGCTTGTGCCGTGGTCTGAGATTTATAAAAATCCCGGTATGTGCCTACAAACGAGTGGAGTATACCCTGAGTGTCATAATGCAAATGCCCACTGTTGTCCTCCATCTGGGTTACCGTATGGTGCCTGCGTTCCGCACGCACCTTATGGGCTAGCGTCCTTCCCGGTCTGCCTCCTTCGCCCAACCTGGGTGCAACCTGGCGCCGGGAGATGTATTTTATCTCTATCTCTTTCTCCGCCAATGCATTATATCTATTTAATTCCTCCCGTATGTCACAGAGGGTGCTAGTGCTGTGAGATGCATCATACTCTTTTTCTAAGCCCCTTATGCGATCCTCACTCATCTTCAGCTGTGTTCTTACATCCTTCAGGATACCGGCATTCGTGCTTATGCAAATACCTCTCAGTGTGGCCTTAAAGGCCTCCCACAGGGTACCAGCACTGTCTACTGCATTTTCGGCAAAGTAGTCTTTAATCGCTTTTTGTATTGTGTCTTTATATAGGGGTTCAAGGAGCGCCATCCCATTAAATCGCCATATAAATGGAGGGGGTATGTAAGTCGGAATTTGTAATGTTAGTAGGACGGGCTTGTGGTCAGAGAGTGTTTTTGGGAGGTGCGTTATATCTACAGCCCACGTGGTTGCATTCCTCGTGATCAGCCAGTAATCCAATCTCGACCAGCTATTGTTTGCTGTGGAAGAGTGGGTGCTATCTTGAGTCAGCGGATTCCGGGCGCGCCAGATATCCAGCATTCCGAATACCTCCATGCCCTTCTGAATGGCGGAAGCAGCCCTTATGTGTCGCTTTGTAGTATTCTGGGATCTGTCCAATTTAGCATCCAGCGCAACATTTATATCCCCACCCCACATTAATTCCATATCTGGCAATGCACATATTTGTGCCCAGAGTTGCGCATAAAAGACAGGGTCATCAGTGTTCGGCCCATATACATTGATGATTCCAATTTTGGATCCTCTCAGGACTCCTGTGACTATGACATATCTACCATTTGGGTCAATTATTGATTGGTGCAACTGAAAATGTGTCCCTTTACGTACTATTGTAGGAACTCCCCTAGCATAGGAAGAATATGTCGCAGATATCACTACGTCCGCCCATTTTTTCCCTAGGGTATTGGCTCTACTTAGATGCGTTTCTTGAAGCAACGCAATGTCAATACGGTGTCTATCGAGGTAAGCAAACACTTGCCTAATTTTCTTCGGGTTATTTAGGCCCCTGACGTTCCACGTTAGGATCTGCAGAGGCGTTGCTTTAGCCTTCGTGTTCGTGCTAGACATTGTCATGTTTCCTCAGTGAGTTGCCGGCGTGTGCGCTATTCTGCAGCAATATGTGCCTGTGTGTATTCTCCAGGGTAACAATGCACATTTGTGCGTGTATTATTGGTGTCCTGCTATGTTTACGACCAACAGTAAAACAAATTCCCTCCCGGATTCACCCCCCCCCCCCCCCCACTTCACCACCCCAATCATGGCAAAGACATATTCCCCTAACCTCTTCCATCAATCCCACCCTAGAATTCGTTTCCCAATATAAACACGTTCAAAAGACAAAAATGTGTTATACACAGGGGGGACGGTCGCCACCAGCAAACTACCCCATCCGGTGAATGGATGGGGGATCACGCCACTACCCCCTAATCAGTTAGACATCCTAGTAGTCCTTGGAACCACCGAGCTCTGAAATTTAAGTAAACCTTTCTAATAAGGTACAACCAGGATTATACTGTATCTAGCCCTACATGAAGAGTCCCAGTGTTTCACTTACATATCCTTTAGTAGGCAAGAGGGCCTCATTTTGACTTGCGAGAGTCCTGGGCGTTCTGCCAATCCTACCGAGTTACATCTAAAGATGGAGTTTCAAGTTCATGTGGCCACTCCCGTCCTTCTACATCTGACGTTTGATCTTGTTCTGTGTCGACCACTTTCTGGGACTTACGACGCTTGGCCTGAGGGTGTTTGAGCTGTAAATATCTGAGTGCTTCCTTAGGGTCATTGCATATTACGCTCTTGCCATCTTCCGTGATTTTCAGACGCGCTGGGTACAGCCTGGCATATGGAATGTTCATGTCTCTTAACTGTTTCTTGACCTCCAGGAATTTCTTGCGAGCCTCTTGTACTTGCGAAGTAAAGTCCGGGTATATTGAGATATTCATTCCCTCATAGTTTAGTGTGCCTATCTGTTGCGCTTTACGAAGGGCTGCGTCTCTGTCTCTATAATTGAGTATCTTTGCTATTATAGGACGGGGTCTTGTTCTAGGTATCGGCGGAGGTGCCAGGGATCTGTGAGCTCTTTCTATAATGAACACCTCCGAGAAGATCTCTCTGCCCAGTAGAGTGGTTAGAAGCGTCTCAATGTACCTCTCCATATTTCCTGTTCGTGTCGATTCCGCCACACCCATTATCCGCAGGTTACTTTGACGCGAGCGAGCCTCCAAGTCCTCTGTCTTTATCAGGAGCGACTGTATGACCTTGTCAGCTTTAGCTTGTTTCTGCTCGACTTGGTTGTGCGATTCTTCTACCTCTGATATGCGGCGTTCCGCCTCATCTAGCCGCTCTGTGCGTTTGTCCAGCCTTTCTGACATCCTGTCAACCCGATATGTTAGGGAGTCTATTTTCCCGTCGATGTTGGCCAGGGTTGCTTGTATGGTGGTAAACATTGCTTGAAAATCCACCGTGGAGTCAGAGCCCGTCGTGGTATTGCCAGCGGGGTTCGAGTTGTGGTACTCCCTGCTCGTATCCCCAGTCTTTCGACGCTGGTCAAATTGCAACTTGGGTTGATTTCTATCCTGTTTCCCCATCGCAGCTCCCCAGTCGATACAGCACAGACAGTGGATGGCGAAGTTTCTGTGTTATGGGCCCAGAATATCAATAGATCCCAATGGTCAGGTCGCCACGAACATATCAGGGGCCTCTCTCCCCCCTCACGATCCAGGGTTGGCGCGTCCCCCTCTCAGCAAGTTGCACCACTTCGAGTTTGCGGCGTCTGTAATAGGTGGGTATAGAGGCCAAACCTGGGCACACAAGCTGAAGATCCGTTTCGCACACAGCTGCGCCAGCCAGGGTATCGCTGCTATCGCTAGGACAGGCCACTTCTAGTTGTGCAAGGGGGCCCCTGAATGCGGCACTGAGCAGAGCCTCGCGGCGATTCGCGCTGTTGGAGATATACTCGGCGGCTCTCGCCGCATATCCCGCAGATTTGCGTACAGCACCAATCCCGCGTCTCGGTCTCCAAGCAGATTCTCTTTGTTGCCTCTTCGTGCCCTCTCAGCTTGTGACACAAGCAGCTAACCCTACTCCCTTTACGATATGTCTTAGCCAAGCACATCTGCTGCACGTGGTATTTCCACAGTGATACTGCTAACTTTCACCCTCCATGTGCAATGCCGATATCATCATGCCTCCCGCATCAACTTCTCCCTCAGGACAGAGTCACCAGTTCGTCGCTGCCTCCCTCGTGCCCCTGGGCCGCCACTTACTTTGCATGCGTCTCTGTTCCCTGTTGGTGTCACAGTCTGGGCGTTTCAAGGCAGAGGGCCCGCTGTATGTCTCACACACCGCAGCCTGTATTGGATGATGGCCTCCGCTTTTACCGCGTGTCCCAGGCAGGGCAGCTCAGCGCCAGGAGACGCGCCACAGATCGGCGCCGCCACAAAGGATCCCTCACCATGCCATGCCCCTGAGTCTCTGCCAGGGTCCGCCTATCTACGATGCCGCATCGGGCCCGTAGTTCGCAATCTCGGCTCGGCACACGTTCCCCCGTCGACGTCGCAGGCTCCGCACGGCAGAATGATTGGGCTCTCCGCCGTCGGTCGCGCTCCCCCTGTCGTCCTCCACCCCGACTTCGTCACAAGGCCCAGCCCAGGTCGCGGCTCCACGGGCTTGCGTAGAGAGCACACCCCGCCGGAAGCAGCGACCGGATCAGCGCCGCCGTCCCGCCGAGTCTTCGGCCCTCTCCACTCTGTCTTAAAAGCAATTAGCTCGCCCACAGCTCATCACAGATAAGTCGGTGGCATTATTTCTTCCTTGGTTGTAAGATTTGCTCATCGTGGTATGCAGGATAAGTGCAGGATTGCAGCGTGATCTGGAGAGCCTGCTTAGTGCGCGGCCATTTCCTAGCGCGGCAAGCTCCGCCCGCCGAGTTCAGCTAAGAGGGTTGAAGTGTCATGGTCGTTGTGGGCTTCCATATGGAAATTGAAGTCCCCTAGTATGGTGAAGTTGGTTTCTCCAGCTAAGAGTTCTAGGTTATTGACTATTGTGTGTATTTACCGATGTCAAGCCTAAGCTAGAGCAAGCCCCTGTGCATTCATAAGGGAACCCCCGGACTCTTTGTATGATATATCATATAAAGAGCCAGCTTCCTTCCTTGGTGGTGCAGTGTTAGGATACAAGACTTGACATCTGCTGTACCACTTGGTTATTAAGTGATTCCTCTAATGAATCCAAAATTGTCATTAATAAAAGGCATTTTTAATGATTTTCCTTCTAAATTGTTTTAAACTTGCTGTTAAGGCCTTGTTTTAAGTCCCACAGTAAAGCTGTTTAGAATTTAAAAAGTCTTTAAGTAAGTTATGCCTTTAGAAAGTACTTAGCTATTTGTTACGTTTTCTAAAAAGGTCCCAACTACTTTAAAACCATTTCTGATGCAGACCTTCCCAGGAGCTCAAACTGGCACCCTATTAGAAACCCTATCAGAACTTTAGGTTGCCCCAACTTAAGGAGCTCTTCAAAGCATGGAAACTTGCCATGGGGCCTAGACCCACAAAAGCACATCTGCAGCAAGTGCATACAGAAAATGATTGGACCATGGCAGGGAAAGAAGCCTCCTCTGGGGAAGAGGAGGAGGACCCTGAAGTGGATGAAGTTGATACTGATTCCAGCAAAGGTCCTCCAGAAAGCAACACCACTGGGAGCACTACTAGTAGTGCCCCGGAAGAAATAGTGCGGATGCATATCTTCAGAAACTAGCCAAGAGGATAGCATTAGAGGCTAAACTCCAGGCTATAGAAATGGAACGAGCTGAGATGGACCTAGGACCCATCTCTGGTGGCAGCAAAGTCATAAATAAGAAGGAAGAAACTTTTGACCCTAAAATCCCCAAAGGGATTGTCCCAAAATACTCAAAGGGTGATATCACAAAATGGTTTACAGCCTTTTGGAGGGCTGGTAAAATGAGGCAGCTTAGCAAGAAGTATTGGGGCTCTCTTCTCTGGAAGCTGTTCTCTGGAAAGTGTAGGGATAGGCTCCTGACACTGAATGAGACAGATACTGAGTCCTATGACCTCATGAAGGACACCCTGATTGAGGGCTTTGGACTCACCGCTGAACAAAACAGGATCAGGTTCAGGGAGGCTCGAAAAATGCAGACTCAGACTTTTTCAGTGACGACACTAGGTGGCTGGTAGCTCAAGGTAACCGTGAGGCCCGCCATGAGCTCCAGAAGCTCTGGTATTACCAAAAGGCTGCACTGGTGGAGTTCCAACCAGGGCGGGAGGTGTGGGTTTTGGAGCCTATAGCTATTAGGGCCCTCCAGGACAGATGGAGTGGACCCTACCCTATCATAGAAAGAAATGGTGAGGTCTCCTATCTGGTGGACCTTGGCTCTTGCAAGAATCCCAAGAGTCACACAAGTAAACCGCATGTCAGGGCTGATGTGGCCATGCCGATGGTCACTGATGAGGAACAGGAAGAAGAGGGCGAGCCTCTGCCTGACCTCCTCTCCAACAGCCCTAAAGATGGGTCAGTAGATGGAATAATCTTGTCAGACATCCTCTCTACCCAACAGCAACCTGAGTGTAGGCATGTCCTGGAACAGTATGCTGAGCTCTTTTTCCTTAACCCTGGTTAAATAACGTGTGTCCATGATGTGGACACTAGTGACAGTCTGTCTGTCGAAAGTAAACTTTATAAACAGTCTGACCAAATCAGGTAAAGCATCAGAGCTGAAGTCTGGAAGATGCTGGAGTTAGGGGTAACTGAGTCCTCTGAAAGTCCCTGGGTCAGCCCAGTGGCCTTAGTCCCCAAACCTCACCCCCAGATAGCCTAATCTGACGTAGACATGACTTTTCTGAAGTGGCCATCATAGTGATGGTAAACTTAGAAATTCTGGGACAGGGTTATGCTCACTTCCCACAGGGAGTGATCAAATAGGGGCTGTAGTGACCCCAAGAGCCAGTAACCCATTAGCTACTACCCTACGCTCCCCTACCTCATCTAAATTCAGTGTTTAGGGGAGCCCTTGGCACCAGAAAATCAGATACTGCCGACCTGCAAGAAGACAGATTTGAAGACGGATGTGAAGAGTCCCAACTGCAGCAACTGACTTGGCACCAACCCTGCCGGTCTGCCTTTGACAGTTGGGCCAAAAGATGACTTGTCCTGCAGCTGCTGAGTCCCCAAAGCTCGGGAGACCTGCCAACACTTCACCCAGGAACCAAGACCTCCCATGAAGTAGCGAGCCTGCTTCCCTCCATCGTGCAGGCACCCCAAGACTCCTGAGAGGACTTTCTGAGAGCAGAAACCCGTTGCTGAAGGACACCACCGCACCTGTTGCTCCAAGCCTGAGTTGAAGTGGGCCAACAGTGCCATCGTTGTCCTCCAGAGACCAAGTCCACCTTGGTTTCACCCCTGGTGAACTCTCCAATGTTGCCTGCATCTTCTGCCCGTAGGCCCCCTCTATCGCGTCTGCTCCCAGTAAAAAAAAAAACGACGCCTAGGGACACCTCTCCACCTGTCGCCCCTAGGCCTTGGAGAAGAGGACCAAAGGTATCCCTATGTCTGTCGCAGCCTTGAATCCTCGGAATCGTACGTTGCTTTTATGGTCCACCTCTCGACACCACCACGGTCTGGTTTGTTGTCACAGACTCCATGGAGTGGTCAAGCGGGGGAAGGAAAGGATGGGGACAGCGGGGAGGGAGACCTGTAAACCAAAAGTACAAACACTTAGGTATAACGAACACACATAAACATAAGGCATGTACAATCTTGTCTACCCTTATACTGGGAAGGCACCCTTGACATATGAGTATACCTGTAAAGGAAAAAAAGGCGTCTGCTTTTTTCGTCAGCAGTTGGAAGTAGCAGTTTTCAATTGTGGAACATTCACAGGGTACTGTTAGATCACCCAATACGCCACTCCGGGCGCTATTCACTCTGGCAATGTTAAACGATAATTGTCACACAATACGCCACTCCGGGCGCTATTCAAACTGGCAATGGTAAACGATAATGTCACACAATACGCCACTCCGGGCGCTATTCACACTGGCAATGGTAAATGATAATGTCACACAATACGCCACTCCGGGCGCTATTCAAACTGGCAATGGTAAACGATAATGTCACACAATACGCCACTCCGGGCGCTATTCACACTGGTATTCACAGGGTACTGTTATGTTATTCGTTTTCCTGCAATCACACGTTCCAGTAAATCACAGGTAAGAAGTAAGTGACCCGCGGGGCAGATGCCACTGCGCGGTCCACTATCTGCTCCGGGGAAGGATTCCCCCAGCCGGGGCTTCCCAGGAGAAATCAAACAAGCCTACCTCCCGCAAGAATCCGGACAAGGATTCCGCCAACGGGAGCGTAAGCGTCACCAAGACTTTTGCCGCTTCCACTGCGAAGCACTGCCACACTAGAACTCGAGGGACCCCAAGATTTGGTGCTACTGCACCCTTACCGGACCGTTGGCAGCGAGTGCTCCTCAGCGTCTGGAGTAACCGGCACCGGTATGGAGTGTTCAGCCCCGGAAATACCTTCCTTGCGCGTCGCGCTGACGTCATCGACGCGCCTAGGCCGGGGCTCATGGGAATTGTAGTCCTGAGGCCGTTCGGAACGGGAACCTCCTGTGGCGCCTCTTCAGTGTCTTCCAACGTGGCTCCTGACAGTACATCCCTCTCCTGAAGAACACTGACAGAGGCAAGGTTTGTGAGGGAAACGATTGTGAAACATCCGCACATATCTAGGAGCGTGGACGGCCCTAGCAGGTTCCCATGAATTTTCTTCTTCACCATAGCCTTTCCAAGCGACCAGATACCACAACCGGGTGCGGTGGATCTTTGAATCTAGTATGCCTCGCACTTCATGCTCAACCTCCCCATCCACCAGAACGGGGGCTGGGATTTTACGCGCCCCTGATTTAGCTGGTTTAAGTAGGGAAATGTGAAAAGCCGGATGTATACGTAGGGAAGAGGGCAGACTTAGCTTCACTACCACAGGATTGATTAACTTCGTTACTCTATATGGGCCAATATAGCGTGGGTTAAAGATACTGTATCTTTTAAACCTGATGTTCTTGGTTGATAGCCATACATAATCGCCTATTTTGTATGAGGGACCTTCCCGTCTATGCTTATCTGCCTGTGTTTTGTACTGTCTTTTGGCTTTTAGCAATTCTTTGCGTACCTTTTGTAATGTTGTTTGGATGTGAGTTATCCTTTCCCGTACCTCGGGCACCTTTTTTTGGGCCCACAGGATGCTGGAAGGGAGAAAAGTCAGGATGAAAGCCATAAGTGCAGTAAAAAGGCGTGTGTTTTATGGATCTATGCATGGCGCTATTATACGCAACTTCCGCTAGCCATAGCTGTTCGACCCAGGCTTCGGTGGCCACCTCCCCATAACATCTGAGGTATTGTTTGAGGGTCTGATTGACCCGTTCTGTCTGGCCATCGGTTTGGGGATGGAAGCTAGTGGAAAGGTTGGATGTGATCTTAAGGGCCGAACACCATGATTTCCAAAAGTGTGCAGTGAATTGGGCTCCCCTATCCGATATTACCACTTGAGGCAATCCGTGTAGACGGACCACATTATGCAGCAACAGTGATGCCAATTCTCCGGCTGTCGGGATCTTTTTGCAGGCTATGAAGTGAGCTAACTTGGTCAAATAGTCCACCACAACCAGGATTACTGTGTGCCCTTTGTCTGGAGGCATCCCGACCACGAAGTCCAGGGATATTTGTTTCCAGGGGATGATTGGCGTAGGAAGAGGGTGTAGGAGACCCACCGGTCGAGCGTGGGTGGTCTTCATACGACAACACACCGTACATTCACCCACCCAAGTTCTTACGTCCTTCCTGACTGTGGGCCACCAGAATTGTCGCAGGATTCGCTCTCTGGTTTTTTCGATGCCATTATGTCCTGCACTGGGTAAGGAATGACACCAGTCGAATACTTGTTTTCTTAAGCGAAGAATAGGTACCAGTATTTGGTTTCCTCGTACGGGGATCCCCCCTTTTACTGACCACTCCTTGTTATTACCCAACCATTCCTTCCATTTGGCGTGGGAAATGTTGAGTGCTATGCTCTTAAGGAATTGTTCCGTGACTGTGGCGTTGATCACATTCTCGGGATTAACGATGGCGTTCTTTGCTGGAGTTTCTGGAGTGTCGGGAGAGGATTGGCGACTGAGCGCGTCTGCCTTTTTGTTTTCACTTCCAGGGCGGAACGTTACGATAAAGTTATACTCCGCAAAGAAGAGCATCCAACGAAGCTGACGGGGAGACAGGTGTCGGGCTGCTGCCATGAATTGCAGATTGCGATGATCTGTAAAAACGGTAACCACGTTTTTGGAGCCCATCAGGTACTGTCTCCATTCCTGGAACGCATTCTTGATGGCTAACAATTCCTTCTCAGCTATCGTATAATTACGCTCTGCGGGGTTTAACTTTCGTGACATGAAGGCCACCGGGTGCATTTGCCCCGTCTCTAGGTGTCGCTGTGAAAGGACTGCTCCTACCGCATACTCTGAAGCATCCGCTTCTACGATGTATGGTTGGTCGGGGTTGGCGTGTCGCAGCACCGGGGCGGAGGTAAAGGCCTCTTTTAAGGCTTCAAATCCCTTTTGGGCTTCCTCGTTCCATTGAAATACCACCTTCTTCTGTAATAGGCGCGAAAGGGGAGCGGCCAATTTGGAAAATTGATTGATAAACCTACGATAAAAATTGGCAAAGCCCAAGAAACATTGTATGTCCCGAACCGTTTTAGGAATTGGCCAATCTTTTACTGCTTGGATTTTCCTGGTGGACATTTCCTGCCCGGAAGGGGTTAGCATTACTCCAAGGAACTCCACGGTGGTGACACTGAACTCGCATTTGCTGATCTTGCAGAACAGTAGGTGGTCGCGTAGAGCCTGCAGTATGGTTCTTACATGAGCTCGGTGTATTTCTATAGATGAAGAATAGATCAAGATGTCATCTATATATACCACCACAAAACGATCAAGGAATTCCCGCAGTACATCATTCAGGAAATATTGGAAGGCGGCAGGTGCGTTGCAGAGTCCAAAAGGCATGACCCGGTACTCGTACAGCCCGTACCGGGTCTTAAACGCCGTCTTCCACTCATCTGCCTGTCGCATTCGTACCAGATGATACGCCCCTTTTAGGTCTAAACGGGTATAAATCACGGCCTTTTGGACTTGTTCCAAAAGGACAGGGATGAGAGGCAGCGGGTACCGATTCTTCACGGTGATGGCATTAAGGGCGCGAAAATCCACACAGGCGCGTAACTCGCCGTTGGCCTTGGGTATGAAAAACAACGGGGACGCTGCCGGTGATTTAGATACCCGAATGAACCCTAAGGCTAAATATTTATCCAGGTATTCTCGGAGATGGAGGTTCTCGGGTTCAGTCAGGGCGTACACTCTTCCTGTCGGGACCACTGCCCCAGGCAATAGGTCTATTTGGCAGTCATACTGTCTGTGGGGAGGTAGGGTTTCGGCCAAGGTTTCATTAAACACATCCTCGTAATCCTTATAGTCTTCGGGTAGTGTCACTGGATGTTCCGCCGCTGTAGCAATGTGGTGTTTTTCCGTCTCAAGGGTATCCGGGAGAACGAGGATGGACTTGCAATGCCGTTGGCAGTAGTCGGATGTGAAGGTCAGAGTTTGTTTTTCCCAATCCACCAAAGGGTTGTGTTTCTTCAGCCAAGGTAGGCCTAGGATAAGTCCATACTGCGGCGCGGAGATAACATTGAAGACCAGTCTTTCTAGGTGGTCTTTCCCATGGAGAACTTCCACTTCTTTGGTGCAGAACCTAATGGGACCCGCCACCAAACGTCTCCCATCCACTGCGTACACCGCTTCAGGTAGATTCTTCTCGAGTAGTTCAAGGCCTATTTCCACCGCGTGCTCATGATCGATGAAGCACCCTGTTGCTCCCGAGTCCAGCATAGCTTGCACCTGCCTCTACCTGCCTTGGATATGAAGCTCTAGCGTCAGGAAAAAGTGTTCTTTCCCGCTAAGATGGTACCGGTCTAATGAAGGGATGTACGTTCTGCTTGACGAAGTCCCTTCGTTCGTCCTCAAGCTTGATCGTTTCCCGCCGTCGACGAGGAGTTGGCTGGAACTGACCTTCGGGTGTCTGGACGTGCAAATTTTGTTCTCAATGAGCACTCCCGAATAAAATGGCCCTTTTTGCCACAATAGATACAAAGGCCTGTCTTTCTACGGTGTTCTCTCTCCTCAGTGGTGAGTGAGGCCCGCACCGATCCGATATCCATGGGTTCAGGTTTATTGAGGGAGTGGGTTTCTCCACGATAGGGTGGATCATATCGAGGGGGCACGCGCTCCTTCTTCTTGCGATCCCCTTTCCGGTCGCTTAGGCGATGATCCAACCGTAACGTAAGGTTTATTAAGTCTTCACACGAAGTAGGTTGGGGGGTCTATCTGGGCCAAAACATCTTTCATTTCTTCCCTAAGTCCTTGCTGGAACAGTGGTGCTCGTTTGGATTCCGGCCAGTCGGTCTCTGCAATCAACCTTCGAAAGTCATTTAGGTATGAGATGAGATCTCTGTTTCCCTGTCGCAACTCCAATAGGTCTCGGTCTGCTGAATTCGTGGCGGCCCTGCGATTAAAGGTTTTCTCGAAGGCACTGAGAAAAGAGTCCCAATCGTAAAGCAGAGGGTCATCGCTCTTCACTAAAGGCACGGCCCATTGGGCTGCATCCCCTGCCAAATACGAGAGAAGGAATGCCACCCGGGCATGGTTGGTAGCGAAGGCTTTGGCCTTGCATGTGAAGTGTAACATCACTTGGGTTAAGAATACTTGGACCTTGCTACTGTCCCCGTAATACCTCTCCGGTGGGGCCAGGGAAATGGGAGTTCGCATCTCCACTACTACAGGAGTGGGATGGGTTACTTGAGAAATGCCAGCATTAAAGGGGTTCCGCTGCAGTCTATCTACTACTACATGTAGCGCAGCGGTTTCTGCTCTAGCGGCCGCGAGTTCAGTTTGCATTAGGGCTAGCTCGGCCATGACGTTGTCTATAGTGGCCATACTCAATGTGCGATCGGGAGGATACGTATACTTGGGCCGGTTACTCTGTCGCAGCCTTGAATCCTCGGAATCGTACGTTGCTTTTATGGTCCACCTCTCGACACCACCACGGTCTGGTTTGTTGTCACAGACTCCATGGAGTGGTCAAGCGAGGGAAGGAAAGGATGGGGACAGCGGGGAGGGAGACCTGTAAACCAAAAGTACAAACACTTAGGTATAACGAACACACATAAACATAAGGCATGTACAATCTTGTCTACCCTTATACTGGGAAGGCACCCTTGACATATGAGTATACCTGTACAGGAAAAAAAGGCGTCTGCTTTTTTCGTCAGCAGTTGGAAGTAGCAGTTTTCAATTGTGGAACATTCACAGGGTACTGTTAGATCACCCAATACGCCACTCCGGGCGCTATTCACTCTGGCAATGTTAAACGATAATTGTCACACAATACGCCACTCCGGGCGCTATTCAAACTGGCAATGGTAAACGATAATGTCACACAATACGCCACTCCGGGCGCTATTCACACTGGCAATGGTAAATGATAATGTCACACAATACGCCACTCCGGGCGCTATTCAAACTGGCAATGGTAAACGATAATGTCACACAATACGCCACTCCGGGCGCTATTCACACTGGTATTCACAGGGTACTGTTATGTTATTCGTTTTCCTGCAATCACACGTTCCAGTAAGTTCGAGGCATGTGGGCTGCTGAATTCATATCTGTGCATAGATCGCCGCCTAGTGTTGGGTCCGGATGTTTGCACGTTGTTGTCCTGGAAGAGTCTTCGAAGTATCCTTGGATAGGTGACTCCTCCCCTGGACTACAGTGCGCATGGGCATCCTCTCCATCCTCAGATTGTTTTTTTCCGCCATTGGGTTCGGATGTGCTATCTTAGCTCAAGTTAGGAAAATATTTTTTCGAGGCCAAAAGGCCTTTAGTTTGCGTCGGTACTGTTTATCGATCGGGTTTCGATACAATCCTGTTCGTTTACTAACTTTCAGCACCGACTTTTTTCGCATTTACCTGTCCATCGACTACTTCGACGATGGAATCGAGGACGCCATTCAAAAGGTGTCCGGTATGCAATGCGAAGTACCCACACATCGACGTCCATCCGGTGTGCAACAAATGCCTTTCGCCGGACCACGACGAATCGACATGCATGGCCTGTGCCCGGTTCCGTTCCAAGAAGACTCTGCGGAATCGACGAGCGGCGAGACTTGAGGCGCAGCACGCGGCACCGGCCCCAACAGACATCTTCGACGAGGCCGAAGACGTCGAGGAATTGGAAGTCTTGCCCTCCAGTCCCGTTTCCGAACACGAACCCGGATCGGACGAGGTAGACGAGTCACTCTTCCACAGAGGTGAAGACGACACCGAGGTAGGAGACGACGAGGAGGCCTTAGGGGCCGAAGAAAGTAGCTCCAATGATGAACAAGGCCTACCTGTTCAAACCGTTCAAACACCAGTGCCACAGCCTATGGCTCCGGTCGAGGGATCGCCTTCGGGCCTTACCCGAGACCCATCCCGCAGTTCTTCGGCCCCGCCCTCGGGCCCGGCCTCGGACGTTCAGCGGCAGCCATTACTACATAAACAGGCTGGTTTCCCTACCACAAAACCGAAACCGAAAGCTGCTCCGGTTCCACCGAAACCGAAACTGAAAGTGGCGCTGGTCGGATCGAGGCCTTCGACGCCAGCGCACCGCGTCGGCACCGACCGCACCAAGAGGGACTTCGGTGCCGAACTTGAAGCGGGCGACGTTGGAGTCGACAAACGGAAAAAAGCCATCGGCACCGACAAACCTGCTCGGCTACCGGCACCAACGACACCAAGGGCCGTACCGCCTGCTGTGTCCCGCATCGCTCCCTCGACGACACCTAAGCCTCAGGTATCGAAGACTTCGACGGTGATCTCTTCACCTCGACTCGATGAACCGCCGGCGCCGAAAAAATCTACGGCCGCCTCTACGAGCCTGGCCGGTGCCAAAGCCTCGAAGGCGCCCCAAGTACGACCTGGTGCAACGCAAGGCAGCAAAACCACAACTGTCCTCCAGGACACGTCGGGTTCCGGTTCGATCGTAGCTCCCGCAGCCTCTTCGGTGCCGACCAACATTACCTTCGGCTTGCCTCCGTCGACAATCCCAAAAATGTTCCAACTCAGAACACGGGTCACCCAACCTACGGTCACACCTGCTGAGACGTCTCCGGCACGTATCATCGACGCCGACACTGGCAGGATGATTCTCCACGACCGAAGGATAACTTCGGAGCCGCCATTGGACCCTTTCAGGATCCCACTAAAAAGGAAGTTGCCTGCAGAATCGGAACCTCTCCTTTATGAACCCTTCCATTCATCCTACCAGGATCCACACCGGTTCTCCCCCACACGCTCCGATACAGATGCATTGGAGGACTACATGGCTGACCAAGTCCCCTACCATGTAGACACGGACCCTGATGACCAGCAGGACCCTGATCAAACTTGGGGCGACCCTGCAGACCCCAGTGCACCTCTCGACGCACAGGATCAACAACTCTATGGGGCAAAGACATCTCCTACGGAGGATATTGCGGCGTTCAACGCTCTTATCGAACGTGCTGCAAATAACCATGGGGTACAGCTTCACTCTGATACCATCGAAGATGACTTTCTAATGGACACCTTTGCATCCTCCGAAAGACATGTAAAGACTCTGCCAATGTTGAAGGGGGTCCTCAAACCAGCCAAGGACATTTTCAAAGAACCCACCAGGGCACGAGTGATAAACCCCAGGATTGATAAAAAATACAGATCAGCACCTGGGGATCCTACTTACATCAGAGGACAATTACCACTCGACTCCATCGTCGTAGCGAATGCACGCAAGAGGGCACACTCGCAAACAACAGGTGACGCTCCTCCCCCGGACAAAGAGTCCAAGGTGTTAGAAACCTCTGGCAAGCGAGTTGCCGCCCAAGCTGCCAACATATGGCGCATAGCCAACACTCAAGCGCTCCTTGCTCGCTATGATAGAGCGCACTATGACACACTGGAGCAAATATTCCAACATCTCCCTGACCAGTTCAAGGAAGGCGCAGAAATGCTCATCAGAGAAGGACAGCTACTAACGAACGCTTCCATCAAATGCGCACTAGATGCTGCAGACACGGCTGCCAGAGCCATAAACACAAGCGTCATGTTGCGACGACATGCCTGGCTACGGATCTCAGGATTCAAGCCTGAGGTACAAAACATTATACTGAACCAGCCCGTCAACCCCGACTATTTATTCGGGCCAGAGGTTGACACCACCCTCGAAAAGATAAAAAAGGATACGGACACTGCAAAGTCCATGGGCGCCCTACAAACTCAGTCCTTTCGGAGCGGCTCCTTTCGTCGCCCCGGAAACAAGGGAGCAGGTAGAGGACAGGGGTCACAACAAACATATAACAAAGGCAATACACAGACCACCTATGATAAAAACACCCGAGGTGGATATCGTGGCTCCAGCACAAAGGGCAGAGGACGCGGCTACGGCAACACCAGGTCCTCCCCCAAGAACAAGCAGTGACGCCCTCTCCCTTCCTCCCGACCACATAACACCTGTCGGGGGAAGGCTACAAAGGTTCCTGTCCACGTGGAATTCCATCACCACGGACAGGTGGGTCAAAGATATTGTAAAATACGGTTACTGTCTGGAGTTAACCTCCACTCCACCCACAATACCACCAAGAAGCCGTCCTATGTCCTCAGAGCACTTAACGCTCTTACAGCAAGAAGTGCAAAGTATGCTTCTAAAAGGCGCTATAGAGGTCGTACCCATCCACGAGCAGGGTGCGGGAGTGTACTCCCTCTACTTCTTAATTCCAAAAAAGGACGGGTCGCTCAGACCTATATTAGACCTGAGACCCCTGAACCAGTACATTCTTTCAGAGCACTTTCACATGCTCACTCTACAGCAAGTCCTTCCGCTTCTCAAGCAGGGAGACTTCCTAGCCACACTGGACCTCAAGGATGCGTACTTTCACATACCCATCCACCCCTCACACAAAAAATACCTCAGGTTCACTGTTCAGGGGCAGCACTATCAGTTCAAAGTCCTTCCCTTCGGCGTGACAACAGCGCCCAGGGTTTTCACGAAGTGCCTAGCTACGGTGGCAGCACATCTACGGAGGCAGCATATACACGTCTACCCCTACCTAGACGACTGGCTCGTTCAAGCGAAGTCAGCCCAGCAATGTGCAAGCCACATGTCCCGCACCATTCACCTTCTTCACAGTCTGGGATTCTCACTAAATTATCCAAAGTCCCATCTCCAGCCCGCACACGTACAACAGTACCTAGGTGCGACTATAGACACTCTGGCGGCCACAGCTCAGCCAAATTTAGTGAGGATCAACAGCATACAACTGCTGATCTCCAAATTCAAACCCAATCACTCACTTCCAGCGCGAGTGTTTATGCAGTTGATAGGCATGATGGCCTCCTGCATCTTCATAGTCCCGCACGCGAGACTACATATGCGCCCACTTCAGGAGTGCCTGGCACGTCAGTGGAATCAGGCTCAAGGACAGTTAAAGGACCTAGTGTTGGTGAGCGGTCGGGCATACAACTCTCTGCATTGGTGGAATCCACAAAACCTTTGCAAGGGCCGACCGTTCCAAGAGCCTGTCCCACAGATAGTACTGACAGCGGACGCGTCTCTCCAGGGATGGGGAGCTCATGTACTCCACTACACAGTGCAAGGACTATGGACAACACAACAAAAGAAGTTGCACATCAACCTTCTGGAATTGATGGCAATCTTCCTAGCCATGAAGGCATTCAAAGTACATCTATGCAACAAGGTCGTGTTGATCCGGACGGACAACATGACCGCAATGTACTACATACAGAAACAGGGAGGCACACACTCTCCACAGTTGTCTCATCTGGCTCAGAGCATGTGGAAGTGGGCCATTCAAAGGAACATGTTCCTCATGGCGGAACACCTCCCTGGCAAGGACAACCAGATGGCGGATCTGCTCAGCAGACACAGCCACCAGATGCACGAGTGGGAGTTACACCCATCAGTACTCCAACCGTACTTCCAGCAGTGGGGTCATCCGGAGATAGACCTATTCGCGACAAGCGAAAACGCAAAATGCCAAAGCTTCGCCGCCAGATTCCCACATCCGCAGTCGCAGGGCAATGCGATATGGATGAACTGGTCCGGCAGATTTGCGTACGCTTTTCCCCCAGCGCCATTGATACCGCTAGTGGCCCGCAAACTCCGACAACACTCCCTGACACTCGTCCTAGTTGCTCCCACGTGGGCACGCCAGCCGTGGTACACCACCTTCCTCGAACTTTCCGTGGTGCCGCATCAAAGGCTGCGGATCAAACCCGCGCATTTGACGCAGAACCATGGAGAGGTTCAGCACCCAGATCCGCAACAGCTGAATCTGGCGATCTGGCTCCTGAAGTCCTAGAGTTTGGCTATCTCAACCTGCCACCTGACTGTATGGACATCATCAAGGAGGCCAGGAGACCCACTACCAGAGCTTGCTATGCAGCCAAATGGAAAAGGTTCGTCATTTATTGCGGTAATAATGACATCAACCCGCTGGACGCATCCATCCAAAACATCATCTGTTATCTCTTACACCTATATCGATGCAATCTGGCGTACACCTCTATACGTGTCCATTTGACCGCAATATCAGCCTATCTGCAAACCAGGCAGCACATCTCTCTATTCAGAGTGCCTGCCATCAAAGCATTCTTGGAAGGGCTCAAACGAGTCATTCCACCTAGTCACCCACCGGCTCCAATGTGGAACCTCAACTTGGTCCTCACACGCCTCATGGGTCCACCCTTTGAACCTCTACACTCATGCGAGATTCAATTCCTTACCTGGAAAGTGGCCTTCCTAGTAGCGATCACTTCCCTCAGAAGAGTTAGTGAACTCCAGGCACTAACCGTTCAAGAGCCATTTATTCAGGTTCACGCCAACAGGGTCGTACTACGTACCAACCCCAAATTCATGCCCAAGGTAATATCGCAGTTCCACATGAATCAGACTATTGAACTGCCCGTTTTCTTCCAAAACCCACAAACTGTTGCAGAAAGGGCACTACATACACTAGATGTACGGAGGGCCCTCATGTACTACATCGACAGGACTAAACCATTCAGGAAGACAAAACAACTGTTCGTTGCCTTTGCCCCACACCACAAAGGTAACGCCATCTCCAAAGCAGGGATAGCCAGATGGATAGTTAAGTGTATTCAAATCTGTTATCAAAAGGCAAAACGCACATTAACTATTTCACCACGAGCCCACTCAACACGTAAGTTGGGGGCTTCCATGGCCTTCCTAGGAAATATTCCCCTGCATGATATATGCAGAGCAGCCACATGGTCCACTACACACACATTTACAAAACACTATTGTGTAGATGTGCAGTCAAAACAGCAGGCAGCTGTAGGCCAGGCTGTTCTCAAGACACTTTTTCAGACCGCTGCAGCTGGCACGGGTAGCCGCCGCTAATAGAGGGCACTGCTATGTATTCTATGCACAGATATGAATTCAGCAGCCCACATGCCTCGAACTGAATATGCTACTTACCAGTATGCATCTGTTCTTGGCATGTAGGGCTGCTGACATTCATATCGCCCTCCCTCCTCCCCGGCGCCTGTCGCAGCTGCAGCTCTCAGAATTACTGCAAGCATGGTCATCACTTTCTGTATCTACTCCATCACTGCCACAATGGCGAAAAACAATCTGAGGATGGAGAGGATGCCCATGCGCACTGTAGTCCAGGGGAGGAGTCACCTATCCAAGGATACTTCGAAGACTCTTCCAGGACAACAACGTGCAAACATCCGGACCCAACACTAGGCGGCGATCTATGCACAGATATGAATGTCAGCAGCCCTACATGCCAAGAACAGATGCATACTGGTAAGTAGCATATTCAATCACAGGTAAGAAGTAAGTGACCCGCGGGGCAGATGCCACTGCGCGGTCCACTATCTGCTCCGGGGAAGGATTCCCCCAGCCGGGGCTTCCCAGGAGAAATCAAACAAGCCTACCTCCCGCAAGAATCCGGACAAGGATTCCGCCAACGGGAGCGTAAGCGTCACCAAGACTTTTGCCGCTTCCACTGCGAAGCACTGCCACACTAGAACTCGAGGGACCCCAAGATTTGGTGCTACTGCACCCTTACCGGACCGTTGGCAGCGAGTGCTCCTCAGCGTCTGGAGTAACCGGCACCGGCATGGAGTGTTCAGCCCCGGAAATACCTTCCTTGCGCGTCGCGCTGACGTCATCGACGCGCCTAGGCCGGGGCTCATGGGAATTGTAGTCCTGAGGCCGTTCGGAACGGGAACCTCCTGTGGCGCCTCTTCAGTGTCTTCCAACGTGGCTCCTGACAATGTCCCTGAGGATCGTGAGGCGTGAGCTTTCCCTGTTGGTTCAGACGACTGGCCCTCCTCAGGCAAAACGTGCAGCCTCTTTACACCGTGACCGATCCCCAAAGAGTAACATTGGGCAATGATCCTGTTTTGCACCCCTGCCCCCGGCAGCCGTAGCGCCGTTGGTGGTGTTCTGCTGGTACTGCTTTATACCTTCCCCATAACTCAATGTAACTCCTGGAGACTGGTCCCGTACGTCGCTGTACTGCAACTGAATTCCGCACTTGCTTTTCCTCCCATAGTGCCATTTTCAGAAGCTGCAATGTTATCCCAATTGTCGACTTTTTAATTACAAAAGTCATTCTATTGAAAAACATACATACCTGAACTAATTGATTCTGGTGCCCAAACATATATAAAGATACCTGTTATTTTATGAATTGGTGTGAATCTCCTTATTTAGTCGTGTGTCTCATTTATTGACTATTGCCTGTATTTGCATATGTCTTGCACTCCTCTCTGAGAAGCCTAAGGCTGCTCGACCACAATACCCCCTAGAAGAGCACCTTAGGATTGCTAGAGCCATGCCCTGTCCACTTATAAGGGAACCCCTGGAATCTTTGCATGATATATCTCATTTTGATATATCATATAAAGAGGCAGCTTTATAGAGGTAGAACCACCAAATGCACCCAACCCGAGGTCTCTACGGTCCTGCTCTTTTAAAACTTCCCAGTATAGGGTTTTCTCGGATTGCTTTGCAGCACAGTGAGAAAATGTTGTATAAAGGTATGGCTTAGGATGTTCTATAACACCAAATTCAAGATGCATGGAAGCAGTTTCTAAACATATGACTGTATCAAACAACCAATCAGCATTTGTAGAGTGCGGTCTGTCACCTCTGGGGGTATCTGGACGCTGGGGTGTGAGTTCTCCGTCAAATAACCAGGTCTTGAGCAAATGGCAGTAAAAGGAAAGAAACAAACAGAAAAGGCAAAACAGAGGGCAGAAGAACGGGCCGGAAAACATGTGTAGACAAGGCAAAACAGAGCAAGAAACAGAGGGCAGCAGATAGACATGCAGCAGAGGGTAGCGAACTGCTGGCAAGCTGGACAGGAGAAGTGTCGATGTGGAGCTGGCACAGGACCTGCACAATGGAGTCACGCTGCGGCCTCCATTAAGTAGGTCCAGGGGAAGGGTGGGCCCCTGGATGGGTGAGGAGAGAAACAGCAGGAAGAGGGATGAAACTACCAGAAAAAGGCAAAACAGGGGGCAGAAAAAAGGCGAAACAGAGGGAAGAAAAACGGAATATGGCCCTAAATTTGTTTAAAGTAAAACATAGTTTCTATAATTTATACCTGTACTCTACCCCATGGTAGGTGTGGAACAAAGCAGAAAGACTTAATTTAGGAAAATTTGTAAAGAATTTAGCAGTACCAACCAGTTAAAAACCACGTGAGAAAAATGTAATGAGAACAAAAAAATCAAACAAGTGGAATCGGAGATATGTATATTTGTAAAGGTTTTAGGCAAAAAGTGCCAATAAAAAGTTAAGTACCAATCAGTCTGTATTCATAGTTGATTCGGAACTAGGCAGGACTTCAGACTGACCACAATGGAATTTAAGTCAGATACATCAAGTGGGTTTGTCTCAGTCAAAGATTTTATCTTCTGACTTATTCTCTTAAAAGAAAGTCAAAACCCTTCTACAGGGTAAGTTTGCTGGCTGTTTCTGCCAAAGTCCTCTTGAAGCTGGATAGCTACTAGACAAGGACCCACTGAAGCTGTTGGTTTTGGCAGGCAAAGCTCAGAGCAGGAGAAATTAGAATTTCGTGGCCACGGAAGTTCTCGCGTCGAGCGGATACTGTTCACCCTTTCTCCTGGTCAAGCTCTTTACCTTCTTTTTAATGGGGATCAAAATCCTTTACCGGGGCAAGCCTGAAGCTGGATCCAAAGAAGTTCTTTTGAAATCTAACACCTTTGCCACTAGTTTAGGCTGCCTCTCCGGAGGTCTTGGAAGTCCAAGTGATTTCTAAGACTCAACGTTTCTGAGTTTCTGAAGCAGCTTATGGTTGCTTATTAGCCTCCCAGGACCTTAGGGACTGTGCTTAAGTGCCAGGACTCACTCAGGCAATTTCCACCTGCAGGGTCCAGTTCAGATCCAGTTGCTACTGGTCTGCTGTGCATTTCAGGAAAAAGGCCTCTTGCAACTGGGAAGTCACCAAATTTACCTTTAAGTCCGCTTCTTAGTCCCTTATAGAAGTTGGTAACAGGTTCAGCCCTTTAGGTCTGCTCACGGCTCTCAAACAGCAGGTCCAGTCCTCTTATATTTTTCTGCAGGTCCAGAGACTGTTCTGGTGAGCTTTAAATGAGGTGCCAGCTTTGTAGACTTCACTAGCCAGTGGAAGGGGGTGACTCCTGGATACTCCTTATAAGCAGAGTTTTATATAGCGCAAACTTGACCTGAATCCAATCAGGTATCGGAGCGCCTTACATAGCACCAGTTACGTTAAATGAGGACACACATTCATTTTTTTTGGTTTTTTTAGGCACGGGGAGATTAAGTGATTCGCCCAGAATCACAGGAGGTTTAGCGTCGTTACCGAGACTCAAACCCAGTTCCCCCAGGTCCGAGGTTGAGCGCCCTAACCGTTAGGCCAACTCCTCTCCTTATCCAATGAGAAAACCCTTTCCAATTTTGCAGCACATCTTGTTTCGTCTTTGTAGGGAGCTGGCTCTGTATATCGTATACCACTAGGTGGTTATACCGTGCTCAGAGTCCAGAGATTCCCTAGAAGTGCACAGGGCTCAATGTAAACCCAAAGTGCTCCATTAGTGGTAGTGTGGGATACTAGCCTTAGGCCTAACACAGGAGCATAAGACCTTTATTGCACACACATTTACCAATAACTGACAAACAACTTAAAAAGGAGATCCACACCAATTTTATAAAAATACGCTTTAAGTTTTTTTTTAAGACCAAGATCTTCGCAAAAAGGTTAGTAAGTTTAAAAAAAAAAAATACTTTAGTCTTCCAAAAGTCAACAGTGCAATTTTTAAACAGTTCAATCCAGTCCTATAGAGGAAACCAACAATGCGGTTTCATTGGTAAGTACCCAACTTACAGTGCCAGTCTTAAGGGTTTAAGCAGAGGGCAAGGGTCAGGTAAGCACAAAGTCTGCGCCACCAGCGGACAGGGGCGGCCGGGTGCAGAGGTCAAATTCGGAGATAGTCCTAATGCATTATAATGGAGACTGGCAGTGCTTGAAGCCAGTAGATCAGTTGCAGGGGCCAAGCTTTGGGGGTTAGACCAAGCACAGGGGTGGGGCACAAGACAGCACCAAACATACACCACCAGCGGCACAGGGGCGGCTGGGTTCAGGGTGCAAATACAGCATGGGGCGCCCAGTTCTTTTTATTGGAAAACTCGGTTGGAGAAACAGGCTGCAGGTGTCGCACCAGAGGCTGCAGAAAGGAGACCAGGGACAGCAGAGATAATTTGAGGTTTTGAGAGTCATAGGGACACTGTCAGTTCACCTCACCAAGGCTTGGGTGCAGGGGTGTCCTTTAACGTCGACTCTTCTTACCGGAGCCAGTCACGGTTGGGGGAGCTTCCAGATTCAGTCTGCAGGCGTCGTCGTGGAGTCCAGGCAGAGTCAGCCAACGCTGGACTTGAGGTCAGGATCGCTGAGAACCTGTTCTAGATCGGTGGTCACCTGGACACAGGCCGGAGGCATCAGGTGCAGAGTTCTGTAGGTTCTGTAGGGCACTATAGTCCTTTGTGGAGGATTCTTGGGGACAGATCCGCTGTCCTCAGGACTTCTGGTCTTTGTCGAAGGGCAGACAGTCTTCCTTGGGTTCTGGCTGGCTGCAGGATAGGTGTTGTCTTCTGTTGCAGGGTTTTTCGAAGCTGGAGTCAGCCCAGTAGTGCTGGGGCCAAGTCATTAGGCGTCCCTCGGCTTCGCTGCAGGACGTAGTCTTCGTCCTTCTTCTTAGGTCGGCAGGGACTGGTTTCAGGGTCAGGTGGACCCACCTAAATACTAAATTTAGGGGTGTTTTAAAGGATTGTCAGGCAGTGCCAATGGGCACCTTACCTGGGGTGACTACATCCTCAATTATGTCACCCTCCTGTGCTAGTGGGCATAGTCCTACCCCTGATTGGAGGTGTCTCCCCATCTTTAAGATGGCAGGGACTGAGAAGTGTACTTCACCATGCCACCTTCACCTTGGGGGTGGAGCTGGCAGAGGTGGGCACACCTCCTGTTCTTTTAGGGTTTCTTGCCGGTTTTCCCACCCAAATTGGGGGTGTAAACTGGGGGCTGCCATCTGCTGCTAGCAGCAGTGGCTGGGTTTCGCATTACAAGGGTGTCAGGCCTTTGAAGCTTACCTCTCGGGCACTGTGCCCATCTTGGGGGAGGGTGACATGTCTGCCCAGGATATGCATTGTTTCTGGTCTCAGAGAGAAGAGGCTCTCTACCCAGGGATCCAGAAACATGTCTGGCTGCCTAAAGCCAGTGTGCGACCTCACCTGGGTTGGTAGGTTTTCAGGGGACACCTCTGAGGTGCCCTCTGAGTACAGGTTCCAATACATCCCACACTGGCATCAGTGAAGGTTTATTGAGAGGAGTAATTTGGTACCAAACACTCCTGGTTTCAGAGAAGCCGTCATGGTGCTGGGAAACTCAAGTTGTCGACTTTCCAGCCCATGTACTCTCTATGGCTTCCCTGGTACTTACAGTATTTGAGAATGGACTTAAATATTGTGTGGGCATATCTGCCCAGGCAGATGTGCCCACAGCTGTGGTATAGTGCACTCTGCCTTAGGGCTGGAAGGCCTTCTAGAGGGCTGACTTACCTATACCTTAGACAGTGTGCCATGTCGACTTAGTCGCTTTGTCTGCACCAGGCCATGTATGCTGCAGTGGCAGTCTGCAGGGCCTGGGTGAGGGGTCCCAAGGGGACCTTCTTGAGTCCCAATGCCCTTGGTACTCAGATACTATTGACTAGGGACTTACAGGGGCCTTGAAGGGCCAATTGTCGAATAGTTTTAGGGAAGAAGCACTGGCACTGTGGACCTGGTAGGCAGGGACCCTGTGCACTACAATCGAAACTACATCAAATAACAGGCAAAAAGTGGGGGCTAACCATGTCAAAAGAAGCACTTTTTCACAGCCTTACTGCAAACTATACCACAGCGCACTATTCCAAAATGGCAGAATCCAGCCCCCACCCCCACACCCAAAGCAACTTGTGTGCCTGCCATGGGTGTTTTTAGAGGAATGAGCAGTATCCTCAGCTGGAGCAATTTGTCTCTAGGGACAGTTCGTACTCCCACTAGGTTGGTGTCAAACTGGCTACAGAGAGTCTTTGGGACAAAAGGCTTCTCTTCTCCAGGTCTCCCTTTACATTTACCTGTGATTTGGCAGACTTCACCATGGTCCTCATCAAGTTAATGACAGTCGTTAGCCCTTCCTGAGCTGATATGTGCCACATACCTTGCACGCAGATAGTCTGTGAAAAGGCCTAAGACATTGTTTCTGCTCTAGGAGCAGTTTTCACACCCCATTCAGGGAAGCAATAGCAGGGCTGCCTGCCAACTGGCTAATGCTAATTAGCCTGTTGGAGGTTCAGGCAGACAAAATCTAACTTTTTAAAAGTCAGCTTTCTTAAAAAATTTATAAAAAATCCTGCTTCACCACTGAATTGAATTTGCAATAAACAACAATATGGGACTATCCCATGAGCAGGAGTGGAAGAAGTATGCCTTTGTTGGATTGGTTGTTACTGTTTAAGTACAGACATTGGAATCAATTAGTTACACCTAATATTTAAATGAGTGACACAGGCTGGTGTGTTCTAGTTTAGTATTTACAAAGAATTCCAAGTTCTGGGTTGCTGAATGTTACCAATAAAACAAATATATTTGCATATTTAGTTCACACTCAGTTCTACATTACGTAAAATGACCTATTATCATTAAAAAGAGGCTTCTGATAATTCAAAAATACATATTGGTATCCATTACATGAGTAATACTGCAATTAATGTTACATTTCACTGAGTTGCGCAGTGTTGTAAGGGATCAGATATGTTTTTATACCAGTCCATGTGACACCACCACCATCATCTTATCAACAAACGTCACCAGAGCTACTGTGTGTGCATTAGAGAATCAGTGGAATGTTAGAGTGGGGCTGCTGATGAGGGGACCTTATGCCGGAACTAGAGGGTTCATGTATGTGCATAAAAGAGGCATTCTGGCTGGTTCTAGACTTGTTAAGTGTACGAGGCGTGGGACTGACATGTTAAATTAGTTGTAACTTGGCACATTTAGTAGAGTGACTTCAGAGGACTGTAAACAAGGCAGCTATCAGCGAAGTAGTGCTGAAAAGGGTGCAATTTGATGTTTCTAGAACTATGAGTGTTGCTGAGATGTAAGGGTGATGTTTTCTCATGGACTATATATGTTTTGGATTGATGATCTCTTATCCTGCTCTCATTGTTGCTTTCTCTTTCTGCTTTTCCTCTTTTTCTCTCTTTATTTTACTTGTCTCTTTTTCCCCTTTTTGCCATTTCTTCGTCTTGGCTCATTACTTTACTTGCCTTAGTTCCTTTTGTCTTTTTTCCCACAGCACTTACCTATCTCTCTCTTCTTTTCTACCCTTTTTTTCATCAACAACCTCCATCTTTCTCACTTTTCTTCCATTTCTTAATTAAGCCTCCAGTGCCCTTTCCTCTTTTCTCGGACTGTTCTTCCTTTCTGTCCTCCTGTATTTCTCTCATATTAAATACCCTTTTGGCTCTCACACTTTTAGTCTTTGTCATTCTCTCACTTGCACAGATCCGTCTGCGTAGCAACAGTCAACTTCTGCAATCCCAGTCCAGCACGGAAGATGTGAAGGAGGAAGCACTTGAGATCAAGGCGGACCCGGATGAGCCCTTCACAGCCCCTGGGGCAGCAGCCAAACCTTCTGATGATGTGCCTGAGGTGAAAGTGAAGGAGGAAGACCGTGATCGGGACAAGCGGGAGAAGGATCGTGAGCGGGAGAAGGAGCGGGAGAAGCACCGTGAAAAGCAAAAGGAGCCAGATAAGGATAGGGAGTCGTCCTCGAAGGAAAAGAGCAAACACGAGGACGGGAAGAGGCGGGAGGCTGATGTCATCAAGCAGCTGAAAGCGGATCTTAAGTGAGTACTGCGGGGGCTGGGCAATTTAGTTCATTATTATTGGGACTGTGGCATCACATCTACAGGGGCCTTGAATGTTGCAGCTGTCACAGGACTAAAGTAGGGATGTCATCTCTGGATTATACAATGAATTTTGTCTGAATCATACAGTTCCTTCTTGGTTCAGATCGCAAAATTGTGCATTTCCCTCTAAATAATTACAGAAAGACAGTCTGAGTGATTCCAGCAAAATGTATTTGTTTCCAGGTCGAGGTAAGCAGTACACGTTAGGTCATAGATACCTACTGCAACGTTATACAGTTCTGTAGAAGTCCCATCGGTCAGCCAGTAAATATTTGGCAACGCTTGTAACCATGACGACCTTCATAGCATTGCCTATATCTCCATCCAGACCCTTGCTCTTGACACTGCCTAGTGGATAGAAGCCATCTCTGGAGTCTAGATTAGCTTCTCGGGAACATATTGGGGCTTCTCTGACATTGTAATGTTAACTCTTGGAGACTAAGCGGCTGATTTAGAGCTTGGCCTGAAGGGTTGCCCAGTGACAACGGTGACAGATATCCCATCCGCCGAAATATAAATCCTACAGGATCTAATGGAATTTATATTTTGGCAGACAGAATATCCGTCGCCATTGTGACAGAGTAACCCGTCCGCCAAGATCTAAATCAGGCCCTAACTTCTATTCCTAGCTGCAGTGAGCAGCCAGGTACCCGCCAATTACCCTTCTAAAGGAGGTGATGGGAGGACCCCTCTGTGTTGAACATGATGTCAGTATTGTCAGGGTAATTGGGATGTGAGGCAAGAATTCGGATGCAAGTCTACCAGCCCTCTGTGTGGAATCTACGGAAGCCAGGCCATTCGTAATTTCCCTTCAGCCCCACCCCACCAGGGAAAATGGGGATAAGGGAAGAGAAACCAGCACTGGTCTCTGCCCCCCCGTTGGACTGGTTAAATAAGGCTCCCTCTGTGCATGTTTGGGAAGTGACTGAGACTTTCGTCACCTGTCCTCCGAACACTAGATGTGGCAGCATTTTGGTAATTGATTCAGTGGTATGTGCTTCAGTAAGTTGTAGTGCACACTCAGGCATGTCAATAGCATCCTGACAGTCCAAAATGAAGCTGTTGACAAGTTTCAGGTTCTGGAAGGAATCATACTGTGGAACTGGTGAGTATTGAAGAATCATAGCACTTCTCTCCAAATAAAGACTGAGAACAGGAAGGAATGAAGTGGCAAGGAATTCATTCAGGAAACCGTCTTCAAAAGCTGCAGGGAAAACAGGACCCACGGAGAAGGGAAAAACGGAGTGCATGGACGACAAACGGCAAAAACTCCGCAGCACTGGCAACCACACTGTGAGGCTAATATTTCTTCCTTTTGTCTTTACTTACACTGCCCTGATGGGTTAAATTTAATTCTCTTCTCGTTGGATGCGTTCTAACCAGTCTCTGAGGTCTCTATCTCTTTGTGCCTCAGAAGTCTCTTATACATACAGCGACTCCAACCGCTGAGACCAGTATGTGTCTAGTTGATTGAACCCTACAGCTCTGTCTCACTGTCCTCAATTGTCTGCATTCCCTTGTTTGTGTATGAATCCTGAACATAAGTGCCAGTCTCCTGCTCCTACTGTATGCAACTGTGAAATGCATGCTTTTTTCTCTAGCTGGGCTATTCCCATACCAACGCTCATACTTTGGAGCGTGTCTTCTAGGGTTATACCCTCTCCTACTCCTGCAGGTCAGACTATCTTTATGAATTAGCCTCAGCTATGTCAATGTCCCATGTGTAACTTTAGGACCGCTGGCAACCAGGGATCCTAAGGAGCTAGGGACCCTAACTGAGGGCCTGTTAGTTTCCGTGTCGTGAAAACTGTTTATGAGAAGTAGAATGTTTGTTTTGCATCTACTCAGTTCTATTACCTTCCTAGGCTGGACCCAGTGGGACTTCTGTTCATCGCACTTTGTGGGAGAAAATAAGGAAGGCTGTCGGTACACCCGGCACTTCCCTGTGATTTGTCTTGAGAGTGATTAAAATGTAGTTTTACCGATCAGCTATCACCTCTGGACAAAGAAGAGAGCGAATGTGTAGCTGTATTTATGCTCCAGGCTTTACAAATGGCAGTGCCTTCTTTGCTTCATAAACTCTGTAAACACAGCGGTGCAAGGAAACTCGCACAGGTCAGGCAACACCACTTTGTAATAAATCATGCATAAAAGCCTTCACATTTCTTGGTACTGGCTACAAGCCCTGATTTTTCATTCATAGTACTGTGAGAAAGTGCCTCTTTTGACATGGTTAGCCCCCCCCCCCTTTTGCCTAGATATTGATGTGGTTTCGATTGTAGTCCCTGCCACCCAGGTCCCCTGTGCCAGTGCTTCTAACCTAAAACTGTTCCACAATTGGCCCTTCTGGCCCCCTGTAAGTCCCAAGTAAATGGTACCTGGGTACCTAGGGCAGTGGGACTGAAGAGGGGTCCCCTAGGGGCCCCTCACCTATGCCATGCAGACTGCCACTGAAGCATGCATACCCTGGTGCAGATATAAATAACAAATTCGACATGGCACACCGCCTGTGTGCCACGACAACCAATGCTGCCTAAGATATAGTTAAGTCACCCCTCTAGCAGGCCTTACAACCCTAAGGCAGGATACACTATATCACAAGTGTGGGCATATCTGCACGAGCATATATGCCCCTACAATATTTAAGTCTATTCTTAGATATTGTAAGTGCCAGGGAAGCCAAAGAGAGCACATGGGATAGAAACTTGACACCTCGAGTTCCCCAGCACCATGTTAGCTTCTCTGAACCTAGGAGTGTTTGGTACCCTGCAAATCCTATCAATAAACCCACACTGATGCCAATGTGGGATTTATTGAAACAATTACTCGGGGGAGGGGGGGCACCTCACAGGTACCCCCTGAAAAACTGCCAACCCTGGTGTGGTCACAGACTGGCTTTAGGCAGCCTGTCACCACTATACATGTTTCTGGACCCCAGGGTCGTAAGTCCCTGCTTTCTGGGACCAGAAACAAAGAACATCCTTGGTGGAGGTGTCACCCTCCTCCACCAGGATGGGCATAGTGCTAGAGAGGGAAGCTTCAAAAGCCTACCGCCTTTGTAATGCGACCCCCAGCCTCTGCTGCTAGCAGCAGATGGCAGCCCCCGGTTTAGACCCTCAGAAAAATAGGTGGTGTGCCCACCTCTGCCAACTCCACCCCTAAGGTGCAGGAGGCGAGGTGAAGCATGTCTTTCAGTCCCCGCCATCTTGAAGATGGTGGGACTCCTCCAATCGGGGCTGGGGCTATGCCCCATCCGACAGGAGGGTGGCATGATTGAGGGTGTAAACACCCCAGGTAAGGTGCTCATTGGCCCTACTTGTCAGTCCCTTAAAACGCCCCTAAATCTAGTATTTAGGTGGCTCCCCCAGACCCTGAAACTAATTCCGGACAAATTAATAAGAAGAAGATGCAGTGCAAAAAAGGCTGTGGACGCCAACTGATTTGGCCCCAGCACTACTGGTTTGCCTGCAGCGCTCAAAGAACCAGCGAAGAAACGACTCCTGCCCTGCAGCCAGCAACCTCCACAACCCCTGGGAGGACTGCCTGCCTTTGTGAAAGACCAAAACTCCTGAGGACAGCGGCTCTGTCCACAAGAAAGCAACTCAAGGACTCTGGTGACCAGAGGATCCGCAATCTCTGGCCACTCTGCTCCTGACGCCTCTGGCCTGTGTCCAGGTGGCCCACTTATCCAGAAAAGGTTCCCCAGCGATCCTGAGTCCAACTCCAACATTGGCTGACAGCTCCTGGACTCCACAACGATGCTTGTAGTGTGCATCCTAAGGCTGTCACCGACTGCCTCCGTTAAGAAAACTTGACGTCAAAGGACACCCCTGCACCCAAAGCCCCTGGGCCTTGACAAGCTCAACCAACCGTGTTCCTGCGACCTACAGCATCTCAACTTACCTCTGCTGTTGCTGGTTTCCTAAGTGCAGTTTCCAGTTCATCACCTGTAGCCTGATTTCCAAACCAAGTTTCTCCATTTAATTTTATTGGGCACCTGGCACTATGTTTGCACTCTGCAACCAGCCACTTCTGTGCTGCTGATAGTGAATGTTTGGTGCTGCCTTATGCCTCCCCTGTGCTTTTTTTAACCTCTGAAGCTTGAGCCCTATAACCGATCTACTCCCCTGCAAGCAGTGTCTTCAAGCACCCCCAGTCTCTATTGGATAACATTGGGCCTGATCTTCAACTTTGACCTGTGCACTCGGCCGCCCCTCTGCAGTGTCTGTGCTTACCTGAACCTTGTCCTCTGCTGACCCTGCAACCCGAAGACTAGAACTGTAAGTTGGTTACTTAACCTGCAAAACTGCATTGTTTTTTTCCTCCATAGGTTAACATTGCAAAGACTGAAAATTTCATTGTGTACACTTTTTGAAACTGAAAAGAATTTCTATTTAAAAACGTACTTAACTTTTTGCGAAGATCTTGGTCTTAGAATAAATATTGAACAAAGCTTATTTTTCTAAAATTGGTGTAGATCTCCTTTTGAGTCGTGTGTCATTTATTAGTTACTGTGTGCACAACAAATGTCTTGCACTCCTCTACTCTGTGTTAGGCCTAAGGCTGCTTGCCCACACTACCACAAATAGAGCACCCACACTACCACAAATAGAGCACTTTGGGTTTACATTGAGCCCTATACATATTTGGGGACTCCCTGAACTCTGTGCACCTAGTCACAGCGGCATACCATATATATAGCCAGCTTCCTGCAAGTACAATATACTTTAATTCTGCCACTGGGCAGACCATAGGTCCATGGAGAGGAAAACATGAAACTAGTTTTGAATATCATCAGTACTTCTCTTTTATTGGGGGCGTGGCCTGGCGCCGATGTAGGAGGTCGAGGATCTCGGAGCTCCTCGGAGGCCTCCCTCTGTCGACACTGATCCTGACGATTACCGGGGCTCCTTACCTCTCAGAGTGATGGGGAATGCCTGGTGAGCTGGTGGGTGCTCCCTGGAGGGTGGGGGCCTGCTGGAAACGGAGAGCGGCTTCCTTCTTCTTCCCGCCGCGGGACTGGCAGCGGCGCCGCAAAATGGCGGCGGAACCTGGCCGCTGAGAGCGCTGTGGCCCGTTGCTCTCTGGGGGCCGGACTTTGCGCTGGGCAGCGCTGGGGGCTTTGAAGCGAGTCCTGCAGTGGAGACTGGTGGCTGACAATGGCGGAACTGGCCCAGCGGCGCCTACTACGGGCGAGGCGCCTCGATCGGGGGCTGGTGCCTGGCCCTAAGATGGCGGCCCGGTGACGACCGGGAGAGGAGCCCTGCACAGCGCGGAGATTGCGGTGAGGGCGCTGTTGGTGGCGCGGTGGTGCGGGCCTGCTGCCTGCCTACCGCCTTGCTGTTCGCTGCTGTGCTGACGGACACTTTCAGGTGTGGGGGCACGGTGGACTGGAGGCGACAGGAGCCGGCTGGCGGTGAGAGGCTCCCTTGTATCCCTTATCTGGCAGTGGGCCTTACTGTTGGTGACGGACCTTGCCCGTGGGCCCACTGGAGCTGCTGGTACCTGGGGCCTTGCTGTTCTCATTGTTTGCCTCCACTCCTTACCCCTGGGGCGCACTGGACTGCCTGGTGGTGCGAATGGGGTCCCTGTGGGGGTGTTAGTAGAGGAGGCGGGCGCTGGAGGAGTGGCAGGACGCTTTGAGCCTAAGGCATGTGGATTGGAGGCGCCTTCCCCGGGGCGGCTGTGCTAGGGGCGCTGCACGTGGGCCGTTGGCTCCCCGAGGAGAGTGCGCTACAGGGGTCCGAGGAGGAGTGGAGATCTGGGGAGCGCTGGTGGTCTACTGATTGCTCCCTGTGAAGGGCGGGCTGTGTGGAGTGGCCCTGGTCACCCTTGTGATTGGAGGGTACGGGGTTCTGCCCCTGGACTGCTGGTGCCACGGTAGCTGGCCTCCATATTCGTGCTACACTGAAGATTGCCCCTGACTGTGGTCTTTTGGGAGTTTCTGGAGTGGAGGACGCCTGGAGGCCGGGGTCACTGGGAGTGTGATTGCGATGGGTCGAACATCACGGAGGCGGGGCTTTGCTGTCTTACAGGATGAAGATGGGGGGCATCGGTCTGAAGGCGAGGACGTTGTGACGAACACCCTCCGGGTGGAGACTTCGAGCGGTCCTACCTTGGTGGACATAATGCAGGCCATCACGGCGTCCCGAGAGGCCCTCGAGACCAAGATAGACACTATAGGTGTGGATCTGGCTTTATTAAAAGATGACCACAAGAAGCTGAAGGAACGGTTGACGGCGAATGAGCGGACGATGGCGAAGGTACCGGATAGGGTGACCGCCTTGCAGCACACCTTGGAACAGATGGCGAACAGGGTGCGAGGGCTGGAGCTGAGAGCGGAAGACAGTGAGTGGCGCTCCCGAAGGAATAACCTCCGCATCATGGGTGTTCTGGAACGGGCGGAGGGGAATGATGCAGTCTGATACCTGGAAGACTGGTTTCGATCTGAGGTTGCGCCGGAGGGGTTATCCCAGTTTTTCGCCCTGGAGAGAGCCCACAGAGTTCCGGCTTGGTCTCCTTAGCCGGGAGCGCCTCCGCGGCCCATGGTGGCCCGATTGTTGCACTACCGGGACAGGGACCACCTCCTGCAGCAGGCTCGAGAGTAACAACACCTGCAGATTGCTAACTCCAGGGTGATGCTCTTTCCGGATTACACCCGGGAGGTCCAGAAGCAGCGCGCCTCTTTCTTTGCTCTCAAGCGGAAATTACGACAACTCCACATTTTCTATGCGATGCTCTTTCCGGCACGGCTGCGGGTGGTGGACGGCTCCAGTACCCTCTTTTTCGCCACCCCGCAGGAGGCGTGGCACTGGCTTGAGACGCGACAGGCGGGATCGGTGCGGAGTCCATCGGGGAGTGTCGGGGAGAGGCGATCCCCTGTTGCCGTGAGCCCGCCGGGGTCCTTGCCGCCGCCGGATCGTCGCCTTGAGCGCAAAAGAGCTGTACAGGCGGTGGTGGCGATCAGTCAAAGTGGCTCCAGGCCGGCTTCTGCTGCTTCTAGCCGAGGGTTGGAGAAGTCTGGATCTTCTCCGGCTGCCAGTACGACGGGGGACTCAGATAATGAACTGCCGGAGGTCACTCCGCAAACAGTGGACTTGTTTGGCTGATTGGGTTCTGACTGGGGGGGGAGGGACGTGCTTGTACTGTCGCCCAGGATTGTTTAGTGGAGGGGATGTGGCCTGGGAGCTGAGGGGAGTTGCTTTCAATGGAATGGCATTGGGGGGGGGTTCTTGAGGGGCCCCTGTTGGTTCACTCACACTTGACGGGGGGAGAGGCAGGAGGGCTTTGGGTCTCTTGTGTCGGCTCATGCTTCTCTACCCATGATGGCAAGGTTGACTGTTCTGGTTGTTTGGATAGGGACTAGTTTTTGGGTGCCTGTCCTGGGGTGCAGGAGTTTGGGGAGTTGGGGTAGGGAGAGGGGAGGGTGGGGCCAAGCATGTCGCAGCAGGAGGTGAACTGAGCAGTGATTATAGTGCTGTGTTATGGCTGCCACCGTAGGCATTAAGTGTATATCGTGGAACATTAGGGGGATGCCACCATGGCTTGACGACATACGATTCATGCTTATCTTCGTCGGCGGGGGGTGCAGATAGCATTGTTGCAGGATACGCACCTGGCCAACAGGAGGGGCTAGCACGGCAACGGAGATGGCGGGGGCAGATGTCCTGTACCACATACTCGGCATATGCACGGGGCGTGTTGGTTTGGATCCGAGCGGGGGTGCCGTTTCAAAGCACTGGGCAGGTGATCGACCCGGATGGTCGCTATGTGGTTGTGGCGGGGCGACTAGATGGTAAGGATATTGTTTTAGGTAGTATCTATGCTCCGAACTCAAATCAGTCCTCCTTTTTTGCACGCCTTTCTGGCAAACTGGCCCCCTGGTTGACTGGCTCGGTGCTTCTGGGTGGCGACTTTAATTGTATTACTGATGTTTCGCTGGATCGTTCCCATCCCCCTCTCCTGGATTCTCCGGTCTATCGGTTGGCTAAAGTGCGGCAGGAGTGGCAGCAACAGTGGGGGCTGACAGATACCTGGAGAGCACATCACCCAGTTGACAGAGATTATTCTTACTTCTCGTCGTTACATGCCTTACATGTTCGGTTGGACTCGATCCTTAGCTCCCCCGATGTCCATGGGGCAATGGTCCATAGTGAATACTTAGCTAGGACGGCGTCGGATCATAATCCACTGTTGACAGTCTTGCATTGGCTGCGAGATCGTCCCGCCATCCCCACGTGGCGACTTTGTCCGGACACCTTAGAGGACCCGGTGTTCCGGGATACTATTGGGTTCGCTATTAATGACTATTTTCGACTTAACACCAGAACGGCAGCGTCTAGGGTGGTGGAATGGGACGTGTTCAAGGCAGTAATTCGGGGGCGATGTATAGGCGAGGTGGTTGGAACCCGTAGAGTGTTGCTCAAGGATGTGCAGAAGGCGGAGCAGCGGCTGCGCGAGGAGGAGAGGGAGCGCCCGGAACACCCGGACAAGCATGCAGGGTTGCTTGAGGCGTAAGGGGCTCTTGCAGTCCAACTTGAGAGGCTGCGATGCTTTGACTTCAAGGCATACACAGATAAGGCACATGTGAAGCGGGATAAGGCGGGGGCGTTGTTAGCTTGGCTGGCAAACCCGGCGCATAGGGGTACACAGATACTGGAGCTGAGGGGACCAGGAGGGGAGGCATTTCTCACCCAGAAGTGCATTAATACTTGTTTCCTGCATTATTATGCAGAGTTATATCTAAGTAGATTGGGACCTGGGACGCCAGGGGATGAGGACTTTTTGCCTAAGGTGGAGTTGCCGCGACTTGAGGTTGCTGCTGCCGAGGTGCTGGGCTGCGATATTGAAGTGGGAGAGGTACGCAGTGCCATAAAGCGCATGGCCAGGAACAAAACGCCGGGGACGGACAGGCTCCCCGTTGAATTTTATGCAGCTTACACGGATGCTCTTGCTCCCCACTTGATGGCGCTCTATAACACGGCGCGCCGGGAAGGTGCCCTCCCTACTTCCACGCGAGAGGCTCTCATAGTCCCCCTCCTTAAGCTGGGCAAAACTGCCTGGGATCGTTCATCCTATAGGCCCTTAGCGATGCTCAATCTCGATTACTAGATCTTAAACAGCATCTTGGCCAGTCGTTTGATGCCTCATATGATGGCATTGGTCCATGCGGACTAAGCTGGGTTTTTTCCCTCCCGCAATACTACGATGAATGTTTGCAGACTCCTGCGCATTTTGGGGTCCAACTCCTATGACTAGGAAGAAGCTTGTATTTTTGCGGTTGATATCTCAAAAGCTTTCGATAGCCTGGAGTGGCCCTATCTTTTTAATGTGTTGCGAGAGTTCGGATTGGGAGAAAGCTTCGTGCAGTGGACGGCACTGCTTTACAGTGCTTCCACTGCACGGGTCTGGACGGGGGGGGGCTGATTTCTGACGCCTGCATGGTCGCTCGGGGAACAAGACAGGGCTGCCCGCTATCCCCTTTATTGTTTGCTCTGGCAATAGAGCCCATTGCGGCGCACGCCAGGTCAGGACGGTATTTCCCAGGGCTCGTAGTAGAGGGAAAAGTACATCACATAGCGCTGTATGCAGATGATCTCCTTATGTTTTTGCCAGATACTGGGTATGCGTTAAGAGGCGCGCGAGTCTTGCTGGAGACCTTGGGGAGGGTGGCGGGCCTTAGGGTGAATTGGAATAAGTCGTGTCTGTTCCCAGTCAGACGGGGTGAGCTGGATCGGTCAAGGATAGGGGATGTCTTGTGGGAGCCCCGGTGTTTACCATATTTGGGGACACAAATTTATCATGATCCCGATGACCTGCTGGAGGGTAACGTGGGGCGGGCACTGCGGGGAGTGAAATCCTGCTTTGAATTTTGGGGGACCCTTCCGTTGTCGGTGGCTGGTAGGGTTGCCTTGGTGAAAATGATCATCTTGCCTCGGTTTCTTTATTATTTTGTGACTCTCACCGTCTGGATTCCGAGTAGACTCTTCACACAGCTGAACACTTTGATTACCGGGTTTCATTGGGGGACCGGCAGACGGAGGGTGGCGTTAGCTACCCTGCAGAGGCCCAGGGCGGAGGGGGGCCTTGCGTTGCTGGACTTTGAGGCTTACTATCATGCGGCGCAACTTCAGTGGTTCACGAAATGGGTGTGGTTCACGAAATGGGTGGCGGGACACATTAGGTGGCCGGAGGAACAGGATGGGTCGGATCTGAGTTGGCACCTCCTGTCCTGCGTGCTGTTACGGGTGCCACTGAGAGGTGCTATATTGTCGCTCCGAAAATGCTGGGCGCGTCTGGTCAGGAGGACACGTGGAGAGGCCCCTTATGCTCCTGAGATCCCGCTGCGGATGTGCGAGGTGTTGCCTCATGGGGGAGACTGGAACCAGCTGCTAGCCTGGGAGGAAGCGGGAGTCACGGCCATAGGTGATCTCTATGAAGACGGGGGTCTTCTTCCCTTTCAGGACCTCTGTGAGCGCCATGATCTCCCATGGGTGGATTTTCTCTTGCATGCTGCCCTGGCTGCAGCCATTAGGAAGCATTGGCGCAGTGGACTGGTGGAGCCAGCTACGTCTCTCGCTTGCCAATATGTAGTGATGGCAGCGGGAACTTTTAAAGCGGTGACCTGCCTTAATCGTCGGATCACTAGTGACGTGCGCAAACCGCTGACGGAGCTGCGTCTCAAGTGGGAGGCGGATCTAGGGGAACCCATTGCAGAAAAAGCCTGGGAGGCGATTGTGGAGAGGCCGTGGAAATGTTCTCGAAATGCACGGTTCCAACTCATTCAATTTTATATCTTCCATAGGGCCTACCTCACCCCCAGTAAATTGCTGAGTACTTTGGGGGGTCGAGTGATTGCCCCCGTTGTGCCCAGGGTGGGGCGAATTTTCTGCACATGATCTGGGACTGCCCGCGGGTGGGAGACTTTTGGCGGGAGGTGATGACTGCCCTGCTGACTGTGACAGAGAGAGAGCTAGTGATGTCGCCTGGTCTTTGCTTGCTGCATTGGTTTCCACACACTACCAAGACTAAGGTTACCAGCCGGTTTATAGACCTGGGGTTGATCCTGGCTAAGCGAGAACTTACTTCTCACTGAAAGGCGAGGCAGGGTTCTAGCGTGGAGCGCTGGAACAGGGAGATGGTGAAGTGGGCGGATAGTGAAGGGAACTATAGGTTACAGTTGGCCCGGCGCAGTGGCAGTGAGAAATCTCAGGAAATGGCGCAAGCATGGGTGGCACTCCTGGAGCTGCTCAAACATCCTCCAGAAGAGGGTGAGGAGGTCTCTGAGGAGAGGGACGAGGCAGTGGGCACTTGAGCAACTCTCCATCGCAGGAGGGAGGGTGAACCGGAGGGGGGACCCCTGGGACCATGGGGTCAGGATAGGTGGTTTCTCCTGATGTTCCTGTTCGACTCATTGTTGTATCCCATGTGATGGGGAGCGTGGGAGGTGGTCTGCGAGGCATATCTGTTCTATTGGTTAGCTTAGTGCTGGCGACATGCTTGGGAGGGTGGCAGTGGGGGGGGCTGTGTTGGGGAAGTTATTGAGGGGGGGGGGGGGGACTGTTGTTCCACTCTGTTGCATTGGATTGTACATGTAAGACGGGCAGCAGGGAATTGAGGATACTTTAGGGGACATTGGATGGGGGTCTAGGCTGAGATTGATGGGCTGTTGGTGGTACTTCCTTCTGATCTTCGCTATCGCCCAGTTAATGGGCGGCGGGGATGTGTGTGTATTTACATGAAACTTAATAAAAGTCTGTTTAAAAAAAAAAACAGTACTTCTCTTTTATGTATTCTTGACTTGTATTTCGACAGGGATTGGCTGAGTGATGATGGTTGTGGGAAACTGTTGTCCCACACTAGCATGACATAGTACCCATGTGGCATCATATTCAGTATGATATTCATCATGACATACCGAAACAGGTTCCTAATTTAAACTGTGATCAGAAAACTGTGCACATTTCTGCAGGATTTCCGACTCTCACTGTCTGCAGTGGGCAGTTGTTACTGGTTCGCTGAGCCCAGGGCATCTATTGGTTAACTACTCTAGTCCCCTGAGAGAAAGCCAAGTCACAACGCACTGGTGTCCCAAATGTATATGGGCCACTTCTTTCACCATCAAGATGAACCCCTGTGTGTGCTTGTGTGTACACTAACTAATGGCACTTGTATTGTACAAATGTATCTGATAAAAGCAATGGAGTTCTGGACAGCGTATGTGAACCCTGAGATGCGATTCGTGATTGTTTACGGAGAGGGACATTATCCATAGATTCATCTCATGTGTTGGGGGGTGGGTGCTCTTTGAAAAGAGTCTGGTCTTCAGACTCTCTTGTTCTTTCTCTACAGCTCCCTTTCTCTCTTTTCAGGCCTTTAATGTTTTGTTTCTTCTTTTCACTGGCAGGAAAGCTCAGGAGAGTCAGAAGGAGATGAAGCTTCTTCTGGACATGTACCGCTCGGCTCCCAAGGAGCAGAGAGACAAAGTGCAACTGATGGCAGCAGAAAAGAAATCCAAAGCTGAGGTATGTCCTGCTGTGCAGTAGCTCTGTCTGCACATCTTCCCCATATTTGTTGTGTTAGTCAGTGCTGCACATAGAGATGTGGCCTAGCGGCTCAAACTGACACTCTTGAAACCTGGGGACGCAGGTTTGAATCCCGGCCTTGGCGCTAGGATTAACATTGTGTGATTCTGGACAAATCACTTAATCACCCTGTGCCTAAATATCTATAAAATGTATTTGTGTATTTCCAACTTGATGTACACAATCTGGTTGATAGTCTTCCGACCCCTTACGTAATGTACAGCACTCCAACTCTGTTGCTTCATAGCTTGATTTGTGCTATATAGGTACCAATGCATACATACATGAAATCTGGATCAACACATTTGCTACACTTACCTAATATTTCACAATCAGCTACATAAATGTACTTATTTTAACTCTGAGGCAATTTGCTGTGGTCCTGGGCTCATCATGTGTTATTTAGCATTGCCCTGTGTGGGAAATGTTTATATGCTGCTGTAGATCACCTGCTCTGTACACTCATACCATCTAGTGTTTGTCGAGAACAATGCAAGCTGTTTTTCTTTGATGTAGAGGTTTTAATTTTGAGGTGACTAGTGAAGCCGAAACACACAATTTCACCAGGACGTAGATTGCACCTTGTGGTTGTCTTTTTCCACCTTCCGATTTGGGCCCATCGCTGACTGCTACAGGACTGTTAATGCTGTGTTGGTGTCATTTTTTTACATCAGGACACTTGAATCTACCCTCAGCGCACAAAACATTGGTGACGGCCGACCACTTTGGAATCTATTTGAACTGAATACTTTGCAACCATGCCATATGAGAATGATTCATAGCGGGAGCGTATGGAGAATGCACCTTTTATATACTGCCCTTAATGCAACAGTAATCTCACCAGCATTGGGTCTATAACCTCTGTCTCCTGAGGGACTACAAAGAATCAACCTGTTCAGCCTGTAAGGACTTCCGGTGTATAAAGACAATCTGACACAGAAGTAATCTGGGGTGGGTGCATTATAGCACTATCACATTATAGAACACAGCATCGAAGCTGTAGAGGAACCCACAGTGATAGTAAAAGAGGTGGGCCACCCTGTACTCTGGAGTCTTGGGGTGCAGAGTCCAGGTTATGCCTCTTCCCATGACTCTGGAGAACATTCTTCTTGAGGGCCAATGATGACGCGTATGCCCAATACCAGGAACACTCCTTGGTTTTTCAGACAACACATTTAGAAGACCTTTCCTGTTGGGTTCGACCTTAAACAGAGTCTTGGCTCCAGGGCAAGAAACAGCCCAGAGAGAGCTCCAAAGAGGCCTTGGCAGTCTGGTCCACTTGCTGCCATCTTGTCCCAGAAAGCCGACCTCGAGTTCTGAAAATCTGAACTCTAACTTGAGAGCATCCTCAATGCTGAGCGAACCACCAGCAGATTTTGTCTCGGGTCACGTTTTAGCATAGCAACCTCCATCTGGTTAACATGATCCCAAAAAACGTCACCGCACATTCGAGGCGTCAATCTTAGAAGAGCTCAGAATGTATTCCAGTCACATAAAAAACAAAACCCTGGGAGCCCACACCCTCACACCCACTCTGAGCTATTCAGTCCCAGTTCCCAGACAATCTATTCGACTCAGATCAGCCAGAAGCTTGTGAGGATCTAATATCAACGGATGACACAGGTGGCACAATTATAACATTGACTGTCCAGATGACCAGTCGTTGGAGCTGTATCCCACAAAAACAAAGCTGCATGTCATGCTTCTTCTTATGTTAAAGAGCATGTATATATGGCAGGGGATACCCCTGCCAAAGAAGGCTAGCCAATTGATGCCGTAAGCAAGTGAGTTGCTGTTGTATCTGTTATTTTATGTTATGTGAATTTTTATAATTCCAGATCACCCTTTGAGGGTGTTCTGGTGCTTTGCAGGTATGTGGGCAGTCCTTGGGGGCCTTATTCTGAGAGACAGGTCTTTTGCTTCTTGTGGAATTCAAGAAAGTACGAGGACGCTCTAATGTTGTATGGGAGGTCCGGCCATGCTGTAGGAGTATTCTACGAGAAGGCATGGTATGTGAGGCACATGTTAAGTGAGAGTTCGACTGAGTGAAGGTGCTTGGTGGAATTGTATGCGGCTGTACAGGTAGGCTGGACCTGTGTTATGTAGTGCTTTGTAATTGCGGATGAGGAGCTTGAACTGTTTGCACTTATGTGTGGGTACCCAGTGTAGTTCCCTTAGGAATGGTGTGATGCAAGGCCGGCATCAGACTTTGAGGACCATTCTCGTTGCTGCGTCCTAAACAGTGCAAAGTCTTTTTGTGAGTTGGTTGGTAATTCATGCGTAGAGGGTGTTCTCGTAGTCCACTCTGCTGGCGAGGACGGCTTGGGTGACAGCTTCTGAGGTGTTGCTGGTTAGCCACTTAAATATCTTTTTCAGCCTCATCAGGCCCCTGCAGTGGCGTTAACCTGGGTGGAAAAGTACAGCATGCTGCTTGTAGTAATCCCACGGTTCCTTGCTTAAGTGCTGTGGGTGGGTCCAAGATCCATAGACCACTATACTGAGTCCGACAGCGAGTTCTCTTTTTCTGAAGATCACCACTTCTGTCTTGTCCATGTTATGTTTGAGGCAGTTAAACTTCATCCAGGTGGCCACTTCGGTAATGCGCGAATTGAAGTTGTTCCTGGTGTTTCGTGGGGGACAATATCAGTTGTGTTGCATCGATGTAGGTGAATATGTAAATTGTCAGTGTAGTGTGTACATATGATGGATGCCAGTAGCGTCATGTAGATGTTGAAGAGGGACGAGCTGACTGAGGGGCTTGGTGTAGACGGTGATCTAGTTGTTTGATGTTGCTGGATAGGTGGCCGGTGAGCTCTGGTTGGATTTTGTGGAGGGCAGAAGTGCAATCCTCCTCAGATATGTTGCTCCAGTGTCGACATTTAGGGCTAGCCATGGTGGTTCTTCTGTGGTTGGGAATGTTGATTGGTGGCGCTGCCACAAACTGGTGCATAGCCAACTGTGTTGGGTTGCTGTCAAGGTATGACAGATAACACTTGTAGGACATGGGGAATTAGTAAAGCACCTTCCTAGTGCTTTCAAAAAGCCTGGAATGGAGGTCGTACACAAAGCGAAAATCATTTATAATGCGAACGTTAGGTGCTCTCTGGACACTGCAGACAGTGCCTCTAGAGAAACTAATACCAGCATTCTCCTGAGACAAGTATTTGGGTTCTGGCATTAGATGTCTGTGTGCTGGGAACACCTGTTTCTATGGTGGACTCTGTAGGAAGCTGGGTTTCTGTTGCAGTAACCAACAGCCCCCCTCCCCCTCACCCACTTTTTGCCAGACTACTGATGAACTTTGACTCAATGTGGACTGGGTCCCTGCCAGTCAGGTTCCCAGGGCCTGTGTTCTTTCCCATAACTGTACCTTGTACCCCCATTTGTCACCTCTCTGGCCAAGGGCACTGTGGCCAGGGAAGGCCTATAAGGGCTGCATCACTTATTGTGCCACCCTTAGAGGCCTGTACCTTTATACACACACACACACACACACACACACTGCCTTTGGAGGGTGCGTGTTTTGGTGCAGCACAAAGTGAAGAGTCGACATGGCACACATCCCTGTGTGCCATGCCTATAACCCACTGACCTGGCAAAGGTCAGCCACCCCTCTAGCTGGGTGCACTATACCAGTAGTGAGGGTACATGTATATAAGCCCTGTACACCTACATTATCTAGACCAATTCTTAGACATTGTAAGTGCAGTAATACCATTAAGAGTATATGGTGCTGGGAGTTTGTCATTACTAACTTCACAGCACCAGAATGGCTTTACTGAAAACTAGGAAATTTGGTATCACACTTCTCAGCACATTAAAGGTACACTGATGCCAATTTGGGATTTAATGTAAAATGCACTCAGGGGGCATCTTTGAGATGCCCCCTGAAAAACGACCAGCCTCTGGTGGGTTCCCTAACTGGTACACACCAGCATGCCTCTACGAGACATGTTTCTGGACCCTTGGAGTGGAGCCTTCGCTCCCTGAGCACAGAAACAAAGCCTTTCCTGGGCGGAGGTGTTCACACCTCCCCCACGCCAGGAAGAGCCATCTGTGGCTTGGAAGCTTCAAAGGCCTTTCCGCCTTTGTAATGCGACCCCCTCCCCAGCCTCTTCTGCTATCAGGAGCAGGCCTCCTTCCTGTCTCCCCTTCTTTTCGGCAGGGACAATTAGCCAGCTCAGAAGGTGTGCCCACATCTGCCAACCCCACCCCTCAGGTGGGGGAGGCGAGGTGAAGCCTACTCTTCACTGCCTGCCAGCTTGAGATGGCAGGCACTCTCCAATCAGGATTAGGGATTGTGCCCACTCTTACACGTGGGTTGAGCTCACCAAGGTTGTTGTCGCCCCTTAGGTCAGTAGTCCATTGGCTACTGACCTCGAGACCCCTAAAATGCCCCCTAAATACAGTATTTAGGGAGCAGTCCTGAACCAAGAAGACAGATTCCAGCAACCTACGAAGAAGAAGGACGAAAGAAGACTCCCCACAGAGGAGGCTGCAGAGAAGGACAGACCTGGCACCAGCCCTACCGTCCCGTCTGCAGTATCCAGAGACCAAAAGTCACCTTGTCCTGCAGCCAGTGATCTCCAGAAATCCCGGGAGGACTGACTGCCTTCATCTAAGACCAGATCTCCTGTGAACAGCAGCTCTGTTCAAAAGAAACTCCCAAGGCAGACTCTAAGCCTGCTGAGGACAAAGAAGCTCGACGCCTGGAACCACCACTGCACCATTCGCCTACGGCCCGAGTGGCCCCCCAGTCCAAGGGAGTCACAGCAAGTCCACCGTGGGCTGACTCCTCCAGGACTTCCCGACATCGCCTGCAGCCTCTGCACGGAGACCTCCCTCCCCCAACCACGAGTGGCTTGGTAAGGTGTGGGTGGCAAAAGACACCCTTGCATCCAGCCGCCCTGCGCCATGGAGAAGAAAACCCGTGGTGCATCTACACCCCTGAGCCCTCCAACATAAGCTGACATCTGAACTATGTCTTGGAACTCATAGCAAATGTATCAAGATTTAAAGGCATCTTAATTGTTCGTTCACTTTTTAAAATTATAATAACTCCTGTTCTTTGTCAGCTGGAGTCTCTGGCCAGACCAGGCCAGTAGTCCCTAAAAATAGTTTGCCCTGATAACATCTGACTCTCCATAGTGAGTATGCAAGTAGATTTTTTGAGGCCGGCTCTGAGTTGCCCTCTGTGTGTGTGTGTGTGTGTCTTAATAAATCTATTACTGGCATCAGTTAGGAGTTATTAAGATAAGGTGTTTGATACCAAACACCAAAGGTTTCAGTGAAGGCATCGTGTATCTTGGGAACTCATGATGACCAGTGCCTAGTACTTATAGTTAAGATAGCTTCCCTGTTCACTTGTACCATCTAGTAATTGAACTAGACAGCACCAGGGCATATTTGCTCATGCAGATATGTCCACACATGTAATATAATGCACCCTGTCTTAGGGCTGTAAGGCTTGCTGTAGGGGTGACATACATATATTAAAAGCAAAAGAAGGGGACTAGAGGGGCTTTTACTGCTCAAAGGGGAGCAGAAGGTCCAGCATAAAGGAGTGCCCGTGTAAACGTTAGATCAAAAGGAAATTATGCTGTTCCTCATGGGTCGGAATTTAAACAGTCACAAGAGACACAGATCCCATACTTCCAATGATGTGGAAATATATTGGGAATCCAAAATCTTGGATAGTAATGCCCTCACACACCCTTGCAGGTGTCATGCTTCATCATCTGGGCTGCTCCTCGTCGGGTCGGCGGTGCAATACCCGACGGGCTCCCTAAAATTAGGGGCTCTTTGGCGGAGATCTTTTTATCCAATAGCCGTATGATGATGTGCGGGTATGGGGCCAATACTGTGTAGATGAAGTGAGATAAAATAGGGTTGGGAGTGCCGAAGTAAGAGTTTTATTCTGGGGGTCTCCTACCCTAATTAAAAATATAAGAGCAAGGCACTAATCTGAGTATGATGTCTCATATAGTGTGTTCCCTTGTTCTAACAAGTGTGGGTCGACATGTTTCTCACTAATGGAAGAGTATCCGAGCGATTCTTCAGGACCAGATAATGGATGATTATCTACACATGATTTTCGTGGTAATGTTATTTACTCACTGTTAAAATGCTTCTAGGCTAATGTGTCTGGATCTACCTATATAGGGAGAAAAAAAGGTTTTTTAAAGAAATTTCTTTTAAGACAATAGCAAATGATCAGCCTAGATACCATCTCAGAGTGACTCTAATTCCTAATTAATAGCACACGTGTCGTGAAAGTTATGGTGCTAAAAACAACAATAAAAGTGAACAGGTGGTAAAACTCCACAGTGAGCTAAAGTGACTCTAAGCCCCTGTGTGGCAGCAAGGGATAGTAAAGGGTACTCACCCTAATCAGTAAAATCCCCAGGCATCATCTGTACCCGGTGGTTTGTGCATAGCGCAATGCTCCTAAAGCAATGAGGCTAAAAAAGCAGATAGAACCACTGACTAACATTTTAAACACCGATGTTATCAACACAGTTGGTCATTGGAGATGTGAAGAAAAATAAAAGCGTTAGCATTCTCACTTGTCATGTCAGTAGTCTTACTCATGAATACCAGCAGAAAAGGTAAAATGTATAGGCTATCTGAGGAAAGTATAGCGTAAAGGAGCAGCAATGGTTAGTGGCACCTTATTTATTCAAAGCGGTAAAGGAAGAAACATTAAAAAACGCCATTGACGCTGGTGTTACCAATCCAAAATGTTTTTGGAGATATAAAGAGACATGGAAAAAACATTTGGAAAAAACAAATGTCTCATTCGAAATTCCAATGATCTTACTCGTGAAGTACAAGGAAAAGATTTGTAATGTTACAGCTGTCCAATGTAAGTGTAGCATGTTCGAGGAACAACAAGGGGAGAGGGGCTAGGTTTCCTAGCGTGTTGTTAAAACTTGGTTGCTAAATCTAGGAAGTCAGGGCTTTCCTAGGACTGTAAAGACACACTCTGATCGGGTAAGGAAAGGACGACTAAGTGGATTAAAAAGGAGCGCCGGCTTCGGAAAAAAAAAACAATAGTCAGTAGTACCGGGAACAGAGGTACAAAAATCGCCATGGGTTACTTACAGAGGTTTCTCGTTACGCTGGCTTGACGACCTTCCCTGTCCACCGGGTCCGGGAGGTGTACGAGTCAGTCCCTCCTTAGTTTTTCAATGCTCATAGTACCACGTGTCGATAGGTGTGGTATAGCATGCCTGGGTTGTTGTAAGGCTCAAGAGAAGTAATAGCAGCGGCCATCTTGTGATGGCGAAAAGTACGTGGAAAGCAAGGGATGACCTTGATTATTGATGTTGGTACTAATATATTAGTGGTGTTGGTGATATCGTATACCAATATGGAGTGGTTTAATTTGACAACGAAATATAAAAAATATATATATATAAAGCGCCAGTAATCCCAGGAAAGAATTTTAGATCTCTGGGATAAGAACAGGAGTTATTCTGTGAAACATGATCATCCTGCTCATCGGTGTGATCAATTCAGTTAGTTGATAAGAGTATGTAGAACAACTAATGATTGGAGTAAATACCGCTGTATAAAAGATGCAAAATTAACGTAGTAGTGGAATAACAGCAGAGACCAAGCCCTGACGTTCAATGGAGTAATTTAAAGTAATTTAAACCAAGGCAAGGTGGAAGAATAGAGTAAATGCAACTTTTTAGATTTTAATGGAGCTCCAAGGGATATCATCATTCAACCCTCTGACATCTGAGGATAGACGGTGTATCCATCTTTGTTCCTTAGTGAATAACTGCAATTTAGATGAGTTCTGTGATGCTTCCAAAACTACCCACTTCAGGGAGTCGGGAGAGTGAGCTTTTTCCAAAACGTGAAGGCACATTTTGGTGTTACTTTTGCGGCAGCGGAAGTTGCTGCGGTGTTCTGAAATGCGGACTTTAATTGGGCGAGTGGTCATGCCCACATAGTGAAGACCACAGAGACAAGTCAGTAAATAAATACAATTCGAGGTATTGCAGTTTGTGTGTGTTCTCATTTCCCAAGTGAACGTCTCATTCAAGGTAATCGTTTTGTGTATAGAGGTGAAGGCACAGGCCGTGCAAGTACCACAGGGATAGTGGCCAACAACAGGTGGTAATTGCCAAAGTGTCCCCTGCCTGTTGGTGACTTTTTGTTTAGGTCTGGTGTTAATCAGTATGTCTTTGAGGTTTCTTGAGCGTTCAGTATGCTCCAGTGTTTCCTTAATACCTTGGTGAGTTTGTTCGAAATGGGTGTAAAGGTTGTGACGCAAGTGAGTGTTTCTTGCTCAATCACCCCTTTGTCCCTAGGTTCTAAAAGAGCCTCTCTGTTGTTGTTGCGTGCTCGTTTGCGGGCAAGTGAAATACTCCTTGGTGGATAGTCTCTTAATGTCAAGTTCCTAGTCAGTGTTTCGGATTCAGTCTTATATTCATTAACTGTGCTACAGTTCCTTCTTATCCTTAAAAATTGGCCAAAGGGCAGATTTTCTTTAAGAGCTTTTGGGTGGTAGCTGTTGTAATGAAGTAAACTGTTCCGATCCGTACTTTTTCTGTACATGGTGGTAGCTAAATGTCCTCCCTCTATTTTAATTGTGAGGTCTAAGAATGCTATCTCTATAGGTGAAGAAGTAATAGTGAACTTCAGAAAGGGATTGAGACTATTAATCCTAGCAAAAAAGTCTCTGTAGGTCTCTGAACTACCTTTCCAAAAAATAAAAATATCATCAATGAAACGTTTCCATATCAAAATATTCTCATTGTATGGATTAGAATCATGATGAATGTGTTGTTTCTCAAAGGCTGCCATGTAAAGGCAGGCCAGACTAGGAGCAAAGGTACTCCCCATGGAAGTACCTTGGGTCTGGTGGTAAATTTGGCCCTTAAATTCAAAGAAATTTTCAGTTAGCGCCAAAGTGGCACACTCCATAACAAAGGAGGGAGGTGTCAAAGATTCCCAAGTGGCAGCATGTAAGACCTCCTCAATGACCTCAAGGGTAGCCCTCTGTGGGATGTTGGTATAGAGGGCCTCCACATCGAGGGTCACGAGGAAGTCGATCTCCTGTGCTCTGGGGAACTGTTCAAGTAAACGTAGAACATCAGTGGTGTCCTGTAAGTAAGAGGGTATCAGTTTGACCAGAGGTTGTAAGAAGTGGTCACAAAACTGTGATAGTGGTTCTAAAACCGAGTCAATTCCAGAGACAATTGGTCTCCCTGGCACTGGAGTTGTCCCCTTATGAATCTTTGGAAGGATGTAAAAGTAAGGGGTCTTAGGGTCCTTTTTAATAAGGAACATGGCCTCCTTTTTGCTCAACCATCCTTGATTTTCAGCTGAATCTACCATGCCTGTGATGATGCTAGTAAAGTGTTTGGTAGGGTTATCGGCAATAGGAGTATAGTAATTCCTGTTGCTTAATTGCCTAAGGCACTCAGTGTCATAGTCATTGGTGGCCATTATCACTGTAGCTCCACCCTTGTCCGCTTGTTTAATTATGATATTAGGGTCATTGGCTAAGGATTCTATTGCCTGTAATTCTCGTTTCGGCATATTATTGAAAGGTTTCGAGATGGCCAGGGCATTCACCTCTTTGAGGACAGCTTGCTCATAGGTAATCACTTCGTTAGGTATCATCCCATTGTTAGGGGTGAAGGTAGATGGATTATGTAAACCTGAGTCGTCGTCCTCTAGGTGCTCTTTGCCATCGAAGAATGCTTTGAGGCGTACTTTGCGAAAAAAACGATGTAATTCGCATGTTTGTTTGAAGAGGTCAACTCGTGGTGTTGGGACAAAGCCAAGCCTTTCTCTAGTGCTTCTTCTTCCATTCTATTAAGTATTCTAGGAGACAAATTGACCACTAGGGTCTTTTTTGGTTGTTCGTGTGGCTCCGGGTCTCGTAGACCCTCTGTTGTGGATCCTCCCATTGGACCCGTTTTGCTTGCTGATTGCCTCTTTTTCGCCCTCGCCCTCTGCCCCAACCTCTGCCTAAAAAAGGCTGGTTCATGACCGGGGGTGCAAATTGGGGTGGGCCATGTGGAAAAAGAGGGTATTGCCAAAATGAAGGTCCCTGGTATTGTGGCGGTGGGGGAAAGGTGTTGTACCCTTGTCTCCCGCCTCTTCTAAATTGGTTTGGTTGCCAATTGTCTCCACTTGATTCGCTGTTACTCGAAGACCCTCTCCTGGTCGAATTTGAGCTAGTGTCAGAGAGGTAGCCTGTACCAGACGGTATGAAATCCGCCTTGAGGTATGGGTATACCTTTTCCTTATCAAAGCGTTTGATATCTTTTTGCAGTTTGGTAACTTTCTGCTTCATAAGATATTCTCGATGTTCTGCAATTTCATTATTAAGTTCTGATAGTCTGGTCTTAAAGCTAGGGCCGGGTGCAGCGCTCTTAAGACTACTTTCCGCCGTTTGGATACGGGTCAATAGATCATCGGCCAGTCTCTTCGCTGTATTGATAATCAAAATCAAGAGGTCCCTAGTACATTTCCAAGAGAAAAGAATTTAATTGTTAACCACCCAATTTCAAATTTCTTCAGATTAACAGAACGTTTTAATATTTTCACTTGCACATTTTACTTCTTTATGTATGTACACTTTATTAATCAGTTAATATTATTTATTTTCGAAGCAGTCGTCGACCCACTGAGTAGGTTTTGAGGACCCCCAGGGTTCCCCCGACCACAGGTTTAATAACCATTGCTCTAGGAAGCCAAAATCCTACTACAGATGTAAATGATTTACCACTCTTGTTGCAACATTCGTAAGTAACGCTTAGAGGCCTTGATGCAGGATATCATCTATTATTTAAAACATTGGCAATAAAGGTACACCTAGTCGCTGTAGCAGCATACCTACAAAATAGAGACCGCAGACAATCTTCGATACCTATGGGTAAGGCTTTCTGGAGGGCCTTAAAAGGATGCCAGCAGGCCCTTCATGGGACCTCAGCATTATTCTTGCACAGTTCAAGAGGCCTCCATTTGAGCAGTTGCACTCTTACCACTTTCCTCCGTAGCGTTTGTGAACAATAAGCACTAATGGCAAAGGAGCCATTCATTCAAGTGCACAAAGAGTGGGTTGTCCTTAGAAAGCACCGTTGTTTTCTGCCTAAGGGCGTGTCCTGGTTCCATTGACGAACCAGGTTTTTTCACCCAACATCAGTCTGTTGCTGACATAGCCTTGACCACTTTAGATGTTAAGAGCCCTTATTTATGACATTGATCATATTCTATCCTTTAGGAACCCAGCATAGATTCCTCTCCTGGTCCATTGCCTTCTTTCCTTACACGGGTGTGTACGCCTCCTCAGTGTCTTTTGGCAAAGGTGAATCCAGTTTTGGCTGAAAGGGCAGTACATGGGAAAGTATGTAACATTTGAAAGTTCAAATGCACCTACAGTCCTGGAGGAGCCTCTTCTTGTTGCTGATGCCAAATGTGTGTGGGCTTTCTGCCTTGCCCAAATGAGGCAGTTTGTTTCTGACCCAGCTGTGATGTATATCCTCCTCCGTCTGAAGGCTCCTCCTTTTCCCCTAGTCAGGGGAGTTGGCCACAACCCAGGACATGCAGGAGGGATGGTCTTCATAAATGCAGGGAAACCTACTCTAAAACAGAGGGAATTATCTTGAGACTTATCTCCAAACTCCTCCTAAAAGACCAGGTTTCAGAAGGGGCATATGTAGAGTGCATGTGCAGTATGATGGCCAACTCTAGCCCAGCCAAAAGGAGATCACCATCTTGTGAAGCCCACAAATACAGGATTTAGTATATCCCTGCTGTAGTGAGTCCTTTATTAACTTGCACGTCCCCAAACATACGACCAATATCTTTCACACATCTCCCAAACATGTGAAGGCCAAATGCCTCCACTTATGAACTCTGAGCTAATTGTTTACAGGGTATTGCTGAAAGGCAGTCTTCCTCAGGTGTAGTAGAAGTAAAAAAAACTTTGTCCCTGCCCGTAATGGTGCTACCCCATTTTCAGTCACTGCTTAGCTTGGGCCGTGGGGATAAATCCACTCTCACTCAGAATGAGGGTTCACTTCGGGTATCCCCCCTGACATAAGAGCAAACCTAAATCGTGCATGTGGAACTTCTCCACCGGACTAGTTCACTGAGCTCAGTGGGGGAAAAAAACAAGAATGTTCATAAAACATATTAGGGCAGGGTGGCACAGCTCCAGGGCGTTTGTGACAACATTACTAAAAAAGACAAATGTGTTTGTAGCTCAAGTGAATCAAAAGGTGTTAACATCACCCCACTCTGGGTGCAAACTTGCACACGACACATGCACAAATGAGCTGTTATCATTCTGTGTACTGTTTGTTATATTCGAGTATTTTAACACATAGCCTTGCATTGATTGCATAAACATACCCAGATAAAGTACTTAGGGAAGGGATTTTGCCTGAAGTAAGACAGGTCGAAAGAAGGATTCCTTCTTTGGGGTTTGATGTCTCTAAAGTATCTCATGCTTGGAAATATGCATAATAAATCTGAAATGAACTATAATGAGCTGCAGGGTTATAACTTAATGGGAAGATGTGCTTCCTGAGGCCCAATAGGGTGTACACAGAGTAAACCGAATCGAGGCAGTGCAGCTCATCATGTATCAGTGGCAAGGGCTAACATAAATGGTCTGTAATGGAACAGAGGGAATTCTATGCCTGATCTTTGTCTGCGTGTACAAATTATCTAACACTTGTTGTATTTGTGCTCAAGAGCCTAGAGGCAATATTGTAACATTGTGCAACAGGTGTGAATGAGCTGAGTTTGTTGTATCAGATACCGCAGCTCAGGGTGCATGAACAGGCCACGGCTGAGGAATTGTCTGTTTGCGGTTGGTTGATTTGCTGCCTGAGGCAGTGTAGCTCATGGTGTCTGATGAGGCCAAGGCCGGGGAGTTAAATTACGCACTCCACAGCCTGATAGTCTCTGTAGGCTAATAATAGATGCTGATGCTTGTATGTTATAGCAGACAGTGCAGCCCATGACCCCTCATGGACAGTGTCTGAGGTGTGTGCTTGTAGCTGGGGTTTGTTCTTTACCGGACAGTGCAGTGAATGACACCTCATGGACAGTGCTTGATGTGTGTGTGCTGGTAGCTGGGGTTTGTTGTACTGGATAGTGCAGTTCAGGACCCCTCACGGACAGTGTCAGAGGTCTGTGTTTGTAGCTGGGGTGTGTTCTGGACAGTGCAGCTCATGACACCTCACGGACAGTGTCTGAGGTGTGTGTGTGCTTGTAGCTGAGGTTTGTCGTTCCGTACAGTGTAGCTCATGACTCCTCACAGGCAGTGTCTGGGGTATGTGTGCCGGTAGCTGAGGTTTGTTGCGGACAGTGAAGCTTATGTCACCTCACGCCAGTGTCTGAGGTGTATGTGCTTGTAGTTGAGGTTTGTTGTTCCGTACAGTCCAGCTCATGACACCTCACAGGCAGTGTCTGAGGTATGTTGTAGGAAAGTGAGTTTCTGTTGCAGTAACCCCCTCACTTTTTGCCAGACTACTGATGCACTTTGACTTGATGTGCCCTGGGTCCCTGCCAATCAGGTTCACAGGGCCTGTGTTCTTTCCCCAAACCTAACCCATTTGGCATCTCTGGCCACAGGTCAGCCCCTGGTAAATGGTACCACAGGTACCCAGGGCTCTGTGACCAGGGAAGACCTCTAAGGGCTGCAGCACTTATTGTGCCATCCTTCGAGGCCCTGTACCTTTACACACACACACTACCTTTGCAGGCTGCTTGTTTTGGTGCAGAACAAAGTGAAGAGTCGACATAGCACACATCCCTGTGTGCCATGCCTACAACCCAACAACCCACTGCCCTGGCATAGATTAGTCACCCCTCTAGCTGGGTGCCCTATACCAGTGGTGAGGGTGCAGGTGCATGAGCCCTGTACCCCTACAATGTCTAAGTCCATTCTTAGACATTGTAAGTGCAGTACTGCCATTAAGAGTATATGGTGGTGGGAGCTTGTCATTACGAACTCCACAGCACCACAATGGCTACACTGAAAACTGAGAAGTTTGGTATCAAACTTCTCTGCACATTAAACCCATTTAAATGGGATTTAAAGAAAAATGCACACAGAGGGCATCTTAGAGATGCCCCCTGAAAAACTACCATCCTCTGGTGGGTTCCCTGACTGGTATACACCAGCCTGTCACCTCGAGACATGTATCTGATAGAGACCACAAGCCGCAGATTCCTTAACATAGAATTATCCCCAGGCGTGAGACTGGACCCGGAAAACTTTCTTGCCCAGCATCTCTGCACGCCGGGGGGGGGGGGCGGTACCACGCGACTCCGCCCTGACGTCATCCGTGGGCGCCCCATCCCGGCGAGCTGATGTCAGTTTTTCTTCTTTTCCGTGTGCAACGCGGATCCGGATCGTGTTCCTGGCCTGTTTCCAGGCCTTCATTTTACGCTTAGCGTTTTCTTGGGTACAGTGTGCGAATGCCTTCGGGCTTCAAGACGTGCTCGTCTTGTGCGCGCCAGATGTCGGCGACGGATCCTCACCCCATCTGTATGTGGTGCTTGGGGGAGCACCACGACTCCACGGACTGCGAAATGAAGCTGAAGTCCCGGCGGGAGTTCCGGATAAAACACCTTTCGACCCGCATGTCCAGGTCGGCGTCGTCGCTGCGTCCGTCCCCTGCTGAGGGCTTCAAGAACCGCCGCATCTGAAAGAAACACGTTAGTTAGATTCCTCACCTTAGAATATCCCCAGGCGTCAGACTGGATCCGGAAGATTTTTCGTCAGCAATACCCCTTGCGCGTCGCTAGGCTTCGTCTGCGGCTCCGCGTCCATCGTCGGCGTCGTGCGCCGGAATGACGTCGTCGGAGTACTTAGACGCCGTCCTCGCGCGCTGACGTCAGTTCTTCTTTTTTCCGCGCCAGTAATCGCAGATCCGGGAGAGCTACCCCTTTAGTCACTTTTTGACTAACTTTTTTTCGATCCTTTTTGATCTTGTCTCGACTCCGGTGCCGGTAGGATGCCTGGTTTTAAAGCCTGTGCTGACTGCAACCGCTTGATGTCGGTTACGGACCATCACCGCCGGTGCCTTTACTGCTTGGGCCTCGACCACGACGCGGAGTCGTGTTCGGTCTGCAAGGCCCTGACCTCGAAGGCTAGACGGGAGCGGTCCCGTTAGCTTCTCGAGCTTCGCCACTCGGCTCCGCGCCCCTCTCGATCCCGGTCCAGGAGGAGGTCCAAGGATCGGTCGCGGAGCCGCAGCCGACGTCATCATCGCTCGTCTGGCTCCAAGTCTTCAGGTAAGTTGAAGCACTCCAAGAAGTCCAAGAGGCGACACCGCTCTTCGGACTCCCCTCGCCGGTCGCGCGACTCGGCCGAGGGTCAGGGTGGTTCCACCCCTGCAGCTCCAGCGGAGCCGCAGGCGCCGCGCAAGTCCCCATACCCGCCGGTCCCTGGGACTGACGCGACGCCGGCGGAAGTCAGTGCCTTCCTCTCGGCCATGAGGAACCTGGCTCCGCCGTCGACACCCGCTGGCACGCCTTCGGGCCCCGCGGACCCAACTGGGCAACCTTGCCTGCCGGCGGCCCCGGCGCCGTCGACGGCTCCGGCCTCGACGCCGCAAGTGCCCGAGGGACCCGTTCCCGAGTCCCCGCCGACGCCGGTCGACCTCGTCACGCCTCCTCCGCCGGCGTCGACACCGGTACCACCTCCGACGCCGACTCCGCTCGGCGTCGAGCCCCAGTTCAGCCCCGCTCCGGGCCCGGCGCCGTTACAGCGTCGATGGACGCCGCGTTCGGCGCCGCTGGAGACACATTATGTCTATCGCCCGGCTCCGATCCTTCCTCCTGCATACCAGTAATCGGATGATGGGGGCGAATGGGAGGGATCCGAGGATCCTATGGCCGTTCAGGCTCAACTGTCACAGGACTGGGCAGATGAACTGGGGGAGGCCAGTGGTCTGGATACCTCTACAGACACTGGATTCATCTCTCCTCCGACTGTGGCTTCGGAGGAGGGTGCTGCTTTCTCTGTGGTGCTGCGCAAGGCGGCCGCAGCCCTTGGGCTCGAGCTACCTGCCGTGGCTGTGAGGACTAACGTCCTCACTGAGGTGCTTCAGTCTGCAGCAAGCTCCACTGAGCCTCTGCTGCCATTCAATGAGGCCCTCACTGACGTTCTGCAGGGCACCTGGTCCAATCCCTCCACAGTTCCTCCTGTGGACAGGAACGTCGCCAGGCGCCACCGCCCTGCTCCGGGCGACCCCAGTTTTCTGTCCCAACACCCTACCCCGAGAGCCTGGTTATCCAGGCCTCTACCTCCCAATCCTCCTTCCCGACCACTCCGCCGGACCGGGATTCCAAGAGACTGGAACAGTTCGGCAAAAAGCTGTTCTCCTCCCTTAGTTTGGGCCTGCGGTCTTTGAACACCGCCTGTCTTTTGGACCGTTATTCCCACTCTCTGTGGGATACGGTGGAGGACGTGCTGCCCCTGTGTCCGGAGGAGGTCCAGACACGACTTACCCAGGCTCTGGCCGATGGGAGGGATGCAGCGCGACATGCTATGCGATGTGGGCTTGACACTACGGACTCGCTGGGTAGGGCAATTTCTACCTCAGTGGCGCTTAGACGTCACGCCTGGCTGCGGTCCACGTCCTTTTCGGGCGATGTCCAGAGCACCCTCATGGACATGCCCTTTGATGGCACTCGCCTTTTCGGCGAGAAAGCGGACAGTGCACTGAATCGCTTTAAGGACTCCCGGGCTACGGCCAAGTCCTTGGGCCTCTCGGCCCCGCGGTCGCAAACTTCCGCCTCTTTCGTGGCCAAGGAAGGGGTGCCTCCTCACGTACGCCTAGCCACCAGCCGCAGAACCAACCTGCGCGCGGTCGCGGACGTGGTTTCCGCCGAGGCGGTTCTGGAGGACGACGCGATCAGCCCACATCCACCCCGGCAGCATCCGCCTCAAAGCCTTCCTAGTCCGAGCTTTCAGGCCCATTCCACGCCAGTGGGCGGCAGAGTTCGCCATCACCTGCTCCACTGGCGATCCATCACATCGGACAGGTGGGTGCTGCAAATCGTCCAAAGGGGCTACTCCCTCCCCTTCGAGACGACCCCTCCAGCCATGCCACCGCAGCACCACCGTATCTCGGGGGATCATTTGAATCTTCTCCACGAGGAAGTTTCGGCCCTCTTGGGCAAGGGGGCCGTCGAGCGCGTTCCGAGCCCAGAAGTAGGTCGTGGTTGTTATTCCCACTACTTTCTGGTTCCCAAGAAGGGCAAAGGGGGCCTACGCCCTATCTTGGACCTCCGGAACGTCAATGCCTTCCTCCGGAAGGAAAGGTTCAAGATGTTAACTTTGGCTCAGGTTCTAGCTGCCCTAGACCCTGGAGACTGGATGGTAGCGTTGGACTTGCAGGACGCATATTTCCACATCCCCGTCCTGCCGGCCCACCGGTGTTACCTGCGGTTCATGGTGAACCAAGAGCACTTTCAGTTTACCGTGCTCCCCTACGGCCTCACCAGTGCCCCTCGGGTGTTCACGAAAGTGATGGCGGTGGTCGCAGCTCATCTGCGCAGATCAGGGGTTCCAGTCTTCCCCTATCTCGACGACTGGTTGTTGAAGGCAGGCTCGCCCCAGACAGTCGTCTCCCACCTCCAGACTACGGCGGATCTCCTGCATTTGCTGGGATTTTCCATCAACGTGCCGAAGTCACACCTGAGTCCCTCTCAGAAGCTCCTCTTCATCGGAGCGGTTCTCGATTCGGCGCAGTTCTGGGTCTATCCACCGGAACAGCGGGTCCGGGATATTCAGGCCCTGATTCCCATCTTTCGGCCTCTATCCTGGATTTCGGTCAGGCTAGTGTTGCGGCTTCTGGGGCTGATGGCCTCCTGCATCCTACTAGTGCATCACGCCAGGCGGCGCATGCGGGCTCTGCAGTGGGACCTGAAGTTTCAGTGGGCCCAGCATCACGGCAACCTGTCCGACCATGTCTTGATCTCGGAGGGCACTGCACAGCAGTTGCAGTGGTGGCTCACGGACCGCGATTGGGTCAAGGGCAAGAGCCTCTCCCTTCCCCAACCGGAGCATGTCGTAGTGACGGATGCGTCCCTCCTGGGATGGGGTGGCCATATGGGAGAGGCGGAGATCAGAGGCCTCTGGTCTCCGGCGGAGTCTCGTCTCCACATCAACCTGTTGGAGTTGAGAGCGATCCGACTTGCACTGAAAGCCTTCCTTCCCTCTATCAGGGGAAGTGTCGTGCAGGTGTTCACGGACAACACCACCGCCATGTGGTATTGCAACAAACAGGGTGGGGTGGGGTCGTGGACCCTTTGTCAGGAGGCTCTGCGCCTCTGGACGTGGCTGGAACACCAGGGCGTCACCCTAGTGGTTCAACATCTGGCGGGCTCTCTGAACGCCAGAGCAGACGAACTCAGCCGCCGGTGCATGATGGATCACGAATGGCGTCTGAACTCCGAAGTGGCGCAAGGTCTCTTTCAGCAGTGGGGAGAGCCTTGGTTAGATCTATTCGCCACCGAAGATAACGCGCAATGTCAGCAGTTCTGCGCGTTGCCATTTCCAAGGCGGCACTCGCTCGGCGACGCTTTTCGTCACGAGTGGAGTTGCGGTCTGTTGTACGCCTTTCCGCCTATACCACTTCTGCCCAGAGTGCTGAAGAAGATCAGGCACGACCGGGCCCAAGTCATCTTGGTGGCTCCGGAAGGTACTGGTATCCCGAGCTACTCAGTATGTTGACCGATCCTCCGATACGTCTGCCCCTTCGGGAGGATCTTCTGTCGCAGCAGCAGGGGACGGTCCTCCACCCGAACCTGTCCAGCCTCCACCTCCATGCGTGGAGATTGAGCGGCGGCAGTTGATGCCATTTGACTTGCCTCCTGAAGTCTGTGATATCATTCTGGCAGCCAGGCGTCCCTCCACAAAGACGGTATACGCCTGCCGGTGGAACAAATTTGTGGCATGGTGCACAGCAAAGGCTGTGGATCCCCTTTCCGCCCCTCTTTCTGAGGTTCTACTGTTTCTTCTTTCTTTGGCCCGGCAGGGCTCTGCCCTGGGCACCCTGAAAGGTTATCTTGCTGCCATCTCTGCCTTCTTGCGGCTTCCTGATCAGCCTTCTCTTTTCAAGTCCCCTGTAGTTATACGCTTTCTAAAGGGCATTACTCACACGTTCCCTCCTGTGCCTTTTGTAATGCCTCAGTGGGACTTGAATCTTGTTCTCACATTTCTAATGTGCGCTCCCTTTGAGCCTCTTCATAATTGTCCTCTTCGTCTGCTGACGCTTAAGACTGCTTTTCTGGTAGCCATCACCTCGGCTAGACGGGTGAGTGAGCTCCAGGCTTTATCTTCAAAGCCTCCTTTTCTCTCTGTTCATCCGGACAAGGTTGTCCTTCGGCCTCGTCCCTCCTTTCTTTCGAAAGTGGTGACTCCATTTCATCTTGGGCAGTCTGTCACCTTGCCCACCTTCTTTCCGCCTCCGCATCCTTCCAAAGAGGAAGAGAGGCTCCACCGTCTGGACCCAAAACGTGCGCTCTCCTTTTATCTGGACCGCACAAAGCAGTTCCGGGTGGACGACCAACTTTTCGTTGGATACGTGGGTGCTAAGAAGGGGAAAGCTGTGCACAAACGGACCATCTCTCGGTGGGTCGTTTTGTGCATCAAAATTTGTTATTCCTTGGCAAAAAAGGACCCTCCTGTTGGGCTGCGCGCCCATTCTACTCGGGCCACAGCGGCTACTACTGCTTTGGGACGGGGTGTCCCTTTGCAGGACATCTTGACAGCCAAGTCCGGAGGGATGGCTTCTTTGGCCGTTCTGTCCTCCAGGACTTTCTGGTGTGATCTTGGTTCGCAGACCCACCACCGGGGATGGTATTGCTTGGGTATCTATTCTAAGGTGAGGAATCTAACTAACGTGTTTCTTTCAGATGAACAAGTTACTTACCTTCGGTAACGATGTATCTGTAAGAAACATTAGTTAGTTAGATTCCTCACCGACCCACCCATCCTCCCCGTTCTGCGAACTGACATCTAGGGTTAAGGTTATCCTTTTCAAGCCCCTAGATTTTTTTTGGCACCAGTGTCTGTCTTTGCATGGCTCTGCGTTCCTGGTGCGGAAAGCTATGTACAAGAACTGACGTCAGCGCGCGAGGGCGGCGTCTAAGTACTCCGACGATGTCATTCCGGCGCATGACGCCGACGACGGATGCGGAGCCGCAGACGACGCCTAGCGACGCGCAAGGGGTATTGCTGACGAAAAATCTTCCGGATCCAGTCTGACGCCTGGGGATATTCTAACTAACTTACAGATACATCGTTACCGAAGGTAAGTAACTTGTTCTTCCGTCTCCGACATTGTCTCTCTCCACGGCTGCAAGGGCGTTGCTCACCTGTTGGTAAGTGTCGCAGTTTGTCCCCGGCCTGTTGGGGGTGTGGGTTCTCTGTGGGTGGTGCGGCCCTGCGCGTCATCACCCTATCCGCCGTTCCCCGACCATAGCCCTGATGGAGGCCTATGCGGCGGCCTTGCAGGCCTCTTTGGCTCTTCCCTTTTCTCTTTCTCTTCCTGGGACGTCTGCGGATCCCTTGCCACGTGCGGGGACTCCTGCGGTGTCGCCGGCGGTTCCGGCTCCAGCGCCGACTGGTTCGGATCCAGGTTTGGAGGATGTGGTGCTGTCGGGGTGCGACCCTAAGGGGTTCCCTCCTTCCCACCACGGCACCTCCGTGGGGGTCCCTGTAGTGTCGCGGAAGGTAGCTGGGGCTCGGGCGTGTCCTCGAGTCCCCCTCGGTCCTCTGGGCAGTCGGCGGCCTTGTCCGAGGCCGAGGTGACACCGCTCAGGTGACGGCGGCTGCTGGTCCTGGCGGTGCCGCAGGGGCCGGCTAGGGGTCGGCGCGTGTCCCCGGGCCCCCCTCGTCCCTTCACGCAGGCGGCTGCCTCGTCGGAGGTCGAGTCGATGCCTTTTCGGCGCCGGTCCTTAGCCGCCCCGGCTCCGACCCAGCCCCGGTCCCCCGTGCCGCGCGTTGTGGCGGAGATCATTCCGGCGTCCCCTTTGGCGCTGGTCGACCTTGACCTGACACCGGTGGCGGACTCTACGCCGCTGGTCCAACGTCGTGTCGTTGATTCGTTTCGGACACCCCCTCTTCTCCAGAGGTTTGGCAGCTGTTTGTTTCATCTTCTCCGGAGACGGGTCACCGCGTCGTGGCTTTTTCCCCGGCATCTTCTAAGGACGCCTCTTCGCCGTTGCTGCTCCCGCAGTCTTCGCCGGAGGCGCCTCAGGTTCCCCATTCATCGGTACACCCTCCCCCATTTCGGGCTTGGCCTTTCCTTCCTCCGGTTTGGCTGGGGGACGGTCGCCTTAGCTTGCAGCCGTCGCCCACGGAGGAACTGCTTTCCCCGCCGCGGGGTGTTTCCACAGCTGCGGGCATCTTGCGCATGGGCGATCCAGCTGCCCATTTACCTACGGATCATCTGCTGGAGGTTCTTCACCAGGGCTCTGGTGGACGGGAGCTGCTTCTTCCCTTCGAGGCTGCGCTCCACAATTCTCTTTTGGGGGCCTGGGGGCGTCCTGCCACGGGGCACCCGGTGCCCCAGCCTCTTCTGCACCGCCACCGTCCTGTTCCGCATGATCCTGTCTCTCTTTCCCTCCACCCTTCTACCAGGGGCCCTCTTTCACAGACTGCCTTTCACTCCTTGCCATCTGTGTTGTCTCCCCCTTCGCGGAGGCCCGCTGGTTGGATTCCTGGGGGGGCAACATCTTCGCCTCCTCCAGTGCTGCTTTGTGAGCCCTAAACACTCTTTGTATATTAGCCAGAGCCACCTCTTGCTTATGGGACTCGGCGGAGTCCCTTCAGTCTTCTGCTTCTCAGGAGGGTGCCTGCATTGATCTGCGGCACCATGTGTTGGATGGCCGAGAGCTGGTGGAGTATATTCTTCGCTCGGCTCTGGATGTTTCGGAGGAGCTTGGTCGTACCATGGCTACTTCGGTGGCCCTTCGTCGCCATGCCTGGCTACGGGATAGTGTTTTCCCTGAGAACGTTAGAGAACGGCTGGTTGACCTCCCCTTTGATGGCGCCCTGTTGTTCCACGCCCCTGCGGATTCTGCCATTCAGAAGTTTCTTGCGGGGCTTTGCCCTCCTCCTCCTCCTCCTTCTCCTCCCCCCCAGTGACCTGACTGATGGTCTGTGTTTTGGGAGGTGCTCTCACGTTGTTTTCCTGGGGCCTTGTAACGGATAGATCAGGTTGTGTGTTTTGTCTGGTTTATGTGCCTTGGGGGTTCTTTTGTGGGGCCCTTGGTGCTGTTGGCTGCTGGTCTGGCCCTTTTGTTGTCTTGTGGTTTTGGCTGCTGGTGAGCCCGGTAGGCCCTAGATTAGCCCTTCTGTCTCTTCTTTATTGGCTGCTTCATAAGCCGTCTGCGGGTATTTTCTGCAGGTCTTTATGTTTTGTCCTCTGCTGCGGAAACTTTTTCCTAAGAGGTGTTCCCATGGTTCTTGGGACGTAACCTACCCTATGTGGGGTATTTGTAGCTATTACATAGCTCTGTCATGTGCTTGGGGGGGTGTGGTCACCCTTTCGGGTTCCTTGCTCTGGCGTCACGGTATGTCGCAGGTGCGATCTTCTTGCCAATTGTCTTGATGCAGCTTGCGCTAGGTCCATCCTTTTCCTTGTCTCCATGCCGCTCGGCCGGTCTGGCCTGCTGTTTGTGACCTCGTGTTGTGGCGGTTCCGGACTTTTGTCCTGTGTTTTGGCTGGGTCCTGTGTCGGCTGCTCCAAATGGTTTGGTTTTCCTTGGCCTCTGTGTTCGGATGGCCCGCTTTGGCCATCCTCCGTCTCCCTCTTCTTTTCTGCCGGTTCCTCCACTTCTTTGTGGTCAAGGTGTGTGTGTGTTCTGGCCCGGCCCCTCCCTTGGGGTGTGTCCTGGTGCTCCCAGGTCTCTGCCTTTGTTTGGCGTCTGCCTTTTCCTGGGTGCGCTGTTCTGCGGTGTTGCCTGTTGCTGGCGACGCGTGCCCCTGCAGGGCTGCTTGTTCTACTCCACCCTGGTGCTCTTGATGGGTTTCCTTGCACCCCTGCCTCTGGTTCCGTTGGGGCTTCGTGCAACGGTGCTCTTCTTCTTCCGCCTGTGCTGTTGGTGGTGGTGCCGTTCCGGCCTTGTCCGCTGCTTGCGGCCATGGAGTTTTCTGCTCTTTTCTATCTCTGTGCATGTGTTTCTTCCAGTGGGCCCTGCCTCTGGCTCTGCCTCTTCTCACTGGGTTCGAAGTGACCCTTGTGTTCCTTGAGGTTTTTGGGCGCTGTCTGCCCCTGCAGGGTGTTAGGCGCTTTCTCTTGTTTGGGTTAGGATATCCTGCCCTTTTTTAGGTCTCGTCTGACCCAGCGCATGCGCTGGTCTGGCGAGACTTATTGAGAGGGCTCCAAAAAGTGCTACCAGGCCAGCCTAGATCTACAGTGCATGTGCGCGGGCGCGCGCGCCGCACTTTAGCGCGATTGCTTTCATTTTCGTGGCCGCTTGGCATAGCCAATAGGTCTTGGTTTCATTTTCATGGCCGCTTGGCATAGCCAATAGGTCTCGCTTTTGGGACCTTATAAGTATTTAGTTATGCAACTGTTGCATGTGTAAACACTTTAAATGTCCCAAAGGCGAGACCTATTGGCTATGCCAATGCTTGTCCTTCTTGTTCTTGTGCCATGTCCCCTACTGGAGTCCCGGTCTCTCTTGGTGGGGAGGCTCTCTCGCAGGCCCTCCTCCCTTCTGGGTATGGCTAGGGTATCTATTCTACGTTAAGGAATCTGCGGCTAGTAGTCTCTATCAGATGTACAAGTTACCTACCTTCGGTAACGATGTATCTGGTAGAGTCGATTCTAGCCGCAGATTCCTTCACGACCCGCCCTTCCCCCCCCCGTTCTGCGATAACCCTCTGCTTGGGTTTCTGCAGCCGCCTCCCTCTGGGTGGCTTGTCTTCTGTTGGTGTCCTCTTTGTTTTTCGTCCGGTCAGGCTTTCCTCCAGCTGGTTTCTCTCCAGCGTGAGGTCCTCCTTTTGCTCTTCCCTCTGTTGTTAGTGTTTCTGATCCCCACCCGGTCTTCGTTGGGGGTTCTTTTACCTGTCCTTTGACCTCCTACTCCTTTCGGAGGTTATGGCCCTCCTTGGCAATGTAGTCTGCGGATGGATTACCTGTCCTTTTGCCCTACTCCTTTCAGGAGGTATGGTCATCCTTGTCCGTGTACTCTGGGGATGTATCAATCGATCAATCGATCAATCAATCAATCAATCATGGCATTTGTAAAGCGCACTACATACCCTCGAGGGTCTCAAGGCGCTTTGGGAGGGAGAGGGGGGGTAGCTGCTACTATTCGAAGAGCCAGGTCTTGAGGAGTCTTCTGAAGGTCAGAAGGTCTTCGGTCTGCCGTAGGCGAATGGGGAGGGTGTTCCATGTCTTGGCGGCGAGGTGGGAGAATAATCTGCCGCTGGTGGTCACTCTTCGGATGCGGGGGATGGTGGCTAGGGCGCAGTCTGCGGAGTGGAGCTGGTGGGTGGGGGTGTAGAGGCCGAGTCGGCTGTTGAGGTACGTTGGTCCGGTGTTTTGGAGTGCCTTGCGTGCGTGGGTGAGGAGTTTGAAGGTTATCCTCTTGTTGACAGGGAGCCAGTGCAGGTTTCTCAGGTGGGGTGTGATGTGGCTGCGGCGAGGGATGTCGAGGATCAGGCGTGCGGAGGCGTTCTGGATGCGTTGAAGCCGTTTCAGGAGTTTGGCCGGGGCTCCTGGGTAGAGTGCGTCTCCGTAGTCCAGTCTACTGCTGATGAGGGCCTGGGTGACTGTCCTTGTTTCGGTGGGGATACACTTGAAGATTCTGTGAAGCATGCGGAGGGTGTTGAAGCAGGAGGAGGAGACGGCGTTGACCTGCTTCGTCATGGAGAGGGTGGAGTCGAGGATGACCCCTAGGTTGCGTGCGTGGTCGGTGGGTGTTGGGGGTTTTCCTAGTGCAGTCGGCCACCAGGAGTCGTCCCAGGCCGAGGGGGTGGATCCGAGGATGAGGACCGCCGTCTTGTCCGAGTTCAGCTTCAGTCAGCTGTTTCTCATCCAGTCGGCTACGGCCTTCATTCCTTCGTGGAGGTTGGTTTTGGCGGTGTGGGGGTCCTTGGTGAGGGAGAGGATCAGCTGGGTGTCGTCGGCGTAGGAGATGATGTTGAGGTCATGCCGTCGTGCGATGTGGGCGAGTGGTGCCTTGTAGACGTTGAATAACGTTGGGCTGAGGGATGAGCCTTGGGGTACGCCGCAGATGATCTCAGTGGCTTCGGAGCGGAAGGGGGGAGGCAGATGCTCTGTGTTCTGCCGGAGAGGAAGAAGGAGGTCCAGTCCAGGGCCTTCTCTTGGATTCCGGCGTCGTAGAGGCGTGTTCGTACTGTGCGGTGGCAGACCGTGTCAAAAGCGGCTGACTGGTCCAGGAAGATGAGGGCCGCGGTTTCTCCGTTGACTAGCAGGGTCCTGATGTCATCGGTGGTGGCGATGAGGGCAGCTTCGGTGCTGTGGTTGCTGCGGAACTCGGACTGGGACGGGTCCAGGATGCTGTTCTCCTCGAGGAAGCTGGTCAGTTGTTTGTTGCCGGCCTTTTCGATGATCTTCGCCGGGAACGGGAGCAGGGAGATGGGTCAGAAGTTCTTGAGGTCCTTGGGGTCCGCCTTGGGTTTCTTGAGTAACGCGTTGATCTCTGTGTGCTTCCAGCTCTCCGGGAAGGTCGCTGTCTCGAAGGAGATGTTGATGGTTTTCCGGAGATGTGGTGCGATGGTGCTGCTGGCTTTGTTGAAGATGTGGTGTGGGCAGGGGTCTTCCGGGGATCCGGAGTGGACGGTGTTCATGATCTTGATGGTGTCGTCGTCGTCGATGTTGGTCCAGGCGGTTGGTGCGGGTCGTGGGAGCGGGGGTTTCAGTGGTTGCCGGAGTGGTGACGGCGTTGAAGCTGTCGTGGATGTCTGCGATCTTACGATGGAAGAAGGTGGCCAGCGAGTCGCACAGGTCTTGTGAAGGTGGGATGTCGTCGGTGTTGGAGTTGGGGTTGGAGAGTTCCTTCACGATGTTGAAGAGCTCTTTGCTGTTGTGTGCGTTGTTGTCTAGGCGGTCTTTGATGGAGGTCCTTTTGGCGAATCTGATGAGGTGGTGATGTCTGCGAGAAGCATTCTTGTGGGCTGTGTAGCTTTCGTTCACGGATCCATTTTTTTTCGAGTTTTCGGCAGGTTCGCTTGGAGACCTGGAGGTCTTCGGTGAACCAGCTGGCTTTCTTGCTAGTGTGGGTGTTGGAGGGCTTCCTGAGTGGGGCGAGGGTGTTGGCGCAGTAGTTGATCCACTTTTTGAGGTTGCAAGCGGCGGTGTCGGGTCGGTCGAATCTGTGGGTGGGCTCTGGGCGAGGGTGGTGGAAAGCTGGTCTTCGGTGACTTTGCTCCAGCAGCGGCGCAGCATCTGTTGGGTGCGTGGTGGGTGCCCGGAAGGTGAAGTGGATGCAGCGGTGATCGGTCCAGTGGAGCTCAGTGGTGTGGTTGAAGGAGACGTGGGAGCTTGCGGAGAAGATGGGGTCAAGCGTGTGGCCGGCGGAGTGGGTGGGTGTAGTGACGAGTTGTCTGAGTCCGAGGTTGTCGATCAGAGTGGTGGAGTTAGTGTCATTGTTGTTCTCGAAGTGGAAGTTCATGTCCCCGAGCAGGATGTAGTCCGTGGAGGCGAGGGCGTGTGTGCTGACGAGGTCGGTGATGGAGTCGCTGCACTGTGCTCGTGGTCCGGGGCGTCTGTAGATGAGGGTTCCTCTGAGGGTGGTGTTGGGATCGGTGTGGATCTAGAGGTACAGGTGTTCGGCGGTGCTGAGGGTGTCGTCGGTGTTGGTTGAGACTTTGAGAGAGTTCCTGTGGACGATGGCGATTCCTCCTCCTACTCCATTGGTGCGGTCCCTGCAGGTGATCTTATAACCTTCCGGGATGGCTATGGCGATGTCGGGTGCCGAGGAGGGGTTCAGCCAGGTCTCCGTCAGGAAGGCGACGTCTGGGGTGTTGGAGTCCAGTAGGTCCCAGAGTTCCACAGCATGTTTTCGTGCTGAGTGGGTGTTGAGAAGGATGCATCTGAGGTGGTCGAGTTTTTTGGTAGGTGGGTTGGTTGGCCGGATGCTGGTGAAGCTGCAGTTCCGGCAGGAGAAGGGTCCTTGGGTGCGCTTCAGGGCGGCCAGGCAGCAGGTGCATGATCGTCCGGCGTTGAGTGCGTGGAGGGTGCTGGAGTCGTAGCAGAGGCGGGCGTCGTGGCGTTCGCTGGGGCCAGGGGTCCTGGCGCTGGGCACGGTCCTGGCGCGGACGGACGCAGGCGGGCTTGCCTTTGGCGCGCCAGCGGCGCAGCCGCAAAGCAGCCGGCATATATGGGGAGGTGGGAGGGAGGAGCATCTGGGAGGCGGGAGGTAGGGGCAGCGAATGGACAGTCAGGGGGGCGGGGCCGCAACGGCGGGAGCGGTGAACGGCACCGAGGGCAAGGGCACAGAATCACTGGGGTCACAGAAGGAAAAATGGGCACAGATCATGGGGGGCACAGAAGGGGAAAAGGGCACGAATAGGGGGGGCACAGAAGGGAAAAAGGGCACGGATTACGGGGGGCACAGAAGGGAAAAAGGACACGGATTACGGGGGTCACAGAAGGAGAAAACGGGCACAGATCACGGGGGGCACAGAAGGGAAAAACGGGCACAGATCACGGGGGCACAGAAGGGAAAAAGGGCATAGTTCACGGGGGTCACAGAAGGGAAAAAGGGCACAGATCACAGGGGTGACGATGGGAACAGAAGGAAAGAAGGGTTCAAGAGAAAATACAGGCACAGGGGGAAGACAGACAACAGCAGTCACAGACAGCAAAAGAGAAAAAGACAGCAAATGAGAAAACGATACGGGCAGTATAATGAACAATAGAACAGACCTCACTTTCCTCAGCAGCGGCAGCTGGGGCAAGGACAGGACGCACAGGCGGTGCTGTGCAGAGGGGGAGCGACCTACCTAACAAGGTCAAGGGTTGCTGTTGTTCTTCTGTTCCGGGCTTGGGGTTGCGGTTGCTGACCCTCTCTCTTCTGTCACAGCGCTTTCCCTTGCTTGTGCCTCCGGGATGGCTCTCGCCTTTGCTTGCTTGGTGGTTCCATGGAGTGGTGCTTTGCGCTTTTCTTGCTCTGGCTTCGCTGCTCTGGCCTTCTGGTGCTTTACTGCCACCTGATGCTTTCGCCTTGGCTTGCACAGTTGTTCCTCAGGGTGGTGCTCTGCTCTTTTCCTGCTCTGGCCTGCTGTTGTCGCCTTCTGGTGCCTTGGTGCCACCTGGTGCTGTTCCTCGCCTTTTGTTTCTCTCTCTTTTGTTTCTGTTTTTTTCGCACACTGTTCCCATGCTCTCCTCAGTATTGTTGTGCTGGCTCCGCGTTGTGGCACGGAAGAAGTTCTCCGAAGCAAAGTGACATCTGCGCGCCGGGGTGGGGCTTATGTGACCTCGCTGACGTCACGCCCACGGATGACGTCGGGCAGAGTCGCGTGGTACCGCCCCCCGGCACGCAGAGATGCTGGGCAAGAAAGTTTTCCGGGTCCAGTCCCACACCTGGGGATAATTCTACGTTAAGGAATTTGCGGCTAGAATCGTCTCTATCAGATACATTGTTACCAAAGGTAAGTAACTTGTACTTCTGGACTCCTAGGGGGGGATCCTTCGCTCCCTGAGCCCAGAAACAAAGCCTTTCCTGGGCGGGTGTGTTAACACCTCCCTCAGCCAGGAAGAGCCATCTGTGGCAGGGGAGATTCAAAGGCCTGGCAGCCTTTGTAATGCGACCCCTAGCCTCTCCTGCTAGCAGGAGCAGGCAACCTTCCTGTCTCCCCTCCTATTCGGTGGGAAGACAGGTGGGAAAAACTAGCCAGCCCAGAAGGTGTGCCCACGTCTGCCAACTCCTCCCCTCAGGTGGGGGAGACGAGGTGAAGCCCTCTCTTCAGTGCTCGCCATCTTGCAGATGGCAGGCACTCCCCAATCCGGATTAGGGATTGTGCTCACTCCCCCACATGGGGTGAGCACACCAAGGGTGTAGTCACCCTAAGGTCAGTAGTCCATTGGCTACTGACCCCTAAAACGCCCCCTAAATACAGTATTTCTCTACCAGGGGATACTCATCAAAGTCATAAGCACTGAATATTCCCGCCCATGTGCGGGGAACCCGAAAATAATAAAAATTATATATGAAAACAATTGTGCAAAACTGATTTTACTTACCTTTTCTCTAGGAAATGTCCCAGTGTGATATCTAGGCATATCACACTGAGTAGAAAAAGTAATCTAAAAAGTAATCTCAAAAGTAACGTAAAGGTAACTTACCTGTAATTTTCATTGCAAAGTCGAACCAAGGTATATATACAGCATTTCACAGTATTGCATTAACTGTAACCATTTCAAAGTACATTTACAATTGCATTTCAAACTGTATGTTTACTGCAAAGTATTTATCAACTTACCTGTGCCAGGCTTGCTTGGTTCGAGAAAATAAAATAACTAAAAGAATATTTTTATACAAAACCAATGGTCTGAAGTTCAGTCTTTGAATGTGTGAAATCATTTGCTGATTGAGTGGGTACAACAAATGGTTAACGCTGTCCTCTGATACTGCCTTACTGCTTGCCCACACTACCACAAATAGAGAGTGAGGTGCTATCTAACTTTACCTCTGCCTACCTTTGGGGATCCACTGGACTCTGTGCCCACTATACCTCACTTTGGTATAGTATATACAGAGCCAGCTTCCTACATGTGTGCTGGTAGCTGAGGTTTGTTGTACTGGACAGTGTCTGAGTTGTGTGTTCTTGTAGCTGGGGTTTGTTCTTCCAGACAGTGCAGCGAATGACCCCTCATGGACAGTGTCTGAGGTGTGTGTGCTTGTAGCTGGGGTTTGTTCTTCCGGATAGTGCAGCGAATGACACCTCATGGACAGTGCCTGAGGTGTGTATGTTTGTTTGTAGCTGGGGTGTGTTGTGGAAAGTGCAGCTCATGACTCCTCACGGACAGTGTCTGAGGTGTGTGTGCTTGTAGCTGAGGTTTGCCATTCCGTACAGTGCAGCTCATGGGCAGTGTCCGGTGTATGTGTGCTGGTAGCTGAGGCTTCTTGCGGACAGTGCAGCTGATGTCACCTCACAACAGTGTCTGAGGTGTGTGTGCTTGTAGCTGAGGTTTGTCGTTCCGGACAGAGGCGTGCTTTTAAAGTAGTATATAAAAGAGGCAAAAAACACTTTATGGCAAAATGTGTAAACCGAAGTATGACATAAGAATTGGAACGACAGCTCTGTGGGTCTTGTTTCTTATAAGGTCTATTCTCATGTTTCAAACCGTATAGGGCACACTTCTCATAATACATTAAACAGCAAAGACATTTCGAAGTGTAAAACAACTGTTCGAGGCATGTGGGCTGCTGAATTCATATCTGTGCATAGATCGCCGCCTAGTGTTGGGTCCGGATGTTTGCACGTTGTTGTCCTGGAAGAGTCTTCGAAGTATCCTGGGATAGGTGACTCCTCCCCTGGACTACAGTGCGCATGGGCATCCTCTCCATCCTCAGATTGTTTTTTTCCGCCATTGGGTTCGGATGTGCTTATCTTGACTCAAGTTAGGAAAAACTTTTTTCAGGCCAAAAGGCCTTTAGTTCGCGTCGGTACTGTTCCCGATCGGTATCGATAGTTATTTGTTAGTCTACTAACTTCAAGACCAACTCTTTTCGCATCATATCCGACCATCGACCCGACTTCGACGATGGAATCGAGGACACCATTCAAGCGGTGTCCTGTATGCAATGCGAAATATCCCCATGTCGACGTCCACCCGGTGTGCAACAAATGCCTTTCACCGGATCACGACGAGTCCACATGTATGGCCTGTGCCCGATTCCGATCCAAAAAGACTCTCCGGAATCGACGAGCAGCGAGACTTGAAGCGCAGCAAGCGGCACCGGCCCCGACCAACATCTTCAGCGCCAAGGACGAACATGTGGAAGACGTGGAGAACCTACCCTCCAGCCCTGCTTCCGAACACAACTCCGGATCGGAAGACATCGAAGAACGACTCTTTCACAGAGACGAAGCCGACACCGAGGTAGGAGACTACAATGAGGCCTTAGGGGCCGAAGAGAGTAGCTCCGGTGACGAGCAAGGCCTACCCGTACAGACGGAGGATATCCCAGTGCGTCAGTCTATGGCTCCGGTCGAGGGATCGCCTTCGGGCCTTACCCAAGACCTATCCCGCAGTTCTTCGGCCCCGCCCTCTGGCCCGGCCTCGGACATTCAGCGGCAGCCATTACTACCCAAAACGACTGGTTTCCCTTCATCGAAACCGAAAGCCGTATCGGTTCCACAGAAACCGAAACTAAAAGTAACACTGGTCGGATTGAGGCCCACCACACCTTCGATGCCAGCCAAACCCGTCGGCACCGACCGCACCAAACGGGACTTCGGTGCCGAACTCGCAGCAGCCGACGTCGGCGCCGACACACGGAAAAAGGCCATCGGTGCCGCCAAACCGCCTCGGCTCCCGGCACCGAAACAATCGGCTCCAGCCACAGTGGTCAAAATAGCTGCTGCGACTCACACTACTTCGAAAGCAGCACCAAAGGCACAATCATCGACGCCGTCGACAGCTACTACCTCTCCTCGACTCGATGACCCCGTGGCGCCGAAAAAGTCCACGCCTGCCTCTACAGAACCGGTCGGCGCCAAAGAACCGTCGGCGTTCCAGGTGCGGCAAGTTGCAGCATCCTTGCAACGCATCAAGGAAAAGGCAGCCCTACAGGACCCTTCAGGCTCCGAGCCGAAAAAAGCTCAAAAAGCTTCTCCGGCACCGGCCAACATCACTTTTGGCCTGCCGCCATCCACGGCACCCAAAATGTTCGAAATCAGAACACGTGTCACCCACACTAGGATCACGCCTGCCGAACGCTCTCCTACGGAGACGTCACCATCCCACATCATCGATGCCGACACCGGCAGAATGATGTTCCACAAGCGGAGGATAACTTCCGAGCTAGCTTTGGACTCCTACCGGATCCCTCTAAAGAAAAAGCTGCCAGTGGATTCGGAACCAGTTCTTTACGAACCTATCCATACCTCTTATCAAGATCCACAGTCCTTCTCTCCGACACACTCTGAAACCGACGTTTTGGAGGACTACATGGGTGACCACATCCCCTACCCCGGAGACATGGACCCTGACGGCCAACAGGACCCTGATCAGGCTTGGGATGACCCTGCAGACCCGGGTGCACATATGGATACACAGGACACGCAGCTATATGGCGCGAAAACATCTCCCACAGAGGACACTGCCGCATTCAACGCCCTTATTGAACGTGCTGCGGCCAATCATGGTGTGCAACTCCACTCCGACACAATCGAGGACGATTTTCTAATGGATACTTTCGCATCCTCAGAACGGAATATCAAAACTCTACCCATGTTGAAAGGTGTCCTCAAACCAGCAAAGGACATTTTCAAAGAACCCACCAGGGCACGAGTAATAAACCCCAGGATCGACAAAAAATATAGGTCGGCGCCTGGGGACCCTACCTACATTAGAGGCCAGTTGCCTCTGGATTCCATCGTGGTCGCCAATGCTCGCAAACGGGCGCACTCACAGACAACTGGGGATGCTCCTCCCCCGGACAAGGAGTCCAAGGTGCTAGAGACCTCCGGCAAAAGGGTTGCAGCCCAGGCAGCTAACATATGGCGTATTGCCAATACTCAGGCGCTCCTAGCTCGCTACGATCGCGCACACTATGACACATTAGAAACATTACTCCAACATCTCCCTGACCAATACAAAGAGGGAGCAGAGATCCTCATCAGGGAGGGACAACTCCTCACTAACGCATCCATTAAGTGTGCACTGGATGCCGCAGACACAGCTGCCAGAGCAATAAACACTAGCGTCATGTTACGACGACACGCCTGGTTGCGAATCTCCGGATTCAAACCGGAGGTTCAGAATAACATCCTCAATCAGCCGGTCAACCCCGACTACTTATTCGGACCAGAGGTTGACACCACCCTAGAAAAAATAAAAAAGGACACAGACACTGCAAAGTCCATGGGGGCTCTCCAAACGCAGACCTTTCGGAGTGGCTCCTTTCGTCGCCCCGGAAATAGAGGAGCAGGTAGAGGACAGGGGTCACAGCAAACCTACAACAAGGGCAACACCCAAAGTACCTACGATAAAAACACCCGGGGTGGATATCGTGGTTCAAGCACAAAGGGTAGAGGACGCGGATACGGCAATACCAGATCCTCTCCCAAGAACAAACAGTGACGCCCTCTCCCTTCCTCCCGACCACATAACACCTGTCGGGGGAAGGCTACAAAGGTTCCTGTCCACGTGGAACTCCATCACCACGGACAGGTGGGTCAAAGATATTATCAAACACGGTTACTGCCTAGAATTAACCTCAACTCCACCCACAATACCGCCAAGACACCGTCCTATGTCCTCAGAGCACTTAGCGCTATTACAGCAGGAAGTGCTAAGTATGCTGCAAAAAGGCGCAATAGAGGTCGTACCCGTCCACGAGCACGGTACGGGGGTGTACTCCCTGTACTTTTTAATACCAAAGAAGGACGGTCACTCAGACCCATACTAGACCTGAGACCCCTCAACCGCTACATTCTCTCAGAGCATTTCCACATGCTCACCCTCCAACAAGTCCTCCCATTGCTCAAACAGGGAGACTTCCTAGCCACGCTAGACCTCAAAGATGCGTATTTCCACATACCCATTCACCCATCACACAGAAAATATCTCAGGTTCACTATTCAGGGGCAGCACTACCAATTCAAGGTTCTTCCCTTCGGCGTGACAACAGCGCCCAGGGTCTTCACAAAGTGCCTAGCTACAGTGGCTGCACATTTACGGAGGCAACACGTTCATGTCTACCCTTACCTGGACGACTGGCTTGTTCAGGCAAAGTCAGCCCAGCAATGCACCAGCCACATGTCCCGCACCATTCACCTCCTTCACAGCCTGGGGTTCTCACTAAATTACCCAAAATCACATCTCCAACCCGCACACGTACAACAGTACCTGGGTGCGACCATAGACACTCTGGCGGCCACAGCTCAGCCAAATTTAGTGAGGATCAACAGCATGCAAATGCTAATTTCCAAGTTCAAACCCCAACACTCCCTTCCCGTGCGAGTGTTCATGCAGTTGATAGGCATGATGGCCTCCTGCATTTTCATAGTCCCACACGCGAGACTACATATGCGCCCGCTTCAGGAGTGCTTAGCACGTCAATGGACTCAGGCTCACGGGCAACTAAAAGACCTAGTGTTGGTGAGCAGTCGGGCATACAACTCTCTGCATTGGTGGAATCCACAAAACCTTTGCAAGGGCCGACCGTTCCAAGAGCCTGTTCCACAAATAATACTGACAGCAGACGCGTCTCTCCAGGGATGGGGAGCTCATGTACTCAATTACACAGTGCAGGGACTATGGACAACGCAACAAAAGAAGATGCACATCAACGTTCTAGAACTGATGGCAATCTTCCTAGCCATGAAGGCATTCAAAGTACACTTGTGCAACAAAGTCGTGTTGATCCGGACGGACAACATGACTGCCATGTACTACATACAGAAGCAGGGAGGAACACACTCTCCACAGTTGTCTCATCTGGCTCAGAGCATGTGGAAGTGGGCCATTCAGAGGAACATGTTCCTCATGGCGGAACACCTCCCCGGCAAAGACAACCAGATGGCGGATCTGCTCAGCAGACACAGCCACCAGATGCACGAGTGGGAGTTACACCCATCAGTACTCCAACCGTACTTCCAGCAGTGGGGTCACCCAGAGATAGACCTATTCGCCACAAGCGAAAACGCAAAATGCCAAAGCTTTGCCGCCAGGTTCCCACATCCGCAGTCGCAGGGCAATGCGATATGGATGAACTGGTCCGGCAGATTTGCGTACTCTTTTCCCCCAGCACCATTGATACCACTGGTGGCTCGCAAACTCAGACAACACTCACTAACACTCGTCCTGGTTGCTCCAACGTGGGCACGCCAGCCATGGTACACCACCTTTCTCGAACTTTCCGTGGTGCCCCATCAAAGACTGCGGATCAAACCCGCGCATTTGACGCAGAACCATGGAGAGATTCAGCACCCAGATCCGCAACAGCTGAACCTGGCAATCTGGCTCCTGAAGTCCTAGAGTTTGGCTACCTAAACCTGCCACCTGACTGTATGGACATCATTAAGGAGGCCAGGAGACCCACTACCAGGGCTTGCTATGCAGCCAAATGGAAACGGTTCGCCATTTATTGCAATAATACTGACATTAACCCGCTAGACGCATCCATCCAAAACATAATTTGTTACCTCCTACACCTGTACCGATGCAATCTGGCATACACCTCAATACGTGTCCATTTGACCGCAATATCAGCCTATCTCCAAAACAGGCAGCACCTCTCTTTATTCAAAGTGCCTGCCATCAAAGCCTTCTTGGAGGGACGTAAACGTGTAATTCCCCCAAGACACCCACCAGCACCGGTGTGGAACCTCAACCTGGTCCTCATCCGACTGATGGGTCCACCCTTCGAACCTCTCCACTCATGTGAGCTTCAATTCCTCACCTGGAAAGTAGCTTTCCTAGTGGCAATCACTTCGTTAAGAAGAGTTAGTGAACTCCAGGCACTAACCATTCAAGAGCCATTCATAAAGGTTCACGCCAACAGGGTCGTACTACGTACCAACCCCAAATTCATGCCCAAAGTCATATCGCAGTTCCACATGAATCAAACTATCGAACTGCCTGTTTTCTTTCAAAACCCACAAACTGTCGCAGAAAGAGCACTCCATACACTGGATGTAAAGAGAGCCCTCATGTACTACATCGACAGGACTAAAGTCTTTAGGAAAACAAAACAACTTTTCGTTGCCTTTGCCTCACACCACAAAGGTAACGCCATCTCCAAAGCAGGTATAGCCAGATGGATCGTTAAATGTATTCAAATTTGCTATCAAAAGGCTAAACGCACATTAACGATTCCCCCACGAGCCCACTCAACACGTAAGTTAGGGGCCTCCATGGCTTTCCTTGGAAACATTCCTTTGCATGATATATGTAGAGCAGCCACCTGGTCCACTACACACACATTTACCAAACACTATTGTGTAGATGTGCAATCAAAACAGCAGGCAGCTGTAGGACAGGCTGTTCTCAAAACTCTTTTTCAGACCGCTGCAGCTGGCACTGGTAGCCGCCGCTAATAGAGGGTACTGCTATATATTCTATGCACAGATATGAATTCAGCAGCCCACATGCCTCGAACTGAATATGCTACTTACCAGTATGCATCTGTTCTTGGCATGTAGGGCTGCTGACATTCATATCGCCCTCCCTCCTCCCCGGCGCCTGTAGCAGCTGCAGCTCTCAGAATTACTGTAAGCATGGTCATCACTTTCTGAATCTACTCCATCACTGCCACAATGGCGAAAAACAATCTGAGGATGGAGATGATGCCCATGCGCACTGTAGTCCAGGGGAGGAGTCACCTATCCCAGGATACTTCGAAGACTCTTCCAGGACAACAACGTGCAAACATCCGGACCCAACACTAGGCGGCGATCTATGCACAGATATGAATGTCAGCAGCCCTACATGCCAAGAACAGATGCATACTGGTAAGTAGCATATTCAATATTATTGTTTTCCCCTTGGTTAGTGCAACAATTAACAATTAGACAGTGCAGTGCTCAAAAGCGAATGTTCTGTCAACTGTACAATATGATACAAATATACACATATTTGCAAATTAGGGGTGTCCCCTGTTCAAGATGATTTCAAGTGCAATTTGAATATGGTTAATTATTTTTAGAGATATCTTTAAAGGACAGCTTTGCGATGGCGTTGATGTTTTGGACCAAGCCGCCAGTTAAGTGGATCTCATCAGGTCAAAACTACCATCTGTCTCCAAAACCTGAGTTAGATAGTCAGTACACCCTCATGTTGAGGTTGTGTGTTAATGGCTGATGGGCAATGCTCAATGTTTTGTGATGACAGAGATTCTCTGAGGAGCTATTCTTACTGTCATCTGATTACGGTGACTGTGGAGAAGGACTAAGTGTTCTTGTTTTATGCACTTTATGGCACTGCAGTCCTTACGTTGTGCTGGACTTCTTTTGGTCAACGTTCGGAGAGATGGTTCACCCCAGCTGTGATTTTGGTATTTATGGCAAGTGATACAATTTCTAAAGTAGTGGCTATGATTCTGTGTCTTCCTTCCCTGTTTTCTTTTTCTGTTCTCTACACATTTGAATCCTCTACAATTTCTCTCCATTCTCTCTTGATAGCTTGAAGAGCTGAGGCAGAGACTGAGGGAGCTGGAAGACAAAGAGAAAAAGGAAAGTAAGAAGATGGCTGACGAGGATGCACTGCGCAAAATCCGGGCAGTGGAAGAGCAGATTGAGCACTTGCAGAAGAAACTGGCTATCGCCAAGCAGGTGAGAGGAGGTGGCATGGGGATGAGGCGACACAGACACATTCAACACATGCTGCATGGAACATGAGAGCCTCACCCCCAGCTGGTACATCCTCATGCTTTGCATAAGACTAGAGGCCAATGGGCAAAATCTCACATACAAAAACATTGAGTGCACAAAGTAAAGAGTGGGAAACATGGCAGCTGAAATGAAAAGGATAAAATACAAGACACCGCTAACGTAATGGAGGAACTTCTTTGTTTGAGGTCATAGTATGATTGGAAGACTATATTAAGTTAGAGAAATAATAAAAGCTAAAAATGGAACAAGGGCTATGTCTGAGGTGACAATTATTGGTCTCACATTTTGGCTTTGAGGCTGTTCTGAACTCGATGACCTTTCAAAGTGTTTGTTTTTCAATTCTTATTTTATTCTCAATTATACAGTAGTGTTATCGAACACCTTTATAGCATAGGTCTCGTTCAGATGGGAAGTTTGTACAATTAATATCAAGACATGAGTGAGATGTTTGTTGCCTGCAAGTGGTGGCGGGCATTTCAGAATCAGTTGTTAATCTTAAAATGCACTAAAGGGTGAACAAAACCGGCTAAAATTGGTAGAGGCTGAGATTCACAGACATCTCAATTAGTAGGTGAGCTAGCCGTGCTCGTAAAGAGGGTTTCTTGTATGGGAACATTAATCAGTTCGAAAGTAATTGTAGTTATCCATATTCAGAGTGATTTCATTGAGGATCTTATGTTTAACATATTTCATTAATCTATGACCTTTTGAAAAGAGTTTCAACATCAATACATACTATCCTCCTCCATGAATGTATTTTCAGCTTGGTGTATTTTATCTCCCAATTTAATTGCCTATTGAATTCTGTATCCTAGTGTAAATAACCGAATTTAAAACACATGCTAACCTTTAAGAGCGGTGATGATGATTAGACAATGGGCTCTCTCCAAACGTTGAATGGAATTCTACAATTCTGATTGTTTTCTCTAATATTATGTTCGAGGCATGTGAGCTGTAGATCACATGCTTTGCATACTCCTGCCATCTAGTGTTGGGTCCGGATGTTTGCAAGTTGTTTTTCTTCGAAGTCTTTCCAGTCACGAGGTAGGTGACTCCTCCTTTCGGTGATAGTGCGCATGGGCATTGACTCCATTGTTAGATTGTTTTTTCCCGCCATTGGGTTTCTCGGGTTCCCCTTGGTGCGCTATACACTCATCCTCAACGGTATTGTTTCTCGATCACGTATCTCCATTCTCCAATATCGTATTTACTCAAAATCTTTCGATCGAGGAACTTGTGGAAGGCCGTCGGGCCTACCCGTGTCGGTCCGCCTCGCAGTAGATGGAACAGACTCAATTTAAATTCTGCCCTCGGTGCCACTTGAAATTCCCGTGCACCGACTCACGCGATGTGTGCAACTTGTGCTTGTCACCGGAGCACAAAGAAAAGTACTGCGACGCGTGTAAGGCTTTCCGATCGAAGAAGACGCTTCGCGGTCGTCTGGCTCAACGTGGCGACATGCAGAGCCAACACATAGGTTCCATTCCGTATCTCTTCAGAGAATATTCAGAAAAGGAGACAGGAAAAACCATAGGAGCCAAAGAAGAACAGGATCCGATCTCCGTCTCGGAATCCGGCTCCGATGGGGACGAAGACATCCTGCAAGGGCAGCGTATCGTGAGTACTGATCCTCCCTTGCCCCAAAGTCCACCTAAGCCTAAGAAGAAAGCTCAGGTCCAACCCCCGCCTGAGGGCCACGGTCGGCACCGAGAACATGTTTCTAATGCCCGCCATCCGGCTCTGCACCGAAACACACCTCAAAGCCTTCCGGCTCCGAGCTCAGTCACTCGAAATTAGGCACCCAGCCGAAACCTTTGAGATCGAAGTCAGTCAGGATCAGCCCCCCTCTTCGATGCCGAAAACGTCTTCGGATCCAAAACACCAGTGCCGAAACAGACAGAGGCGAAGCTTCCAGCAAAGGAGCTCCGTATCGATGTTCCACCCTCGAAACTGGATCCGAAACTAAGAGAACTCTACATTCATCCAACAACTGGACATATTACCACCAAAGTGACACTAAAACGTAAACCAGAGACTGAAGAAGTTTACCACATCCCTTGAGAAAGGATCAATGTGGGTACTAACCCTTCTCCTCCTCCTCCTCCTCCATCTCCTCCTCCTCCATCTCCTCCTTCTCCTGAGTCTTAACCATTACTAATTTCAACTACTGACTCACCACCAGCATATACACCTGATGATCAGGATGATGGGGATGGGGCTGGGTACAATGATCCAATACCTACAGACCCCTGGAGAGATTATGACACTAATTCTCCTACAGGAAATGATCCCGATCTGTACCCTACTTAGCCCTCTCCACCACACAACAGTGTAGGATAATTAATAAACAGAGCTGCTAATTACCATGGGGTCCAGTTACATAAGGAATCCCTAGTAGAAGATTTCCTTTTCGAAACTCTTAGCAGTTCACAAAAATCCTTGCACACACTTCCAGTGCTCAAGGGTATGCTTAGACATGTAGATGACATTTTTAATGATCCTGTGCGGGCACGTATCCTCACCTCCAGGGTAGACAAGAAATATAAATCTGCACCATCAGACCTAACTTGCATCAGGAGGCAGTTACCATTATATTCTCTAGTCGTATCTAATGCACTTAAAAGGGCCAATTCCCAAATGTCACGAGGTGCTCCACCCCCAGACAAGGAGTCTAATTTGATAGACGCCTCTGAAAACAGAATAGCCTCCCAAGCTGCAAACGTTTGGCGCATTTCCAATACCCAAGCACTTTTAGCTAGGTACAATAGGGTGCATTGGGATGAAATGGAGCACTTGCTCCAGTTTCTGCCTGATGAGTCCAAAGCTCAAGACCTAGTGCTAGAGGGACAGCTCATCTCGATTCCATCCGGTGCGCCTTAGATGCTGCTGACACTGCGGCTGGAGCTGTTAACACCAGCATTCGCCTTAATGGTAATAAGACGGAAGTTCTTATCGTAGGTCCCTGTCCTTCCATCTGGACTTCTGCCTGGTGGCCCATTGAACTGGGCCCTGTCCCGGCCCCGGTAGACACAGTTAAAAACCTTGGCTTTCTTCTGGACTCTAATCTAGCCTTTACCAATCATGTTGGTAAGGTTGCCGGAAAATGCTATGGCCTCTTGAAGGTCCTGAGGAAAATCCTGGACCTATTGCCCCCCAGCTCCAGAAAAACTATGGTACATGCCTTGGTCACCTCCCATTTAGACTATGGGAACTCCCTCCTATGTGGACTCAGCAAAAAAGGCCTAACACAGCTACAACGCGTCCAGAACGCAGCTGCCAGGCTGGTCCTTAACCTCCCTAGGAGAGCCTCTGGGAAACATGCATTACGTTCCCTGCACTGGCTCCCAATAAAGGAACGAATCAAATTTAAAACTATGTGCATCACCCACCGTATAGCTCACAAAAAAGCACCTCCATATCTCCAGGACTTGCTTCCCGTCTATCGCCCCTCACGCCCTCTGAGGTCGATGGGCAGCATGCTATTAGTGGTGCCACGGATACACAGAGCAAGGATGGGAGGACGTTCCTTTAGACACCATGCCAGCAAAGACTGGAATGACCTACCCATCGAATTGAGGATGGAGCCGTCTGAAACCAGGTTCAGACAGAGGCTGAAAACCCATCTTTTCCCTAAGACAAATTCAGCATAGTATGTCCCTGGCCCTAGTGCTCACCCTCTGTGAGCTAAGCTGAAGAAATGTTGGTAGGATTGTCAGCGCGGGGACGCACTGTTCTCTGTGCAACCAAGCGCTTAACAAATGTCATTAACTAACTAACTAACTAACTAACTAAGAAGGCATGCGTGGCTACGTTTGGGTTCAAACCAGAGGTTCAGGCTTCCATTCTGAACACACCATTTGACAAACAAACCTCTTTGGCCCTGTAGTAGACTCATCATTAGAAACGATAAAGAAAGGCACAGAGGTGGCGAAATCTATGGGAGCCCTTCAATCACCCTCAGCCTGTGGTTCCTTTCGGCACTCTTTATATCGCAGAGGGTCCAAAAACGCTTCCTCAGACTCTGCCTCAACAATCTACAAAGGCAACAATCAACCCTCTGCCTCTAAGGGTTTCTACAGAGAGGGCTACAGAGGCAACAATGGGAAGGGTAGATGGTCCAACACACGCGCCTCTCCCTCCAATAGCAAACAGTGACTTCACTACACTCCCCCCGACCATTTAACACGTGTCGGGGGGGCATCTTTCCCAATTCCTACCCGTCTGGCAGTCAGTCACTACAGACAAATAGGTACTGGAAATTATCCGTTCTGTTTATTGCCTGTTGTTTACCAACAATCCTCCAAACGTTCCTCCATGTTCACACAAACTGTCACTAGACCACTTACACCTCCTCAACCAAGAGGTTCAGTCTCTCCTTTTGAAAGGAGCTATAGAGCCTGTACCACTGCAATACCAAGGGTCCAGCGTATACTCCTTCTACTTTCTCATACCCAAGAAGGACAGTTCTCTCAGACCTATCTTGGACCTCGGAGAATTAAATCTTTACATACAATCTGATCATTTTCACATGGTAACACTTCAGCAAGTGCTTCCACTCCTACAACAGGGCGACTTTCTGTCTACTCTAGACTTAAAGGACGCGTACTTCCATGTTCCAATACATCTTGCTCGTCGCACATGTCTCAGATTTGTGGTAGCGGGGCATCATTACCAGTTCAAAGTATTCCCGTTCGGAGTCACCACAACTCCCAGAGTCTTTACAAAGTGTTTGGCAGTGGTCGCTGCTCACCTAATAAGACAACACATTCATGTCTTCCCCTACTTGCACGACTGGCTCATCAAATCCAGTACGTATCAAAAGTGTCTCCAACACACTCACAGGACACTTCAGTTACTGCACCAACTTAGGTTCACAGTCTGTGTTCAAATCACATCTTCAACCTTCCAACATTCAAAACTATCTAGGAGCAACTTTAGATACTCAAAGGGCTCTAGCCTTCCCCAATACAGCCTGAATTTGAAATATTCAGGCTTTATTTCTCCAGTTTCAGTCCACTCTCTCACTGCCAGCTCAAGTGTGTTCGAGGCATGTGGGCTGCTGAATTCATATCTGTGCATAGATCGCCGCCTAGTGTTGGGTCCGGATGATTGCACATTGTTGTCCTGGAAGAGTCTTCGAAGTATCACGAGATAGGTGGCTCCTCCCCTGGACTACAGTGCGCATGGGCATCCTCTCCATCCTTAGATTGTTTTTTTCCGCCATTGGGTTTGGATGTGCTTATCTTAGCTCAAGTTAGGAAACTTTAGTTTAAGGCCAAAAGGCCTTTAGATCTCGTCGGTACTGTTCCTGTTCGTTATCGACCAGTTTCTTTAGTGTTTTAGCACCTTCTTCACGCTTTTCGGATCCGCTTTGGTCCGAACATCGAACTTCGATCGACGATGGAATCGAGGACTCCCTTCAAGAGATGTCCTTTATGCCACGTGAAATACCCACACATCGACGTCCATCCGGTATGCAACAAATGTCTCTCACCGGATCACGATGAGTCGAAATGTATGGCCTGCGCCCGGTTCCGCTCGAAGAAGACTCTCCGGAATCGACGGGCAGCGAGATTGGAGGCACAGCAATCGGCGCCTGCCCCGGCCAACATCTTTACCACCGAGGACGAAGACGCCAAGAGCGTAGAAGACGTAGACTCCAGCCACGCTCCTGAACACGACTCCCGATCGGAAGACGACGATGAGGTGATCTTTGAGGGCGAAGACGTCGTCGAAGAGGTAGGAGACTACAATGAGGCCCTTGGGGCCGAGGAAGATAGCTCCAGCGAAGAGCTAGGCCAACCCGTCGATACGGAGGCCGAGAGACTAAGTGGTCATAGGGCTCAGGTCGAGGGATCGCCTGCGGGCCTTACCCAAGATCAATCACACGGTTCTTCGGCCCCGCCTCAAGGCCCGGCCTCGAACATTTCACAGGAGCCATTATTATCGAAGACGACTGGATTCCCTTCAGTGAAACCGAAACCGTCCGTCGCACCGGTTACATCGAAACCGAAAGTGAAACAGGTTGCGATTGGATCGAAGGCCTCGAAGCCCTCCGCTCCTTCGACCCCTGCAAAGGTCATCGGCACCGACCGCGCCAAAAGAGATTTCGGTGCCGAGCTCACCGCGACGGGTCCGGGCGCCGAGCCAAAGAAGAAGGCCCTCGGTCCCCACAAGGCGCCTCGGCCTATGGCACCGAAGATTACGGCCAAACCCACCAAGGTCAAGGTGGCCGACGCGTCGACGTCTAAGACGGCGGCGCCTGCCAAATCATCGACTCCGACGAGCGTCGATACCTCCCTTCGGATCGACGACCCAAAGATTGGAAATAAGTCGGATGCCGCTTCGACGCCTACCTCCAAGGTGCCGATCGGTTCCAAGGCGCCATCTGCGTTCACCTTGCAACAGGTCTCAGCATTGTTGCAACGCATCAGAGACCAGGTAACCCTCCACTCTACTTCGGGTCCCGAAACGCACAAGGCCGCAAAATCACACTCGGCGCCGGCGCACATCACATTTGGATTGCCGCCACCCACGGCACCGAAGATGTTCGTAATTCGGACACGTGTCCGCCAAACACAGTCCCTATCCACTGGACAAACCGATATCGAGCCTTCACAGGCACACTTTATCGACGCCGACACTGGTAGGTTGATGCTCCGCAAGCGGAAAATCACGCCAGAGAAGGGCTTGGACTCATACAAAATTCCTCTGAAACACAAATTGCCGGCAGGTTCCGAACCAGTGCTTCATGAACACTTTCAACCCTTCCATCAGGATCCGCCGTCCTTTTCTCCTACACATTCAGAGGCAGACGCTGGAGAGGACTATATAGGGGATGATACCACCTACCCTGGGGATATCGATCTTGCAAGACCCAGATCAGACATGGGATGACCCCACCGACCAGGGTAACGCACCAGATACTCCTGACACGCAGCTTTACAATATAAAGACATCTCCCACAGAGGACACGGCTGCCTTTAATGCCCTCATAGAACGGGCTGCTGCCAATCATGGAGTGGAACTCCATTCTGACACTGTAGAAGAAGACTTCTTAGTGGACACTTTCGCCTCCTCTGAGAAAACCGTCAAAACTCTGCCAATGTTGAAGGGAGTTCTAAAACCTGCAAAAGACATTTTTAAAGAAACAACCAGGGCACGGGTGCTGAACCCCAGAATCGAAAAGAAATACAAGCCTGCACCCGGAGACCCTATGTACATTAGGGGTCAGTTACCTTTAGACTCCATGGTTGTTGCTAATGCTCGCAAACGAGCCCATTCACAAACAACGGGTGATGCTCCTCCCCCCGACAAGGAGTCCAAAGTGCTGGAGACATCAGGCAAAAGAATAGCAGCGCAAGCGGCAAACATCTGGCGCATTGCCAACACACAGGCACTCCTGGCCCGTTATGATAGGTCCCACTACGACACACTAGAATCACTGCTACAACATTTGTCAGATGAATACAAAGAGGCAGCGGAGCTCCTTATCAGAGAGGGACAACTCCTTACCAATGCGTCCATCAAATGCGCACTGGATGCAGCCGACACTGCAGCAAGGGCGATCAACACAAGCGTCATGTTGAGGAGGCACGCATGGTTGAGAATCTCAGGCTTCAAGCCTGAGATTCAGAACAATATCTCAAATCAACCGGTCAACCCGGACTATTTATTTGGCCCTGACGTTGACACTACCCTCGAAAAAATTAAGAAAGACACTGAAACTGCAAAATCAATGGGGGCTCTGCAGTCGCAGCAGTTTCGTAGTGGCTCCTTTCGTCGCCCCGGGAATAGAGGAGCAGCTAGAGGTCAGGGGTCCCAGCAGCAGTACAATAAAGGGGGCACACAAAGTAACTATGATAAAACCACCAGAGATGGATATCGTGGATCCAGCACCAAAGGCAGAGGACGTGGGTATGGCAACACCAGGTCCTCCCCCAAAAACAAACAGTGACGCCTTCTCCCTGCCCCCTGACCACATAACACCTGTCGGGGGGAGACTCCAGCAGTTCCTGTCAGTCTGGAAAACCATCACCACAGACAGGTGGGTCAGGGACATTATCCAGTACGGTTACTGTCTAGAATTGTAAATTGATACTTGTATAGAGCACTACTCACCCGCAAGGGTCTCATGGCGCTTGTACGAATACCGCTGTGGAACCCATCCTGGCTTTCCCTGTGAGGCGTCCACTCCTGGGCACCCCCAAGGTGGAGGCCAGGCATCCTTAGCGTTGTGGGGGCCGTTGTGGAGATTAAGCAAGCTATTGCCCAGAGTTGCAGAGTGGGACTCCATGATTGGAATGGCACCGAGGCGAGAATTATCAGGTCCGTGGAATTTTTGAGCCCAAGACCCGCCGAGGCGGGGAATTGAACCCTGGTCCTAGGCTAGACCTCTGCATCTGGGTCTGCCGCTCCAATCATTGAGCCACACTTCTCGAATTAACGTCCACTCCACCCAACATACCGCCAAACCACCGTCCTATGTCCGTAGAGCACTTGTCATTATTGCAGCAGGAGGTACTAAGTATGCTGCAAAAAGGTGCAATAGAAGTCGTGCCCGTCAACCAACAGGGGACAGGGGTGTACTCTCTGTACTTCTTAATCCCAAAAAAGGACGGTTCTCTCAGACCTATACTAGACCTGAGACCCCTCAACCACTACATTCTATCAGAGCATTTCCATATGCTCACCCTACAGCAGGTTCTACCGCTATTCAGTCAGGGAGACTTCTTAGCCACACTGGACTTGAAAGATGCGTATTTCCACATACCCATACACCCATCGCACAGAAAATGTCTCAGGTTCACTATTCAGGGGCATCACTATCAGTTCAAAGTTCTCCCCTTCGGAGTAACGACGGCACCCAGGGTCTTTACCAAGTGCCTAGCAACAGTGGCTGCACATCTACGGAGACAGCACATTCACGTCTTCCCTTACCTGGACGACTGGCTTGTTCAGGCAAAGTCAGCCCAGCAATGTGCCAGCCACATGTCCCTCACCATTCACCTTCTTCACAGTCTGGGATTCTCACTAAATTACCCAAAATCACATCTTCAACCCGCACACGTACGACAGTACCTGGGCGCGACCATAAACACTCTGACAGCCACAGCTCAGCCAAATTTAGTGAGGATCAACAGCATGCAACTGCTGATCACAAAGTTCAAACCTCAACACTCCCTTCCTGCGCGAGTGTTCATGCGGTTGATAGGCATGATGGCCTCCTGCATTTTCATAGTCCCGCACGCGAGACTACATATGCGCCCGCTTCAGGAGTGCTTAGCACGTCAATGGAATCAGGCTCACGGACAATTGAAAGACCTAGTGTTGGTGAGCGGTCGGGCATACAACTCTCTGCATTGGTGGAATCCACAAAACCTTTGCAAGGGTTGACCGTTCCAAGAGCCTGTTCCGCAAATAATACTGACAGCGGACGCCTCTCTCCAGGGATGGGGAGCTCATGTACTCAATTACACAGTGCAGGGACTATGGACGACACAGCAAAAGAAGATGCACATCAACATTCTGGAACTGATGGCAATCTTCCTAGCCATGAAGGCATTCAAAGTACACTTGTGCCGGACGGACAACATGACTGCCATGTACTACATACAGAAGCATGGAGGAACACACTCTCCACAGTTGTCTCATCTGGCTCAGAGCATGTGGAAGTGGGCCATTCAGAGGAACATATTCCTCATGGCGGAACACCTCCCGGGCAAGGACAACCAGATGGCGGATCTGCTCAGCAGACACAGCCACCAGTTGCACGAGTGGGAGCTACATCCGTCAGTACTCCAACCGTACTTCCAACAGTGGGGTCATCCAGAGATAGACCTATTCGCCACAAACGAAAACGCAAAATGCCAAAGCTTTGCCGCCAGGTTCCCACATCCGCAGTCACAGGGCAATGCGATATGGATGAACTGGTCCGGCAAATTTGCGTACGCTTTTCCCCCAGCGCCATTAATACCGCTAGTGGCACGCAAACTGCGATAACACTCACTGACACTCATCCTAGTTGCTCCCACATGGGCACGCCAACCATGGTACACCACCTTTCTAGAACTTTCCGTGGTGCCGCATCAAAGGCTGCGGATCAAACCCGCACTTTTAACGCAGAACCATGGCGAACTTCAGCACCCAGACCCGCAACAGCTGAACCTGGCAATCTGGCTCCTGAATGTATGGATATCATCAAGGAGGCCAGAAGACCCACTACCAGAGCTTGCTATGCGGCTAAATGGAAGAGGTTTGTCATTTACTGCAACAACAATGACATTAACCCGCTGGACGCATCCATTCAAAACATCATCTGTTACCTCTTACACTTATACCGATGCAATCTGGCATACAACTCCATACGTATACATTTAACCGCGATAGCAGCCTATCTTCAAAACAGGCAGCACCTCTCTTTATTCAGAGTGCCTGCCATCAAAGCCTTCTTAGAGGGACTCAAACGAGTAATTCCCCCAAGACACCCACTGGCACCAGTGTGGAACCTCAATGTGGTCCTCACCAGATTGATGGGTCCACCTTTTGAACCTCTCCATTCATGTGAGATTCAATTCCTCACCTGGAAAGTAGCTTTCTTAGTGGCAATCACTTCGTTAAGAAGAGTTAGTGAACTCCAGGCACTAACCATTCAAGAGCCATTCATACAGGTTCACGCAAACAGAGTTGTACTACGTACCAACCCTAAATTCATGCCTAAAGTGATATCGCAGTTCCACATGAATCCGACTATTGAACTGTCTGTTTTCTTTCCAAGTCCACAAAATGTCGCAGAGAGAATGCTCCATACACTAGATGTAAAGAGGGCCCTCATTTACTATATAGACAGAACAAAGGATTTTAGGAAAACAAAACAACTTTTCGTTGCCTTTTCTCCACAACACAAGGGCAACGCCATTTCAAAAGCAGGGATAGCCAGATGGATCGTTAAATGTATTCAAATTTGCTATCAAAAAGCGAAACAAACATTAACGATTCCCCCACGAGCCCACTCAACACGAAAGTTAGGGGCGTCCATGGCTTTCCTAGGAAACATTCCTTTACAGGAAATATGTAGAGCAGCCACATGGTCCACTATACATACATTTACCAAACACTACTGTGTAGATGTACACTCAAAACAGCAGGCAGCTGTAGGACAGGCTGTTCTCAAAACTCTTTTTAAGACTGCTGCAGCTGGCACGGGCAGCCGCCGCTAATGGAGGGACTGCTATATAATCTATGCACAGATATGAATTCAGCAGCCCACATGCCTCGAACTGAATATGCTACTTACCAGTATGCATCTGTTCTTGGCATGTAGGGCTGCTGACATTCATATCGCCCACCCTCCTCCCCGGCGCCTGTAGCGGCTGCAGCACTCAGAATTACTGTATAGCATGGTCATCACTTACTGTATCTACTCCATCACTGCCACAATGGCGAAAAACAATCTAAGGATGGAGAGGATGCCCATGCGCACTGTAGTCCAGGGGAGGAGCCACCTATCTCGTGATACTTCGAAGACTCTTCCAGGACAACAATGTGCAATCATCCGGACCCAACACTAGGCGGCGATCTATGCACAGATATGAATGTCAGCAGCCCTACATGCCAAGAACAGATGCATACTGGTAAGTAGCATATTCAATATGCAACAGCTGGGGATGATGGCCACTTGCATCATCGTTCCCCAGGCCAGGCTTCACATGCATCCCCTACAGAAATGCTTAGCAAGTCAGTGGAACCAATCACAGGGTCTTTTAACCGATCTAGTGTTGGTAAGCGGCCGTACTCCTTGCTCTCCTCAGTGGTGGAACCTACAAAATTTGTCAATAGGACAGCCCTTCGTAGACCCAGTTCCACAGACCATGCTAACAGCGGATGCATCCCTCACTGGTTGGGGGGCTCATCTTTAACATTACCCAATGCAAGCCTGTGGAGTCAACAGCAGAAAACTCTCCACATGAAACATCTAGAGCTGCTAGCAGTGTTTCTAGCGCTCAAAGCATTTCAGATTCACCTGGTCAGCAAAGCTGTCCTAGTTCGTACCAATAACATGACAGCTATGTATTTATATACAAAAACAGGGGGGAACACACTCTCTCCAACTATCGCGCTTGGCTCAAGACATTTGGAGCTGGGCGAGTCATCAGAAAATCTATCTCCTAGCAGAACACCTTCCGGGAGTGAACAATCAAATTGCCGATCTCCTCAGCAGACAGATACAGCAAATCCACAAATGGGAACTTCACCATCAAGTTCTCCTCCCATACTTTCAAAGTTGGGGAGTCCCTCAAATAGATCTTTTTGCCACACACCAAAACACAAAATGGCCAAACTTCGCCTCCAAGTCTACACACACTCTCCAAAGGCAATACACTATGGATGAACTGGTCAGGGATATTTGCCTACCTTTTTCCGCCTCTCCCACTCATTCTATTAGTGGTTCGGAAACTCAAGAAAACATCCCTTACACTGATCCTATGATCCTAGTAGCTCTCAGATGGGCCCGTCAACCTTGGTTCACAACCCCGTTGGAGCTGTTGCTAGTTTAAAATCAAAAACTACACCTTACATCCAGTCTCCTCACACAGAGCCATGGAGAAATCAGACACCCAGATCCCAGAAAACTGAACCTTGCGATCTGGCTCCTGAAATCATAGAGTTTGGTTATCTAACTCTCCCACCAGACTGTATGAACATCATTAGAGAGGCCAGAAGGCCTACTACAAGAGCCTGTTATGCAGCTAAATGGAAACGTTTTGTTATCCATTGCAATAATAACAATATCAACCTTCTTGATGCTTCAATACAAAATACCATTTGTTATCTGCTACACTTGCAGCAATCGGGGTTAGCTTACACTTCTATCCGACTACATCTCGCTGCAATAGCTGCATGTCTACAAAATAGGCAACATTTATCTTTTTTTAGAGTGCCAGTAATCAAAACATTTATGGAAGCCTTTACAGAGGAACCTGGTGGAGCGTCTCCTGACTCTCTGGGTGCACATGCCGGACGGATTGTTCGTGGTTGGTGGGGACTGGAATGATGTGATAGATTTGGCCAAAGATCGTTGGAGAGAAGGGGGGATCCAGAGGGTATTCACACCACGAAGCTGAATTCTTTAGTGATGGGGCTCGACTGGGTAGATACATGGTGTCATTTGCACAGAGATGGCTAGGAGTTCACATATCTCTCCACGACTCTTATTCCAGAATTGATTACCTCTTTGTCCCTCGAGTAGCAGTGAGCAGAGTGGTGGCAGTGGAGATTCTTCCGAGGGGCCTGTCAGATCATTCCCCGGTGGCCCTCCCATACAGATAGGGCGGATGCAGCAGCCGTTTCGGTGGCGCCTCTCGGTGTGGCACCTACAAAATGATGACTATAGAGAAAACATGAGCGACGCCATAGACAGGTATGTGAAAGTCAATGTGGGGTCAGTCACCAGGGCCGATTCGTTGTGGGAGGCGATGAAGTCTACTCTGAGGGAAACGGACATTTCCTGGTGCATGGCAGCTCGTAGAGCACGTAGGGAGGCTCTACAACAGGCAGAGGCGGGCATCAAGGATCTTGAGCACCGGGGTCGAGAGGCTGAAGGCGGCCAGGTCCGACAGCAATTGCTGATGGCTCAACAAAATTATGCCGCGCTACTGCTGGATGAGGCCCGCCAAGCCTGGTTGGCGACACGTAGCAGGGTATATCAGTGGGGGGTTAAATCCAGCAAGATGCTCCACCGGCTCTGCCAGGGTGTGTTTCATTCCCAGACCCTTCCCGGCATATTGGGCTCGGCAGGCGAGCCGCTCACGGATCCGCTGGCCCTAGCGGAGAGCTTTACCATATATTATGTAAACTTATACGCCCCCAAAGAATGTTTGCTGGACGCCACAATAGATCGTTTCCAGCTGACCTCCCGCCCAAGGCTCTGGCAGATGAGGTGAGGGAAGAGCTGGAAGTCCCGCTGACAGATGAGGAGTTGGGCACCGTGCTGGAAGATCTTAATTTCGGGAAGGCTCTGGGGCCCAATGGGTTTCCCAGTGAATTTTTCAAACAATATTTTTTGCAGTTGGGACCTCACTATCGCTCGGTGGTGGAGGAGGCACGAGAACGAGGCTCTCTTCCACCAGATTGGAGGCATGCGGTGGTGGTTGTCTTTCATAAACCGGGCAGGCCCCCGGTTCAATACGCATCATATTGTCCCATATCTCTCGAACATAGAGGCCAAAATTCTGGCTAAAGCTCTGGCGAATCACCTATTGCCACATATCGGTACTCTGGTCCATCCCGACCAGGCTGGCTTCATGCCTCACAGGGCGACCAGGCATAACATTAGGCGGGCGCATGTAGCAGTGGCGGCCATCCAGCGACTGGGTGAACCGGCAGCGCTATTATTAGCGGACATGGATAGTGCGTTTGACTCCCTTAGCTGGGTGTACCTCGTTGCCTTATTACATAGGTTAAACTTCGGACTGAGTTTTATATCCTATTTGACCCTCCTATACACGGACCTTACAGCGTCGGTGCAGATAGCGTTCTCTATTGGTCGGGGCACGAGACAGGGCTGCCCCCTGTCCCCTTATTTATTTGCCCTCGCAATGGAGCCTCTGGCCGCGTGGGTGCGAATGGATGCGCAGGTGCAGGGCTTTGAATGGGCACAGGGACTGTCGGATAGGATTGCATTATACACGGATGACGTTCTATTCTTTCTCACAAATGTGGACAGAATGGGGCCACGGCTCCTGCGCATTATGCAAATCTTTGGGGAGACTTCTGGACTGTATATGAACCCACGTAAATCTACGTTGTGGATTCTCGGAGATCAGGCGGGACAGGGCGCCTGGGTATCGTCGGTTCAGTTGGCGACGGGGGGACTAAAATATCTTGGTGTGGTTATATCGGACTTGCCCGCAGTTTCCTGGGAGCGCAATCTGGTTCCGGTGTGGGAGTGAGTGTGTGATGATATTAAGATCTGGTCCCGCATGCCCCTGACCATATATGGCAGATCGGCTATATTTAAGATGGTTGCGCTCCCCCGTCTTCTATACCAGTTGCAGAACCACCCCTATCCGATTTCTCCTAGATGGTTCCGGCAAGTCAATGCGGCTCTTGGGCAGTTCTTGTGGGAAGGGGGCAAGGTGCGTGCAGACGTGTTTTTTATCTACTTATTGTGGGGGGCTAGCGTCGTCGGACATTCTTTCATACTATCAGGCATCACACCTGCTCATATTGAACGAATGGTGGTATGGCAGTAGGGAGGAACCGGCATACGCGGTCGAGCGGCGGCTTATGGGGGATCACTCGCTGCATAGGATATTGTACTCAGCACCGCTGCGGGGCTCGCTGCCATCAGCAACAAAGGTCGCGTTTCATGTCTGGAGGCAAGCGCTGCGGAGGATGGGATGGTGAAACACACTGACGCGGGAGACTCCCCTCAGAGATAATGGGCGCTTGCCGCAACTAGCTGCCTTACAGGGATTCCGGGACTGGGATCATATAGGGATATCGGTCTTGGGAGATGTTATGAGGGGTCTAGTTTTGAAATCCTTCCAGGACCTCCAGACAGAATCTTATGTGCCGAAATCCCAAAAGTACCTTCAATTCCGGTACGCCCTGTCCCCCAGCCTGGAGGGCTTGGAGTCCGTGGCTGCGTTCAGCTCCCTTGAGGCCAAAGTTTGTATCGGAGATCTCCAGGATCACAAGATCTCCAAGATCTATCAATCCCTAGTTACTCATTGCTCCTCCACGCTACAGAAACTCCGGGGGGATTGGGAGGGGCAAGTTTAAGATTTGCTGCATGGTATACAAATCCTTACACAACATGTGCCCCAGCTATCTTTCCCAAAAGTTGGTCAGATATACACCGATCAGACCACTGAGATCCAGTCATCAAGCACTTCTCCGCACTCCCCCTATTAAACTGGCGCGGATGGGAGGAAAAGCCTTCTCTCACCTAGCCCCTCGGTACTGGAATGTTCTCCCCATACAGATTCGTCAGTGTACAAATTTCCCAGCCTTCAGAAAACTTCTGAAAACGGAACTGTTCTAATCCTCTTTGGAATGGCCACAGGCGGTCCCAGCGCAGAGATACCCCGTACGGGGTGATTCAGGCGCTATACAAGACACATAAATAAATAGATAAAAATGTGGGTCCCTTGGATGAAGAGGACTGGGCGGAGGCCCTGGCTGCTCTACGAGGGGCGGCCATTGCAGTGCGTTTGTGCCTAGACCAGTTTAAATACCTGCATAGGGCTTACTATACACAAGTACGTTTGTGGAGGGCAGGATTGATCGCCTCTCCTGTGTGCCTTAGATGTAATCAGGAGGTGGGTACACTAGTACAAACGGTTTGGCAGTATCTCTCCCTAGATCGATTCTGGAGGGGGGTTCACATCTGTTTATCAGAGGTTCTGGGTTGGGACCTTCCCCGCTCGCCAACACTTGCCCTGTTACATGTCATGGAGAGGATAGGTGGCAACAACACTTATTGCTGTTGGGTCTTACATTGGCGAAAAGGGATATAGCGAGGGCGTGGATTGCACTGGGCCCCCTTCAGTGGCTGCGTGGAAGAATGGTTTGGATTTTTGCTTGGGCCTGGAGAAACCCATCTTCACTGCCAGGGGGTGCCCCCACATACATTTTAAACTATGGAAAAGATGGGCAGACTATAGGGATTGCTGCTAGAGCCGGTTCCAGTGGCACGGAACCCTCCTCAATAGAGATTCGGTTTCTCCTGGGCGTATAGCCCTACTGTATTATCAAAATGGCTCTGTCTAGTGTGGATGTTTAGTGCGATTGGGGGGAGGGGTTTGGAGTGGGAGGGAGCTAGATTTTATCTGTATTGCTCTTCATTTTCTCTTTTGTGTTTCAATATGAAAATGTCAAATTCAGTATAACATGCTCGGATTGTGCAGAAGCCTCTGGGGTACAGGGCCCTGCTGTATATGTGCCATTTGACAAAATCTGTTTAAAAAGAAAATATATACATTTATGGAAGGACTTAAAAGAGTAATCCCAGCAAGACTCCCACCTGCCCCAGTGTGGAATCTTTTTTTTATATAATCAATTTTTTATTTTCATTTTGAAAAAAAACAAGCAAACAAAATGACAGCATCCATCTTACACAGTAAAGCCAATTCCATCTCCAACAGGCCGAAAAAAAACCCCACTGTTAAGGTAGGAGTATTTATGCAAGCTACCCAAGCTGGAAAAAAGCACCCCGCTACATAGGGGAGCCAAAGCCGCCAATTTAAAACAGTAGGTTTAGCCATTTGCCCCAAACCCTATGGAACTACACGGGACAACCACGTGCCTCAAAGAAGGGCCTGGGCCGCGCACCAATCCACTCCCCTGCGCCACTTTCGCTGGGTAGGGGGGTTGGGCTGAGCCCAGGCCGCTGTAATATCTCGTTTAGCCACAGCGATCGCCGTTACCAGAAAAAGCTTGTCCTCTCTAGAGCCGTCAAAACCATCAAATACACCCAGTAGAAGACGTAAGGGATCATGTGGAACCTGCCAACCCAAAGGCCTGTGTGCGCTCAGATTCTACCCCGGCCCAGAATGGGTCAAGGCCTGGGCAAAGCCAGTGTGGAATCTTAACATAGACTTCACAAGGTTAATGGGCCCATCTTTTGAACCCATTTAAAAATGTGAAATACAGTTTCTCTCCTGGAAAACCGCATTCCTCTTTGCAATCACTTCACTCAGGAGAGTAGGTGAGCTATAGGCACTAACCATAGAAGAACCGTTTTTCCAACTTCACAGAGACAAAGTGTTTTTTTGTACAAACCCCAAGTTTGTACCTAAGGTAGTTTTTGCCTTTCATATCAATCATTTGTTTGAGTTACCGGTATTCTTTCCTCAACTTGATTCAGTGGCAGAACGGGGCCTACACACCTTAGATGTTCGAAGAGCCCTTTTATATTGCATTGAAAAAGCAAAATCATTTCGTAAAACTAAACAACTTTTCGTTGCTTCTGGTCCACCACACAAGGGCAATACCATATCCAGGTCAGGTATTGCTAGATGGATTGTTAAATGCATTCAAACTTGTAATGCAGAAGCAAAGAGAATGTTACCAATACCCCCTAGAGCGCATTGCACTCGCAAAATAGGGGCTACTATGGCTATCTTAGGAAGCATCCCCATAGTTGACATTTGTAAAACTGCAACATGGTCTACACTAGACACATTCACCAAACATTGTGTTGATGTGTTAGCGAGACAAGCTAATGAAGGCCAGGCAACTCCAACAGCTACAGGTTAGCCACCGCTTTGGGAGAATTCTGCTGTATAATCTATGCAAAGCATGTGATCTACAGCTCACATGTCTCAAACGGATAATGTTACTTACCCAGTACGCATCTGTTCTTGGCATGTAGAGCTGTAGATTCACATGCGCCCACCTGCCTCCCCTGGTACCTGTACCTGTACCTGTTGCAGCTCTCGATCTCTTACTATATATACATACGCATGAACATCTCTATTCTTTACTTATTAACTCTATTCTCACCCTCTGCGGGAAAACAATCTAACAATGGAGTTGATGCCCTTGCGCACTATCACCAAAAGGAGGAGTCCCCTGCCTCTTGTCTGGAAACATTTCGTCGAAGAAAAACAACTTGCAAACATCTGGACCCAACACTAGATGGCAGGCGTATGCAAAGCATGTGAATCTACAGCTCTACATGCCAAGAACAGATGCTTACTGGGTAAGTTACATTATCCTATTTAAAGCTGAGCCATGGATCCTCTTGACAACCTTAAGCTGCCCCAGCGATCCTACGAACAACCCAATATTGTCATGAATTTTAAAGTTTGTCTTCTTCCTGATTAAAACCATGATGACAATTCCAAGGTTTTGTAATAATAGTTGGAAATTGATGAGCTTAAAACAGTACTGATTAAAACAGTCTTGGTGTTGACTACTTAGGTTGTCTTCAAATACGCACAAATATATATTTTTGAAAGGTAAAAAGGTGCAGAAAAACCTATCAGTGTTACTATTGTATTTATTGTACAGCAGAGCATCAGAGCACTTACCAGTGTTACATAGTTACCAAAGGGGTAGCAGTGCCATTTTAAATTATGAGCTGCTGAGGTTCGTTTATCAGCAAAGGGCATAGGCTGATGGTGGATAAATGACACAAAAGCATAGATTTAGCAATTTGACCAGAGCATGAAATTTAGATTTCTCCATTATACGTTTACCTTGTTGTATTTGAAAATGTGATTGATTTAATGAACCATTTTGACAGTGGGTGTGAATAAGTACAGGCAATTTCTGTACATAGACTGTACCAATGTCTTGCCACAAGTTTTCTGTGAACGTATATTCTGCTGGGTAGCAACCCTCTGTATATGTGGTTCTATTTTCTTAGGTCTATCAGTTTTTGGAAAGATCCAAGAGCCGACTAGAAATGAGAGGGACAGCTAAAAGCATGGTCCTGTGGTTGTAGCATCTTACATCATGTTGAGGTGGGCTTCTGCATGGCTTTGGCTTGTAGAAATGTGGGTTACGGCTGAATAATGGGTCACGTACAAAGTACTTTTCCTGTCTCTAAAGCAAAAGAGGTTAGGAAGCAAATCTTAGGTCTCAAACTTGAGTGATTAGTCATACCTGTTTAGTAATGGTTTTGATATGGGAGGTTAAAGATGGGTCTGACAGACCAACACGTGCACAATGACGTACTAGCATGTTGGAAAAGTTCATGAGCTAAGCAGTTTTGCATGCACAAATCTAATTTTCTTTCCGGAGTAAATAAGAGGGTTCGGATAGCGAGATATTGGGATATTTTATCTATGTCTTTCTCTGTTTGAGCAGGAGGAGGAGGCACTGCTCTCAGAAATGGATGTCACAGGACAGGCCTTCGAGGACATGCAGGAGCAGAACATCCGCCTTATGCAACAGCTGCGCGAAAAGGATGATGCCAACTTTAAACTGATGTCTGAGCGCATTAAGTCCAACCAGATCCACAAGCTGCTTAAAGAAGAGAAGGAAGAGCTGGCCGACCAGCTTATTACGCTCAAAACACAGGTACATAGGATGGAATGCAGTCGCAGCAGAGGCGGCTCAACAGTTGCTGATCAGGTGGGGGTGTGACGGACCCATGTCTGCAGAACAGATGCAAGGAGTGTAATTGGAGGGTTGGATACTGAACTTGCAACCTTGGGTGTATTGCCCACTTGAGGTCTGAGGATATTTGGCCACTTCTACTGACCCACTTGTGCATGGCAATAAGGTGTAGGTAGTTGTTAGACGGACCGGGAGGGTCGGCCGAGGACAAGGGGAGAGGTCTCCGGGGAGAGCCGTCTCCAGCGATCGTACAGATGCGTAACTTCCCCCCCACCGATATACACCACACAAGGATAGGATTTAACGTTCTTTATAAGCGATTTCTTAAGGTACGATGGAATGGTACAAGGAGGTCTGGACTCAGGGGTCCCCTCGATTCTAGTCTCTTGGTTTGGGAAAGGGGGTAGCGGGACAGTCTGTTTACCAATCTGGTAGCTGAGATGGTCTGATGGATAGCTCACAATCCTCGAGCTCGATGTTCTAGCTTTGGACGGGCCGCGGCAGCGCCAGCAGGTCCCGGTGAAGGTGGTCGTTACACGGTCCGCGGCAGCACCAGCAGGTCCCGATGAAGGTGGTCGTTACACGGTCCGCGGCAGCGCCAGCAGGTCCCGACGAAGGTGGTCGTTACACGGTCCGCGGCAGCGCCAGCAGGTCCCGACGAGGATGGAGGATGCAGAAGGCCGCGGCAGCGCAGCAGGCAGGACGATAGTTCACAAGGCAGGGCTACGGCAGCGCCGGTAGTCCGTCAAGGCTGAGTTCTTCTCGGTGTCTCTCGACTCCAGGATACAACTGCCTTCCTGCTCTGGAGCTGCCCTAGTTATAGGTCTGGCGCCCTTTGATGTCCGGACCCTCGCGCTTGGAGGTCGGAAGGTCCGGGATGAGGGAGTCCAGACACCCAGCAGGGGGGTGGAGCCAGCGCCCGGGGGAGCTGGAGGGCGATCGGCACCTGGCGGGGGAGAGCCATCGACATCTCTTTCTCCCATTGACCTGCCAAGTGGTCCGTTCACCTCCTGGGTGAATGGTGGTGCCGGGATGTCGGGGCCTGGCCAGGCCCAGGGTTAGGGTCGAGCTGAGGCCACGCGGCCTCGTGGTGCAGTGTCCAAGATGGCGGCTGATCCGGCCGGGGGAGCCGGTAGGGGTTCGGCCCCATGATACATGGATGTCCGGGGGCAGGAGTTCCGTCGGGAGACGGGGTGCGGGTTGCTCTTGTGGGTAACACCTGGGGGTCCGGGGCTTGGGCCCTGTCATGCGGGGAGGGAGCAAGCCCTTCATGTGGCCTGTCCAACATGCGTCCCCCCCAGCTGAAGGCGGGGAGAGTCACCCATCCTCTTGGGGACTCTCCTCGTCGAGGCGGAAAAAGCGTGACAGGCCATCTGCGTTGGCGTGGTCTTGGCCCGGTCGATGTTCCACAGTGAAGTCCATCCCCTGCAGGGAGATGGACCAGCGCAATAGTTTTGGGTTTTCCCCCCGCATCTGCATTAGCCACTGCAGGGGTCGATGATCGGTTTGCACCCGGAAGTGGGTACCGAAGAGATAGGGCCGGAGCTTTTTGAGGGCCCACACCACTGCGAAGGCCTCCCTCTCGATTGTGCTCCAGCGCTGTTCTCGGGCCAGGAGGCGTCTGCTGATGAAGGCCACCGGCTGGTCAAGACCCTCGGGGTTCAGCTGGAAGAGAACCGCCCCGATGCCGTGGTCGGAGGCGTCCGTTTGCACAATGAATTCCCGACTGTAATCGGGGGCCTGGAGCACAGGGGCAGTGCACAGGGCGGCTTTCAGCTTCTCGAAGGCCGCTTGACAGTCGGGGGTCCAGTTAATCTTCTTCGGGTGGTTTTTGGACGTGAGACCCGTGAGGGGCCCCACAATGCTGCCATAGTCCCTCACGAACCGCCGGTAGTAGCCGGTGAGTCCCAAGAAGGCTCGGACCTCGGTCTGCGTGACTGGGGGTTGCCAGGACTGGATGGCAGCGATTTTGAGTTGCAGAGGGGCCACCAGACCGCTTCCCACCTGGTGTCCGAGGTAGGTCACGGACCCCTGACCAATTTGGCACTTGCCGGCCTTGATTGTGAGGCCGGCCCGCTGGAGGGCCTGCAGGACCTCTCGGAGGTGGTGGAGGTGGTCGGACCAGTGGCGGCTGTACACAGCGATATCGTCCAGGTAGGCGGCGCTGAACTCTTCGAGCCCCGCCAAGACCTGGTTCACTAGTCGCTGAAAAGTAGCTGGGGCATTCTTCATGCCGAAGGGCATGACCTTGAAGTGGTAGTGGCCATCGGGGGTAGAAAAGGCGGACCGTTCTTGGGCTCGGGATGTGAGACCGATCTGCCAGTAGCCCGCTGTCAGGTCGAAGATGCTGAGGTAGCGGGCAGCCCCCATGCGGTCGATCAATTCATCCGCTCGGGGGATGGGATGAGCGTCGGTCCTGGTGACAGCATTCAAGCCCCGATAGTCGACGCAGAATCGGAGTTCAGGAGTGGTGCCGGGGGCAGCAGCTTTGGGGACCAGCACGACCGGGCTGGCCCAGGGGCTGTCCGAGGGCTCGATGACCCCGAGCGTGAGCATCTTGGACACTTCCTCTTGGATGCAGGCCCGCACCCGATCTGGTACGCGGTATGCCCGGTGTCTGATAGGGGGACTGTCCCCAGTGTCCACGTCGTGCAAGCACCAGGGGGTGACCCCTGGGGTGAGGGAAAACAAGGTAGCAAACTGCAGCAGGAGTTCCCGGCAGCCTTGGCGCTGCTCTGGGGTGAGGGCCTCGGAGAGCCGGACCCCGTCCACGGAACCATCTTTCTCCTGAGTCTTCAGGAGATCAGGGAGAGGCTCGGAGTCTTCTTCCGCCCCACTGTCTGTAGCCATCAGGAGGCTGAGTTCCGAGCGCACAAAGTGGGGTTTGAGTCTGTTGGTGTGGAGGACCCGGAGGGGGTTCCGGGGAGACTCCATATCGATGAGATAGGTGACGGGGCTCTTGCGTTCGACCACTTTGAAGGGCCCCGTCCACTTGTCCTGCAAGGCACATGGTTCGGTGGGGGACATCACCCACACTTGTTGACCAGGCTCGAATTCGACGGAGGAGGCATTTTGATCGTACCATTTTTTCATGTCCTCCTGACTGGCCTCAAGATTCGCTTTTGCCATTTCCCTGAATCGCCGGGTCTGATTGCGTAGTGCCAGGAGGTACTTGAAGACGTCTGGAGGGGTCTTTAGGGGGGCCATCTCCCAACCTTCTTTGACTAGGCTGAGGGGCCCTCGCACAGGGTGCCCGTACAAGAGTTCGAAAGGGCTAAAACCGAGGGACTTCTGGGGAACTTCTCGATAGGCGAAGAGGAGGCACGGAAGTAGTACATCCCACTGGCGACGGAGGGGCTCTTCCAATCCCCCAATCATTCCCTTGAGCGTGCGGTTGAATCGCTCAACTAGTCCGTTTCCTTGAGGATGATAGGCGGTCGTGAATCGGTAGGTGACCCCGCACTGTTGCCAGAGGGACTTCATATATTTCGAAATAAAGTTTGTGCCTTGGTCGCTGACGACTTCTCGGGGGAAGCCCACCCGGGAGAAGATCCCCATTAAGGCCTGGCCGACCACCGGAGCTGTTACAGTTCGCAGGGGCACAGCCTCGGGGTAGCGGGTGGCGTGGTCCACCAGTACCAGGATGAACCGATGTCCTTGTGCTGTGCGGGGGTCCAGGGGCCCCACAATGTCTGTTCCCACCCTCTCGAACGGGGTGGTGACAACTGGGAAGGGTTGCAGAGGTGCTTTGAGCTTGCGGCCGCTCTTCCCGCTGGCCTGGCACGTGGGGCAGGACCGGCAGTGGTTGAGGACGTCGTTTCGCATCCTCGGCCAGAAAAAGTGGGTCACCAGGCGACTGTAGGTTTTGTCCTGGCCCAGGTGTCCAGCCAGAGGGACATCGTGGGCCAAATTTAGCAGGAAGTCTCTGAAACGGAGGGGCACCACCAGCACTCGACTGGCCCCTAACTCCGCGATTCTCTGTTCACTGTATAACAGGTCATTATCCCAATAGACCCAATGGGCTCCGGTGGAGTCCCCTGCGCTCTGGGCGATGGCTTGCTGGCGGAGTCCCTCGAGGGAGGGACAGGTCTTCTGCTCTTGGCGGAACTGTTCCTGGGTGGGCCCCCCTTCTTGACGCCACTGAGCCAGGCCGGGAAGGTCCTGGGGCTGGGCGACCCCTTCGGGGGTTTGCTCTGGGGGGTCGGTATAGTCGGTGTCCTCTACTGGAGCGATCGGGGGAGGAGGTGCTGGCCATTCTGGTTCTTCTGGTCGGGGGATGGCACGGGCGGCCATGGACCGGGTGGTTACGCATGCCCAGTCCGGGAGGCCCAGCATCCCCAGGTGCTCTCTCCTTTCGACGGCGGCCCACGGGGAACTCTCAAGATCATTCCCCAGGAGACAGTCCACGGGGGCATCATCCCGGACCGTAACCTTCAACATGCCGGAGACCCCTCCCCATTCGAAGGGGACGCAGGCCATCCGACATAGACTCTCGGAATTGTCGGCTGAGCGGACGGGGCAGAGAATGTTCGGCAGGATCTGCTCTGGTTTTACCAGGTGACAGCGGACGGCCGTCACACTGGCCCCTGTGTCACGTAGGGCTTCGGCCCGGCGCCCATTAATGTTCACCCACTGGCTATATTTTCTGGTGTTGGCGGGTAGGGGGGCCTGCGGGACCATGTCTTTTCCCCCTAGGCACGCTAGAACCATGGCGGCCGGTTCCCACTCTTGTTGTGCCTGCTCGTATTCTTCTTGTTCTTCGGAGATTTGTTCTCCCCCCAGGGCGGCGGCAGCTACCTGGCGGGGTTTTGGAGTTTGGTTCTGTGGACAGTTCGGGTCATTGGCGTAGTGGCCGACTCGCTGGCATCGGTGACACGTGACGTTGGCTCGGAACCCCGGGCGCATCGGGGGGTTCCCCCGGCTGGCCGGGGGCGGGGTGCTGGCAGTGGGAGCGGCCGGGACGGTGTCTCTCCCTCGCCCCTGGCCTCCTCCTCCTCCTCGGGGACGGTGCTGACCTTGGTTGTTCCGGTTCTGCTCGTGGGGCCCTCTCCGGCCCACTCGGGTGCTTTCCCACCGGTCAGCTTCGGCGGCGAGTTGCCGAGGGTCAGTCAATTCACTGTCGAGGAGGTGCTGCCTGAGCTCGACGAAGCAGTTGTTAGATAGGTGCTCCCACACCATGAGATTAAAAAGTTGCTCGTAGGTCGTTACGTGGCTTCCCTTGATCCAACCCTCGAAGGCTCGGCTGAAATAGTTGACATATTCCACCCAAGTTGTACCCGGGATCCGAGTGCAGTCCCGAAACCTCTGGCGGTACATTTCGGGTGTGAGCCCATATCGGGTGAGGAGGGCAGCCTTCATGTGGTCATAGGATGACATCTGGTGGTCTGGGAGCTGTAGCAGGGCATCGCGGCCTTCGTTGACGAACCTCCCCCATAGGCCGGCTCCCCAGTCACTTCGATCGATCCGGTGGGAGGTCATGGCGATCTCGTAGGCCTTGAACCACTGTTGTATGTCGTCCTCTCGGACATACTCTCGGACGACATCCTTGGGGATGTGGACTTTCTTTTCTGTCGCTCCCGGGGTGCGCGGTCGCTCGGGCACCTCCGGTTCTTTGTTCTGCTTCCGTAGTTCTATTTCTGCCAGTTTGCGCTCGTGTTCGTATGTTAATCTTTTTTCTTCGAGCTCTCTCTGCCTCTGTTTTTCTTCCCGTTCTTCTCGGAGCCGCACATGTTCTAGGTTCAGTTTTTGCTCGGCTAATTTTAGTTCACCGTCCATTTTGAGTCGTGCCATTTCTAACTCATGTAGTCTGTTTTTTTCTCTTTCTTGGATCTCTTCCTGCGAGAGGCCCGTTCCTCGCTCCTCGGGAGCCGTGGCGTTCCTCTCCGATGCTGCACCGTTTCGGTCTGGGGATCTGGCGACCCCGGTTTCTGCCCATGACTCAATGGCGTGCTTAAAATCGTCTTTGGTACTCAGGCCGGTGGTAGCAATGCCTAGTTCCATGCAGAATTGTTTCAATTCACGATGGCTGTACTCTTCCAATTTATCCATCTGGAATTTCTCGGTGGATCCGCTCTCTTTGGTTGACATCGTGGTTTTTGTCGTGGGGTGAGCTACTCTCTGTACGATTACGCGTTGATTCGGATCGCGCCGCTGGCCACCAATGTTAGACGGACCGGGAGGGTCGGCCGAGGACAAGGGGAGAGGTCTCCGGGGAGAGCAGTCTCCAGCGATCGTACAGATGCGTAACTTCCCCCCCCACCGTTATACACCACACAAGGATAGGATTTAACGTTCTTTATAAGCGATTTCTTAAGGTACGATGGAATGGTACAAGGAGGTCTGGACTCAGGGGTCCCCTCGATTCTAGTCTCTTGGTTTGGGAAAGGGGGTAGCGGGACAGTCTGGTTACCAATCTGGTAGCTGAGATGGTCTGATGGATAGCTCACAATCCTCGAGCTCGATGTTCTAGCTTTGGACGGGCCGCGGCAGCAGGTCCCGGTGAAGGTGGTCGTTACACGGTCCGCGGCAGCGCCAGCAGGTCCCGATGAAGGTGGTCGTTACACGGTCCGCGGCAGCGCCAGCAGGTCCCGACGAGGATGGAGGATGCAGAAGGCCGCGGCAGCGCCAGCAGGCAGGACGATAGTTCACAAGGCAGGGCTACGGCAGCGCCGGTAGTCCGTCAAGGCTGAGTTCTTCTCGGTGTCTCTCGACTCCAGGATACAACTGCCTTCCTGCTCTGGAGCTGCCCTAGTTATAGGTCTGGCGCCCTTTGATGTCCGGACCCTCGCGCTTGGAGGTCGGAAGGTCCGGGATGAGGGAGTCCAGACACCCAGCAGGGGGGTGGAGCCAGCGCCCGGGGGAGCTGGAGGGCGATCGGCACCTGGCGGGGGAGAGCCATCGACATCTCTTTCTCCCATTGACCTGCCAAGTGGTCCGTTCACCTCCTGGGTGGATGGTGGTGCTGGGATGTCAGGGCCTGGCCAGGCCCAGGGTTAGGGTCGAGCTGAGGCCACGCGGCCTCGTGGTGCAGTGTCCAAGATGGCGGCTGATCCGGCCGGGGGAGCCGGTAGGGGTTCGGCCCCATGATACATGGATGTCCGGGGGCAGGAGTTCCGTCGGGAGACGGGATGCAGGTTGCTCTTGTGGGTAACACCTGGGGGTCCGGGGCTTGGGCCCTGTCATGCGGGGAGGGAGCAAGCCCTTCATGTGGCCTGTCCAACAGTAGTGATCAGGGTTGTCTGAAATGCTAAACCTTTCCCACGGAGTTGAATTTAGGGGTGTTACAGGTAGGTGAAGGGCAGGGACCAATGGGTCTCTGTCCTGGGGTGGGTACACCCCCTATCCTGCCTCTCTCCTGCGGGAGGGGGGCAGTAGCCTAGTCCTGATTGAGCAGGGCTTCCCATCTTCAAGATGGCAAGAGCCTGGAGATGTGCTTCACCTCGCCTGCCCCACCTGAGGGATGTGGTTGGCAGGCTGGCACATCCCCTGTCGTTATTTGGGGTTTCCGGCCAAGCTTCCCGCCAGAGTGGGGGGTTGCAGTGGCCTGGGGAAGCTCACAGAGGCGGCATGCCTTTTGAAGCTTCCCTCTGCCCATCCTGGGGGCAGGGGGATGTGTGCCAGGGATGTGTGCCATGTCGACTCTTTGTTTTGTCGTGTACCCAGACACTAAGCCTGCAAGGGAAGCATGTGTGTGCAAGGGTACAGGGTCTCTAAGGGTGGCACAATGAGTGCTGCAGCCCTTAGAGGCCTTCCCTGGTCACAAGGCCCTGGGTACCATTTACCAGGGGCTGACATGTGGCCAGGGTTTGCCAATTTGTGTTTTGTGTTTTTGGGAAGGAACATAGGCCCTGGGCACCTGATTGGCAGGAGTCCAGGGCACACTCAGTCAAAGTACATTCAGAAATTCAGCAAAAAGTGGGGGCATACCATGCAAGAAAGATGGCACTTTCTCCCAGGCTGTGTTTTTCTCTTGACAAACTAATTTTAGCCAGTGTTTTTCTGCCACTATTTGTGATATCCATGAAGAATGCCAAGTAATAGAAAAAATAACTTTGTGTAATTGCTGAGTTTAAAAAAAACTGTGCACACATAGGAATGCACTGTTGTCTAAGGCGCATGATCAGAACACTGCCCTGCTGGCACATGTGCATGCCCAGTGGACCTGTTGGAAAGCCTTCACCTTTTAAAACATTTTTTTAAAGCCAACGTCACAAGTCCTGACCCAGACGTTGAAATTTTGCAGCTAATATGTGGGAGCAGTTTCTGATTTCACTGGTCACATTATCTCTCCAGCTGAAGTGAGGTACCAGATGTGGTTGTTTCAACCCCAGCATAGGTGTGCAAAAAGTGGGGTCTATTCCCTCTGGTCAAGGTTGGTGTTTTATTGAGGTGAAGATAAGTTCTCATCGCTGGAAACATAGGTGTAAGGGAGGAGGAGGAGTCCCCTAACTCTGTAGACCTGGATGTATATCCAACTGTTGTTGTAGCAGGCCCTTGATTTGAAAAATACTTCCGGTCACACTGTCCCTTTATACCAGTTTTTTTATGTGGAAGACATGAGGAATGTATTTCCTGGCCATGTAGATCTTGGTGTGCATTCACTTGAATCGGAACGAGCAATCCATGCTTAGTATGACATGTTTTGTCCTGCTGACGAGTTTGAGATTGTCCTGTTTCTGGCCTCAATTACCCATCTTTCAGGGGCAGTACTAGTACCAAGGAAAATATCAACTCTAGTAAGAAGCTTGTGCATGTAGTGTCCTTGAAGAATGGAACCTACCCTCCGTACATTTTCTCTTACATCATTCTCTGTACAGCTCTACTCATCTATGTATTTTTCCCACTTATCTACTCCATATTATACTGTCACCATATCGTGTTCATTTGTCTGGGTTCATTATCCTTTGTCCCACCTGCTTTTTAATCCTTGCTTTTTTCTTCTCCGACTTCCACTCTGTAATCTTCTAGTTTTAACAAGGCCTACTCCTCTTTCTTTTCTCCACTTTTCCCTTAATACAAATCCTTTGACCCATCCTTACTCTTAGCCCCTATCTCACTTTAATTATTATTTTCCTGAACATCTCTACGTCTTACCATTCCTTTCCGCTTCTGGTTTGCGTGCTCCTCTTTACACCTCTTAGCCCCTTTTCACCTAGTCCCATCACCTCCTTTCTTTCCTTTGCACTTCGGTGCCTCCTCCATATATCCTTTTTTAAATTCATTTTCAGTTGATCTTCACAACCTTTATTTTGCTGGCCTGCTGTGACCCTGTACCCCATTTCTCAAATGTGTGTCCCTCGTCTTTTCCATTACTCTCTTAGGTGGATGCCCAGCTACAGGTGGTGCGAAAGCTGGAAGAGAAGGAGCACCTTCTGCAGAGCAACATTAACGCTGGGGAGAAAGAGCTAACACACCGGACACAGGCCCTAGAGATGAACAAGAGGAAGGTGGGTGCTATGCGTTAATATTTTTCCCCTACCGTCCTCCACCCCCCACTTCTCCACGGTCACACATGGAACTAGGACACCACCCACCAGCCCTGGAAAGTAATAAAAGGGAGGTCAGTGTTGACAGATCTACCCCATCCTTGTTTTTGCACCCAAGAATCTTCTCATGGTGAATCCACCACTCTTTGTTTCTTATAGCCCGTTTCATGTACATGCAGAGTTACAAGATACATCTGTTACTATTTCTGATTGAGACAGAACGGCTAAAATGTATTACACTTGCATTTAACTTTTTGGTAAGTATTGGAAATTTATACAGAGCAACTGGAAGACATCTTCCTTGTGCACAACAAAATGCCTAAATCCACATTTTATATGTTATTTGTGCAGTTGCATTTGCTCTGCTGTCCTACTTTGGGAAGAGGACATTTTAAATCTTAAGACTGTAACTTTATCTCCACCTGTTTGATCAATCTGCATTGACTATCAAAAATGTTGTATTTCACATTGAATATACTGGGCAGGACGCAGAGATCAAAGAGGAGGCAGAACTTTACTTCTGAATCCTTCATAGGCGGTTTTTGTCACAGAATAGCACAAAATACACAGAAATGAATCAACAGAGACTCTCCAGCACAAGAAAGCTAGAAGGCCAACTCTTCATAAAGTCGATACTTGTTTATTTCATATTCCTCCGCTCTAGCGAACATGTGCTTCGTCTTCTTGAAAGACTTCCTCAGGGCTAGAAAATAACACAATATATAAGAATAAATGACTCCTTTCATGTTAAACAAATAGGTACATACTTAAACATGACTACATAAAGAAACAAAGTTCTCCATTACAAGACACCAATCTTTTGGGTACTCAAAGAAGACAAGGTGTCAAAAGAAGCAGCACAGTCTATAAGAAAACATGATGAGTAACTCAGGAAGCAAATCCTCCTACATTTTGATATTCTCTACCCAATTATGGTCCATAAAGTATTAAACACACAAAGGAGGAAGATGAAAGTCCGATATCTCACAAAGTTCCACAAATACGTATCATTATTTATAAAGTAAAACAGCCAGATAGCTCAAAAAGAAATCCCTTATGAGTCACCCGTCCTCATACGTTTATCCAGTGAATGCGCAATTCAGATTTAAAAGTTGTCTGTCCTGTGAGTGTAAGCTCAACATAAATCGAAGCTTAACAAACTACATGTGCTCACCTTGTTAAAGAAATTAGTGCACATGCTCTTTATAATCAGCAATACTCTAAATTATCTAAAAGCAAATTCAGATCAATCTATAATAATGCCCCAAGTATAATTTAAAGCAAAACGCACCTCTCAACCACCAGACATCTCTTATTGTGTCCATCAAATATCATCAAGTTCCCAATGCGATTTATATAAATACCTATTTCACAAAAACATAACTAAAGTCACATAAATGAACCAGTTAACACGATTACCTAAGTGATTATAAGAGATGTACCCATACAATGTATAAAATCACTGCCAAATAGTAATGCCCTTTACCCCATTTGATTCGATACCAATGAAATATAACCAAAAACCTTAACAAATACACCCATAAAAACAGCTTCCACATATTCAAACTATCTGTCTGCTAGCAAAGAAGTCCGTAGGGCCTTGAGAATCAGAGTACTATGTTGTAGTTGTATACATCTGTTGCTAACGTATTGAACATGCCTCTATCTGTTTAGTTAAGGGTTGTAAGTGGCACAAGCTAGGAATGTTCATGGTCTACATGGAAACCATCTAACGGCGTAACAGGTTTTTCCCAAGGTACAGTGGAGGAACTGTTACATTGACTCATGGTGGAGTATTATTCAAGATACAGTGAATTGACCGACCCTTGACTTGCTGCGGCACGCTCTCCTGGCTTCGAGGTCTCCATGTGCTAGAAGTGTCTGTGCTACTTGTGGTTGCCTTAGGTACGCCAGCAGAATTTGAAGACACAAGGGGGTGTGAGCAGTGCTCGTCTAAACACAGGACGTCATCTCGCACGACGGTAGAGCGCCAGTTTGTTTTGGTGCATAATTTATTCCGGTGTAGAAGGCGTAATCTCGCTCGCTGGGGGGCCAGTTTGAATTGGGACAGTTGATACCTAGTAACACGAAGTGGAGCACCGGTAATGCTTCTGTGGAAACACTTGACGGATTATAGTGAGTGTATGGAGAGACACAGCTGAACTGAGTATTCATCTCTTACTGGGCATAATATTTGACAAAATTCCAAGGTAAAACTTTTATTCTTTGCACATATTTTTTTTTACCAGTATTATGGAAAGTGTTCGTCAGCAACATGTCACAGCCCCAAGATTTTTTATTAAAGAAAGGGCGGCCCATATTGCTATGAAAAAAATGTCAGAAACTGTTTGATTCGTACTTGGTGGCTATTGGGGTAGAAAAGTTTTCAGAAAACAGGAAACTATCCATTTTGCTGCACAATCTTGGGACTGAGGGATGCAACATTTACGAGGACCTTGATGAGATACCAGTGGGTAATGGTGAAGGAGAACCTTCAGACGTTTCTGAGATGTCCATGTCAATGCTGGAACAACATTGTCTTAGAGCAACATAAGTTCTTCACCAGAACAGAAGAAACTAATGAGAAGGTTGGCAACTATGTTGCGTCTCTGAAAACATTCACCCGTACTTGTGACTTTGGGGAATTGACAGATTCCCTGGTGAGGGATCAACTTGTGCAATGCACCACTAGTAAAAGTGTGCAAGAAAAGTTATTAGACAGGCATCCTATGCTCAAAGAAGCCATTGCGATTGTAGATGGATAACGTGTCTGGATGGGTGAGTGAAACGAGAAACAATATGTGAGTGTCTGATAAAGCTTACATACAAAGTAGTATACAAGAAATTGTCGAAGACGGGCCGAATCAGTTCATGGATGACCACATACTTAAAGTATCTTCGGCAGTGAAACCAAAATCTTTTAAGGATATTCAAAAACTTAAATGTTATAGATGTGGAAGTTTTGGTCACATGTCAAATAATCCTAGTTGCTATGCAAGGAATTCGGTATGTCACAAATGTGGACTTAAAGGACATTATACAAGAATATGCAAGTCAACTGAAAATAGTAAGGGCAGTAGAAAATGCTTCTGGAAATGTGAGGACGGTGGTCCTGAGCGTTAAAGACAAAACAGGTTATGTGGGGGTGGTGGTCATGCTGGAGTGAAAAGTTGACATTGGTGGGGAGATGTTTATTGTATTGGGTATTGGCAGACAAAGGTTTTCCATTTACTATGATTGGAAACGAAGAGTAGGATGAAAACTTTGGCAGTTAAGAAGAACAGCTGCAACCCCTGACATTAATCCTGTTAGTTATGGGGGATCTCATATTGATGTATTGGGTTATGTAGTCAAGAGAATTGAGTTCTGGAATAGGGAGACCACAGGTAACATCTATGTGGAAAAAAGGGGATATAACCTCCTTGGTTGTAGGCATCAGAGGGATTTAGGAATTATTCTAAATCCCAATGCGCATAATGCATGTGTTCAATTCATGCTAGTACACAATTGTGGAGAGGTAGAACAAATGCATTAAGAGATTCCAGAAGTATTTAGAGATTAATTGGGCTTACTAGGGGACTTTGAGCACCGCATTGTACTCAAAAAGAATGCCAAACTTTGCGTGCACAAAGTGCAATTTCATCACTTGAGCCATTGAAAAAGGACTTGGAAAGGTTATGAGACATGAAGGTCATTGAGGAGATTGAGACATCCAAATGGTTGGTGCCTGGAGTTATGGCACCTAAGGATGGTGGAAAGTCTATCCTAATGTGTGTGGAATTACGTGGCCTAAATAAGTGGATCTGGGTAGACCGGCAATCACTCCCTAATATTAATGAATCCATCACCAGGCAACCACTCCCTAATATTAATGAATCCATCACCATGTTGGAACATGTTAAAGTTTTTAGTGTCTTAGTTCTCTCCTCAGCTTATCATCAGGTGCAGTTGCATCAGACATTCATCTCATTTGTGGCCCCATTAGGAGCTTACAGTTTTATCAGGATGCCGTATGGATTAGCCTCGGAGGCAGCCTGTTTCCAATGTATTGTGAAAAGAGTACGGGGGCGGTTCTATGTCCTATTTTTTCAAGATGATATATTGAGCATGACCGCATTATGAAAACAGCATTGAAGAAATTGGCACTAGTGGACTCATTCTGAAGAAACAAAAGTGTAAGATTAGGATGACTTCTGTCACTTATTTGGGCCACGTTATATCAGGAGGAGGGGTACAGCCTAAAATGGAGCTGGCAAAAAGTATAAGGAATGCTCCCACTCCTACTGATAAAGAGCAGGTGAGGTCGTTTTGGACTCTCAGAATCCTATTCAAAATTTGTGAGGGGGTTTGCGAGTGTGGTGGAACCCATCGGGCATTGTTGAAGAAAGGAGTTCATTTCAGTTAGTCAAAGGAATGTAATGAAGTGTTTGGAACGATCAGGTTTGAGAATAGCAAAATGCCTACCTTAGGACATTTTGACACCAGAAACTCAAAGAATTAGGTGCGGTACTATCTCAGTTGAGTGAGGTTGAAGAGAAAGTGATGGTGTTCGCCTGAAGGGCGTGGGAGGGACATTATTCGTGCGTAGAAAGGGAAGCTTTAGCCCTAGCTTGGGCTGTAAAACATTTTAAGTTTTACCTGTGGGTATTCCCTTCCTTGTGAGAACAGATCATCATCCCCTGATACAAGCTTTTTCATGTAGTCAAAGGGAGAGGCTGACTCCCAAAATTCATCGTTGGAGTGAAGGGTTGTAGGACCTTAACTTCCAAGTACCACACTTGCCTGAAGCGGCGAAGAAAGCTGCTGACTGCTTATCAAGTCAACCCGTAATAAGCAAAGGTGATGGTGTCGGCAATGATGCATGTTGTGTGAGTTAGGTCATGGAATCTATTGTTTCCAAGGATGAATCAGCAAAGAGCATGGAGGAAGATAATTCCCGGCTTTGAAAACTTATGTCGCGAAGGTTTGGCTGGATTACAAGTGGTTAGACGTGGAATTGAAACCGTTCTGGTCTGTCAGAAATTAACTTAACTTGTGTCAAGACGCTCTCATGAGAGGAGGCAGGTTTTGTCCCTCCTGTGGGCATAAGAGACAAGGGGCCAGATGTTCGACAATTTTTGCATGTGCAAACGGGTTTGCGAACCCGTTTGCACATGCAAAAATGGAATATGGCGAGTCCCAATTTATTGCAACTCGCAAAATAGGGTTCTGCGACTCGCTATTAGGAAGGGGCCGTTCCCTTCCTAATACCGAGCGCAACCCTATGTACAAATGTTTTGTGACCGCAATTGCGGTTGCAAAACCCTCGCAAATTACCACCCTCTTCAAGAGGGTGGTAATGGGGTCACAAAAGGGAAGGGGTCCCGAGGGGACCCTTTCTCCTTTGCGAGCGCAGGGGAAAATATTTTTTAAGGGCAGGCAATGGTTCCAGGGACCACTGCCTGCCCTTAAAAAATGAAACGAAAACGTTTCATTTTTTCTTTTTAAATGCATCTCGTTTTCCTTTAAAGAAAACGAGCTGCAGTTGAATAAAAACTGCTTTATTGAAAAGCAGTCACAGACATGGTGATCTGCTGACCCCAGCAGGCCACCATCCCTGTGAGGCTGACCAATCCCAATGGGGTCGCAAATTGCGAGTGGCTCATGAATATTGATGAGCCTCGCATTTTGTGACCCCATTGGGATTCGCTAACACTGTTGTACATTGGATTTAGCGCCTCGCAATTTGTCGCAAATTGCGAGGCGCTAGATCCAATGGTCGTACATCTGGCCCAAGGTGATTAACCGAGGTCACGAAGGTCATCTCGGAAAAAGCCTCACTAAAGCTAAGGTGAGAGGGAGGTATTGGTGGCCCTGGGATTGATCGACAAATAGAGAATGTAGTCAGAGTATTAATTGTGTGCTACCAATGATAAAACTCGGAGTAACCAGTTCTGCTCCACTGTCACCAATTGCAGTACCTAATGATCCATGGTCAAAAAAAGATATTCCCTTTGGAGATATTCAACATAAAATCAACACACTTATTCATTACACGCATTCGCAATCACTCACTGTATATTTGATTACAATTCCACTCGGGATGCTGAAGCACTTATTAGAGATATTTAATACACAATATCGCAATTACAATAAAAACATATGCAAAATATATATATATTTTTAAAGGTTCATACAAACTGCATTAAAACCCTCAATATAACATCTAAAAATCAATAGTGCAAAAATCATTAAGCAACTTGTTTCCCTGGAAAGGAATATGGTGAGACAGTAGAATTTGTCTTGTTAATGTCAATTCTGGTCAAATAGACAGCACCCCCCCAGGGGAATACATTTCCTGTGTTGGTGTTGTTGCTGTCTTTTCCCAATTTGACAGAGTAACATGCGTCGATGCGTTTCGGTAGCTCCGGTAACTTGTCTCCTCTGCAGTTCAATCGAAACCGCAGAGGAGATGAGTTACCGGAGCAAGCGACCGGCAGGAGCCTAAAAGCCACGGAGACGCGCTCCGGTACCATATTAGACCACCTAAATCAAGTGAATTGAAGGTATACAAAGATTTAAAGCACTTGTGGGACACAATAAACATGGAAAGGAATGAATGAAAGTCTTGTCCTGAAGAAGGTGGCCTGATTAACTTACGCAACCGAAATACGTTGACGCACGTTACTCTGTCGAATTGAGAAAAGACAGTAACAACACCAACACAGGAAATTCATTCCCCTGGGGGGTGCTGTCTATTTGACCAGTCGTATCCCGCTCAAGGTCACGGTTCCATGGGAGATGGAGAGAGGCCTGTCGCGGACCCGTCACCATCGTTCCTCTGGATCTAAGTCTTCGCACTCGGGGTCAGATAAGTCAAAGTATTCCAAGAAGTTGAAGCAGCGTTGTCGCTCCACGACTTTCCATCGTGCGACATGGTTGAGGATGTGGGTGGTGCCACCCCTGCGGCTCCGGCAGAGCCTGCGACTTCGCTGCCGGCCTACCCGTCCTTTCCGGGTCCGTCGGCGACACCTGCTCAGGTGCAAGAGTTTCATGCTTTCATGGCCCGACTCTTTGGGCCGTCTGGCCTGCTGGTGTGCCTACGGGCCCCGTGGGCCCGACTGGAGGTCTTGTCCTTCCATCGCCGGCGGCTCCGACCGACATCGCCCGCTCCTTGGTACAACGTCGTCTCCAATTTCAACTCTGAACCGGAAATGGTGCCGGATCGGCGCCACTCATCCGACGCCGATGGGGTCCTTTTTCTCCTATGTCCGTCCTCCTTATTTTCAGCCTGTTTCGCAGACTTTGGAGGAGGGGAGGACTGGGAAGGGTCTGAGGACCCTCTCACACAACAGTGTGATTATGATCCGGACTGGGTAGAGAATTTGGGGGATGCCAGTGGTCTTGAAACCTCACCAAACCTTGGCATGCTGTCTCCTCCTACCGTGGCTGCGGAGGACGGAGCCAGTTACGCAGCGGTAGTACTTAGGGCAGCCGAGGCCCTCCGCCTCAAACTCCCTACGGTGGTCGTCAGAACTAACCACCTGACAGAAGAAACCTCTTTGGAGCCCTTGCTGCCTTTTAATGACGCACTTACTATCGTCCTTTTGGGCACTTGGTCCAGGCCCAACACAGGGGCTCCTGTGGACAGAAACGTGGCCCGCTGCCATTGCCCGGCTCCAGGCGACCCCTCTTTCTCTCCCAACACCCCACTCCCGAGAGCTTGGTTGTCCAAACCTCTGCTTCCCAGAGCATGTTCCCTTCCGCACCTCCGGATAGGGAATCCAAGAAGCTGGAGCAGCTGAGCAAGAAGCTGTTTTCATCTGCCAGCTTAGGGCTGTAGTCGGTGAACACTGCATGCCTCTTGGGCCGTTATTCCCACTCTCTGTGGGATACGGTTGCGCAGGTGCTGCCCAACTGCCGGAGGAGGCACATACAGTACTCTCCCAAGCTATAGCAGCTGGCAGAGACGCTGCAAAGTTCACTATTCGTTGTGGGCTGGATACCGCCGACTCGCTTGGCAAGGCGATTTCCACGACGGTGGCGCTTCGGCGCCACGCCTGGCTGAGAACAACTGGCTTCTCAGAGGATGTCCAGAACACCTTGATGGACATGCCCGTTGGAGCGTTTCAAGGACTCACGGGCTATGGCCAAGTCCTTGAGCCTTTCGTCCACTCGCCCTCCTCCGCCTTGCACTTTTCGCTCCTTTTGTGGACACGTTTGTTCCAGAGCCACAGGCCTGCGCAGCAACATCCTCAACGCGGCCGCGGATGTGGGAACCGTCGAGGCGGTTCTGGGGGCCAGCGGGCGGATCAGTCCATCTCCACCCCCCCAGCCTTCCTAGTCCGACCTTTCAGGCCCATCAAACGCCAGTGGGCGGCAGAATTCGCTATAATCTCCCCCACTAGCGCAACATCACATCAGACAAGTAGGTGCTGCAAATTGTCCGAAGGGGCTATTCCATCCCCTTCGAGACTTCCTCTCCAGCCATGCCACCTCAGTACCACCGCATGTCGGGGGACCATCTTGTGCTGCTTCAACAGAAAGTCACGGCCCTCTTGGCCAAGGGGGCAATCGAGCCCGTTCCTGGGCCAGAAGTAGGTCGAGGTTGTTATTTCCACTACTTTCTGGTGCCAAAGAAGGACAAAGGCCTGCATCCTATCTTAGACCTTCGGAACGTCAATTGCTTCCTCCGGAAGGAGAAGTTCAATATGCTCACACTTGTCTGCCCTAGATCCGCAAGACTGGATGGTAGCGTTGGACTTGCAGACGCTTACTTTCATAACCCCGTCCTGACGGCCCACCGGCGTTACCTGCGGTTCACGGTAGGCCACGAGCACTTGCAGCTCACTGTGCTCCCCTTTGGCCTTATCAGTGCCCCTCGGGTGTTCACAAAAGTGATGGCGGTGATCGCAGCTCATCTGCGCAGATCAGGGGTTCTAGTCTTCCCCTATTTTGACGACTGGTTGTTGAAGGCGGGATCACCCCAGGCAGTCGTTTCCCACCTTCAGACTACGGCCGACCTCCTGCATTTTCTGGGGTTCTCCATCAACATGCTGAAGTTGCACCTGATTTCCTCTCAGAAGCTCCTCTTCATCGGAGCGGTTCTAGACTCGGCGCTGTTTTGGGTTTATCCTTCCGAGCAGCGAGTCCAGGATATTCAGGCGAGGATTCCGATCTTTCAGCCTTTATCCCGGGTTTCGGTCAGGATGACCCTCTAGCTACTGGGCCTGATGGCCTTCTGCATCCTGTTAGTGGATCATGCCAGATGGCATATGCGGGCTCTGCAGTGGGACCTGAAGCTCCAGTGGGCTCAGCATCAAGGCAACCTGTCCGATCACGTCCAGATCTCGGAGGGCACTGCACAACATTTGCAGTGGTGGCTCATGAATCGCGATTGGGTCAATGGAAGATCCCTCTCCCTTCCCCAACCGGAACACACAGTTGTGACGGACGCGTCCCTCCTAGGATGGGGCGGCCGCCTGGGAGAGGCGAAGATCAGAAGACTCTGGTCTCCGGCGGAGTCCCGGCTCCATATCAACCTTCTGGAGCTTTGGGCGATCCGACTTGCACTGAAGGCATTCCTTCCCTCTGTCAAGGGGAGAGTAGTGCAGGTGTTCACAGACAACACCACCGCCATGTGGTACTGAGACAAACAGGGCGGGGTGGGGTCGTGGACCCTATGTCAGGATGTTCTGCGCCTCTGGACATGCCTGGAACACCAGGGTATTTCCCTGGAGGTTCAACACCTGGCAGGTTCTCTGAACGCCAGGGAGGACGAACTCAGCTGCCGGTGCATGATGGATCACGAATGGCGTCTGAACTCTGATGTGGCTCAAGGTCTCTTTCAGCAGTGGGGAGAGCCTTGGTTAGATCTATTCGCCACATAAGAGAGCGCGCAATGTCATCAGTTCTGTGTGTTGGAATTTCCATGGCGGCATTCGCTAGGCGACGCTTTTCGTCGCGAGTGGAGTTGCGGTCTACTATACACCTTTCCACCTATACCACTTCGACCCAGAGTGCTGAAGAAGATCAAACGCGACCAGGCCCAAGTCATTCTTGTGGCTCCGGACTGGGCTCGAAGAGTATGGTATCTCGAGCTACTCAGCATGGCTATCGATTCCCCTTCGGGAGGATCTTCTGTCGCAGCACCAGAGGGCGGTCATCCACCCAAACCTGTCCAGCCTCCACCTCCTTGCGTGGAGATTGAGGGGTGGCAGTTGATGGCTTTTGACCTGCCTCCCGAAGTTTATGATGTAATCTTGGCAGCCAGGCGTCCCTCCACTAAGACGGTATACGCCTGCAGGTGGAATAGATTTGTGGCATGGTGCACAGCAAAGGCTGTGGATTCCTTTTCTGCTCCTCTTTCAGAGGTCCTTCTATTCCTCCTTTCTTTGGCCCAGCGTGGCTTTGCTCTGGGCACTATCAAGGGCTATCTTTCGGCCATTTCAAGGCTTCCAGATCAACCTTCCCTATTCAAGTCCCCGATTGTAAATAGATTCTTGAAAGGCATTACTCATCTTTTCCCTCCTGTTCAGTTCATAATGCCTCAGTGGGACTTGAATCTGGTTCTAACATATCTGATGTGTGCTCCCTTTGAGCCGCTTCACAACTGTCCTTTTCGTTTTCTCACTTTGAAGACAGCTTTCCTGGTGGCCATCACCTGTGCCAGAAGAGTGAGTGAGCTCCAGGCTCTTAAGTCTAACCCTCCTTTTCTCTCTGTCCATCCGGACAAAGTGGTTCTAAGAACTCGTCCATCTTTTTTGCCGAAGGTTGTCACTGCCTTTCATATCAGGCAGACCATCACTTTGCCCACCTTCTTTCTGCCTCCGCATCCCTCTAAAGAGGTAGAGATGCTCCACCGTCTGGACCCAAAACGTGCGCTCTCATTCTACCTGAACCGCACACAACAGTTCCGGGTGGATGACCAACTCTTTGTTGGCTATGTGGGCGCCAAGAAAGGTCGGGCCGTGCACAAGCGGACCTCTCTCGGTGGGTCGTTCTGTGCATAAAGGCTTGTTATTCTTTGGCTAAAATGGAGTCTCTGGTTGGGCTGTGCGCTTATTCTACCAGGGCGACGGCAGCCACTACTGCTTTGGGATGGGGAGTTCCCTTGCATGACATCTGTCAGGCAGCTACGTGGGCCTCGCTGCACACGTTTACCAAGCATTACTGCCTGGACAGCCAAGTCCGGAGAGACGGCTTCTTTGGCCGTTCTGTTCTCCAGGACTTTCTGGTGTGATCTTGGTTCGCAGCCCCACCACCGGGGTTGGTATTGCTGGGGTATCTATCACTACGTGTTTCTTTCAGATGCACAAGTTACTTACCTTCGGTAACGATATATATGTAAGAAACATTAGTGTGATAGATTCCTTACCGCCCCACCCATCCTCCCCGTACTGCAAACTGATTTATAGGGTTAAGGTCATCCCTTTCAGGGCCCTAGTTTCATGGCACCAATGGTGAGTTTCTTGCATGGCTCTGCGTTCCTGTCATGGAAAGTCATGTACAGAACTGATGTCCGCGCGAGGGCACGTCGAAGTAGCTCCAGCACCATCATCCCGGCGCCAACGACGCACGCGGAGCCGCACGATGACGCCTACCAACGCGCAGGGGTACTGCTGACGAAAACTTTCCGGATCTTGTCTGACGCCTGGGGGTAATTCTAAAGTAAGGAATCTATCACTACTAATGTTTCTTACAGATATATCATCACCGAAGGTAAGTAACTTGTGCTTTAGGAGGCACCCAGATGCCTAGAACTCCGATTCAACGGATCCAGACAAAGTGGACGAAGAGGAGCTGTTAGACGAGAACTAAAAACTGCTGTGGATTTTGGGCACAAAACCCTGTCTGCCTGTACCATTCTCGACATACATGAACTAGTGACTCGTCCTGTAGCTGAGCAACTAGCAAGAACCCTGGTAGACTGCCAGCCCCTGCAAATTGCCAGCAATCTCCCTTAGAGTAGAGGAGCTACTTCCCTGCAGTCACCGAAGAAGCAAAGTTCAGTTCACAGAGTTGAAGCTTCCAGGTCAGCCTGACATAGCAGCCCCCCAGGAAGAAGAACCTGTTCTCCTAAAGGCCAGATGATGGCAGAACCAACCGGACCGAGGTACCAGACCCCTTGCAGCAGCCAAGGCCTGTTTAAGTCCAGCCAGGACACACTGCACCGAGACTGGGTAGCCATCGAAGGACATCAGCACCTTAGAGGCCCACTTTCAGAGTGTTCTAGCAGTCCTCATTTTTGCACCCTCAATGGGCGAGACCGACGATCACAAGGCCCTAGGCTGCACAGAACCCAGCCGACCTTTCTACTCTGCACTCAAGCGCTCTAGCCCGGGTACTGATGAACCAACTGTAACCTCTTGTTCCGAATACCCTTGTGACCTGAGCCCTCTGTTCGGAGCTCCCGGACTTGTCCCCAAGTCCCCCTCTGCAGCCTGTTTTTAGGTGCACCCCTTCTTTCCACCGGTATAGCGCGCAGAGCTCCCAACCTGACCAGCACCTCTGCACCCGGATGCCCCGGGGCAGGTAACCAATAACTGCTGGTGGTACTTTGGACCTTGGCCCCCTATTACCTTGAGTCCCAAAAAAGACCCCCAGAAATCGACCTTAAATAACTGTATGCAACATATGCCTTTTCTCCCATGGGGAAGAATTGCTGCATAAAGATGCATTTAAGTGAACATTTTACTTACCCTTAAAAATCAATATTTAAAAAAGTTCTTACTTGATAACGAAGTTTTTGTTATATAAATGTACATAAAAAGTTCTTTTTTTTCTTAATTGGTCTCGGATTTATTCTTGAGTGTGTGTCTCATTTATTGCCTCTGTGAGTACAACAAATGCTTAGCACTACCCTCTGATGGTCCTAAACTGCTTGCTCACACTACCACAACAGAGAGCTTTCAGTGTTCTCATTTTTGCCTCTGTAAACCATTAAGGGTTGCCTGGACACTTTACAGAGTGTACCTCGTTTAGGTCCACTACATAAAGAGCCAGCTTCCTGCATTGGTGGTTCAGCTGTGGGATACAAGACTTTGCGTTTGCTGATACCACCTGGTCAGTAGGTGACTCCTCGAAGTAAATCCACATCAGTTAAGAAAGAAACATTTCTCAATTTTTGTCTGTTTTTTTTCTCTCAAAATTTCTAAACTCGAACTGTTAGGGCCTTGGTTAATTCCCCAGGCTAATTGTATAAGAATTTTAAAAGTATCCTAGACAGTTAGGCCTGTAAAAGTACAGGTTGGCAGGTTTTTACTAACTTTCTAAAAAGGTTCCAACTGATCTAATACCATGCCTGAGGCAGAGGGTACCAGGAGCTCAATCTGGGTCTGTACAAAAAACTAAGTTGACCCTACTTAAGGACCTCTGCACAGCATGGAACCTTCCATGGGGTCTAAACCTACAAAGGCTCATATACAGACCCTGCTTGCAGAGAATGATAGAGCCATGACAATGGAAGAGAGCCCTAATGACACAGGGGTGGAGATGTCAGTGAGGATGACAAGTCCTCAAATTCCCCTTCTACCAGTCCCTCCACTGGGAGTGACTCTGGTAGTTCCCTAGATGAAGTAGATGAGGACGATGAGGACAATGCATATCTTCAAAAGCTAGCTAGGAGAAAAGCATTAGAAGCTAAAATCTTAGTCATAGAATAAGAGAGAGCTGAGATTGGCCTAGTACCCATCTCTGGTGGCAGCCAAAACATAAATTGGAAGAATGATGAAGCCTGTCACTGAGTGAGGCAGATGCTGAATCCTGTGACCTCATTACCTACTGTCGCAATCCTCTACAATACATTTTGTTAACATTTTTTGTAGGGCCTGGCAGGTGCCATTTGCTGCTGGGCCGCTTGTTTCTCACATGCTCTTTGGCTCATGCTTGAATTCTTTTTTTAGGCTCGAGCCTGCGAGAGCATACGATAGCGCATGCATCTCACTTGCAAGACACTCTTAAATACAGAAAAGGGCTTGGAGCCCACCTGTTGCTTACGATCATTTGGCTTGCGTGCCACTCTTCTTTACAGCCTCGTAATTCATCAAGTAAGGCCTAACATCATTTCCGTTCCTCTCTGTGGAGTAGGGACCAAGCACTGATTGATTCAAAGTAATCAGTGCCCGTCCGCTGATCCCGATGTCTTTGAGGTACTATTTTGTTCTGTTCAACTTTTAGTGCCCCGAAAACAGATGGCGTGTGACTGGCAAAAACTTGTCTAGTAGGACAAATAAAATTGCAAAGATTTATTTTCTATAGTCAATTTTCTTTTATTTTGGCAAGTCTTATTTTGTGTGCGCTGTTACCAAAAGATGAGGATTAAGTTATTGCAAAGTGACATTGTTTCTTTCTTGTGTGTAATTTCTGAAATTATGTTTTAACACATAATCTTACTGTACACCCCAATCCAATCCTCGGTAATTCACCCCATTTCACCCCACACCAATCCACCCCACTCAATCCTGTCCCCCCCCCCCCCCCCACTCAATCCTGTCCACCCCAGACCATTCCAAACCACTCCAAGACAAACCATTCAGCCCAATCCACCACACTCGGCTCCAGTTGGCCCCACTCCAGTCCAAAACAATCTGCCCACTCCCAATTTTCTGCTCTCCAATCTGCCCCACTCCAGTCCAAAACAATCTGCCCCACTCCAGTTCAAAACAATCTGCCTTACTCCAATCTGTCCCCCTTCAGTCCAGAACAATCACCACACTCCTATCCACCCCACCCCAATCCTCCTCACCTCACCCCAATCCTCCTCACCTCACCCCAATCCTCCTCACCTCACCCCAATCCTCCTCACCTCACCCCAATCCACCTCACCTCTATCCACCTCACCTCACCCTAATCCAATACACTCCCTCCAATTCAGCCCACAACAATCCAATCAAATCTAATCAACCCAACTCAACTCCATTCCACTCCATCGCAATTCAATCGGCCTCAATTCAATCCACCCCCACTCCAGTTCACCCCACCTCAGTACAATCCAATCCACCACACTGCATTCCAATCTACTCCACTCCAATCCACCCCACTCCTTTCCACCCCACTGCAATCCAGTCCACCCCACTGTAATCCAGTCCACCCTACTGCAATCCAATCCACCCCACTCCAATCCAGCCCACTCCAGCCCAGTGCAATCCACCCCACTCCAATCCACATCACTCCAACCCACCCGAACCCAATCCACCCCATCCAGTCCACACACTCCAATCCAACCCACTCACTCCAATCCAACCCACTCTACCCCAATCTAATTCCCCCAATATACTCCAGTCCAATCCACCCCAACCTACTCCAGTCCAATCTACGCCACTAACTCAATCCACTGCAACCCACTCCACACTATTCCAACCTACTGCACTCTGTGCCACTGCACTCTTGACATGCTGTGCCACAGACCCACTGAACTCTACTCCTCTCTACTCAACTCGTGACACTCTACTCCCCCCTAGTTCCCCCTACTCCACAACACTCTACTCCAACAAATCCAGTCTAAAACCCTCTCCTCCCCTCCCCCCATCCTATTCCACTCTAGGCCACTCCACGTCACAAACTATTAGCCATGCTGAACAGCAGCCACACTGGTGTACAACATGGCCAAAACACATTGCCAAAGCCAGTAGTTTTGTATAGGCAAGACCCATTGGCTTTGCCAGTGCTTGATTTTTCTTGTTTACTGCTCCAAGTAGTGGCAACTGCCACCTTGCAACGATGAATACAAATTAAAAAAGAAACAAAATGGCAGATGCTTCATGTCTGCTGCATTGCATCGGCAAAAAACATTTGCAACGCCAATCTGTCCAAAAAGCAAGACCTATTGGCTTTGTCAATGTTTATTTGTAATTCCCTTCTTTCTATTCTCTCTCTTAACTCATATTCACTACTCTCTCATTTTCTATATCTCCCTTCGGCATCTCCTCTTACATTTTTCCCTGTCTTGAACCCTCACATTTTTCAGACTTCTCTGCTTTTACCCATTTTCTTACTCTGCACATTGCCAGTCTGCTTTATTTCCTCATTCTCTTTCCTTTGTGCCCATTAGGCGATGGAGGCCAACCAGCAGGCAGATGAGCTGAAGGCTCAGTTGGAAACCCTACAGAAGAAACTGCGCAGTATCCGTGAGGAGATAGTTGAAAACAGTGTCTCAAAGGAGAAGGACACCTTTAACTACAAGCGTGCGCAGGTTTGTGAACGGACATCTTTGGTTCTCCTTCCTTGCTTTACCTTCACCCTTCGAGGTAGCTTCTGCAGGTCTCTCCCTCATTCCATTTGTTGCTTTTGTGCACTGTTGTCAACCCTCTTGGCATTATGGGTGTAGTACAATTGGATCCAGGAAACTTCATTAAGTATTTTATTAAATCCCTCACTTGTGCATCTGTGTTCCCCCATCTTTCCAATTCTTAGATCCCTGATATGCTTTATCTTTCCTCCCTCTTCCAGCATGTAATGAACCAGTGTTGGATTAGGAACCCGTTATCACTCCTGTCATGCATCACTCTTATTCTCTGTGGCTGTAATTGTTTGCTTCTCTTACAGGAGGATATCTCGCGGCTACGGCGGAAGCTTGAGACCACCAAGAAGCCAGATACAGGACCAAAATGTGATGAGATTTTGATGGAGGAGATCAAAGAATACAAGGTGATTATAAAGGCCCCTTGATACATCCTGCCTTTTAGGACTAAGCAGTCTTTTCAGTGCAACTCCGGTTCCCATCTTTGCTCTCTTTGTAGCCTGTTCTATATTTTCCTGATAGCCCGCCTCTTTGGCTGCCTTTATGTTCTTATCCGCTTGAATTCATTCCAATCCCTCATTTGTTGCCTCTCTCCCAATCCTGGAGGCCTCTCGTAGACCTTTTCTACTCTGCATCCTTTAACTCACCCCCCATCTCTCAGACCCCGCAGTGTCTCTTGGCTTTTACTGTTGCCTGTTTGATGTTCTCTCTCGCCTTTTTTCACACTTTCCCCTCTTCTCTGTCTGTGTTTTAGCTTTTCCTGTTCTGTACTTGACCAACTCTAACTTATGCTTTCTTTGTGCTGTTGTCTTCTTTGCTATCCTCTTTTATTCATCGTACCACATATGTTCCCCTCACTTATTTTCTTGATGAGCACTCTCTACATTATTGCCCTTTCTCCTCTCCACTTATTTATTTTACTCTCGCACCCTTCGTTCTCATTGTGCCGTCTTCCTTGTACCTCTCTGATCTTCTCTCACACAACCTTTGCTTGATGTCCGTCACGCGTGACCTTGTTCTCAATCCTTTCTCTTACCCCTTCCATTACATTATGGTCTGCTGTTCCATCTCAGACCTTCTTGCAGCCGCTCATCTGCACCCTACCCTAAGGTCTATCTAGTTCTCCAGCATTGGATCCTTGATAGATTCACCATTGTCAAGCTGGGAATAATACTCAGCAAATCTATCAAGATAACAAAGCTGAAGAATTCTAGTAACCTAGCCTCCATTCATTATCATCTTCCCCATACTCATTCCTGTCCTGTGTGTTCTCGCTGTCTTCCTCCTCCAGTCTTAGCCCCATGTATTTTATACCCGTTCAGATGTTCACTTTCCTGATAAAACTTCAGGAGCTCTGGGCCTGTCTCTGTACATTGGTCGAAGCAATGCCAGAGAACCCAGTCAGTCCACAGTGTCATTGAAAGTGATAACATACAGGGTAGAACTTGCATGCTCATTCTCTGAGACTCAGATAAGGAGTGAGATGCACAGGTCTGATCATCAGGTTAAACGTGTCCCATGATTTCTGTTTTGCTTCTGATGATTTCTGAATCATGGCATTTACAAATCTTTTTCACGGAGAGCATTCTGAGTGTGGACATGAAAACAGCGAGCTCCAGATATTCACCTTGGAGTTGTGTACTGAAGGATAGGTAACCAGCTGTATGGCAGACGTGAGGATCCCTCACACTGGAAGCGGCCATGCTTCCGGTCTAATGAGAAAAGAGTGCCTCTTGCTAACTTTTTTTTTTTTTTGAAAAACTTAATTGTGCTGAAAACCAACAGTACAAACATGGGCCTACAACCACCAGGGCCGGCCGCTAGTATATGTATGGCAATTACGTGACGTCACAAAGCAGCGACTGATCCCCAGAGGCGCAGCAGGATTACAAAAGTTATTCTCGGCAACTCAGAAGTTAGGCAGGATATAGATATTTTAAATTTTAAAAGAAAAGAACGAACAAAGAAACAAAAACCAAAAAAACTCAAGGCGAGAAACAGTCTAGACGGTGTCAAGCGCCGATGGGGGGATCCCACCATACCAGGTAAAGAATCAGGAGGTCAATACAGATGACCCGGGGGGGAGGCAGCGGGGAAGTCAGAACAATCAGCATAAAGAGTACCGTATTCCGGGAACCTCAGGATCAGGGGGACAGAGAAATGTCAGAAGTATCTTCAAAAGGGGGCGTACAAATGTTACCTCGGTAGGCGTTCCACTGACCCCAAATTCTACCCCACGCCCCGGGCTTGCCCCGAACCAGATATACCGTCTTCTCTCTGAACATGCACCAGTCCATGTTCTCCTTCCACACTGACACGGTGGGGGGCCGTCGGGAACCCCAAAGCTGCGCGATATCCCTCTTTGCAATCATGTTCCCAAGTGCCGCCCACCGGGCCTGGGCAACGTTGTAATCATTCGGCTCCCATACATTCAGCAAACATCGACGAGCCTCAGGCAACAGAGCGACCCCAGTGACACACTCCATTACCGCATGCACACGGTGCCAATAAGCCGCAACCTCGCGACACTCCCAAAGGATATGAAGAAAGGTGGCGCTCATTCCACAGCCGCGCTTACACAGCCCATCCGAAGAAAAGCCCATCACAACCAAACGAGGACCCGTCACATAAACACGGTGAAGAATTTTAAGCTGGACAAGACAGAGACGGGCAGGAATGGCGACCTCTTTCGGGGAGGACACTGCAGACTGCCAGTCCTCGTCGTCCATCTCCAACCCGTCTCCGGTCCAGGCCTCCCGAAGATGCACATGGAGGTCCGCCCGATTGTTGATTAATTTCTTATAAATCAAAGAAATCGTACTATCGGGCAGATGACCATCAAGTATACAGTCCTCGAGTGGTGAAGCTGCGGGGACCGTGGTACCGGCCTTGAAGACCGACAGCAAAGCGTGGCGAACCTGTGCATACCTGAAGAACTCCCTCTCACTCAACTCATACTCACTCTGAAGCACCGCAAAGGATTTGACCGCACCTTTCACCCAGAGATCCCCCACTCTGCTAATGCCAATCATATCCCAGTTCTCAAAACCTTTCATTGTCCAGATGCATCCCAACCCGTCCGACGCAACATACGTACCATGGTTGATAGCGGACAGCTGGGAGGCCCAATAGTACCTCCTGATGTCCGGGAGCGCAATACCCCGTCATACCAGGGGAGAGTCAGTTTTGCAAGAGCGATACGAGCGCGACCGTCCCAAATAAGTCTCCTCTGTAAACCCTCCACCTCCCGGAAGTAGGCCGCCGGAATAATATCAAAGGAGTTCTGGAGTGCGTAGAGCAATCGGGGCAGGGACATCATTTTAAAAAGTGCCGCTCGACCAAGTGGCGACAACGGCAACCTACGCCACCGAGCCACATCCAACTTCAATCGCCGGAGAGGAGGAAGGAGATTATGCTCATGGCGGACCGCTGGGTCCAACGATACGTAGACCCCCAAGTACTTGAAACTGGATAGCGAAATTTGAATGGGAAACCTATTCGGCAGGGGGGGAAGGCCACCGGAAATAACATACACGCAAGATTTAGACCAATTAATGATCAGCCCGGAGTTTTTCCCGAAAGAAGTGAGGACGTCAAAAAGGACATTAAGGGATTCACACGGGGAGGTGAGGTACAAAAGAATATCGTCGGCGTACAACGAGACTCGGTCCTCAAAGCCAGGGGCCCACTGAATGCCCTTTATCGACGGTTCCCATCGGAGCCAGGCTGCGAACGGTTCTAGAACAAGAGCAAAGAGCAGGGGGGACAACGGACACCCCTGCCTAGTACCCCTCCCGAGAGCGAAGGGCTGGGACACCCTCCCATTGACAACAACCTGAGCTAGCGGATCCGTATATGAAAGTCTCACCCAACTAATAAATCCCGCCCCGAAACCGAACTTCGCCAGTGTGGCCCAGAGGTATGGCCATTCTATCGTATCAAAGGCCATCGTGGCGTCCAAGGAAGCCAAGATGGCCGGCTCGGAAAGAAACTCTGCCCTGGCGAGAACGCCATGCAAACGCCGCAGGTTGAGAGCAGTGTTCCGGTGCGGAATGAAACCAGATTGATCCGGATGAATCAGGTCACAGATAACAGCGAGTAAACGATTAGCAAGGACCTTGGCGAGAATCTTCGGTTCAGCATTCAATAGGGAAATGGGCCTGTATGAGGCACAACGATCACGAGGCTTGCCCTCCTTAGGAATCACAACTATGGTGGCCAGACGCTGGTCACTAGGGAGGGAACCAAGCTCACGCGACTCCAAAAACATATCACGGAGAAACGGTGCGACTTTATCTGGGCGCAATTTGTACAATTCAATGGGCAATCCATTGGGGCCCATAGCCTTACCAGTACGAAGGGAACGAATCACGGTAGCAATCTCGTCGGCTGACAACGATGCCTCCATGCACTCTCGATCCTCTTCAGACAGGCAAGGCAGCGTAGTGTCCCTCAACAAGAAACGAGAGTCATCCTCATCTCTATTGGACACCGGGGAGTAGACCACACGAAAATAGTCAGCAAAACACTCCACAATCTCGCCAGGGTCAGTCACACGCACACCGTCGGAATTCTGAAGCACAGGGACCACACGGTTCACTCTCTCCTTCTTATCAAGCCACGCAATCAGTTTACCCGCCTTATCCCCAACATCATACAGTCTACCTTGCTGTTCCCTGTACAGTGTCTTGGCGGCATCAGTAACAAGGGATTTGTATTCAAACTGTTTCAAGCTAAGGGCGTGGAGCCTATCCTGGGTGACACCTGAGTCTAGTTCAGCCTCCAACTCCAGTATTTCGGCCTCCAGCCTCACGACCTCCCCACTCCTAGCTTTCTTGGTCTCAGCTATTAAAGAGAGGGCCTATCCACGAATAACAGTTTTGAAGGCTTCCCACAGGGACACTGAGGACAAGACAGACCCCTCGTTCTCCAGGAAGTAGTGGTCGAGCGACTTAATGAGGCTGTCGCGAGTCTTGGGGTTGCGCAGATGCCAAGGGTTAATGGGGGCGATCCGCCCCGCGGCTTGCGTCCCCGTTTCGAAAAGCAGCCACACAGGGGAGTGATCTGAATTGCCCCGGGCCAAGTGTCGAACCTCCCCAACGTGGGTGGACTGGGCCGCGGGCATGAGGAAGTAATCAAGCCTGGAGAGACTCCCATGAGCCCCAGAGTGGAAGGTGTATTGACATTGCGTCGGGTGCATTAACCTCCAGCAATCCACCAGACCAAAGGTGTCCAAAAACCCACCAAGCCATGATTGGGAAACGGGAAGGGCCCTGGGGGGTTGACGATCCAGATCGCCGGATAGCACAGAGTTAAGGTCTCCACCCATGAGGAGAAGACTATCGGGGAGTTCCAGCAACATCCGACCAACATCAGAGAAAGTGGAGGTCTGGAGGCCTGGGGGAACATATATCGTGACTAAGGAAAGGGTCTTACCCTCCCACCTACCAGTTAGGGCGGCATAACGCCCTCTGTCGTCAAGGATGACATTATCAGTCTCTAGTGGGAGGGAAGACCGGACAAGAATACCAACCCCTCTGGAACCAGTGGTGAACCCGGAGTGTGCGACCAATCGGTATCCCCACCTATTCATAGCATGACCCACATTGCCGACCAAATGCGTCTCCTGCAGGAGTACAACATCAGGAGTCAGACGACGCAAATATTGCAGTACAACACCCCGTTTGATACGATCCCCCAATCCATTGACGTTCCAAGATATCAACCTCAACCCACTACCCCCCATCCCCACAAAAGTAGCAGGAGTCTCCCCACAGAGAGCAGGACACCTGAAGCAAAGAAAGAACCAATATGCCGCCTTGAGAAAAGAAAACACGAACACAAACACCCCAACCAAAACCCGTTACAACTCCCCCCTCCCTGCACCCCTGCAGACTATAAAACCACCCCAAAATGCAGTGTGCCTGTCGCTCTAACAATCCCATTCTACAAAAAGACCCCGGAGGAGGAGAGAGGCCCGTCTCCACCCACCACCCAGACGCGAACTACTATAAGACAAAATATACAAAAGAGGTAGACCCCAACTGAGCAATGTCCGATTGTCAAGGTTAGGGACCGAAAAGTCACTTCTGTGGAGGCTCACCACCCTCGGCGCCACCAGGGTGCCCCGTTCGATCGCCCCGACCAGGCAGGGAATCCAACCAGTCACTCACATTGTCCGGTCGTTCGAAAAAGAAGGACCGTTCCTCATGTTCCACTCGAAGCCTGGTAGGGAAAAGCATAGCATACTTCAAGCCCAGGTCCCGGAGACGTCGCTTAACCCCCTGAGAGCCCATCCTCTGTCTCTGAACAAGTTGAGTGAAGTCCGGGAAAAAATTGACAGAGGAGTTTTCAAATTTCACCGGGCCGTGCACCCTCGAAGCCTGCAAAATCGCATCACGGTCCCTGAAATGAAAAAGTTTAGCGATGATAGGCCTCGGGGGAGCGCCAGGCTTGGGCTTACCGCACGGGACACGATGTGCACGCTCCACAGCGAAAAACTTGCTGAGTCCAGAAGGGGCAAGATGGGTAAGGATTAGGTCTTCGACCAGGAGGTCAACAGAACGAGTCTCGGGAATCTCCGGAACACCTATGACGCGGATGTTGTTGCGTCTTGCCCTGTTCTCAAAATCCTCCAGCCGATGGGACATCAAGTCGTTGGCCGATTTCAGAGCGCCAAGGTCTGTTCGAAGTTCCGACACATCGGCCGTGAGGCTGGAGGTCTTCAAATCCAATGACTTCACCTTTCGTTAGTTTTAGACAGGTCAGCCCTGATTAGAGTGACATCGATGGCGACCGTGTCAATTTTACGAGCCAGGGCCTCATACTGCTGGCCGATGGTCTCCTTCATGCCGGTGATGGCGCCCATAATGTCCTGCAGGGACAAGTCAACAGGGGCAGATGGGTCTTCTCTGGCGTCCTCCGGGGTACTGCTGGAGAGCCCGGGGGATCCTTTGGCTTGAGTATAGCGGTCCATAACATTTGTCTGGAACTGTCCCCCACGAAGAGACGTCTTGGTCTTCCGCTTCTCGGGTTCACCCCTGCCCGTCATGGTGGAAGGTGCACCCCGGAGGGGCCCGCAAGACCTAGTGAAAATGGCCGCTGGCAGGTCGGGCACTTACCGGCCAAGAAGCTGGCTCGTGGGGTCCAGAGAGAGTCGCAACTTGACCCAGTACGCTGTAATGAGGAAGCAGCGATGACACCAGAAGGAGGCTGGATTGGTCCCCGGCCGAGCGAAACAGACCCTCAATCAGACCATGCCAGAAACCGAAAGCGAAACCAAAAGTGGGGATACGGCCACTGATGAGGTCCCAATGCCGTTGTTGTTCAACTACGTCCCAGCTCCACAGATCACCAAGTCCCCTGCACGGCCTCAAGGTGGGCCTCAAAAGTTCAAAGTGCTGTAATTTGGGTCGCCCAAGTCCGATTCAAATTCTGGAAAGAGTTATGGACTCAGTCTAGGTTCACCTTCGAAAGCCCGTCCGAGAAATCAGCCTCTTGCTAACTTATTGTCCTACCGGTTAGCTTTAAACTGATCAGATTTGTATACGCGTTGTTTATTTTGTTTTAATTTAAAATTGCCAGCAGTAGTCAGCGCAGCAATTTTCGTGGAGCTCATGGTTGTGCAGCATATTGGGCATATTCCATTTTATTTCTATTTTTACTTACTGTGGCCCATTCACTTGGAGACCATGGTCACAGAAGGCTATTCGGTACATTGTCACGGTTTATGTAGGAAGATATGCTCATCCATTACTCTCTTAACCTTGTTCTTTCTACCTCTTCCCATATCACTGTTGTCTTTCATCTGTCTTTGTCCTCATTTTGCCTTAGTCTCTCCCATGTTTCCCCACACTTCTCTGCCTGCACACTTTTGTATGTCTCCCTTTCTCACTCATCGCTCTGTCCCTCATAATACGTTGTCTGCCTTGTACTCCATTCCACAAATCCTCATTTTGCCTCTGTTATGTTTTTTGTTTCTGCCCCCCATCCCAGCTTACTCAGTCGCTTTGATTCTCCTCTCCCAATGTTATGCCTCCCTCCCTCATTCTGTTCTCTTCTCTCTAGCTCTTCTTTCTATTTTTACTTCCATGTCTTCTCACTCGTTCCCTTGTCATCCTTACAGGCCCGCCTAACCTGTCCTTGCTGTAACATGCGCAAGATGGACGCTGTCCTGACCAAGTGTTTCCATGTCTTCTGCTTCGAGTGTGTCAAGACGCGCTACGACACCCGCCAGCGGAAATGCCCCAAGTGCAACGCTGCTTTTGGAGCCAACGACTTCCACCGCATCTACATTGGCTGATTATGGTGGTGTAAACACCAATAGATAATTGCCAGGACATCCTTTTCACTCTCTTCAAACCAGCGGAAAACGCTTCAAACTCAGTTTCATAAAAATGTCTGCCTGCCATAGTCCATGGCGCTGCACCTCTGCAAAGCCCCACAACCTAAGGGCAGGGACTCTGCATTGGGGGCCCAGTTTTCTGACTCCTAATATTTTCCTGCACATGCCAATCCTATGGGATTCAAAGCATGGCACTGGAGGAACTGGAATTTCTTTTTTTCGTTTATCTTTGATTTTATAACTTGCCTCCAAGGGAGGTGCCCCAAAATTCAAAGAGCACAAAAACCTGGCATCTGGCCCATACAACATCCAAGACCATTCTGACTGGATTTCTTTTTGTTTACATCTGTGCGATCATCTAATAAATGTATTGTTCCTAACTACCAGAAGCAGAAGGGCAGCTGCTAAATGATGTGGACGTTGGAAGATTGGAAGAGTGACATTAAGTGAGTTGTTTTGTATAACAGTGGCATGCCTGCATCCAACCCCTAGGGTGCTTGAATCCCCAGGGCATGTGAAGGAGGAATCAGAAGAGGGGCACTTAGGCTGTGGGTAAAACCATCTTGGTACATGAGACTAATAATCCAATTCTTGCCGAGCTAGATATTACTCAAGGACTTTTTCTTTGAGAGGGAATGGGTGGTTGGGTCAGTGATGTAATATTCTTTGACTGGATTCAGCCCTTTTTATGAGACCAAGTTAAATACCAGAGGTCTTGCATAATCAGTTCACATTCATGGGCTCTTAGGACAACCGTTTTGGAAAAGCAGGCTGAGCTTACACCCACCAACGTACTATGCTTGCTGGCTTCCTTACTTCAGTCCATTTTCTCCTATGGGTGAAAATTGACACGCGTTGTTCCCTAGCTTGAGTAACTGCAGCTCACCCATGCTTTTCCCATGCACCCTTTTGTTTTTTCTTGGGGCTAAGGTCCACCATCTTCTTTGAAAAATGCACAACAAAGGACCTGCCTCACACGTCAAACTAAATTCCCAATTTTCTAAGCTCGAAGACTGCTAAATGTTATATACTCTCCATGAGGGCTATTTGTACAGTGCGTTACCCTATAGCTATTGTTACTAAAAATAGTGATTTAAACAGTTCTATGGTCTCGAGCTCTACCAATGCTTGTAAACTAAGTGGATTTAATAGAAGGTTCCCCTAGAAACCTATGTGCCTCCCCATGTGTGTGGAGAAGGAAGGAAAGGCGGAAAGGAAGGAAACTAGCAATTTCACATTCCACCCCCAAAGATTGTTATCTATTTCGACGCCACAGAGAAAAAGTGTAGACAAAGTAGAGAAAAATGAGGGCGGCAATACCTCACGGACGTAACCCCCACGAGGTGTAAGCGGACAGGTACTCGTCCGTTACCTCACTTTGTCATCATTGGTTATTGCCGTCCCCGGTGAAGAACACAAAAGTGACACAACAGGTATAGCGTTTGTCTCTAGTACCTATTGTGAGGAAAACTAATAATCTAACTGTGTGTAGGTGCAACAGAAAACAATGGGTGTCGACCCTAAGACTAGGGAGAATGAGTCTGATCAGGACCCAAATATTCCCAATTTAAAACCGGGTAGCCCACACTAGCTAAAGAAACTTTTTATTCAGGCTGTGTGGCTATCCCCTTAAAAAACCAACATGTTTCGTTGCCTGTATGGATTGGCGGCAACTTCTTCAGGGCTAGGGTCGACTAGCCTCTTAGCTTTGTTTATGCTGGCCAATGTATGGTTTGTCAGCACCGTCAGGGTTGCTCACTTACTGCATACCTCACCCCCACAGATTTCAGAGGTCTGCGTTATCTCAGAGGCTTCTGGATAGCTTAGCCGCGACCTGCGGATTCATATATCTCGTCAGGGTTGCGTTACGGGTTCAAATCAGCCTTCATCCCAGCATCTTCTTGGCCCAAATCCATTAACTTCCTTGCTTGCCATATGTCAGCCTCTCACCCTCTTGGCTCCACTGGTTTTGGAAAAAATAACTGACTTTAAAGACAGTCATGGCTTGAATACAGGAACTGATTTGCTATCTAGTTCAGTCAGTGACAAAGAGGGAGAAGTCGGAAGTAGAAACTGAGGCAGCTCATGTCATGAAGCAGCAAGAATGCAGGTGGACAACTGCTAAGGCCCTGACAGGTGGCACCAATATGGGTGTTTAACTCCTTTATAATGGCATCTCATTCTAGAGAATAATATTTGTACCGCAGGAAACACTGATGTGTGCTACTTTGACCCAGGAAGACAACTATGAGGTCAGTGCATTGCAATTTGCCTATCTCATCCGGCTTGTATTCCTCTACAGAAAAGAGAGTGGGAGTTATTTTTTGTTACAGAAAATGCAGTATTATCTATTTAATATATGCTCAGCCTAAGTGTTGTCCTGATTCACAGTGAAGATTACAAAACCCTTTGTCATGACAAATATATTGGCGCCAAACAGCTAACGTATGCTTACTGCCCTGTACATGACCACCCCGTGCAGAGGGAGAAGGGAGGGAGCTGAAGAACTGGTTTTGGAAAATGCCAGTAACATTACACAAGCTTTATCATGTTTTCACTTTAAGTATGTTTCGCCATTGCCCATTCTAGACCAAGAGGAACATTCTGTGATGCAAGTCCACGCAGTGGTGATTGTAGAAAGTATGCCCTGACTTCCATGGAGCTGCTTTACCTTTTACTATCCACCGATACATTTGAAACTGTGTTGCTTTGTACCAGAAATCTGGTTTAGCCAAACAATAACAGTCCCTGATGCAGAAAAGGTTTGTGAGATGGCTATATTTTTATCACGATGGACCACATGCAACAAAATGTCTTGGCCCTTGCCCAATCTAGTGTATGATAATTCAGTTTCTTTTGATCTGAGTATGAAAACAAACAAATGACCTTATCACTGCGCTCTAAAATCTATCTCGGGGTGCACAAGAAGCTGGCAGTACACCTAGACCTTCTTCCGGCCTCACTAATCCGATGTCAGCAGTGGAATATTTGAAGCTACAGTCTGTACCCACAAGTAAAAGTTTACTTCCTACTCTGTTTGGTTCCTCTATATGACACTAACTTTTAGGGCGAGACCTTTTGCTTGGTTTCGAGTTTGATGGGCAGATATTCCATTCAGCATATTTAAAATTTACAGTCAATCGGGGGTTGTTTCTTCACCGGAATATCTGAGTCTTCCATTGTAGGATCCTGTTGTATCACCCAATTTTCTCTATCAGATGTGCTCACATATTTGTACCCTAAATTAGGGGCACATTGTCTTTCCCTTTGTCTCCCATAACCTCTGGGCAGTGTTTCCCAGCATATTAAGGACACTAGTTTTATTTTTCTGGAAGTCTTCCAGCCTCCTCCACTATATTTTCACAGACTTACCTCTGCATACTGGTGTAGTGAATGATGGGTCATGGGGAGTTTGTGCCACCAGGATAACCACCATCTGCCAAATGTGCTGCCCACCGCTAAATTGAGTTTTTAGCATGTTTTCAAATGAAAGTTTGATTCTTGAAGATGGTTATCTGCTGTTAGTGTAATGCAAAATGTGTCTCCTATTCAAGACCTAGTCCAGAATGGATGCTTCAAGATCCACAACTCTTATTCTGTTTGTTTACCATCTACCCAGATTGTAATCTAGTGGTAATTACTTGCTAGTTGGATACTGACCAAAATACCGATATACTCTTTATGACCGCAGCCCAGATGTGAATCGGATGTCATTTTACATATAGATGAGCTGATGAACCTATATATGAACTGGGCCCTTCACCACTCACCTCCTTCCTCTTCTGTAGACCCTTGTTGTTTGTTCCAGCAGTTGTATCTCCTGTTACAAAAAAATACCTTTATTTAAGGAACACACATAGGGCATTGTTTTAAGTTAGTGGTAAGGATTAGAAGGCGGTACGTATGTGCTGGGGATGCCATACATATTCACCACATGAGTCAGTGTGGGTACTGGATATACTACAGTTCATCCTAAGCCCGATAGTTTAAAAACCTGATCATTCCAAATTAACTGCCTTCCCAGGCACTTCTTTATTGGACCTCAATGTGAATTCATTGGGAAGCATGCTGATCATTCAAGTGCAAGGAAACCCTGTGTAGACATCAATGTCCTTTGAGCTGCAGCGCACCCGAGAACGCTAAAAGTAACATGCAGCAGGAGAGAATGTAGGGGAGGCGTTTATGGCTGCTCAGGAGCCATACACAAGGTCCCTGCCTGGGACTTACATTCTGAATTGTCGTGTTCTTGCTTTTCTTACAAATTCCCTGCGCAAACAGTGTTGAGCACTACGAGACTTGAACTTGGATGTAAATACATAATTAACTTTCAACCCAAGGATTTATCCCCATACAAAGAGACCTTGGGATTGCATGGTAATCCCCTTTCACTCCTACCACAGTACCACACTCCTAAAGCGATCTCTTGATAGGCCCAAATAGTAGTATGTACTTGAAGGATAGACACCTCTCTCTCTCACCCCTGCATCTGTTTCCCCCATAGAGGTTGAGCCATTCATCATCTATGTTAAAACTTCTCTGACATCCATAGGAGATGTGCTTTGTGACATGGACTTGAGACCTGCTTGTTGGTCATTGCCCGCAGGAGTTGTATAGAGTGGTGAGACCATTGTTGTTTGTGCATGTGGGTGGATTGGTTACTGCTTGTCGGAGCTGTACTGGGGTGTGCATGTGTGCCTGATTGTGTGGATTCGTCAGTGTTTGTAGTAGTTGTACAAGTTTGTGTGCAGGGACAGAGTAGATGTTTGGGAGACTCTATAGAACTGAGAAAATGCCAAGGTGAAAGGTGGCAACTTTGAAATGTCTTGGCTTACTGAACTCAGTTATGTGACCATTGACCATACATAGACAGTTATATTTTGAGTTTTGTATTTTTTGTACTATGTGACACTGCAGAATAAATACTTGTTTTTGGACAATTTATTCCTCTGTGTTATTGTTCTACCTCTTGTCCCTCGCTCTGTCTCATTTTGATTTCCTTCCACAGGGACAGCACAGACCCTAGTGGCACATGTCGATCACTACCTGGCTTTGCACTGATCTATTATAATTCCAGGAGGTCGTAAGGAAGGAGGTAGGGCGAGACAGTCCTATAGAACTTGTGTACAAGGACAGTATTCAGCAAAATATCGGGGAGCTCTCCCAGATGACGGCTAGAAATTATAGATGAGCAAAGAAAAACAACCACCCAGTATGTAACAAATATATCTGATAGAGACTCTAGCAGCAGATTCCTTACCTTAGAATTATCCCCAGGCGCCAGACTGGATATGGAAAGTTTTTGTGACCTGTACTCCTGCACGCTGGTAGGTGACATTGTTGGCCTCCGCGTGGCATTGGCAGCATCCGTGCCAGAAGTGAAATGCACAGTGCCTATATTGGTGCCACCCCAAAGCACTGACATCAGTTCTTTTCTTTCTGCGCAGATTCAGAGAGACTTACACCCAGTCATTTTTTTTTTTTTTTTTTTTTTAAACTTTTTGTCAAAGTCTTATTTAATTGATATTCTTCTCCTGGTGTGTGGCAGCATGTCATATAGGAAGGCTGGCTTCAAGCCTTGTGGTGTCTGTCACCGGCAGATGTCGGTGACTGACCCACACCTTGTTTACTTCTCGTGTCTCGAGCGTGACTACAATGCAAAGACCTGTGTGGACTGCCATGCCTTATGCATCCCAATGCCTTCAGGGAGCACTCCCTCATGCTCCTTGCCGCTTGACGTTCCACGCCGTGATGGTCTCGATCCTGGTCAAAAGGAAGGTCCCGGAGCCCAAGATCCTCATCGCACTCATAGTAATCCTCGGGTAATCCCACAGAAAGAAGAAGAGTAAGAAGTCGAAGAGGTTTTCGACTTCGCTGAAGTCATAGGATGAGACGAGGGAGCGTCGTCACTCGAGGCCTGGATACGCGGTTGAGCCTGAGCCTGGGCCGGCTCTGTACATCCCCAAGTTTTCAGGAGCCGGAGCTATTCCCACCCAACTGTTATAAGTTCCAAGAGGCCATGCTCCTCACATTTGGGCAGTCCCTTCCTGCAGGTGGCGGGCTCGGGAGGGGCTGCCTTTGGTTCTCCATCAGTGGTTCCGGCTCCAGTTGGACCCCTTCGGACTGGCACCGTTCATACCACCTTGACCTTTCCCAGTACTGGTTCTGATGCTGACCCTCCCAGTGATGCTGGCACCGTCCCCGTTCTCATCCGGACTCTGACATGGAGCTGAAGGAGCGCCACCCGACTCAGGCACCAACGGAAGCCATGCCTTCCAGGCCAGAGACTTAGAGCTGTATACCTATGGGCTGGGGCTCGGGGAGGAGTGCAAGGGGTCGCTGGACCCTGAAGAATACAAGCCCCTAGATCCAAAGATGGACTGGTGTGAGGATTTGGTGGGCACCAGTGGACTGGACACCTCAAGATACTGGCATGGTCTCTACTACCTTGGCTACGGAGGAAGGAGCCTCTTTCGCTATGGTGGTGATAAGGGCAGCTGAAGTCTTGGACCTTAACCTATCCTCAGTGGCAGTCAAGACTAATGTCTTGACAGAGGTGCTTCAGCCAGGATTGATCCCGTCAGAAACACTTCTCCCATTTAATGACACCCTCATGGATTTCCTGTGAACAGGAGGATTGCCCACAGCCCCGCCCCAGGAGACTACAATTTCCTCACTCAACACCCTACCCTGGAGAACTTGGTTGTCCAAGCATTCACCTCCTGTGTAAATCTTGGCACATTCCCTACCACTGAAAAACAGAGAGCGAGGAGAAAAAGGGTTACGTCCTTATCCCCAAATTAAATGATTAGACAACAAAAGGGATGGACCCAGCACAGGAATCCAAACACAAGGCGGCTCAATGCCAAGCGCAATGGAAAAAAACAATATGTTTTGGAAAAGAACCCTCGGCCACCAACCTTTTTGGTGGCATGCTTCATCATTGTGTTCCCAGCTGTGCTGCCGAATGCAATCCAGCTGTGCTACGACGCCTACGTTACAGCGGAGCTGGTGATTTTTTTGTGAGAGGGGTGATTCTTGGTGCAGTTTAATTGTATCTTTAGAATCCTCTATCACGGTTCTATTCCTGAGGCCCTAGGACACAGTTAAGAACATACGTTGCATTTTGTGGGGACTTAATTAGTCTTCTTTATTCACACAAAGTGGTCGACATGTTTCAGCCTAAACAAAGGTACAAAGGCTTTCTTCAGGACCAAGAAAGTGAGGTGCTTCAAAAAATCTGGTGACCACGTGAATTATCAGCACACACACTAAGGTGTGCTGTGAGTGCAGGGGTGTAGCCGTACTTACGGTTCCCACTGTCTGGTGTATGATCTGGAAAAATAAACACAGAACATATAAAAGCATACAAAGCAAATACATCCATATTGGAAATGCTGACTGAGGTGCAGTTACCTAGTTCCTTTTGTGACAAAGCGCTATAATTTACATCCAAGTGCAAGGATTGGGTCGGTCGAGTCGACACCTGGATTCCCAGGAAAGTCAATTCACACATGAGTATGCAAAACACACTATCTACATGCTGAGGATTCGCATGGTAGATTGTGCAGTCAAACGTGCCTCAAAGTGAAAAACGTGAGAGCCCCCTGCCCGCATCTGCGGGGGAGCCTTGGTTGCACACCTATGTAAATGTCCATATTGAGTGGCATGCGAGTGTAGTTATATATGAAAACGCAAAGAGCCTACATCACCGCCATTTACGATGGAGGCTCTCGGGGTCCCGATGGACAGATATTGTTTAATTGGACCTGGTTTCTACCCATATAGTAAAGAATCGGCACACAAAGAAAATCAGGTCTTCCAGAGGCTATGTGATTTGAGCAGCTATTTATGATCCCGGCAGGGTCGGACACCTGTAGTCACACACTGCAGGAAAAAGAAAAATTGAAAATATGGGAGATTTAGAGTGGAATATGGATATTGTTAAAGGCACTGGATGTCCCGATGTAACAACAAAGCTTACTTCATCAAGGCAGTCCGTCTGCTAGTGGTACCTATTCTGGTTCGGCACGGGATCCCTACGGTACTGAGACATGGCGGCGGCTGAATATTAGTAGGGTAAGTGACCCGGAAGACACTGCTGACGTCAGAACGTGCGTGATGTACAGCGTCTTCTGCGTGGTGGCGTCGAAAACGTGACTAGTTCGCCAAAGACTAGACCGTGCATGCACATGGGTTATAAGTTTTTAGAAATCCATGTCGTGTCATACGACGTGACTGGAAAGAAAAGGCTAGACTGTGCACGCCACTTACGTGTTTTAATAGAAATAGAGGAAATCTAGTAAGACTCCTGGCTCATTCGTTGATAGCCCGATATATTAAGACACAGCATATCCTGAATGGGCCCTGCATTAGAAAATATATCGTGTATAAAGACTACCTGTATAACTCCGAAAAAAGACAGGGTGCAACCTCATGGGAATTAGAAAATTACTGTAACCTACTGTGACACTATCAGTAAGAGTTCATCAAATATGGGAGACAAGTGGAAGGGAAGGACAGGGAGATATCCAAGTCCTCACTGTTTGGGTACTCAATGTGAGTGGCCCATAAGAAAACTGCACGGTTGGCTAGAGACTGTTTAATAAATAATCGGAAAATTCCAAAATGGATTCCCAAGTAACCAACCGAGTAGCAGAAAAATGAGAAAATCTGCATTGATTAGGTAATCAATTCGGATGGCCTGTCAGTGATGTATAAAGTTGGCCAGTCTTATATATGTATAAGTATACAACCACGGGGAACATCACATTCAGCTATTGTTAAGTGCGTTCCACTGGATGTTGTCATTCAGGCTGTTTTTTTTGGTTGACAGGCGGTAAACCCATTGTTGCTCCGTTTCTAGGAGGCGGCTCTGTAGGTTGGTGAGTTTTTACCCAACTGCTCGCTAACTACCCAGTGGAGGACGTTGATCGTGTGTCCAGTTTCTAGATAATCATCGGTCATTTTAGTGGTGTTACACCTGCATCTTACTTCGGTGTTCAACGATACGCACTTTGATTTTGAGGCTTGTCATGCCGACATAGCAGAGGCCACACGGGCAGGTGATCAGGTAGATCACATTGCATGAATCGCAATTAGTGTGTTTTACCTGCTGCCATATTTTCCTAGGTTCCAGGTTAAGTGTTTTTTCTGGTTTGGTCAAGTGACGCACACTACAGTTCCCGCATGGGAAGTGTCTGGTAACATTGTGCAAACCCCATGCGTTGAGATCTGTGCGGGTTTGTTGTTCTTGTGTTCTTGGACGTGTTAAAACAAGGCTGTCTTTCAGACTTCGTGCTTTTCTGTAAGAGAACATCGTTTTTCCCCAGTCCGGTTTGCCTGTTCCAAGAATCTTCCAATGTTTTTGAATGATTCTGGACATGTGGTTGGAGATGGTGCTGTAGGTAGTCACGCATGTAAGCGGTATTGATGTAGTTGTTCTTTGTGTCTGTTCCAGCAGGCCATCTCTGTTTTGATTCGGGCCCGTTTTTGGGCGGTCTTGATGATTTTCTCACGGTATCCGTGTTTCCTTAGTTTAAATGAAAGGGATGATGCTTGGTCTTTATAATCAACAATGTTGCTGCAATTCCTTTGCAATCTGAGGTATTGGCCGAAAGGCAGATTTTCTCGTAAAGGCCTCGGATGGAAACTGTCAAACCGGAGAAGTGAGTTTTTTGCTGTGGGTTTGAAGTATGTTTTTGTTCTCAGTTAACCCATATCGATTGTGATGTCTAGGTCCAAGAAAGAAATTGTATTCTTGTCCACACTAGGTGTGAACTTAAGATTCCTATCACGATCATTGATCCAATTCAGGAAAGAGATCAAGGTCTCTTCTAGTCCTTCCCAATTCAAGAAGATATCGTCAATGTATTGTTCATTGAACTTAACCTTCTCCTTAAATGGCATATCTGAGTTGAGGATGTACTTTTTCAAAGACATACAGACCCGCCACACTTGGGGCAAAGGTGCTGCCCATCGAGGTGCTGTAGGTCTGTAGAAAGAGGCCCCCCTCAAACTCAAAATAACTGTCCTTTATTGCCAGTTCCGCACATTTTAGTACAAAGGATCTTGAGGTGTTATGGTTCCATGTAACGGCTTCCAGGGCTGCCTTCAAAACCATGAGTGTTTCGTCTTGGGGGATGCTTGTATATAAGATGTCGAGGCTGACCAGTAGAGACGTTTCTGAATCGAAAGTGAGAGAGTCAAGTTGTCGTATTAGAACTTTGGTGTCTTTCAGATAAGTGGGACTTGCTTGGACTAATGGGCGAAGGAAAAAATCGCAGAAGCGAGAAAGTGGTTCCAATAACGAGCCGATACCCGATTCTATTATTCGGCCGGGGAGGATTCCTGTTTTTATGTATTTTTGGGAGTGTGTAGAAATAGGGAATCCTGGCCTTCCCTGTTGTTAAGAACTCAGCTTCGCGTTTACTGATTTCTCCCCGAGTTTCAGCATCCTCCAGTAGGACTTTGATTTTTCCTTTCAGGTTCCCGGTGGGGTCATGGTCCAAACGTCTGCAGTTCTTCCGATCATTAAGTAGGCCCCTGCATTCAGCTTGATAGTCCTTTTTGTTTTGGAGGACTATTCCACCTCCTTTATTAGCCGATTTGATAATGATGTTGCTGGTATTCTGTAGGGTCTCGAGTGCAGTGAATTCCTCACTACTCGTATTGTTGAAAGTCTTTCCTTCTGTTGTTTTTTCCACTTCATTGAAGACCGCCTGTTCAAACCTAATTAGTTCAACTTGTATCGTGCTGGGAGGTGGGGTGAATGATGATTTTAATCTCAGGTTGGTATCCCCTTTTCCTTCTGATTTATCGCCGAGAGTGTGGTTCTGAAAGAACGCTTTTATTTTGAGCTTTTGAAAGAATTCTGTGAGTTTGCAGTGTAGTTTAAATTTGTCTAACCTTGTGGTAAGTACAAAACCTAGTCACTTGTTCAGTTAATTCTCTTCTGCTACCTTTCGTTCCAGCTAATACCGGGAGAAAGTTAAGCTGTGCTCTAGTCATGTCGAAAGTTGACTACTGCAACAGCCTTTTAATCAATGCCCAAGAAAGAGTCCTGGGCAAACTGCAGCTGGTACAAATCGCAGCTGCTAGGATACTATCGGGCACCCCCAAGTTCAAGCCTATATCCAATGTGGTGCGAAAGCTCCACTGGCTGCCCATAAGAAGTAGAACGAAATTCAAAGATCTTTGCATTGCCTATAAAGCAATACACAACATAGGACCAGAATGTCTAAAGACAGCCTTCCGAGCCTATACACCCAGCAGACCCTTGCGCTCAGCAGATGCCAGTCTGCTGATTGTTCCCAGAACTAGGAAAGCCAACTGGGGTGACAGAAGTTTCATAGTGGCTACATCTAAACTATGGAACTCTCTCCCCCTTCAGATTAAGGCTAGTCCCATGCTGATATCATTCAGAAAACAAATTAAAACTTGGCTTTTTAACCAATAAAGTTTCCCGCCAGCATTTGCGTACTTCCTGCTCTCAGCGCTGAGACGCCCACGGGTGTTGCGCTCCACAAGTTGTTAAAATAAATAAATAAATAGAATGTGGGAGGATAAATTAGTCACTAGACCCTGTGAGAACTGGGTCCTACTTGCTGGTTCCTGGTTTTGCTCCGTGTGCTGGACCCCATGTTCTGTTCCTTCTCCCAATGAACTTGGTTTTGTCTTCTACTTTTGCCGCGTTCCCTTCTGCCTCTCCCTAAAAAAGGGAACCTAGGATTGCTATTCATGAACAGGTGTTGTGTTTGTGCAAAAGGTGGATTCCACCCAAACATCAGATGTGGATTTGGTTGGACAAACGGGACTTAAAAATTCATTCTGCCTCCTGATGGAAATTGTTGCCACGGTTGTGGCCAAATTTCAGATCTTCCTCTCCCTTGCTGTCTGCTCCGGTAACTTCCTCCGCTAGACCCGCTGTTAGTCGATCAGTCATCATCCGAAGTGCCTCCAGACATGTCTGTTCGTCTTGTTGGTTTATAATTCGGATCCGCATAAGGATAAGTTTTCATGTAAGAAAACGTTTTAAAGTCCTTTTGGAATTTATGTATTTTGGATTGTGTGAGGTTTCCCTTGTATTCAGCCATTTCTTTGTTTACCTCGTCCAACTTTTTTTGAAAGATGTTAACATTGTTTTAAAATGGTTCTCAGTGGCTTGGATCTCAATCAATGTTGCTTCTGACAGCCTTTTCGCAGTCTGGATAATCAGCATAATCCAGTACCGGGTGCAATGCCAGGCTATCTGTGGCCAGTTTTTCTGAAGGCCGCATCTTCCATGAAGACGCGGGGTGCATTGGTAACTATAAGTCCCTTTGGGGTAGTATTATTTCTTAGGTACTCAGTGAGTATTATGCCATGCAGGATGGCTCTTGTCCTCTGTCCTAGGACCTCGAATTAAACCGTGATAGAGGATCCTAGAGGTACTTTTAAACTGCACCAAGTTTCCCCCTCTCACAAAAACTCACCCACTCTGCTGTAACGCAGGCGTCACAGCACAGCTGGATTGCATTCGGCAGCCCAGATGGGAACCCAATGATGAAGCATGCCACCAACCATGTTGCTGGGTGAGGGTTCTTTTTCAAAACCCTTTGGTTTTTTCCATTGCGCTTGGTATTGAGCCGCCTTGTGTTTGGATTCCTGTGCTGTGTCCGAGCCTTTTGAAATTCCCTACCACTCCACGAATAGGGAATACAACAGTCTAGACGCCTTAGGAAAGAAAAAATGTTCTTTCACCATCCTGGCATAGCAGTCCATAAAAACTGTTCCTTTTGGGCCGCTACTCCCATTTACTGTGGAATTCGGTTGTGTAGGTGTTGCCCATGGTCTCTGAGAAGACCCAGGCTGTACTTTCCCAAGCTATTGCAGATGCAGTCAAGTTCACGATCTGCTGAGGTCTGGACATGACCAGCTCACTGGGCAGAAGGGTTTCTTCATCGGTGGCCTTACTGTGCCATGCCTAGCTGAGAACAACTTGCTTTTCCAGGGATGTCCAAGCATCACTGTGGGACATGCCCTTTGATGGCTCCCGTCTTTTCGGAGATCAGGCAAATTGAGCACTGGAGCGCTTCAAGGACAGCAGGAATACGGCCTGGTCCTTGAGCCCTTCCATGGCCTCTCGCTAACCATAGTCTGCCTTTCACGGCCATGGGCGAGACTTCTACCCATGTCATTACCTGCCCAGCCATAATGGTGTGCAAGCTTCCCAGCCTCTGCATGACCGAGGACGTGGTACTCACAGACCCCATGGGTCGGTCGGCCAGAGGTCAGGCCAGTGTACCACACTCCCGGCAGCTGTGGCCTCAAAACCCCTTTGGCTTGCCCTCTTACAATCGATACTCAGCAGGAGGCAAGATACTCCATCACCTGCCCCACTGGAGGTCAATAGCATCAGACCCCTGGGTTCTTCAGATTGTCCAAAGGGCCTCCCCTTCGTGACCTCACTCATTCCACCCATGCCATCCGCTTGCGACAGGCTGACTGCATACCATATCTCCCTAATCCACCAGGAAGTGACAGCTCTCTTAGCCATAGAGAGGGTGCCGGCGTCAGAAGTAGGTTGTGGTTGTTATTCCCATAAATTTATGGTGCCCAAGAAAGACAGAGGCCTTCGTCCTATCCTAGACCTGCACCGCCTTAATTGCCTTCTCAAAAAGGGGGAAGTTCAAAATGCTCACGCTCGTTCAAGTCCTATCTACCCTGGCCCTGGAGACTGGGTGGTAGCATTGGGCTAACAGGACGCATACTTCCATATTCATGTACTGCCTGTCCACAGGCAGTTCACCATGAGCTCTTTCAGTTTGCTGTGCTCCCTTTTTGGCCTAACAGGCGCCCCCTAAGGTGTTCATCAAGGTGATGGTGGTGGTTGCAGCTTGTCTGCAGAGATTGGGAGAGCCAGTCTGCCCCTATCTCTGAGTCACTGGTAAAGGCAGTCTCGCCCCAGGCTGTCGTCTCCCACCTCCAGATTATGGCGGATCTTCTGCACTCCCTGAGGTTCACTATCAACGTGTCAATGTCACACCTGACTCCCTCCTAGACGCTCCCTTTCATCAGAGCTGTTCTGGACATGACACAGTTTTGGGCATATCCTCCCGAGTGGCAATTCCAGGATAGTCAGGTTATTATACCGATATTTCCGCCTTTATCTTGGATTTGAGTCAGACTGGCTCTGAGGCTGCAGGGCCTCATGGTTTCCTGCATCCTGCTTGTGACACATTCCCGCCAGCATATGCAGGCTCTGCAGTGGGACCTAAAATTCCAGTGGGCACAGCATCAGTGAATCTCTCCCACATGGCCCAGATCATGGAAGGTACTGCAAAAGATCTGCAGTGGTGGTTAACGAACTGCAATTTGGTCAGAGGCAGACCCTCTCCCTTCCCCAACCCGATCTGACTGTGGTGACATGCATCAATCCTGGGATGGGGCGGCTATCTGGGAGAGGTGGACATCAGAGGCCTCTGGTCTCTGGCAGAATCCGGACTCCACATCAACCTTCGGAGCTCCGGGCAGTCTGGCTGGCATTGAAAGCCTTGCTACCCTCCATCAAGGGATGGCTAGTGCAGGTCATCCTCATTATCAGAGTTAAGAGACCATAAATATAAAGTGCATTCAGAATATTAACAACGCAAGTCCTTAAAAAAAAAAAAAATAAACAAGGAAAAATGGTATACAAAGCAGAGCATAATTCAGAATAACACATCGGGATCGCCTATGCTGTAATGCATATTTAAGGAATGTGACAACTCCAAAACAAACCTTAAGATTTGGCAGGGACTGCAAGTATCGAAGAGCCGGAATTTGTCGGGAGACTGAGGTACCTCTCAGCAGGTGGAACACACACATCCTAGCATAACAATTATAAAACCCACAAAACAAAATAAAATGGGCAAGGGTTTGCAGGAATTGCTCATTGCAGGGACATATCAAGATTTCCTAGGAGTTTAACTGGCTTTAGCTGGTGTTCACAGACAACACCACCTTTATGTGGTACTGTAATAAACAGGGCGGTCTGGGGTCGTGGACCCCTTGTCAAAAGGCCCAGTGTTTCTGGACATGGCTGGAACTTCAGGGCATATCCCCGGCGGTTCTACATCTTGCGGGCTGTCTGAATGCCACGGTGGATGAATTCAGCTGAAGATGCCTAGCGGATCACGAATGGAGTCTCCATCTGGAGGTGGTACAAGGTCTCTTTCAGCAGTGGGGAGAGCCTTGGTTAGATCTCTTTGCCACTGCCGAGAACTCACAATATAAGCAGTTCTGAGCACTACAGTTTCCAAGGCAGCTCTCGCTTGAAGGCGCTTTTCTTCTCCAGTACAGCTCCATCCTCCTGTTCTCCTTTCTGCCAATACCACTCCTGTCCATAGTTCTTAAGTGGATCAGGAACAACCGGGCCCAAGTCATCCTTGTGGCTCCAGACTGGGCTCAGAGGGTTTGATATCTCGAACTGTTGAGCATGGCCATCAGCCCTTCTGTCAGATTGCTCCTTCGGGTCATCATCTGGGGAGGGTTCTCCACCAGACCTTGTCAACGCTCCGCCTCCATGAGTGGAATTTGAGCTGCGCAGGTTGACCACTTTCGGCCTTCCGTCTGAAGTCTACAATATTGTCTTAGCAGCGGGGCGACCCTCCACCAAGACTGCGTATGCCTGTTGTTAGGGTAAGCTTGTGGCATGGTGTGCAGAGAAACAGGTTGACCCTCTTTCTGCTCCCCACTCTATGGGTCTTCTCTTTATCCTTTCTCTTTCCCAGCAGGATTCTGCTTTGGGCACCATGAAGGTCTATCTTTCTGCCATCTCAGCCTTTCTGCAGTTGCCAGATCAGCCATCCCTCTTCAAGCCCTGTTGTGAGTAAGTTGTTGAAAGGTTAAAATACTTTTCCACCTTTGCCTTTCATCATGCCTCAATTGGACTTTAATCTAGTCCTAACGTTTCTGATGTGCGCTCCCTTTGAGCCATTGCACAACTTTCCTCTCAGGCTCCTTACCATCAAGACGACCTTCCTGGTGACAGTTTTATCTGCCCGGAGGGTCAGTAAGCTTCAGGCTTTGACATCCAAGCCTTCATATCTGAACATCTATTCAGACAAGCTGGTTCTACACACTAGAGCTTCCTTTCTGCCAAAAGTTGTCACTGCCTTTCATATAGGCCATTTCATTACCAAGCCTGCTTTTTATGTTCCGCCACATCCCTCCAAGGAAGAGGAGCGACTGCATCGTCTGGAGCCCAAAAGAGTGTTGTCATTCTGCCTTGACCGCACAAAAGAGTTCGGGTGGAAGCCCAACTCTTCATGGGGCATTTCAGGGAGAAGAAGGGAAAAGCCATGCTGAAATGGAAAAAAATCCAGACGGATCATGCTCTGCATTAAGATCTACTACAAATTGGCCAAGAAGCAACCCCCTGAGGATTTGCGTGCTCATTCCACCAGATCTGAGGCTGCGACCACCGCGTTAGCACGCAGAGTTCTGGTCCCGGATATCTGCTAGCGAGCAACCTGGGCTTCTCTGCACATGCTCACGAAGCATTACTGCCTGGACATCTAGTCTGTCGGGCTGGACACTTTGTTCATTCGGTCCTGCGGGACTTTCTAGTGTGAAACAGATTTACAGACACATCTCCGGGGAGGTATTGCTTGGGTATCTATTCTAAGGTAAGGAATCTGCGGCTAGAAGTTTCTACCAGATTAACAAGTTACTTACCTTCAGTAATGCCTTATCTGGTGGAGACTCTATTCTGAGTGCTCCTGACTGGGCAAGAAGGTATGATATGCAGAGCACCTGCACTCTCCTTGTGTACTCTACTTCAGTGATCTCTCGCAGTAGATCTCCTCCCACAGTCGGAGGGGCATGTTCTGCACTCCAACTGACAAAGCCTCCACCTTCATGTCTGTAGAATGACTGGGGGTGCCTGAGCTTCTTTTGCCTGCTGCCTGAAATGGTTTGTGATCCTGTCAGCTTGTCATCCCTCCACAAAATGTGTTTACGCCGAATGGTGGAACCGTTCTGTTGCCTGGTATGCAAATGAGAATGTAGACCCGCCTGAAGGCACACGTGTCAGATGTGTTACATTTCTCTCTTTATCTGGCCCAGTAGGGTTGTGCTAGAGATGTCATTACAGCCTTTTCTGCATTCATTTGTCTTCCTGATCATCCATCTTGGGATAAAATCTCCGATTGTTGTAAGATTTTGAAGGTGCTTACCTACAAGATTCCTCCTTCATCATTTGTTACTCCCCTTATTTGATTCTGAGATTATAGATGTGGGTAGGGTCCTGTGTGAACCTCTACTCAGTTCATATATTTAACCCTCACACCTGTGCTTGGTGGCCATCCCTTCAGCGCGATGTGTTGGCGAGGTACAACCAATGTGTTTTCGTCCACCAATCACGTGCGTCTACCTGGACAAAAGGGTCCTGAGTGCTAATGCAAATTTCCTGCTCAAGATGGTGACCCGTTTTGATATGGGGCAGTCTATTACTCTTTCCACCTTTTTTCCTCCACCCCTCCCACCAAAGAGCAGAAGAGATCATCACATTGGCAGGACCCTCGTAGTGCGGTCAGTTTTTACATCGACAGGACTAGGTCCAGCTCTGTGAGATGTAGGCAGCAAGAACGTCCGGACGGTCCAGATTTTTATCGCATTCGATCATCCTCTGCATTGAAATCTGTTACACCCTGGCTAAGAAGGAAGAACTTATTCCACTAGAGGGAAGGCTTCAACCTTAGCACTTGCCAGGGGAGTTCCTGTGGCAGAGGTGTGTTGAACAGCAACAGGGACTTCACTTCACACTTTAGCGAAGCACTATTGCTTAGTTTCAGAAGTGAGAAGGGATAGCTGTTTCACTGACTCCATGCTGCAGGATATCCTAGTCTGAATGTTCCATCCTGGAAGAAGGAAGTGCTATGGTATCTATTAAAAAGGAAAGAAATCTCTAGGTAAAAGTATCCATCAGAAGAAAAAGTTACTTACCTCTGGTAATGATTTGCATGTGGTTACTCTTGCCTACCTGCAGATTCGTCACTGATCCCACCCACTTCCCCGTTCCGAGGGCTGAAAATTAATAAGGTTCCAACTTATCGATCTGATGAGAGCCTCTAAGGACTTGGAATAAAAATGGATTTGAAACTTGACGTCAGGATACCGGGGTGGCATTAAATGGCTAAAGTAGTGTCACCTCCACTGCATCCAGCACCAAGTTAGAGTCAGCACCACCTACCATGCAGGAAAGCTTTTGTAACATTTTGGCGCCTTGTCTGATGCTTGGGGTTATTCAGAAGGTGAGGGATCTGCATGGGCAATATTTCTTTAGCGTGAAGGTATGCTTAGGTGTCCTATTCGAGTTTGCAGCTTTCAGGCCTCCCTATCAAAGCCAGTGGAAGGTCTAACAAGTGCGTACAGATCATGAGCATCAGTCTTTCTCCAACACTGGAATCTTAATAGATCTACATGCTTGCTTCATCCACCGTCATCAGGCTGAAGGATCATCACTAGCAAACGTTGAAGCAGTGATAACATACGCTCATTAAAAGCAGTTTTAACTATCATTTTACATAGCCTCGGTACAGCCTATCCTCCTCTTTGTGTGGCCAGTGAGAAGGAGGGACTCTGCACTGCCCTTGACCGTCCCCCCCACCACACCCACCTTTATCCACAAAGGCTTCCAATAGTTTTGATTTTTTTACTGAACGTTGTCAAGTAAAAGTGATTCCTCTAGAGCTCTACCCAAAGATTTTCTACTTCAGATAAAATAGTAGAACATTGGAATGTTGAGAGCTCCATTGAAGAGAATAGAGTAGCTCTGGGCTTATAATGGCTGGTATAAGCCTGGAGCTCCAACATTCCAATGTTTATCTGCAAGTTTCTCCCTTTTTAATTTGAAAAATGTCCATGCTTAGTGGGTGGAATGTTGTAATAACCCTATATCCCTTCTGCTTTGGCCTACACCGGTTGTTAAAGGCCCTCTACCTCGTAATAAGCCCTCACCTGTGGCTTGGACCTATAACTCCGGTTCAGGGCCTTTAACAACTGCTATAGCCCTCGGCAGCGGGCTATAATGCTATATTATTTTCTTGCTTTTCCAGCGGGCTCGGGTTGCTTCTATCATATACTTCACCCTCACTTCTTCCCTCTTTCTGGCAGACAGAGTCCAGGGAGAAGTTGGCAGTTTCAGTCTTCACAAAGATAGACTCATTCCACGCATATTTAAAGTCAATCTTGAAGACCTGCATAAATTGCGGGACAAAGATGATTTTTTTGATTACGATCTTAATGGTCAGTCAATTTATATTGCCTCTCTCCTGATCATGTTACTCAGAATTGTAACGGTTTACTCTGCAAAAACCTTCTGCGATATGGAAGGAGTTCAGCATTAGATGTTCAAGCTGCCTCTACAGGCCGGTATCTGTTTATGGTGCTCTTCCACTGCCAAAGAAGTATCGCTCTATTCAGAACCTTCCGTAACCGTTACTGAGACCCTGGAAGATACCTCTTTGACAATTCTGCTGACAGAATCTAATGCAGCACCATCAACTCTGCCAAACCACATCCATTGATGCAGAAGCCTCTTCCATCATCAAAGACATCCCTGATAAAAGGACTGGTAGCACTCTTGCATTCAAAATACAAATAGTAAACTGGTGGTCATGGAAAATGAGGAAATAAATACAAAGAACAGGTGAAAAATAGAAGAGTGCTATAATCAATTATTCTGAGTGTGGTAAATAGAAATAGAACAATGTACTCTTGATGCGGATTCCCATCAACTGCCAAGGGAGGCCAGTGTCATCACTTGGTAATCCTTCCTTCCTGTCACTACTCCGTATAGCCAAGAGGCCAGTGTAGTAGGCAAGATCAGAGCAGAGTACAAGTTCCAAGGAGAAATCGACCAAGAGTGGCCATATGTATTTCTGTTGACAGGTATTATGTGTAGTGAGTGCAGTGCAAGTGAAAAAACTATTAAAAAGGGAGTTGGACAGGGAAAACTATGTTTATTGGATATCTCTGTTCCAATCCAGTTAAAAAGAAGAATCGTAGCGGCAACTTTTAGCAAATAGGTTGCATCATATAGGGGTCAACTAGTTTCAGCCAGTTGGGACTATTTTCCCGGCTTTCTTCAGGACCAATACATAATTGCTACTGCAAGTGAAAAACAAGAAGTTGAAAAAAATGGCAAGTTGTTAAGTGATACAACCTGGTACCTATCGACCTCACAGGCAAGTAGGGTGTATTTCACTCCTGTTGGAAGAAAATAAAATACAGACGGTAGGTAATGTTCTATTTCAGTATTCCTCAGTGCATGCAAATTTAAAGATAGGTTGTCAAAGCTGGTTACAACCAAAATGTCATTATATGAAACTGAGCACAACAACTCACCTGACTTGTGTGAGCGTCAGACCTCACCTCACCCGGTAACAACTCAGGTAATTGAGACCCCGCCCTGTAAGTGTGAATCAAATTAGGGCGGATTATTCAACAAACTGAAGGAAAGTGTTGAAAATACAAGAAAAGCGATTAAAAACATGTTGTCCAGCGCGTGTCCAGTAGGAATAAAACATAAGCAGACTGCTGTGTATGCTACTACAGTGTGGAGATACAGATTCTCAGATAAATAGAGCACCGGTGAGAATGGCGCCTTTATACAGCAGTAACCCAGGAGAGTTACAAACAATTAGTACTGCGGCATTGTGTTACGGTGAAAATAACGCCATATTATAGTACCGGGGACAGTAAAAACGAGTCAAAGGCTAGTCGGTCAAGGTGAAGCTAGACAAAGGGGACTCGTGAGATATTAAGGTGTATCTCTAATGGTGGAAAAAACAGAGAATTGTGGTTTCTCGCGATGTCTCTCGCGTAAGTAAGTGAAAACCCCGTAAGCGTGGCTGATGGATCGCTAGGGGTGGACAGTATGAGAGTCAAGTCTCGAGCAGGGCATGATCAACACGCGAGACGGACTGTTATGATTTATCGCGATGTCTCTCGCGTATGTTAGTTAAACCCCGTGGGCGTAGCTAAAAGATCGCTAGAGGTGGGTAATTAAGCCGTAGGGATTGCGGAGTCACACATCGAGTAGGACCTAATCAAAAGCATGCCAGATGTAGACGCGCATAACGACTCACCTCTCCGTCGGTGCCTCGGTCCTTCCTGTGTTTGTGGGAGGTACCGAAGCATCGTGTGACGGGAGTTTAAGGACGTGAATAGGTCATGTGACACTCCACGTTGAGCGCTATGAATTAACTCAGGGGAGTGGCAAATGAAGGACTACAAGATGACATCACTAAATGCGGAAGTCGTAGTCCATTTGGAGAAACATGAATATGTCGGTGAAAGTGAAGGACAGATATTATGTGCGCATCGTTATCAGATAAAGCAGATGTAACGATGCGTGTTCTTCAAGCCACGATGAGAGTCTCTAAAATATCTGTGTTGTGTAAACCTGATAGATAGTCTAGTCGCTGGATACAGTGTGTAACTAGATATCGCTATCGGGGCAGAGTTTACAGAAAATGACTCTTTATAAAAGAGTCCACGGAATGGAGTCATTCAGGCCTTTTGTATCGCTTTGGAGTTTAAAAACCCAGCGTTGCTCTTTAGTGAACAAGTATTTGGCTTTATCACTCTGATGGGACTGTATGAATGGTTTTTCCAAAACAGTCCAAGTGAAATCATCTGCCAGGTGGTTCAGATCCAGGAAATGTCTGGTGAGTCTAGTGTTGTCCTTCTTGCACCTGAAGGTACTTTTGTGTTCTAGCATCCTAGTTTTAACCTTACGTGTCGTCATACCGACATATTGCAGATGGCATGGACATTGTATCAAGTAAATAAGGTTATCACTATTGCAGTTGGTGTAGTTCTTCTGTATCCAAGGCCTGGTTAAGCCAAGATCCAGAGTTTTAGTATGTTTGGTTTGTGGGCATACTGTGCAGTTACCGCACGGGAAATGACCCTGGACAGGTGGAAGGTTCCAAAGGGTGCCTACTCTCCTAGGTTCCTGTTCTCTCGTGCGTGTATGTACTAGTCTGTCCCTCAGGTTGGATCCCCGTTTAAAGGCAAAGAGTGGAAGTGGGATCTTCGTGTTCGTGGTGTTTAAAAAGCGCCAGTTTCTCCGGATGCATTTCTGTATACCATTAGACAGAGTACTGAAGGTGTTCACAAATGTAAGGCGCCCTGATGGAGGTTTTTCTGTCTTGTTCTCTAGCAGAGCCTCTCGGTGGTTGTTGAGAGCTCGTTTACGGGCATTCTTTCCCAGTCTCTTGGGGTAGAGTCTTGCTGAAAGTTGATCCGTAAGGGCATTGGCATGGTGATTGTACAGATCGATGGATGAACAATTTCGTCGCACGCGTAAGAATTGTCCGTATGGTAGATTGTCGCGCAATGCCTTAGGATGCTGACTATCATAGCGAAGCAGCGAATTGCGAGCCATAGGTTTACGATAAAGCTCGCTACCCAGTCCAGTACTAGTTGAAAAAATGGACAGGTCGAGAAACGCTATCGTAGTAGGATGCATCTCTAGTGTGAACTTCAAAAATGCATTCTGTGTGTTGAGCCACTCTTGGAAATGTTTGACCGATTCTTGATTACCCCGCCAAATCACGAGGATATCATCGATATACCTCTTCCAGAGTCTAATAGACTCATGGAAGGGGTTAGCTTCGTTGAGGACGTGGTTCTGCTCGAATTTGTGCATGTAAAGATTCGCTAGAGATGGAGCAAAAATACTCCCCATGCTCGTACCTGATACTTGTAAAAAGATCTTGTCCTCAAATTTGAAGAAATTTTCTTTCATAGCCAGACGCGCTAGGTCCATGATGAAGTTGACCGGAGTGATAGAATTAAGTTCTGTTTCTCTCAAGATGGAGGCAATAGTATCCAAAGTTTCATCTTGTGGTATCGAGGTGTAGAGTGATTCCACATCGAATGAAACAAGTAGATCTAAACTGGGATTGAAATCTACAGTTGGAAGCAGACGTAGGACATCTTTGGTGTCCTGGAGGTAAGTAGGCATGAGACGTACCAGTGGTCTCAGGAAGAAATCAACAAAAGTAGAGAGGGGTTCAAGCAGGGAGCCAATGCCCGAAATGATTGGTCTTCCGGGAGGTGGTCGCTGCAACTTATGGATCTTTGGAAGTATATAAAAATATGGCATGACCGGATGAGAGGTCTGCAGAAATTCCTTTTCTTGGGATGTGATCCATCCTTCATTGAAGCCTTCCTCTACTTTGTTCGCTATGATCCTACTGATTCTTTCGGTGGGATCTTCCTTCAGTAATCGGTAAAACCTGTTGTCATCAAGTTGTCTCAAACACTCAGTGCGATAAACTGTAGTGTCTAAAATCACTATGGCACCGCCTTTATCAGCTGGTTTTATAGTGATTTCTCCGTCCTCTGTAAGTGAATGGAGTGCCAGCTGTTCATTTCTGGGTAGGTTGCTGTAGCAACCTCTGTTATTTTGACAGAGGATATTAATTTCTTCAAGAACTGCTCTTTCAAAAGCAAGGACCTGAGGTGGAATCGCATGTGTTGGCGGATTGAAAGTTGAGCGTTTTTTCAGGCCTGTGTTGATGTTCTCTGTGGAGGGCTCAATAACTTCTTTATTTTTGAAAAAATGATGAAGGCGAACCTTCCTGAAAAACTTAGCTAGTTCGCATTGAACCTGGAAGTTGTCGCCTGTGGACGTTGCCACGAAACCAAGCCCTTTATTCAGAACTGTGATTTCAGCCTGTGTGAGAGTCTTGGTACTCAAGTTCTCAATCAAGTCTCCTGTTGGTTCTGTTCGGGTGTTGAAAGGTTCTGTTTGGCCCTGCTCCGGGTGTTCATTTGGGGGGCAGTTGGGGTCTTTTGGTCGTTCCAGTGAACTTGAGCTTGTCGATTTCTCCTCCTGCCTCTTGATCTGCCTGGGCCTACCCCTAAAAAAGACTGGTTGTTAAAGTCTTGGGGGTACATCTGGAAGGGCGCATTGGGTGCTTGAAATTGCTGTGGGGGAAAACCCCATGGGGTCGGTGGCCACCACTGTTGGAATTGTGGCATCGGGTACCCTCTCCAAGGGCGTCTCATCCCTCTACCTCTGAATTGTTGTTTGTTAGATAACGGTGTGTCTGTCTCACTCAAATCATCCTCAGAACTGCTTCCCGAGTAGGTAGACCCATACCTTTTGCCTTTTTTATTAAATTCAACAGGTGTATAACCCTCACTAGTGTAGGGGTAAACCACTTCCAGTTTGAATTTGGCCAAGTCTTTTTTAAACTTCTCAATCTTTGAAAGAAGGATGCCTTCTTTGAAGTCTTTGTTAGATTTGTTAGATTCGTCCTGTTGTTTCTTAAACAGTGTGCTTGTGATAGTTGTTTTGATTTGTGCCTCATTAATTTGAATTTCAACCAGGATGGCATCCGCTGCACGCTTGGCCGTGCTGATTATAAGAATCAACCAATCGCGCGTGCAGCGCCATGCTATCAGTGACCAATCTTTTAGAAATTTCTTATCTTGAAGAAATAACCGAGGGACATTGGTCACGATCAGACCTGGGGGGGCGCAGTTACTGCGTAGATATTCTGCCATGATGGCACCATGGATGACAGTGCGTGAATGGGATTTCTTAAGGATCAGAATCTTATCCCAATCTTCTATATTAGGTGTGCTTGTAGAGGCAGCAAGATTACCTAGAATGCTAGGTGTGTTATCCAAAATAGACTGATAGTATGAGTCATCATATGTGAGTCCACTAAATTCTGCCATGTCTTCAAGATAAGAAATTTCTAAAAGATTGGTCACTGATAGCATGGCGCTGCACGCGCGATTGGTTGATTCTTATAATCAGCACGGCCAAGCGTGCAGCGGATGCCATCCTGGTTGAAATTCAAATTAATGAGGCACAAATCAAAACAACTATCACAAGCACACTGTTTAAGAAACAACAGGACGAATCTAACAAATCTAACAAAGACTTCAAAGAAGGCATCCTTCTTTCAAAGATTGAGAAGTTTAAAAAAGACTTGGCCAAATTCAAACTGGAAGTGGTTTACCCCTACACTAGTGAGGGTTATACACCTGTTGAATTTAATAAAAAAGGCAAAAGGTATGGGTCTACCTACTCGGGAAGCAGTTCTGAGGATGATTTGAGTGAGACAGACACACCGTTATCTAACAAACAACAATTCAGAGGTAGAGGGATGAGACGCCCTTGGAGAGGGTACCCGATGCCACAATTCCAACAGTGGTGGCCACCGACCCCATGGGGTTTTCCCCCACAGCAATTTCAAGCACCCAATGCGCCCTTCCAGATGTACCCCCAAGACTTTAACAACCAGTCTTTTTTAGGGGTAGGCCCAGGCAGATCAAGAGGCAGGAGGAGAAATCGACAAGCTCAAGTTCACTGGAACGACCAAAAGACCCCAACTGCCCCCCAAATGAACACCCGGAGCAGGGCCAAACAGAACCTTTCAACACCCGAACAGAACCAACAGGAGACTTGATTGAGAACTTGAGTACCAAGACTCTCACACAGGCTGAAATCACAGTTCTGAATAAAGGGCTTGGTTTCGTGGCAACGTCCACAGGCGACAACTTCCAGGTTCAATGCGAACTAGCTAAGTTTTTCAGGAAGGTTCGCCTTCATCATTTTTTCAAAAATAAAGAAGTTATTGAGCCCTCCACAGAGAACATCAACACAGGCCTGAAAAAACGCTCAACTTTCAATCCGCCAACACATGCGATTCCACCTCAGGTCCTTGCTTTTGAAAGAGCAGTTCTTGAAGAAATTAATATCCTCTGTCAAAATAACAGAGGTTGCTACAGCAACCTACCCAGAAATGAACAGCTGGCACTCCATTCACTTACAGAGGACAGAGAAATCACTATAAAACCAGCTGATAAAGGCGGTGCCATAGTGATTTTAGACACTACAGTTTATCGCACTGAGTGTTTGAGAAAACTTGATGACAACAGGTTTTACCGATTACTGAAGGAAGATCCCACCGAAAGAATCAGTAGGATCATAGCGAACAAAGTAGAGGAAGGCTTCAATGAAGGATGGATCACATCCCAAGAAAAGGAATTTCTGCAGACCTCTCATCCGGTCATGCCATATTTTTATATACTTCCAAAGATCCATAAGTTGCAGCGACCACCTCCCGGAAGACCAATCATTTCGGGCATTGGCTCCCTGCTTGAACCCCTCTCTACTTTTGTTGATTTCTTCCTGAGACCACTGGTACGTCTCATGCCTACTTACCTCCAGGACACCAAAGATGTCCTACGTCTGCTTCCAACTGTAGATTTCAATCCCAGTTTAGATCTACTTGTTTCATTCGATGTGGAATCACTCTACACCTCGATACCACAAGATGAAACTTTGGATACTATTGCCTCCATCTTGAGAGAAACAGAACTTAATTCTATCACTCCGGTCAACTTCATCATGGACCTAGCGCGTCTGGCTATGAAAGAAAATTTCTTCAAATTTGAGGACAAGATCTTTTTACAAGTATCAGGTACGAGCATGGGGAGTATTTTTGCTCCATCTCTAGCGAATCTTTACATGCACAAATTCGAGCAGAACCACGTCCTCAACGAAGCTAACCCCTTCCATGAGTCTATTAGACTCTGGAAGAGGTATATCGATGATATCCTCGTGATTTGGCGGGGTAATCAAGAATCGGTCAAACATTTCCAAGAGTGGCTCAACACACAGAATGCATTTTTGAAGTTCACACTAGAGATGCATCCTACTACGATAGCGTTTCTCGACCTGTCCATTTTTTCAACTAGTACTGGACTGGGTAGCGAGCTTTATCGTAAACCTATGGCTCGCAATTCGCTGCTTCGCTATGATAGTCAGCATCCTAAGGCATTGCGCGACAATCTACCATACGGACAATTCTTACGCGTGCGACGAAATTGTTCATCCATCGATCTGTACAATCACCATGCCAATGCCCTTACGGATCAACTTTCAGCAAGACTCTACCCCAAGAGACTGGTAAAGAATGCCCGTAAACGAGCTCTCAACAACCACCGAGAGGCTCTGCTAGAGAACAAGACAGAAAAACCTCCATCAGGGCGCCTTACATTTGTGAACACCTTCAGTACTCTGTCTAATGGTATACAGAAATGCATCCGGAGAAACTGGCGCTTTTTAAACACCACGCACACGAAGATCCCACTTCCACTCTTTGCCTTTAAACGGGGATCCAACCTGAGGGACAGACTAGTACATACACGCACGAGAGAACAGGAACCTAGGAGAGTAGGCACCCTTTGGAACCTTCCACCTGTCCAGGGTCATTTCCCGTGCGGTAACTGCACAGTATGCCCACAAACCAAACATACTAAAACTCTGGATCTTGGCTTAACCAGGCCTTGGATACAGAAGAACTACACCAACTGCAATAGTGATAACCTTATTTACTTGATACAATGTCCATGCCATCTGCAATATGTCGGTATGACGACACGTAAGGTTAAAACTAGGATGCTAGAACACAAAAGTACCTTCAGGTGCAAGAAGGACAACACTAGACTCACCAGACATTTCCTGGATCTGAACCACCTGGCAGATGATTTCACTTGGACTGTTTTGGAAAAACCATTCATACAGTCCCATCAGAGTGATAAAGCCAAATACTTGTTCACTAAAGAGCAACGCTGGGTTTTTAAACTCCAAAGCGATACAAAAGGCCTGAATGACTCCATTCCGTGGACTCTTTTATAAAGAGTCATTTTCTGTAAACTCTGCCCCGATAGCGATATCTAGTTACACACTGTATCCAGCGACTAGACTATCTATCAGGTTTACACAACACAGATATTTTAGAGACTCTCATCGTGGCTTGAAGAACACGCATCGTTACATCTGCTTTATCTGATAACGATGCGCACATAATATCTGTCCTTCACTTTCACCGACATATTCATGTTTCTCCAAATGGACTACGACTTCCGCATTTAGTGATGTCATCTTGTAGTCCTTCATTTGCCACTCCCCTGAGTTAATTCATAGCGCTCAACGTGGAGTGTCACATGACCTATTCACGTCCTTAAACTCCCGTCACACGATGCTTCGGTACCTCCCACAAACACAGGAAGGACCGAGGCACCGACGGAGAGGTGAGTCGTTATGCGCGTCTACATCTGGCATGCTTTTGATTAGGTCCTACTCGATGTGTGACTCCGCAATCCCTACGGCTTAATTACCCACCTCTAGCGATCTTTTAGCTACGCCCACGGGGTTTAACTAACATACGCGAGAGACATCGCGATAAATCATAACAGTCCGTCTCGCGTGTTGATCATGCCCTGCTCGAGACTTGACTCTCATACTGTCCACCCCTAGCGATCCATCAGCCACGCTTACGGGGTTTTCACTTACTTACGCGAGAGACATCGCGAGAAACCACAATTCTCTGTTTTTTCCACCATTAGAGATACACCTTAATATCTCACGAGTCCCCTTTGTCTAGCTTCACCTTGACCGACTAGCCTTTGACTCGTTTTTACTGTCCCCGGTACTATAATATGGCGTTATTTTCACCGTAACACAATGCCGCAGTACTAATTGTTTGTAACTCTCCTGGGTTACTGCTGTATAAAGGCGCCATTCTCACCGGTGCTCTATTTATCTGAGAATCTGTATCTCCACACTGTAGTAGCATACACAGCAGTCTGCTTATGTTTTATTCCTACTGGACACGCGCTGGACAACATGTTTTTAATCGCTTTTCTTGTATTTTCAACACTTTCCTTCAGTTTGTTGAATAATCCGCCCTAATTTGATTCACACTTACAGGGCGGGGTCTCAATTACCTGAGTTGTTACCGGGTGAGGTGAGGTCTGACGCTCACACAAGTCAGGTGAGTTGTTGTGCTCAGTCTCATATAATGACATTTTGGTTGTAACCAGCTTTGACAACCTATCTTTAAATTTGCATGCACTGAGGAATACTGAAATAGAACATTACCTACCGTCTGTATTTTATTTTCTTCCAACAGGAGTGAAATACACCCTACTTGCCTGTGAGGTCGATAGGTACCAGGTTGTATCACTTAACAACTTGCCATTTTTTTCAACTTCTTGTTTTTCACTTGCAGTAGCAATTATGTATTGGTCCTGAAGAAAGCCGGGAAAATAGTCCCAACTGGCTGAAACTAGTTGACCCCTATATGATGCAACCTATTTGCTAAAAGTTGCCGCTACGATTCTTCTTTTTAACTGGATTGGAACAGAGATATCCAATAAACATAGTTTTCCCTGTCCAACTCCCTTTTTAATAGTTTTTTCACTTGCACTGCACTCACTACACATAATACCTGTCAACAGAAATACATATGGCCACTCTTGGTCGATTTCTCCTTGGAACTTGTACTCTGCTCTGATCTTGCCTACTACACTGGCCTCTTGGCTATACGGAGTAGTGACAGGAAGGAAGGATTACCAAGTGATGACACTGGCCTCCCTTGGCAGTTGATGGGAATCCGCATCAAGAGTACATTGTTCTATTTCTATTTACCACACTCAGAATAGTTGATTATAGCACTCTTCTATTTTTCACCTGTTCTTTGTATTTATTTCCTCATTTTCCATGACCACCAGTTTACTATTTGTATTTTGTATGTAAGGATAGGGGATTTGAACTGTTGTGTTGGTCATTAAACTCTTCCCTTAGACCCTTTCATCCCCTTTGGGGGATTTATATTGAAGCACTCTTGCATTGTCAACAACAATATGGTAACCACATTGTTGTTGATGAAGGTCTCGTCTACGAAGATTTCCTTGTCTCACTTGAACATAATGTACAAAGCCATATCCTCTTCAACCTTTTTATGAAGCACCATTCAGAATATACCAGTCTTGCCGGCCATACCCTTAAAATCGATACAAGTGTCACCTATTAAAAGAAAAATTCTTGTGATGCTCATTTTGGAGGGATTTTCTTTTAGCTAAGGATGAATAAGTGGTATAAGCTTTCTTGGATAATGAAGAGAAAGCGGCTGAGGTAGCGGGGGAACTGTCATTTTCATGCTGCTCTGGGCTCCCCGTCGTGGGTTCTCCATAGCATGATGCAGTGTGTTGAGGTCAGCAGTGGTGGCAGTAATACCTAGCAAGCAGGGCACCTCTTTTTACCTGTTACCTGGTAGGGAGAGAGCAATTATCAGCATCTCCCAGTTATTCTGTTGTCTGCAACTCACTACAACCAGGTCCTTTAACCATCTATGTGCAAGACGAGTTCCATGTGCGTGCATGAATATGTGTGGTGTATGTTACCGTAGCTACAAGGGCCAAATCCAGTGGCACCTAAGATGGCGGGAGAGAGCCAAGAAAGTTGATGTTGCTTGGAGAGTCCTGTCGAATTGGGGACCAATCAGAAGAGGATGCAGCAGGTTGTTTTGATGTCAAGGATTTCTCCCCTGCCCTTTGTTTTCCTCGCCCCCCTCACCAGCCCATCCCCACCCTGCTGATTAACAGATAGCTGAGTGGTATAGCTTGCATATTTTTAGTCCCCGTAGTTTTGGTTTCTCCGGTAAGAAGACTCCATGGTCTCTCTCACCTCCCCGCTCACATTTTTGACAAAGACCATGACTGGACCAGTCTGCACGGCAATGGCAAAGATACTGAACTGCCCAAAACTGGTCACAGAACTAAACTACCGGAATGCACAAAGTCTGTCTGCAACTCGAGTATAAAGATGGAACAGGAACTTTCAATCATTGTGAGTGCACAGAGTCTGTCTGCAACTCGAGTATAAAGATGGAACAGGAACTTTCAATCATTGTGAGTGCACAGAGTCTGTCTGCAACTTGGACATAAAAATGGAACAGAAGTCTCCAGTCATTGTAAATCCCAATATTTCCTTACCATGAGCCTCGGTCCCACACCAGTAATGACTAGGGTAATACTTTGGGCTCCAGTGACATGGCTTTGATTGCTAACTCCCCTTGCCAGGTTCAGAACCAGAACCTGGGGAACATCTGACAATCCTGCAGGGAGGGGTAGCATTATCGGATCTCGGCTGAGAGATATGGCTGACTGCTCAGGAGGGGCATGGGATGTGCCCTTGCAAGAAGACACTACTCAGAAGAAGCTAGGACTGCAAGGGGTCTGACAACCCATCAATATTACTGTGACGGGGAGTGTGCCCCCTCAACAAGGTACAGAGTGGGTGGTCTGGGTCCCAGACGTGTCTTCCCAGCAGTAGCCACGCCGATGCCCTGTAATTGAGGCTGTCTGGCTACTCTGCTGAAAGTGAGTTGCACTGTCCTTGGTAAGGATATTTTAAAAGATTGTCTGTCCTTTGACAATGTTAATTGCATCCGCTGGTTGTATGTAAGAGATGGCCTCCAAACCCTGGGAAGGATGGATTTATTTGATAACCCAGAGGGCATATGCAAGAGGGATTGTACCTGGGCAAAAGAGTGTTTTTTTTAGTAGGCGTTGTGATAGAGAAGCAACAGAGCTGAGTAAGCCAAGTGTGCGTATGTACATTGGATTAAAAACCAAACAGACCATTGAACCATATCTTGGGATCAAAAGCAATCATGATAGTTTTTTACTCACCAGATTTAGGCGTGACCTTTTTCATTACCTGTTGGCCCAATCACGTGGCGCCCATAGAGGTCTGTGCCTTATGCCCTGTAGCTGCGACAATCGGTCTCCTAAGGACATGATGCACTTTTTAATGTTTTGCAGTTTTTATGAGGCCCCCAGAAAGTCTTTTATTATTCCTATTCCTAAAAAGGCTAGTTTTATGAGAGTGAGACCCGCTTTAATTTTTTTACTACTTTTTGTCAAATGATACTGTATTGTATACTCTTAGTTTTTAGGTCTCGCGTGCGTTGCAGCTCAAAGCGCTGCTCCGCCTCCGCCTCCGCGAAAGATTTTGTAGGAGACAACTTTATGCCCCGCCCCTCCTTTCCATTGGCTGGCGTCATCGTTTATGCTGAACAGTGGCCTGCCATTGGAAATGAGGGTTTTCTGTTCACGCCCTTTGTCTCCCAGCTGGACTGGCTCGCCTACATCACGGCTTTCGTGAAGCACTTTCTTATCGTTATGGGCTCATGTGTTTAAACACATGGCCTCATAAAGACAAGAGGTCCCCATACTCCGGCGCGATCCTTTTTCGCTTTCGGGACTGCGCTTGTTTATAAATGGTCCCGTGTGAGATCAGCATCTCGCACATGAAAGCGTCAGTGAATCGCCTCTGAAATGACAGTAACTGAGGGTCACATGTCACTCGCGCGCAGCTCTTGCAGCCTGTATGGAGTGTTCTGGGGAATAACACATTAAAGTGTTTTTTAAAGTGCCTGGTAGCATGTGCTCGAGTCATCCTTGACCGATGTCTGCTATAAACGTGTCTATTCAGTGATAGTGACACCCGGGCTCGACGTCCTTGGCGGGGATGTTGTAAAAATAAGGCGCGGTGCGGGAGCCTTAGCCGGGCTTCGGGGAGAGAGTTCACAAGTAGTTTCCTAACCACCCTGGAGTGATGAGAATTAGCTGACCATCAGGGTGAAAGGAGGGGGCTGGGGGCGCATCCAGTGCCAGTGCAGGATGTTCCCGTGGGTCTCCAAACTGTCCCGACACTCCTCCTTCCAGTATTTACGAGCTCGGAGGCCTGGCCTTGTTACAGGGGCTCGCTCGTAAATCTGCGGCTTCCCTGAACCCCGGCCACGCGCTATTCCTCGAGGGAGCTCTGCAGAGAGTGAGTGGGTCGGGTCTGCGCCAGACTCCCCAAAGAGGAGGGCTGACTTATGACACCCAAAAGAAAACAAGAACAAACTTGCGTGTGTTTTTCATTTAAATAACATATCTCCACACAGAAGGGTGACTGTCCATCCTTTACTGCCATTCGAGAAAATGTTAAAATGTAACATTTGCGTTTTCATTCATTTTCCTGGTCTGGCTAGAAGGGACATGGATCTAATAATGCACTTGAAACTCTTTACATATAAACTTTAAAACTTGATGTAACTGACGTCCGTATTCCTTCCGTGTGCGGCCACATTGCACTTCGAACTCGGGTTGCCAGACTGGCAGCTTTTTAAAGATCGAGGTTGCTCTGCGAATGGAAGGGGGGGTCGCCTTCCCTTTTACTCTGTGGCAACGATGTGCCTCTATTTTGTCCCCTCCCCTGAATGGAAAACAATTCCATCTGCAGAGTCGGGCGATAGCGCAAGTATTTCCCAAGGAGGAACAACATATGCTGAGACATTTCTGGCCGGACGACAGCGCCCCCTCCTGATAGCAGAAAAGTCAGGTGGGGGCGGAGGAGACGAGTATGCGAATAATGTTCGGGAATCTGAGCCAGCGACGGCGAAACAGAGGATGGGGTCAGGAGTGCGCTTTCCCACAGTGACTGGCACTACGCAGGCTCCTGGATACTTCTGCCCCATCCACCGTTTATATGGCTGTGATGATTGGGCCCTCAGGCCCGCATGCAGATAAATGACTGGACGCTGACACAGGATGACTGGTACAGTAACTGGCCAGGAGCATGTGCGCTCGGCCCCTTTTATTGTCAGGGTCACCTGACTCGTGACGCCTGTGGTGGGTGGGTGTTCAGTGTGGGTTACAGTAAAGTGGAACACTAGAATGTATCCAGCCGGATACTACATCCCTCCCAAACTTTAATGAAAGTTAAACCAAAATGAAGTCCGAACCTGTGGGAGAAAACACACAAGTTGCAAACAAAACATGAATTGGCGATTAGGACTTCCACGTAGTCTCTTTGCTGATGGTCAACTGCCGGCGAGGGTATCCTGACAGCCGGGACCACTCCGACTCCTTGGCACGATGTCCGAGTGCTCTACGGATGTGTTCTTTTGGACTTACCCCGTGGAAGTGTGCCTCACAGTCTCTTTCTTGTACTGCCGTTGGTGGAAGTGTGTGTGGAATGATGGTGGACCATTGTTATTCAACTTTCCGCTGTATACCCTGGTAGAGGTGTTTCCTTCAACTAGTAGTTGTCTTCTTACAGGACTCACCGTTGCAGGATATTTCTCTCACAGACACCCCTCTCTCGTGGGTGTCCCCTCTCACTGGACGACCCGGAGGCCCTTTGTTGCCAGGTTTTCACTGGACCGGTGGACCGCCGCCTTGTCGCTCCAATCGCGTTGGAGGAGTCGCTACGGGTCCTGTTTCCATGTCCGAGGCGCCGCCTGAAAGGGTGCTGTTGGCACTTGGTCCTTCGCACTCTGCCTCTGTTCTCCCAGGATCTCCAGAGCCAGCTTCAACAGTCCATCTCTCGTCTTGGGATCCGCTGCCACCGGTGTCCCTGAGGCCTCTGCCCCTTGGATGTCCACGGTCCTGTTTCCGTGACGTCCCACAGGTGGTTGTTACCAATGGACCGGCATGCTCGCCTCTGTCGTCCCCGGGTGACCTTCGGATTTGCGCATCGACGTATACTCCCAGTGATGCTGATGTTGTTTTCCAGGTACTGAGTCCGGGTGTCCATGCACCTTCTCACTTCCCTCTTCGGGTACTCCCCTTTCGGTGTGTGTTGTGTTGATCTGTCACGCACACCTCTTTGCTCTTCTCTTCTCCTTTCCTCTTCTCTTCCTCCTTCGCTGTGGCGTCATGCCACTTAGGATCTGTCCTCCTTTTCCTTTCTTTGCGACGTGATCCAGTCTTCCTGCCTTCTTGCCCGTCCTTACCAGGCTTCTTCGTGTAGCGTGCACTCTACGCGTTTCGCTCTGGTCTTGTCCCGCCACTAGGACACTGTGTTTCTTTCACTCTGTGACTGGACCGGTCGTCGCGACCTTCTGTCTCGTAGTTTCTTCTGATTTCGAGTGATGTTGCTGGACCTCTTGTCCTTCTCCTCCTGGTCCTCTTTACGGACCTCTCATGGGGTCCTCTTCATTGACGTCCCCTCGGACTTCCTCTCCGGCTCGGTCTTCCTCTTCTCTCCGGCTCTGACCTCTTGGCAGGTCAGTGTACTCTCCGACCTTTTGTAGGTCTGCATCCTCCTTGCGACCATCTGGGTGGTCGGCGTCGTCCTCCTTGCGACCATCTGGGTGGTCGGCTTCTTCTGTGCGACCATCTGGGTAGTTGGCTTCTTCCGTGCGACCATCTGGGTGGTCGGCTTCTTCCGTGCGACCATCTGGGAGGTCAGCTTCTTCCTCCTTGCGACCATCTTGCGGGTCGGCTTCTTCCTCCTTGCGACCATCTGGGTAGTCGGCTTCTTCCGTGCGACCATCTGGGTGGTCGGCTCCTTCCGTGCGACCATCTGGATGGTCGGCTTCTTCCGTGCGACCATCTAGGTGGTCGGCTTCTTCCTCCTTGCGACCATCTGGGTAGTCGGCTCTCTCCTCCTTGCGAGTCTTCGTGCTTCTGCTGGTTGTGCAACCACTTTTTTTTTTCTTCTCTGGTAGTGGCAGTGCTTCAACGCGCTTCTGACTGTGCCCTTTTGTATGCTTCCGTGGACGCACTTGCTGCGCACTTCCTTCTGATCCTCTCTTGAGACTTGCTGCCTGGACGAGTCTCTTCAAACCTTGCCACCCGAGGCTGGTGCACTCTGGTGTCTTCACTCCTGCAGCGACTATTCCTGGCCAGTAGGCGTCACCGCACTCCACGCAACCTTGGCAGCAGGTTTGAAGTGTCAGCTTGCATAGAGAAATACCAACAAAGATGTCAGTATAAATAAAGTATTTATTTCAATATAAAGACCCGCATACAGCTGATAAGAAGTCGGGACAATCAGGAACAGCCGGTAAGCAGAATGCCGTGCCTCTCAGTGACGTAGCTTAAATAACATTGGAACATTCTAAATGACGTGGAGGGAAGACAACCAATGGGAACAGAGTGCAACCCCACATTGCGCAAGGAAGCTAAACAAGTTACGATATACTACATCTCACACAAACAAACATTAATACATTATAAAGTCTCTAAACCTGTTTGGAATACGTGTTAATCTTCCAGAACCAGTACAAGACCCTTCAAAAAGATTAGAAGCAAACAAATCATTGTTATCACTACAACTTCCATCTGTAGCTACTACCCCTGGTACTTGCATCTCTTGGTCAGTTGATGCGCCCAAAGTTTCCCTGTTATGTAGCATTTCCTTTTTCAATAACAACATGCATAGGAATCCCTGATGTCTCTTTTGGGATAGAGCATTCTCTGGTAGTTCATTTGTGTCTGATTGGGCATTGGTGGAAACACCTTCATTTTTATTTAGACTCAAGTCAAACCAACAATCACTCTGATCGGAATCTGCATTCTCATTTTGTGGACGTGTCATGAGTTCTTTCTGCCCACCTTTGAGCTTGATAACATCACTTTTGTTTCTCCACCCCAATTTATGCAGGCGAACAGAACCACTCGAGACATCCATCACTTCACTAGGTTCATAGTACTTGGACTCTCTTTTCTGCTTGACAAAAGGTTTTTTGACAATTACCCAATCACCCTTGCAGATATCTTTAACAATGGCTCTGTGGATCTTGTCATGGTACTCTTTTGACTTAATTTGTTGCTTTAAAATTTTATCTCTCACTTTAAGCTTAGAGTCATCCAATTTTGTCACTTCCTGAATTCGTTCCTGAAGGATAGAAAACTTTGGAGTGATGGCAGTGTTACATTGCCATCCTCTCATGAGGAAAAAAGGAGTATACCCTGTTACACTGTTGATTGTGTTGTTGTACATATCAACTCTTTCTTGAGTGAATTCAACTACTGGAAAACCTGCAGAAAGTGCCATCTGAATACCATCTTTAAGGAAACGGTTAACTCTTTCCACTTGTCCATTGGATTTGGGCGAGTAACACGGAGTCTTTTCCTGACGTATTCCATTTCTCTTTAAAAATGTGATCATTACTTCAGAGGTAAGCTGTTTTCCATTGTCCGAAACTAAGACCTGCGGGAAACCTTCCAAAGAAAAACATGACTCCAAGAATTCTATTACACATTTGGAGTCTATGGTTGATACAAATTTGAAATATATCCATTTACTATAATAGTCACATAATACAATTATAAATCTTGAATTATGTTCCAACACACTGAACGGACCTGCAAAATCAATAGCAACTTTGTTCCAAGATGAATTAGGGATATCAACTAACTGCATTTCTTGCACTCTAGGCTTCCAATGTTTATCTGACTGCAAACATATTGAACAATTATCCACAAATACATTGACATCTGAGTCCAATCCAGGCCACCAATAATACTGTTTCAACAATTTCTTGGTCATGGTTGACCCCAAATGGGAATTATGAGCTAACTCAACTAGATGTTTTCTTAGTTTTGTAGGTGGAATCAACAAATCCCCCCTTAAAATAAAACCTTTCTCAATGCTCGATTCTTCCGCAACTTGCACATAAGTTTTTAACCCAGCATGTACATTTCTGATTGGCGGCCACTTGCTCAATATATACGCTTTTACCTTGTTTAACACTGGATCTTCCTTTATGAGGCTCAACCATTCAGATTCTTTACACACCTGTTCTGATTGGTTAAAACCGTGCACATACGACACTACGCATTCAGTGTCTTCTTCCATTTTTGGTTCATCACTGTTCAATGGGAGGCGTGAAAGGAAGTCAGCACTTATGTTTTTCTTACCTGCTATGTGTTTAATAGTAAAATTGTATTCCTGAAGTTTTGATAACAATCTTACTAACCTTGCAGACACTTTGCCATTTCCCCTGCCACATCCGTCCATTAAGAAAGTCAAAGGTTTGTGATCTGTGATCAACTCAAAACTTTTTCCCCATAAGTACATTTTGAGTTTATCAACAGCCCAAACACAAGCCAGGGCTTCCCTCTCTATAGTGCTATAGTTACACTCTGCATCCAGTAAACGTCTAGAAATGAATGCGAGGGTATGCACATTACCTGCTACTTTTTGAGTATAAACTGCACCTATGCCAACCGAACTTGCGTCCACAGTGATGATATTGATACCATCAGGATCATGGGGTTTCAAAGTAGGGGCTCTCACAATTGCTTTTTTGATCTCTGTAAAAGCAAAATCTTGATCTTCAGACCAAACATATTTTTCTCCTTTACGAAGCACAACGCGTAAAGGCTCAACTATTTCTGAGTAGTTTTCTACAAAACGTGAATAATATTCACTGAGCCCCAAAAAGGATTTAAGGTTATCTTTATCAGTTGGTTTAGGGGCATCAGTTATGGCTCTAACTAAGTTGAGTTTAGGTTTGATACCACTACCACTCAAGATATGGCCCAAGTATTCAATTTCAGTTTGTAGAATCTTACATTTGTCTTTAGCAACTGTCATACCTCTCTCGTTTAATTTGTTAAGAACAATGTCTAAAATTTCATTGTGTTCTTCGATTGAACTAGCATGAATGAGTATGTCGTCCTGAAACTTCTGAACGCCCAACACTCCTTTAAATATACATTCCATCAATTTTTGAAACACGCTGGCTGATGAAGCCAAACCGAAGGGGAGTCTTACAAATCTATAAGCACCCAACGGAGTAATGAATGTTGTTAGATCTTTAGATTCATCAGACAGTTGAACTTGGTGATATGCTGATTTGAGATCTATTAACGAAAAATATTTTGAACCCTTCGTGGCCGCTAGAATCTCCTGGATTTTGGGTAAAGGAAAACAGTCCACCAATATATTTTTGTTTAATGATCTCAAATCCGCACACAAGCGAACTTCACCATTTTTTTTTTTATCAAAACAATAGCAGAAACCCATTCCGCTGAATTGGTTTGTTCAATAACCCCTTCATCAACCAATTTGTTGAGAAGTTTTTGTAATTCAGCTTTTACAGACAAAGGGATGGATCTTACCTTATGCTTAACTGGTATTGCATTTTTCTTCAACTTTATGGTATGTTCAAACCCTTTGACACAACCAATTCGGTCTTCAAAAAGAGCCTCATATTTACTTAGAGTTGATTCGACTTTGTCTAAAGACGACGAAGAATCAGAAAAAGAGACTGCATGAACAAAATTTACATCTAAAACAATGGGATCAACGGCACCTGGTTTGAGAATAATCCCCAGTCGCGCCAAATCTTTCCATCCTACTATGTCTCTGCCACGCTCTGCGACATACACTTTAGTAGAAATGGTTCTTCCTTTAATATTCAAATTATCTTGAAAATAACCCAACATATTTATGTCGAAATCCCCGTATGCTTTGGGATTGACATCAGAAGCTAGTAAATCAGTATTTGGCCAAAACTTTTCATACTTAATATCAGAAATAATGGTAATAGGCGAACCTGAGTCCGCCATGATATTAATTTCTACATATCCTATGTGCGCAACACCGAGTGGACCTTTTATGGCATATCCAGGGTCATCTACTGTCAATACAATATTAGACCACATGTCTTCCTCAAAATCATCTACAGAACTAACTTTGACTTTTTGGAATCTCTGAGTTTTAAAATTGTTGCACACACCAGCAAAATGTCCTACCTTAAAACACTTGGTGCATTTCATCCCCTGCGCAGGACACCCTTGAAAATCCGCCTTATGATTCCTTGAAGCACATCTAAAACAAATAAAAGCATTAGAATTTGGACTTTTACTAGTTTTTCCCCTTCTGTCATAGTTAGGTACATGTTTCTTATGCTCTTGAATATAATATACATCAGTCTTTAAATTCTTATCAGAAGAGAGCTCCTTTGTGCTTTCCAGAGAACGCTCAATACCTTTAGCAATGTCTATAGTTTCCTGTAGAGAAGGATTTCTACAAGCTAAAAGCCTCTCCTGTATTTTTTTTTCAAAACAATAAAAAACGAACTGGTCTCTAATGTATTCATCAACCATGTCATTAAATTCTCACTTGGTGGCCAACACACGTAAACAAGCAATGTATTCTTCAATCGTCTCATTTTCTAATTGTTTACGCATTGCGAAGCGATGTCTGCCAATCATAATGTTGGGTTCTTCTCCAAATTGTTTTTCTAAACGTTTTATTGCTTCTTGGTATTCATTCATAGGAATAAATTGACCCGGAGGTACTTCAAATTCCGTCAAACTGTCAAAAATTTCTTGGCCTGCCGTACCCAACAACCCGAACAAAATGGCTTTTTTTCTTTCTGGCTCATATTTCTTTCCATCTATCGCGATCAAATAATTCTCAAATGCCCTTAACCAGTTTTTCCATTTCATAACTGGTTTTCCTGGATCAGATAAGAACGCTGCTGGCGCGCTGATATTTGAATTTTCTGACATATCTGTTTTGGAAAAAACTTCCTCTTTTTTAACTTCAACAGCAATTTTGAAAACAATTTGAACTAAGTAAATTTAAATAAATATGCCCTGCAAAATATAGTCTTCCAGTGGAAAACAATGAAATTGAAGAAATAAATAATTTTTTTTTTTTTTTATAAATATTTCCTGATGATACTATTGGATTACTTAATTCATGAAAATGTTATTTGAACAGAACCCGATAAAATTCATTAACTGTGTAATCCTATCAACGTAGAGTTCTTTTCATGTTAGCATCTACTTTGAAAACGCCGAAGAAAACAGTTGCAGGCTGTGAGACCGGCCTCGTGGCGTGGGCCCTCCCGACCAGCAAGTAACCCTACAACCACGCCGAACCTCGTGGACACGGCCTTCCGGCTTCCGTGGGCCAACATCCCGAGGGCCGACCAGATCACCAACACGCATGCCCGGCCGAGGGAGAACGAAACCCCCCCCAAACCAGACCGAGAGGCGCCGACCCTGTCACACCTCTGGTCTCTCCCCCGAGGGTGGTTTCGATCGACCACCAGGCCCCCGGTGAGCGGGCGCCTCGCCTGCTGGGTGTCTGGAGTCCCTCCCAGACCCATCTGAACAAATCAAAGGGCCGAGCGACAGGAAACCCCGACACACCGCCCCCCAGGCACCAGACCCCTCTCCGCGGGGACTCCGGACTTCAAAGAGGAGGGGGAGTATAACAAGGGGTGCGGAGAGGACGGGAGCAGAGAAGACCTGGACTGACGAGAGCCTGCTGACCTGGTCGCGGCTCGATCGCTCACCGAACAGAAGAACGCTACCCGAACTCTGAACCATCTGAGCCCTGCGGACGCTGTCGCGGCTCCCCGAACTCTGAACCATCTGAGCCCTGCTGACGCTGTCGCGGCTCCCCGAACTCTGAACCATCTGAGCCCTGCTGACGCCGTCGCGGCTCCCCGAACTCTGAACCATCTGAGCCCTGCTGACGCCGTCGCGGCTCCCCGAAGTCTGAACCATCTGAGCCCTGCTGACGCCGTCGCGGCCCCCTGAACTACGACCCTCCGGTGCCTGCTGAGTGACTCGCGGCCCGCTCCTCCAAGAGAATCGGCAGAGATTGCCGAGAGAAGCAACATCCCCTCAGCTCGAGGATTGAGAGCTGTGCGCCGGATACCTCGCAGAGACACTGACTCAAAGACTGTCCCGCTACCCTTTCCCTCCTCACGAGATCGCTGCCGCTTGTGGCATTAATTCTGCACCTGCCTGCCGGATCATAAAGATCCCTAACAACTACCGATAAAAGCACATTGTCTTATAACGAATTACTGTGTGGTGTCCCTCTATCCGAAGAGAGAGTAAGCGCAGCGTGTGCGATCCTAGGTACGAGACCCTTCCAGGAAGGGCCTCCCTGCTCTTGCTCGGCCTAACTCTGGGTAAGGTGGGCCTCCGGGTGGTCGGGAACGCATTCCGCAGCCTCCCCGGGGAACGCCTTCCAACATTTGGTGGCAGGCGACGGGATCCGAGCCAACACCTAGAGATCGTGCAGTAGACGGCTTACGCACTACCAAGAAGAAATGGAAGGAGAAACTTCCCTGGGTGCCGCAGGCACCAACCCGAGCACGGCATTTCAAAAGGACCAGTTAGAATCTTATACGCACCGAGAACTGAAACAATTTTGCAAAGACTTTGGAATCGCTACCACCGGACTAAGCACGAAAGAGGACTTCCAGGGGGCATTAAAAACCTGGATCGAGGCGGGAACTCCCCGGATACAAACAGAAGGAGAGCCTCCCAACGAACCACGAAGCACCCCGGGGAGGAACGGCGCCCCCGAGGGGGGCCTATCCCCAGAGGAACTAGCGGACCGAGAAAGAGGTCGCAACCAGGAACTAGAACTAGCAAAATTAAAAATCGAAGGAGAGATAAAACTGGCTGAAAAAAAACTGGCGGTGGAACAGTTACGCCTACAAGGAGAACTAGAGGAAAAGAAACAACAGAGAGAACACGAAGAAAGAAAACTCCAACTAGAGCACGAACGTAGCCTAAAAGAAATCGAGCTCAAGGCTAAGAAGGCGGAGGCCCGACCCTCGGAAACCCAACCCATCTCCTCCACCGTGGAACCAAAGGTCCACATCTCCAAGGATGTGGTGAAAGAATACTATAAGAACAACGACATTCAGCAATGGTTCAAGGCCTACGAAGTCGCCATGACCTCCCACCGAGTCCCGCAGAAAGACTGGGGGGCTGGGCTGTGGGGCCGGTTCCTGAGCGAGGGGAGAGATACCCTGCTGGACCTGCCCTCCACGGTGATGAACTCCTACAGTCACATGAAAGAGGCCCTGGTAGCCAGATATGGGCTCACCCCTGAAATGTACCGGCAACGGTTTAGAGACTGCAAAAAGATACCCGGTACCACCTGGGTGAAGTACGTGAACTTTTACAGCCGGGCCTTGGACGGATGGATCAAGGGCAGCAAGGTCTCCACCTTTGAGGAGCTGTTCGACCTAATCGCATGGGAACACTTGTCCGCTAATTGCTTCGTAGAGCTGCGCCAGCACCTCCTGGACAGCAAACTCACAGACCCTCGAAAACTGGCCGTCGAGGCTGACCGGTGGGTGAACACCCGGGCCTCCCGGGGCCCCGTGGGAGACTATGGTCGCCACAGTCAGGGACCCCCCGCCAGAGGGGCGGAGGGAATCAAGGCCGGCAAAGGGAGCTCCCGGGGGGATCCCCGCTCAGCCCTCCCAGAGGACAATCTCCGCCCTTTCCAGCTCCACCTCCGGCCAGCACCGGGCCACCAGGGAGGCCGGGGCCCCGAGTGAGGATCACCTGTTTCCGCTGCCAACAGACCAGACACTATGCCAGCGATCCTCAATGTCCCCGGTACCAGCGTACCGCCACAACAACCCCGCCGGCTCGACAGATGGCCTCCGTAGCCCTGGGGGAAGAGATGGAAGACTCCGAAGAATGGGAACCAGCCGCCATGGCCTTGGTCTCCCTAGGGGACCGGAAGATGGTCCCCGGAACGTCCCTGCCCGCCAACACGAAGAATTACCGACAGCAGGTAACGGTCAACGGTCACCGCATCGAGGACCTCCGGGACACGGGGGCGAGTGTCACGGCGGTTCATTGTCACCTGATCTCCGAAGATCAGATCCTGCCTGGCGCCTTTTGCCCCGTCATATCATCAGACAATTCCGAGAGCCTCTGCCGGATGGCCCTAGTCCCCTTCGAATGGGGGGGGGGAGTCACCTGCAAGTTAAAAGTGGCAGTCCGAACCTCCCAGCCCGTAGACTGCCTCCTGGGCAACAACCTTGAGAACTCCCCGTGGGGACAAGTGGAACGAAGAGCCCACCTCGAGATGATGGGCCTACCCGAGTGGGTATGCGCCACCACGCGCTCGATGACTCTCAGGGCGCCTTCCTCCGAGGGGGGAGAGGCCATGCCACTAAGCACCGCCACCATCCCCGAGATCCAGGATACACCACCAGAGGCCAACGACCCCCTTCTGGACGAACCGACCGCTCCCGACGAAGGGTCAATACCTTTCGACCCCGAAACCCTGACCAAACTCGGGGACTTGCCAGAACTGGCCCAGTGGCCCTGCAAAGGGGGCCCCTCCCGTGAAGAGTTCTGCCAAGAACAATCCACCTGCCCGTCCCTCATTGGACCCCGACAACAGGCCGAGGCCCAAGCAGCAGGCGACCGGACTGGCACCCACTGGGTGTACTGGGAGAACGGCCTCCTGTACAGCGAACAGAAGTCGGCCGAGTTGGGATCGGCCCGAGTACTAGTGGTACCCCTACGCTTCCGAAGTCTTCTCCTGGGCCTGGCCCATGATGTACCCCTGGCCGGACACTTAGGCCAAGATAAGACCTACCAACGACTCGTCACACACTTCTATTGACCCAAGATGCGAGCAAATGTGGAGGCCCACTGCAAGTCCTGCCCCACGTGCCAGGCCAGCGGAAAGAGTGGGGGCAAGCGCAAGGCTCCACTACAACCCTTCCCCGTCGTCAGTACCCCTTTTGAGCGGGTAGGAATCGACATTGTGGGACCGCTGGACCCCAAGACCGCCCAGCGCCACCGGTTCATCCTCGTCCTGGTGGATCATGCCACCCGTTACCCCGAAGCCATCCCTCTCCGCACCGTGACGGCCCCCGTGGTAGGCCGGGCCTTGATGGGGATCTTCTCCCGCATGGGGTTCCCCCGCGAAGTCGTGAGTGACCGGGGTACGAACTTTATCTCCCGATATATGAAGTCCCTCTGGCAGCAGTGCGGAGTATCGTACAAATTCACCACCCCGTACCACCCCCAAGGAAACGGCCTATTCGAGCGCTTTATCAAAACACTGAAAGGGATGATCATGGGCCTCGAAGAACCCCTACGTCGGAGGTGGGACGTCCTCCTCCCATGCCTCCTGTTCGCCTACTGGGAGGTTCCCCAAAAATCCCTGGGATTCAGCCCATTCGAACTACTATATGGACACCCCGTCCGGGGACCCCTGAGCCTGGTCAAGGAGGGGTGGGAAACAACCCCCCGGGGGACCCCTCCGGATGTGTTCCGATACATCTTGGCGCTCCGCAACCAGACCCGGAAATTCAGAGAACTCGCAGAAGCGAACCTCGAGGCTAGTCAGGAAGAAATGAAGCGCTGGTATGACCAGAATGCTACGCTGGTCGAGTTTCAGCCGGGCCAGCAAGTCTGGGTCATGGCCCCGGTGAGACCCTGCGCCCTCCAAGATAAATGGACTGGACCCTTCAAGGTGGTCGAGCGGAAGAGCCAGGTCACCTATCTCGTCGATGTGCAGTCCCCGCGGAACCCCCTCCGGATTCTCCACGTGAAACGCCTCAAACCTCACTTTGTACGGACCGAATTGAGTTTACTCCTGGCCACGGACGATGGGGCCGAAGAAGACACCGAGCCCCTTCCAGACCCCCTGGGGGCGAAAGAGACCGATGGGTCCATGGAGGGAGTGAGACTGTCAACCACCCTCACAGCCCAACAGTCCGACGACTGCCGCCAGCTACTAGGGCAGTTCGCGGACCTCTTCTCCCTGACCCCTGGGGTCACCAACTGGTGTGTCCACAACGTAAACACCGGCGACAGCCCGCCAGTGAGACATCGGGCCTACCGGGTCCCTGATCGGGTCCGAACCTGTATCCAGACCGAGGTGGCGAAGATGCTAGACCTCGGGGTGATTGAACCCTCCGACAGCCCCTGGGCCAGCCCGGTAGTCCTGGTTCCGAAAGCGGCTACCCCGGGTGTTGCCCCCGAGCTGAGGTTTTGTGTGGACTACCGAGGGCTCAATGCGGTCACCCGAGCGGACGCTCACCCTATCCCCCGTGCCGACGAGCTCATTGACCGCCTTGGGGCCGCTCGCTACCTCAGCACCTTCGACCTGACTAGTGGATACTGGCAGATTGCCCTCACCGAGGGAGCCAAGGAGCGCTCCGCCTTCTCCACCCCAGATGGGCACTACCGCTTTAGGGTGATGCCGTTTGGAATGAAGAATGCCCCAGCCACCTTCCAGCGGCTGGTGAACAGGATCCTGTCCGGACTAGAGGGGTTCAGCGCAGCATACCTCGACGACATAGCAGTCTTCAGCTCCCAATGGACCGAGCACCTCCAGCACCTCCGTCAAGTCCTGCTGGCTCTGCGCCGGGCCGGCCTCACCATCAAAGCCAGCAAATGTCAAATTGGGCACGGCTCCGTAACCTATCTGGGGCACCAGGTGGGAAGTGGGCAGGTCGCCCCCCTCCAGCCAAAGATCGACGCCATCCTGTCCTGGGAGCCCCCCGCAACCCAAACGGAAGTCCGGGCCTTCCTGGGCCTCACCGGCTACTACCGAAGGTTTATCAAAAACTATGGCAGCATCGCAGGCCCCCTCACAGAACTAACCTCCACAAAACACCCCAAGAAAATACACTGGACTCCCTCCTGCCAGAAGGCGTTCGACACCCTCAAGGCCGCCATGTGCGCAGCTCCAGTGCTCAAAGCACCCGACTACGCCCAGGAGTTTGTGGTCCAGACGGACGCCTCGGAACACAGCATCGGGGCAGTCCTCTCCCAGTTCGACGACAAGGGCATAGATCGGCCCATAGCCTTCATCAGCCGAAGGTTGCTGCCCCGGGAACAGCGGTGGAGCACCATTGAGAGAGAGACCTTCGCAGTAGTCTGGGCCCTCAAAAAGCTACGACCCTACCTGTTCGGAACCCACTTCCGAGTACAAACGGATCACCGCCCCTTGCGGTGGCTGATGCAGATGCGAGGGGAAAACCCCAAGTTGCTACGCTGGTCCATCTCCCTCCAAGGAATGGATTTCACGGTGGAACATCGCCCCGGGACGGACCACGCCAAAGCGGGCGGCCTGTCCCGATTCTTCCGCTTCAGCGAGGAGAACCCCCAAGTGGATGGGTAGTTCTCCCCGCCTTTTAGCTGGGGGGGACACGTGTGAGACCGGCCTCGTGGCGTGGGCCCTCCCGACCAGCAAGTAACCCTACAACCACGCCGAACCTCGTGGACACGGCCTTCCGGCTTCCGTGGGCCAACATCCCGAGGGCCGACCAGATCACCAACACGCATGCCCGGCCGAGGGAGAACGAAACCCCCCCCCAAACCAGACCGAGAGGCGCCGACCCTGTCACACCTCTGGTCTCTCCCCCGAGGGAGGTTTCGATCGACCACCAGGCCCCCGGTGAGCGGGCGCCTCGCCTGCTGGGTGTCTGGAGTCCCTCCCAGACCCACCTGAACAGATCAAATGGCCGAGCGACAGGAAACCCCGACACACCGCCCCCCAGGCACCAGACCCCTCTCCGCGAGGACTCCGGACTTCAAAGAGGAGGGGGAGTATAACAAGGGGTGCGGAGAGGACGGGAGCAGAGAAGACCTGGACTGACGAGAGCCTGCTGACCTGGTCGTGGCTCGATCGCTCACCGAACAGAAGAACGCTACCCGAACTCTGAACCATCTGAGCCCTGCGGACGCTGTCGCGGCTCCCCGAACTCTGAACCATCTGAGCCCTGCTGACGCTGTCGTGGCTCCCCGAACTCTGAACCATCTGAGCCCTGCTGACGCCGTCGCGGCTCCCCGAACTCTGAACCATCTGAGCCCTGCTGACGCCGTCGCGGCTCCCCGAAGTCTGAACCATCTGAGCCCTGCTGACGCCGTCGCGGCTCCCTGAACTACGACCCTCCGGTGCCTGCTGAGTGACTCGCGGCCCGCTCCTCCAAGAGAATCGGCAGAGATTGCCGAGAGAAGCAACATCCCCTCAGCTCGAGGATTGAGAGCTGTGCGCCGGATACCTCGCAGAGACACTGACTCAAAGACTGTCCCGCTACCCTTTCCCTCCTCACGAGATCGCTGCCGCTTGTGGCATTAATTCTGCACCTGCCTGCCGGATCATAAAGATCCCTGACAACTACTGATAAAAGCACATTGTCTTATAACGAATTACGGTGTGGTGTCCCTCTATCCGAAGAGAGAGTAAGCGCAGCGTGTGCGATCCTAGGTACGAGACCCTTCCAGGAAGGGCCTCCCTGCTCTTGCTCGGCCTAACTCTGGGTAAGGTGGGCCTCCGGGTGGTCCGGAACGCATTCCGCAGCCTCCCCGGGGAACGCCTTCCAACACAGGCAAAGTCAAAAACACCAAATTGAATGCACAGCTAATGTAACTTACTTGGAAAAATTTTCACCTCAAAATGGAGTCACGCAGCGTAGATACGTACGTGTGAGCGTAGAACAACACGTCACAACAACTGACAGTTACATCTGAACGTTGAGGAAAAGCTGTTACAGCTGAGCACAGGCATGCGTGCTAGCGTATATCAATACGTCACCTCCAATGACAGTTACAGCTGAGCGTTAAGAAAATGACCGTTTCAGCTGAGAGCAGAATTGCCGTTAACTTAAAATAACTCTTGATGCGGTTGTCAATCGACATAGCTTCTATGCGTCAGTTGGCTCCACAAAGAACTACGGCAATAGAATTAAGAAACACACGACAAATTACTAAATAGTTAACCCGAAGTAAGCAAAAGCAGTAATAACTTGCCTGTTTAATGACTGTTGTAGTCCTCGAAAGTTTTAGTCACAAAATGAATTTCAGCAACGCGGGTCTTCACTTAAAATTCGTATCCCGTTCCACGTCGCCAATTGAAGTGTCAGGTTGCGTAGAGAAGTACCAACAAAGATGTCAGTATAAATAAAGTATTTATTTCAATATACAGACCCGCATACAGCTGATAAGAAGTCGGGACAATCAGGAACAGCCGGTAAGCAGAATGCCGTGCCTCTCAGTGACGTAGCTTAAATAACATTGGAACATTCTAAATGACGTGGAGGGAAGACAACCAATGGGAACAGAGTGCAACCCCACATTGCGCAAGGAAGCTAAACAAGTTACGATATACTACAAGGTTCTTTCCTGGAGGATTCCTCGTGTGCGCACTTGTCGGCGTCTGCCACCTCAGCGTATGCCGTTGCCCAGTCTGTCCACTTTGCTTCTTGTAAGCAGCCTGGTGCTGCCTCTCCTCCTTGCGCACTAGTGGCTGCACTTATCTGTTCTTTTTTTTGGGTTCCCCGTGGTATCGCTCTCCATGCTTTGGGTCGCCACTGTTGCATCGCAACGTTGCAGTGCGCTCGCCTTGGCGTCTTCATCAGTCCTTCCTGGGCGCAGCTGCTGCTGTACAAAATGTGTCCACCCTATGGCAAGGTGGCTCTCTGCTGCTCAATTTACTCCTTGGGTCACCGCAGCCAGGAATAGTCTCATCTCCTGCTCTCACTGCCGGCTACCACCTTCAGACCTTCTTAGTTTCTTTTATTTCTGTGTTGGGTGCGCTGCTGCACCAGAACGACTAGGTGGCAGTGTCTCGCTATCTCCTCACTCACAAGCCTCGGCAGGTTCTCACTGCTGCGGGACTCTTCACTGCCTCTTTCACTTTCAGGCTGATGGTGCTCCAGGCACATTCACGGACGGCCGCCCTGCAGCAGGACCCCCTCTACCTTTACGGTGAGTCCTCTGTTTCTTTCCCGTGCAGGGGGCCCCTCTTCCTCATATGCGGGGTGGGCTCCCGCTGGGCACGCACTGATTCTCCCCGCAGGCTGGGCTTAGACACCGCCGGCTACACACACGCTTCCTAGGGCCCACGCCGGCAGCCTGACACCACCGGGGGACTCCGCTTCGCCACGGTGAGTGCCTTTACTTCGCGCAGGGGTGCTTGCGATGTTCCCCCCACACTCTCCCTGCCCACGGCAGCCTCACTTAGCTCTCATGCTGCGCGGGCGGAGGAGTCGGGGATCTCTGCCTAGTGCCGCGGGTGGGCTCCGCTCTTTCATTCATTTTCTCCCGCCCGCCTGGAGTCGCCTTGAGTGCTCCGCTTCACGCTCCTCGCTCGCAGCTTCAGTCACACACTGCGCAGGGAAGCGGGCAGAGATTGGTTCCTCTCGGATGCGGGTGGGCTCCGCTCTTCGTTTCTGCTTCTTCTGCCCCCCACGTCAGGTCTCCTAGCTTCATGGACCGCGCGGGGGGCGGGGGGTTTTGCCGGTGCCGCTCCACCGCCTCCTCATGCGGCGACGGCCCTCTCCTCCGGGCACAGTCTCTCCGCCCCACTTCACTTCCGGACGCGGGGTGGGCTCCCGCGGACCGTGCGGTGCTCCGGGTAGGCCACGCTTGGTCGTGGGGTTTGAAGACGCGGGGTGGGCTCCCGCTGGCCTTCCTTTACGTCCCTCTCGCGCGGCTCCTCACCTTTGGCCGGCGGGCCTCTTCTTCCACGCGGGTGGGCTCCGCGTGGCTCGCTGCCACTTGCCGGGTCGCGGCAGATGCGGGTGGGCTCCGATCGGTCCGCTCTTCACCACCGGGCACGCCGGCAGGCTCGACGGAGTCAGGGTGGGCACCCGACCTCCTCGCCGTCACTTTGGGGCGACTTGTACGCCTGCAGGTCTTCGCGGCGGTGCGGGGTGGGCTCCCGGTCACGGTCTTTGCGCCTGGGGCTCTTCGCATGCCCGCAGGCGATCAGGCGCTTCTCGCCTGCTGGGGGCCTCCACGCAGGCAGCTCTCTCCCCCTTTTTCTATTAGCTGGGCTGCTGCACGCCAGGGCACAGCCCCCTCGTCGCCAATGTGATGATTGGGCCCTCAGGCCCGCATGCAGATAAATGACTGGACGCTGACACAGGATGACTGGTACAGTAATCAATCAATCAATCAAGGAATTTTTATCGCGCACTACTCACCCGGAAGGGTCTCAAGGCGCTTGGGGGAGGGGGTCTGCTACTGCTCGAACAGCCAGGTCTTGAGCTGTTTCCTGAAGGCGAGGTGGTTCTGGGTCAGCCGTAGGTGGACGGGCAGGGAGTTCCATGTCTTAGCCGCCAGGTAGGAGAAGGATCTTCCCCCGGCGGTGGCTCTCTTGATGCGAGGGACGACGGCGTGGGCGAGGTTCGCGGATCGTAGCTGGCGGGTGGGCGTGTAGAAGGTCAGGCGGTCGTTGAGGTACCTTGGGCCCAGGTCGTGGAGGGATTTGTGTGCGTGGGTGAGGAGTCTGAAGGTGATCCTCTTGTTGACAGGGAGCCAGTGCAGGTCTCTCAGGTGGCTTGAGATGTGGCTGCGTCGGGGTACGTCCAGGATGAGTCGGGCGGAGGCGTTCTGGATACGCTGAAGTCTTTTCTGAAGCTTGGCTGTGGTACCGGCGTAGAGGGTGTTTCCGTAGTCTAGTCTGCTGGTGACGAGGGCCTGGGTGACCGTCTTCCTGGTCTCGGTCGGGATCCATCGGACCTGGCCAAGAGCACGTACGCTCGGCCCCTTTTATTGTCAGGGTCACCTGACTCGTGACGCCTGTGGTGGGTGGGTGTTCAGTGTGGGTTACAGTAAAGTGGAACACTAGAATGTATCCAGCCGGATACTACAATGGCATCTACTGCCGCACCGTATATACGGCTAAGCGCTCACAGTTATAGGAAAATAGGAGACGGAGCGCTGGGCGCAGAGGCTTTTTTTGTTTTGTCCAGGTGTGAACGTTTAGTTTTGTAAGCCTCATGGTTCCTATACTACTGTGAAGTTCTTTTTGTGAAGTCTTCGGGGTCTGCTGATCAGGCAAGCCTTGTGGGGCTTGCTCGGGAACACACTTGTAGTCCAGTATAGATTACAACATAGCAAAAAGCCTGTTCGTGGTGAGGTGCTACCAGTCCGAGGAGTTGCAGCCGGCTGCGCTCCCACCACGCTCCCCAGAGGCTCCTGGTGGTGCGAGCAGGGAAACGGCCACTGCAACGCGGCTGTTTCCACGCATAACCATAACCACGCATGCATTACAATGCATGCGTGGTTACAACGAAAAGCCTTTACCACGAAATTCGTAGTAAAGGCATGTGTGCTAAAGTTAAAAGAAAAATAAACGTCGGATTAAAAAAGAGGGCTTGGGGGGGCACCCCCAAAATTTAAATATTTTTAAAAAGTACCTGGTTCCGTCAATTAAAGAGAGATATGGAGGCAATCCACGTCGTTAGAAGAAACGGAAGGACACTTCAGCTTCCTCTTAACGACGTGGAACGTCACCAAGGAAGATCGAGGAGAGGAGAGGTAAGAGAGAATGAGGGGGTGGTGTCCCGCAAAAAGTTAAAGAGTAGATAATAAGTGCAATATCCTTTAACAAGATAATGCCATTAACATGCGTAATTTAACATCGAAAATCGTTGTAAAAGTATGCGTGTTTAAGGCATTTTCGTTGTAAAGGATATTCGTGGTGATGGCATTCACGTTGTAACGCATGCGTGGTAAAGGCATGCGTTACAACGGAATGCGTTGTAAAGTCAGCTGGAGGACAGTGCATTTAAACATCGCATCCAGAATAATACCAAGACTTGTGGACTTTAATTCACTACCAAACACTCCCTGCCCCTTATTCTCGCACTTGCTAGTTCCTGCTCTCTGTTTATAACGTTTTTGCCGTCTTTTTATTCCTTCCGTCTTTTTGATCTGTCTATTGTCCCCTCTCTTGCAGTTGGTAAATACCTGATACGGGAAATATAAGTGCCGGTGCCCCCCACTGGCTCAAATTAAGCACTGCTTTCCACACTTCCCCCCCGTACCTCCCCCCCCTCCCTGGAACGTATGAATGGGATATCGTAGTGGCTATAATATCAAATATATATATTTCCCATTTAGGGATCTCCTTTTGCATTATATGTATTCATTTATTCAAGTGTATATTTTCCATTGCACATGCACCAATGTAAATATTGTTCATATACCTGTTTCATGGCAACATAATGTAGTTTGCTCGAATATTTGTTCTAAAATGGTTTGATAGCATGATCCTCTAGTTAATGTTCTTAAATAGTCAAAATATTTCATAGAATCTGGTAACTTTATTTAGCTGTTTTTTGTTTTTAAACAGTAAGGATTATTTTACTTACCCTGTAAGCATCTGTTCTTGGCAATGATTGCTGTAGATTCACATGCTTTGGATAAGTCCGCCATCTAGTGGTGGGCTCAGATGATTACATGTTGTTTTTGTTCCAAGAAGTTTTCTTTGAGTCAGGTCGCTCCCTGCGCCGCGCAGCTCCACCTGACTGCGCCCGTGTTCCCAGCCCTGCTGCTGCCGAGTTCGTAGCCCGCCGTAGGTCCTGCTCGTTCTTCATTTTTTTACCTACACTGTGGTTGTCATTGTAATTGTGCTGTGCTTGCTCTGGACTTGTCCTTATCGTTTTTATCCCCCTGTACTTTGTTGTACCCCCCTTTGCCTTCTGTTTCCCTCGCCATTTTCCTCATTCCCGCCGCTGCGTCCCCTGCGGCCCCGCCCCCCTCGTCGTCAATTCGCCTCCCACCTCCCAGCTGCTCCTCCCTCCCACCTCCCCTTATATGGCGGCCGCTGCGCAGCAGTGAGAGCGACCCTTGACCCTGCTTCCAGGCAGGTCGCTCCCCGCACCGCACAGCTCCACCTGACTGTGCCCGTGTTCCCAGCCCTGCTGCTGCCGGGTTCGTAGCCCACCGTAGGTCCTGCTCATTCTTCATTTTTGTACCTGCACTATGGTTGTCATTGTAATTGTGCTGTGCTTGCTGTTGACTTGTCTTTATCGTTTTTATCCCCCTGTACTTTGTTGTGCCCCCCTTTGCTTTCTGTTTGCCTCGCCATTTTCCTCATTCCCGCTTCCCGCCGCTGCGTCCCTGCCTTTCGCCTGCCGCCTCCCAGCTGCTCCTCCCTCCCACCTCCCCTTATATGGCGGCCGCTGCGCGGCAGTGAGAGCGACCCTTGACCCTGCTTCCAGGCAGGTCGCTCCCCGCACCGCACAGCTCCACCTCACTGCGCCCGTGTTCTCAGCCCTGCTGCTGCCGGGTTCGTAGCCCGCTGTAGGTCGTGCTCGTTCTTCATTTTTGTACCTGCACTGTGGTTGTCATTGTAATTGTGCTGTGCTTGCTGTTTACTTGTCCTTCTCATTTTTATCCCCCTGTACTTTGTTGTGCCCCCCCTTTGCCTTCTGTTTCCCTCACCGTTTTCCTCATTCCCGCCGCTGCGTCCCCTACGGACCCGCCCCACTCATCGCCCATTCGCCTCCCAGGTGCTCCTCCCTCCCACCTCCCCTTATATGGCGGCCGCTATGCGGCCGCACGTAGCGGGCGCACCGCTGGCGTGCCGAAGGCGTGCCTAAGGCAAGCCCGTCTGCGCCAGTCCGCGCCTGGACCGTGTCCAGCGCCAGAAACCCTGGCCCCCGCGAACGCCACGACGGCAACTCCGCTACGATACCAGCACCCTCCACGCACTCAACCCCCGGACGAGAACACACCTGCCACCGGGCCACTCCGAAGCGCACCCAAGGACCTTTCACCTGCCTGAACTGCAGCGTCACCATCATCTGCCCCGCCAAACCACCGCCCAGGAAAGAACCCAACTACCTCAGATGCATCCTCCTTAACACCCGCAAACACGCCGTCGAACTCTGGGACCTACTCGACTCAACATCCCCAGACGTCGCCTTCCTGACGGAGACCTGGCTGAACCCCGCCTCAGCACCCGACATCGCCGTAGCCATCCCGCCATAGCCATCCCGGATGGCTACAAGATCACCCGCAGAGACCGCACCAATGCAGAGGAACCCTCGTCTACAGACCCCCCATACCCCGGCCACAATTCAGCAACTTTTTAGTTGCAAACCCTTTAAGAAATTGGGTGGGTCCCCTGGGCACTGGTATCTCGATGTTTGTAATGTTTTTTTATGCTGATTACAATAAAGTTGCTTTAGGATTTTCAATTGTTTGGAGTTCGTTTATTTTCATCACAAAATTCATTTTCATTTCAATGATGCATTGTATTTACAAGAATCACAATCTTACATATCCCAATGCATTTCGGCGTGATGCCTTCATCAAAAATATTGATACAAGCATCCAAGCAGTGCATGTACTACCCTTATAGCCCACAATTCAGCAACTCCATCGGCGACTTCATCAGTACACATGCCCTCGCCAATCTCGGACTACATCCTCCTCGGGGACCTGAACTTCCACCTCGAGAACAACAACGACACCAACTCCACCACCCTGATCGACAACCTCGCCAACCTCGGACTCCGACAACTCGTCAGAACACCCACCCACGCCGCCGGCCACACCCTCGACCCCATCTTCTCCGCAAACCCCCACGTCTCCTCCTTCAACCACGCCACCAAACTCCACTGGACTGACCATCGCTGCATCCACTTCACCTTCAGGAAGCCCACCACGCACCACCGCACCAAACAGATGCCTCGCCGCCGCTGGAGCAAAGTCACCGAAGACCAGCTAACCACCACCCTCGCCCAGAGACCACCCTCCGACCCCACCGACGCCGACACTGCCGCCCGCAACCTCAGACAGTGGATCTACGACTGCGCCAACACCCTCGCCCCGCCTAAGAGACCCCCCCCAACAGTCACACCAGCAAGAAAGCCAGCTGGTTCACCGAAGACCTCCAGGCCTCCAAATGAACATGCCGAAAACTGGAGAAGAACTGGCTCCACGAACGAACATCGGACAGCTACGCAGCCCACAAGAACGCCACCCACAGACATCATCACCTCATCAGATCCGCCAAAAGGACCTCATTCAAAGACCGCCTAGACAACAACGCACACAACAGCAAAGAGCTCTTCAACATCGTGAAGGAACTCTCCAACCCCAGCTCCAACACCAACGACATCTCACCTTCGCAAGACCTGTGCGACTCACTGGCCACCTTCTTCCACCGCAAAATTGCCGACATCCACGACAGCTTCAACGTCACGACCGCCCCGACAGCCACTGAGACCTCCGCCCCCACGACCACCACTCGCACCAACCACCTGCTCTCCTGAACCAACATCAACGACGATGACACCAGCAAGATCATGAGCACCATCCACTCCGTATCACCCTCAGACCCATGCCCACACCACATCTTCAACAAAGCCAGCACAGCCATCGCACTCCATCTCCGGAAAGTTATCAACATCTCCTTCGAGACAGCAACCTTCCCAGAAAGCTGGAAGCATGCCGAAATCAACGCCTTACTCAAGAAACCAAAGGCGGACCCCAAGGACCTTAAGAACTTCCGGCCCATCTCCCTGCTCCCGTTCCCGGCGAAGGTCATCTAGAAAACTGTCAACAAACAACTGACCCGCTACCTCGAGGAGAACAGCATCCTGGACCCGTCCCAGTCCGGTTTCCGCAGCAATCACAGCACCAAAACCGCCCTCATCGCTGCCACCGATGACATCAGGACCATGCTAGACAACGGAGATACAGCGGCCCTCATCCTCCTGGACCTGTCAGCTGCCTTCGACATGGTCTGCCACCGCACACTACGATCACGCCTCCATGACACCAGGATCCAAGAGAAAGCCCTGGACTGGACCACAACCTTCCTTTCCGGCAGAAGACAGAGCGTCCGTCTCCCCCCTTTCCGCTCCGATGCCACCGCGATCATCTGCGGCGTACCCCAGGGCTCATCCCTCAGCCTAACGCTGTTCAACATCTACATGGCACTCCTCACCCACATCGCACGACAGCACGACCTCAACATCATCTCTTACGCCGATGACACCCAGCTGATCCTCTCCCTCACCAAAGACCCCCACACCGCCAAAACCAACCTCCCCGAAGGAATGAAGGCTGTCGCCGAATGGATGAGGAACAGCCGACTGAAGTTGAACTCAGGCAAGACGGAGGTCCTCATCCTCGGATCCACCCCTTCGGCCTGGGATGACTTCTGGTGGCCGACCGCACTGGAAACAGCCCCAACACCCACCCACCATGCACGCAACCTAGGGGTCATCCTCGACTCCACCCTCTCCATGACTAAGCAGGTCAACACCGTCTCCTCCTCCTGCTTCAACACCCTCTGCATGCTCCGCAAGATCTACAAGTGGATCCCCACCGATACGAGAAGAACGGTCTACCAGGCCCTCGTCAGCAGCAGGTTGGACTACGGAAACTCACTCTACACAGGAGCTTCGGCCAAACTCCTGAGAAGGCTGCTACGCATCCAGAACGCCTCTGCACGTCTGATCCTCGACATCCCCTGCTGCAGCCACATCACACTCCACCTGAGAGACCTGCACTGGCTCCCCGTCAACAAGAGGATAACCTTCAAGCTCCTCACCCACGCACACAAAGCACTCCACAACACCGGGCCAGCGTACCTCAACAGACGACTCAGCTTCTACACCCCCACCCACCAGCTCTGCTCCGCCGGCCTCGCCCTCACCGCAGTCCCCTGCATCCAAAGAGCGACTTCCGGCGGCAGATCTTTCTCCCACCTCGCCGCCAAGACCTGGAACACCCTCTCCACCCACCTACGGCAGACCCAAGACCTACTGACCTTCAGAAGACTCCTCAAGACCTGGCTCTTCGAGCAGTAGCAGCACCCCCCACCCCTAGCGCCTTGAGACCCTCACGGGTAAGTAGTGCGCTTTACAAATGATACGATTGATTGATTGATTGATTGAGTCACGAGGCTGTATGACTCCTTCTCTTACCGCGCATGGTCATTGACGCCATCTTTAGATTGTTTTGCCGTGGGTAGGTGAGAACGTAAAGAATGCTGTGCATGTAAGCATTGAGATGGCAATGCGTTTGTACGAGATAAAGTATATGAACTGCAACCTACACAAGAATTTAGGGAGGAGGGATGGAGATGTGACTCTACAGCACTGAATGCCAAGAACAGATGCTTACAGGGTAAGTAATATAATCAGTTCGAGGCATGTGTGCTGTATATACACATGCTTTGCATAGACTGTAAAGCAGTCCTATCTAGGTAGTGGTTAACATGTGGGGGTTGCAGTTGTCTGAAAAAGAGTCTTAAGTACTGCCTGATCAACATTGGTTTGTTGGCATGCAAATACATCCACACAATAATGTCTTGTGAAGGTGTGTGTAGTAGACCATGTTGCTGCTTTGCAAATATCAGCGATAGGAATGTTTCCTAAAAAAGCCATAGAAGCTCCAATTTTTCTAGTGGAGTGTGCTTTTGGTGTAACAAGTAAAAGTAGTTTAGCCTTTTTATAGCATGTCTGTATGCATTTAACTATCCATCTTGAAATGTCTGATTTATAAATTGCTTTCCCTAAACGAGGAGGTACAAAGGCGACAAACAATTGTTTAGTTTTTCTAAATGATTTAGTTCTGTCAATGTAATACTTTAATGCCCTTTTTACATCTAAAGTGTGTAATGCCCTTTCTGCAACCGTGTCAGGTTGTGGTAAAAACACAGGTAAATCAATGTATTGATTAATTTTAAAACTGGAAATTACTTTTGGTAGACATTAGGGTTAGACCGAAGCACTACACTATTTTTGTGTAATTGTTCTTGCGTTAATGCCTGAATTCCACTGACTCTTCTACGAGAAGTAATAGCAATTAAAAACGTTTCCATGAAAGATATTGCAACTGACAAGAATGTAATGGTTCAAAAGGAGGACCTATTAATCTTGTTAGACAAATGTTTAGATTTCACGCTGGGGCAGGTGGAAGTCTAGGGGGAATTTTCCTTTTAGGTCCCTCCATGAAAGCCTTTATAACAGAAATTTTAAACACCGATATTGTTATCTATTCTGGAGATATGGGGCAATAGCTGCAAGATGTAATCTTATAGAAATATATGCTAATCCAGCAGATTGTAAATTCATTAGGTATACAATTAGTGTTTGTACCTTAGCTGGAAATGGATTAACGTTTTGTTTGACAGAAAGTTTATACAGTCTTGAGGCAAATTTAAATATCCTATCTCTAAGTCTTCAAGAGACAAATTGCAAGACTCATTTCTTTCGGATTGAAATGTCTTAATGTTCCATGGTTCTGCATAAGAAGGTCCAGGTTGCGAGGAAGCCTCTTGTGTGGGACTAGAGATAGTTCCATGAGTGTTGAGAACCATGGTTGTCGAGCCAATGTGCGATCTATTAGTATTATGGTGAGCGATGTTCTGCCTTAGTTTCCTGATCACTAATGGAAGTAGTGGGAGAGGTGGAAAAGCATATGCAAATACCCTGACCAGTTAAACCAATAGAGAATTGCCTTTGGACTGATGGTGGTGATGATCTGCTTGCAAAATGTGGGCATTTCGTGTTTTCTTTTGTTACAAACAGGTCTATCTCTAGAAATCCCCATTTGCGAAAGTATGGTTAAAGAACATTGGGTAGAATTTCCCATTTGTTGACTTGTTGTTGTGATCTGCTCAGAAAGTCCACAATCTGATTGCTTGACCCTGGGACATGTTCTGCGAACATTCTCGGGGATCTTAACTTTTATCTAGATCACCATCTCAATAAGGATTCGATTGCCCTTATGGACCTATTCCAAGGGTAAGAACTTTAAACTGATAATGATTTCCCTGAAATAGAAATCTGAGGTATTTTCTCTGTGCAGGATGAATTGGTGTATGGAAATAGGTGTCCTTTAGATCTAAGGTTGCCATGAAGTCAAACAAAATTTCTATAGGTGTCTGTTTGTACAGCTCCCATTTATTTTGCTACCTCAGTGTCATTTTTCCTTTCTGTGTCTACCTGGGGGCCAAGGAGATGTTCCTTGTGAAATGGGAGGTTCAGTATAGTCTGTTGTACCTTAGGTTCGAAACCGGACACCCTTAACCATGCTTGCCTTCTTATTAGGACATTAGTATTTATACTCCTAGCAGCAGTGTCGGCTGCATCTGATGCACACTTAAGAGTTGTTAGTGATAAGTTTGCCTTCATTAACAATCTCTTGACCTCTTTTTCTGTGCTCCTCTTGTGGATGTTGGAGATGGCCCTCCATTTCGTTCCAGTGGGCCCTGTTGTACCGCTAGTAATGCTTGGCTATTAGCTATACGCCAATGATGAGATGCTTGTGCTGCAACTCTTTTACCAGAAGCAGCCATGAGTTTGGATTCTTTTTCTGGTGGTGGTGCTTCTCAAGTTGTTTGGGAGTTAGCCCTTTTCCTAGCATTAGATACTACTAAAGAGTCAGGACTTTATTGACATTTAATAAAATGGGGTCTGAATGTGGTGGTTTGTGTTTTATATGAATGCGAGGAGTAATTACTCTTTCTTTAACTGGTTGTTTGAAAATTTCATCTGCATGAAGTGTCATACCTTTTAAAAGTGGTAAGTATTGTGCCCCTCTCTGTGTATTAGATAAAGTTTCAAAGAAGAAATTCTCCTCTATTGAGTCCTTATATAAAGGTACCTGAAGGAAAGTGGCTGCTCTGGCTATGAGATCCCGATAAGCAGATGCATCATCAGGTGGCGATGGACGGCTTGGATATAAATCGGGATCAGTGTCAACATGAGGATCGATATTATAATCTTCCCAAAGATCCCCTGATTGCGTGTCATCTGGGATGTCTTGATCCTCCTTGTCTACTGTTGACAGAGGAGACAAATTACCAGCCTCAGACGATTGTGGCGAGTGAGGTGGTGGGGTGGGTGGTGGAGGTGTTGATTGTGGTACAGGTGAAGAAGGAATGGGAATGTGCAATGGACTAGTTTCACCATCATCTCTTTTCTTATTTCGGGATTGGACAGGAACATCCAAAGCCTCCGCAAAACTCAACTGCTTTTTAGGAGTTTGCTGTTTTGGTGACTATACCATAATTTTCTTTTTTTCAGGCTGAATTTGAAGTGATTTTTGTTTTGGATAGAGCTTTTGGTGAAATAGCGCGAGGATTGGCATAGGGGGAGATTTCAGACCGAAAACAAAGAATTTCAGTGGAGGAAGCTTTGTTTTTGATGGAGGAATGTTCGATTCTGAAGGAACAAGTCTGTTTTTGGTGCCAAGACTGAAGAGTGGGATGTTTTAGTCTCGGATTGAAGGGATGCAGAGGCCCCTCATGTAGGCCAAACTTTCTGAGTCATGTTTTCGTTGCATGCCATGGCTTACGTGCTGTGGCGCCCCGTGAACAGTTTTCTCAGTGGAGGCTGAGGATTTGGATTTCGGAGGTGGGTTAGAAGTAATCACGGTACTTTGTTTTTGTGATGGCAAAAGAGTGGCCGAGTCCTCTTTGGATTGAGACTCAGGATCTTCCTCCTCCTCTTGTCAACGAAGATGTCTGGGACATTGTCCATTTGCTTGCGTTGTATCTCTTGTCATCTAGCTCTCTCATTTCGAAGAGTCTTTTTAGACCGAAAAGACTTACAGGCCTCACAGTTGTCCTCTCCATGTTCGGGCACGAGACATAAGTTGCAAACGGGATGTTTGTTGGTGTGGCACTTCGGACAGAAACAGAATGCAGTGCATTCCATTAGCAGGCCATTCTCTATCTCGGTCGAAATGGAAAAGTGTTGCTGGCCGGGCATGGTCCCTAGGCTCAAGAGACAAGTCGAAACCCCCCTAGGAAATCTAGTATGAGATTATACTATACCGATCAAAAGAGACTCAAACCGAAGATAGAGATACAAAATCCGAACACGTCGGCGGAAAATCAGAAATGGCGTCAATGACCATGCACAGTATTCCCAAGAGGAGGAGTCTCACAGCCTCGTGACTCGCAGAAAACTTCTTGGAACAACTTGTAATCATCCGAGCCCAACACTAGATAGCAGACTTATCAAAGCATGTGAATCTACAGCATACATGCCTTGAACATAAAAGTTCACAAAACATAAGTAGGGAAAAGGGCAGAGGGCTTCTATATTGACATAATTATTTTAAAACATTTGACAAAGCTTAAGAAAAATACACTGCATTGGAGCATTATTAAGGAGGGAGAGAAATCTTCGTTTGTGGGATCACAGGTTGCGGGTGGCACAGATGAAATGCTGTAAGCACATTTTCCCTTGCAGAAGGTTAACAGAAGACACATGGAGTCTTCAGGCAGGACCATCAGATGTCTTCCTACTGAATACTGCCTCCATTGTTCTCATAACTTGTGATCAAGGCCATGTAGGAAACCCAATAGGTCCCTTCAAATGCTAAGAGTGGCTTCTAGGGTGGAAAGTTGGGGTTGGAAAATCAATGCAGAACAATTTATTATTGTTTCAATGTTGCAGTATTTTCTGTACTTTTTATTGACAAATATTGTTGCCATTAATCTTGTTTATTTTGATATTAAGCACCGTTCATACTGTATGCATAGTGTATGCACTAGGATGGGTTTTTGGTTTTAATTAAGTAGATTCCTAGTGTGAGTTCTCGAGTGTGTCTATTCATGATGAAAGGAGGTTGGGGTCCATTGACCACAATACTCCTGTGAGTCTCACAGGACTGATCGTTACCTAATGCGCGCATGTCTCATGTAAATGCTCAGTGGGTTGTGTGAGTTAAAGTCCATTGAGTTCACTGTCTCATGTTGACTAGGGTCTAGATATAGGGTCTAGATAACCCTATCCCAGGCCGTGTTACGGAGGAAATTCCATAAAACATGTTGGCTCCAGAGAAATGTCTCTATTTTTCATTTGAGCAATTCTCGACCTGATGTGATTGGGAAATTCTGCAGGTGAGTGGAACAAGCGTCACAAATGTTTGATCTCCTAATGTCCCCGACTAATGGGAGTGTTTAACCAAAAAGAAACAAGCAGTGCCTGAAAAGTAAGCAGTGGAAAGATGAAAGTAATGAGACCATGCTCCAGAGGAGGGACAAACACAGGAAAAGGATGGAAAGCACACACAAGCTGAGAAGCAAAAAGCAAACAAAGGAGAGCGACAACAGAAGCTAACGGGTGGTAAGCAGTGGGAGGGCTCGAAGCCCACAGTAATGTTCACCAGCAGACGGCGTGATTGCTTCAGAGCAGAAGCGTCTTTGCTTGATGGGCTTCCGGAAGGGTAGCAGGGCCGGGGATATATTTATTCAAGGTAATGAAGCATCGGCAGCCAGCGAGGATGCTGTCATGGATACGACCACAACCAATCAACGACCAGCAGTACTGAGACAATATGGCTGGCTCGGCGAGACCTCCTTCAGACTGCAAGGCCAGGTCCAGATGTTAGATACGCCTTTTAGACAAGCTTTATTTTTCTCCAGCATTTTGACAAAGCACTTCAGGTAATAAAATCCAACACTGAAACCGCAAGATTGCTGAAAGCATTGCAGATTGTACTGAGTGTTTAAGTAAAAAGCGATACCCTTCTTGAAGCGTGACCAACATTTTATCGCTATAATGAAGATTGAGAAAAGAAAAGAAACGAATAGGGAGAGCCGAGCCGAGGATCCGTCTCGGATCTTGGAGCCCTTGCACGAGCCAAGCCCTGAAGATAATTGCTATGTAAATCTACAACAATCGTGACGTAAAATAAAATCTTCAAAATTTTAAAAAAGTGTCTTTCGTTAACACGTGGAAGCTTTGACACTGAGACACATTATATTACTGCACTGAGAAGTACTTATTAAAAGTGTTATTTTTGTACAACTATAAGTATGAACTCACATTTTTGAAACTGCTTTCATACACGATAATGAAGAAAAAAGAGTTTTTGTACAATACGTCCAGGTTTTCTGGTTTCACTTTGTACAAATCAGGCAATAAATGGGTAGCTATTTGTCTTTCTTTATGCAAAAACTTTGTTTTTACCTTAGTTCACTTTTCAAAATATAGTGCAAGGGTTATTGGAGCGCTTTACATGAGCACCACTTACATTACACAAGGTCACACACATTGGGGAGATTTACAAGCCCCTTGCACCACTTTTGCGTCACTTATAAGATGGGAAAAGTGACGCAAAAGTGGCGCAAGGGGCTTGTAATCTGCCCCATGGTTTATAGGCTCAGGGAGTTAAAGTGATTTACGCAGGATCACAGGATGTTGTTCAGGTGCAGAGACTCGAACCAGGTTCCCCACTTCCACAGTCAGCAGCTCCGACTGCAAGGCCACATCCTGTGTAGAGGCAGGCAGGCAGAAGCCACATGAAAGCTCGGCTCGTTATGGGCTCGAGGTTGCAACAGGACCTCGAGCTGAGCCAGAGCCAGATTTTGGCTCGAGCTTTCACTGGCTCGCCCCTCGCCCACCTAAAGTAAGGACTGTGTCGAGCACAATACATAGGGGTTTTACTAAAGGCTGTGAAAGGGAAGATGTACAAGATTTGAAAGTAGTAACTTTCCATTTATGTTTCCACAGAACAAAATGTAATTTACCTTGTGCAAAAAAATAGTTCCATCCTATGCAAAAGTGTAATATCAGCCCTGTCAGCCACAGCTAATAAAATGGCATCTCAGACCTCTGCTTCCTCAATTACTCGCTGCTCCTGTTTCCCACATCTGTTGTTATCTCAGCTGAAAAGAAGTCTTCGCAGAATGCACGAATTACATTTTATGTGAGACATTTGCAGCACAGTTCTTGTTTTATAGCTTAGAAAAGTTGGGACCAAAAGAAGTCTGAAGTTTCCAAAGACTCTTTTTCAGCGGGCGGGGGCAGTAGGTTCGCGAGTGGCTCCGTTTAAAGATGCTGTTGGGACCCTCTATTAGGACGAGGGTTAGAAACTCCCCTGACGTGAGCCCGTCCCAGGATGGTTTCTGACACTTCATCTCCTGCTTGTCCTCTCGTCTCTGGTGCCTTTGGAGGTGACGGGGTCCTTCTCTGGTCTCATCAGAACAGACATGCAGCGCGCCGCATCCTCATACGTGATGTAACCTGGACCAAGGAGCGAGAAACACACAAGGTTAATGAAGCAAGACCATCCCCGACTAAACGAGTGCGCTGGAGGACAGCGCCTCGAAGCGCTTCTGGACACAGATCAGTGCACAGCCTGTCGCACCCCATCGGCGGCAGCGTCACCGCCTCTGCGCCATCAGAGCTGCTCCTGGCTGTTGTAATGGGAGAGGACTGGTCCATTTCAATGATGGGGCATGCCCCCTCTGGTGGGGCAGGGAAACCCGCCTTTAAAGGGATGCCTACCACGACCAGCTCTCCTTTATGCCTTTTCTGTTGCAAACCCAGGGGTTTCTGTTGTGGATAGGATAACTGGTTTGGCCATATCTTTAGCTTGTGCCCCCCCCCCCATCCTGCTGGGAAGCACGCAGGTCACTGGATAATAAAAGTGTTTTGATGAACTCCAGCATCAAAATCCGGCTGGTGCTGTGCAGTGTAACCTCTTAAAACCCTGTGTTACAAATGGATGGGCAGCCAGGATTGGAGTTACCTCTGCTTACTGGCCACGCACCTCACCAGGGGACCTTGCAGCAGCTGTATCTTTGTGTGCACGCATTGCATGCATCGCTCTGTGACTCAGGAATGCTTTGGATTCTACATCTTGTCAGATCCAAGGCCCCCCTCTGATTACAATGTGTTGTGGGGGCGAAATCTGTGTGCTCTGGAGCGAACTTTGTGTGCACAGATTGCCTTTCTCATGTGGAAATCATTTTCTAATTTACACATGCGCAAAATGGAACCTTTTTCATAATCTACACTACCGCGAATTCGGTTAGAAGGGCGTAGAGACAACAGGTAAGGGAGAAGGGTCTAGAGACAACAGGTAAGGGAGAAGGGTCTAGGGACAACAGGTAAGGGAGAAGGGTATAGAGATGACAGGTAAGGTGGGAGGGTCTAGAGATGACAGGTAAGGTGGGAGGGTCTAGAGATGAGAGGTAAGGTGGAAGGGTCTAGAGATGAGAGGTAAGGTGGGTTGGGCTAGAGACGACAGGTAAGCTTCGAGGGTCTAGAGATGACAGGTATGGTGGAAGGGTCTAGAGGCAACAGGTAAGGTAGAAGGGTCTAGAGACAACAGGTAAGGTGGAAGGGTCTAGAGACAACAGGTAAGGTAGAAGGGTCTAGAGACAACAGGTAAGGTGGAAGGGTCTAGAGCTAACAGGTAAAATAGACGGGTCTAGAGACAACAGGTAAGGTGGAAGAGTCTAGAGACAACAGGTAAGGTGGAAGGGTCCAGAGACAACAGGTAAGGTGGAAGGGTCCAGAGACAACAGGTAACGTGTAAGGGTTAAGAGTCAACAGGTAAGGTGGAAAAGTCTAGAGACAACAGGTACGGTGGAAGAGTCTAGAAACAACAGGTAAGGTAGAAGAGTCTAGAGACAACGGGTAAGGTAGAAGAGTCAACAGACAACAGGTGAGGTATAAGGGTCCAGAGACAACAGGTGAGGTGGATAAGTCTAGAGACAAAAGGTAAAGCGTAAGGATCTAGAGACAACAGGTAAGGTAGAAGAGTCATTTTTTCATTTTCATTTCATAAGGCTTTATTCGGAGCTTAAACACAAAGTCCATAAAAGCACATACATACAAACATCAAAAACAGAATCATAATAACCATAAGTTAAATATACAGTACATAATCCAGGATTAAAAAACGGTTAAAATATCATGCTAGTCCTTGCTTTAACAGCTTGTAGGAGAAAAGTAGCAGTAAAAAAACAGACATCAGGGTTAGGATTAAAAAACAGCTTCATAGAATCATGAATATTTCGGATTCCATACTTCATAAAAATAGGTTTTAAGAAAGCTGAACGAAAGTTACCATAGAATTTACATAACAATAAAAAGTGCATAGTGCTTTGTGCGGATGAATGATCACATGGACATGGGCCAATCGGATATTTTTTAATACAGGGGAAGGCCACCAAATGGTGCACAATCCCCAACCTTAATCTGGTTAAAACAAACTGGTGGGAAGCTCTAGTAACATAACTCAAATAGGGTTGGTAGCCCACAGTCTCACTATATCTTCCATAGAGCATACAAGTAGAAGAATTGCCACCAATCCTCTCCCGCCTCTCAGATTTATGACTCATAAAGATGGTCCTCATCTCACCCTTAGACAAACTAGAAGCAGCATACATGTCCTTTCTGATATCAAATCCGTAGATCTCTAAAAAACTATTGACAACAAATTTAATCCAGGGAATCTTCAAGTGGTCATCGGTTAATAAACAGTCTTGGATAATAGTTCTATTTAGGGAAGTCTCTTCCTTCGACCAGATGGCGTGCCATAACGTTAATGGTCTTAAGGTAATTTGGTCTGAGAGGTGTTGAATCCCAAGCTCTTTATGCGCCAGATCGTTAGAGGCAGATATGGGCAGACACAAAAGTCTCTTAAGAAAGAGATTTTCCTCCACTTGGAGACTCCGGGCCGAGTAGTGACCCCAAACCCCAGCACCAAAGAGGGCAATCGAAAGACATCTCATTTGATAAATTGTTAACATGTCTTTAATCCGTTTATCCCCAATTTTACTAGCAAACTTGAACACCCCATGTGCACATTTAGCCATCTTGGCCCGGACATAGGTAATCTCACTCGACCAGCAGCCGTTCTTAGTAAAATTGATGCCAAGATAGTTAAAGGAGTTCACCGTTTGCACCTTATGCCCATCAATGAAATAGGAATGGGGTTTATTACGCCCCAAACCACATTCCATGATGTGGGTTTTGGATTTATTAATCAGCAGCTTTCTGTCCTTGATGAACAGAGAAAACTTGTCCATCAGACGTTGTAGGCCAATAGGTGTCCTGGACAGAATCACGGCATCGTCCGCGTAAAGTAATACCGGGACGTTAAAATCATTGATTTTCGGGGCATCTGCCGCCACCATCTTTAGGGCAGAATCGACTTCATTAATAAAAAGGGTAAAGAGTAGGGGGGCAAGGACACACCCTTGTCTTATACCACGCCCAATCTTAAACTTGGAGGTACGCTCCCCTCCCGGTCCATATCGAACACTGGTACTAAGGTTGGAATAAAGTCGTGCCAGGAAATAAACAATGCCCTCAGGTGCCCCCCAAATCAAGCAGTTTGGCCCATAAAATACTATGGTCCACCATGTGGAAGGCGCTGCTCAAATCTGCAAAGCAGAGATAGAGAGAGCCTTTCTTGGCCCTCGTATTTTTCCCAATTAGGAGGTCGAGGTTGAGACATTGTTCAATGGTCCCTCGACCCTTCCTAAAACCGTATTGGCAATTGGCCAGAATATTATTAGAATCGGCCCACTCTTCCAACCCGACCAGGAGCACCCTACTCATGATTTTCACGGAGGAATCAAGAAGGGAGATTGGGCGATAATTCTTCACGTCACCCCTGTCTCCCTTCTTATAAATAGGGATAATGATGGATTCCTCCCAAGTAGATGGGACTCCATTGCATACTGCAGCGTTAAAAACATTTGTTAACAACGGGCCCCACAGCTCAGGGACTAATCTATTGGCACCCCATCGGGCCCCTGGGCCTTCCCACCGTTGCTTAAGATGATACTTCCGTGTACTTCGGCTATAGAGATATTCAGAGGGATGATAGGCCAACCATCTTCATGCGCACCCCTCTGTCTTTCTGAATCGAAGATCACAGAGAAGTGGGAAACCCAGTTTCCCTCACTGACGTTAGCCGTCAGTTCGGGCATCTTATCATCCTTTAGGAACGGGCAGTTAACCGTATCCCAAAATAAAGAGGAATCTGAAGTAGCCGCTGCCTGATCTAGTTTGTCCCAGGCCTCCTGCCTTAATTCGGACTTCCTGCGTTTGACTGCAGCCTGATAGGTGGCTCTAAGATCTCTAACCACGCTAATATCTCTTGGCTTGACAACCAAAGCGGCTTTAAGCCCCTTAAGTGCAATGGTACTAGCATGGTCAAACCACCCCTTTTGTTTAAATGACTTGGCCTTTCCATGTTTGGTAAATTTGTTATCTATAATATGGTTGATGTTAGTAAAATTATGCACAATTTCATCGGTAACCTCCTCACTTTCTAAAATGGTAGTGAGATCTATCAAACAACTTGAGACAATGGAATTTGACACAAGCTCCGCTTTATCCCCTTTCCATCTAATTCTGGTTACATTCGGTCGATACGGTTCAATATTAAGAATGGTACAAATGTTAGGGCCATCCTTCTCCTTCCAGAGGAATGTCTCAATGGTGATACAATTGTGATTGCTGAGCGCGTTATCCACAACCACAGGGGTCAAACACCATGAACTAAGACTAGAGGATATGCAAATAAAATCTATTACAGTGTTTGCATTCCTTCCCGTAAAAGTAGGGATTATTTCTCCAGAGGCATTTTTCGCGTTAACCAAAATTTCCAGATCATAAGTGGTCAAGTTTTTTTTCAAAGCATCCCCATAGTTGTTGTGGGGGAAATGGGGATCATCATCTCCTAAGCTATCATTAGATCCACAGACCCTATGAGAGGAAAGGGGACAAACAGCAGTATTAAAATCTCCCACCCAAATATAATCAAAATCAATATCAGACTCCATTATGATGTCAGCCAATGCGGTCTCAAGAGCTAGCACTACCAGGTGCCTATTACTGTCAAATATATTATTATAAAAGTTTATTAAAAGAATATTTCTCCCGTGCTCCTGACAAAGCCATAGAATCTGGGAATGGACCCCAACCAATACATGTTTTTTAACAATAATGGGAACTTCCACTGAGATCAAAACCAGGAGCCCACCCTTTGCCCTACCCAAGGGTGACACCACAGCTGGTAATTGATATGAAGCAAACCCATTATAATTGATTGGATCGGTACACCAGGTCTCTTGGAAACAAATAATATTAACCCCTTCAGTGCCCCGCCCTTTCCCCCTCCTGTGCCGGGCATTGTATTAGCGGGCGGGGTCCATGACGAGATAGTCTCGTCATGGGCACAGCGCAACCGCGCTCCATGACGAGACTCTCTCGTCATGGGCATAGAAGAGGTTAAAAGCGTTAATAAACTCCAACCAACCCAAGCAGGCATCCTTAGATGAGAGACCTGCTACATTCCAACTAACAATTGAGCATAACCGGGGGTTAGAGACGTAGAACTCAATAAAATTGGTCCGCTGTGACCATGAGGGACACTAGTAAGGGAAGAATATCCACCCCGATCGTCAGGAACCAACCTCCCATCTTCACAGCGTCTGTTGTCATTAATGGGATCAACAGTAGGGCTACAGTTGGTACTTGGTCCCACAAGGTCAGAAACCCCCAATATTACATCGCCTCCCCCACCTCCTAAGGAAACAGCTTCATCCCTTGGGTTCTTCTGGACAGGACCCAGTCAGTCGTTGGAGTCCAGTCCACTCAGAGACTGGAATCTATTGGACATAGCAACATTAAAGGTAGTATGCAGGTTTGAATCTCTTACCCCCGCCCTAATATAGTCGGAATTAGGCTGATTATATAAATGCCTATAAAAATAGCCTAGGGGACGAAGGGAAATCCCATGGTCTCGGTAGGGGAGGGAAGTACCTCTTCTCAGAACGGTGGAGGTGAGTTGAGGGTTTCGAAAATTAACAGCTATACAATCGCCATCACAGTTCTTGCGCGAGCTACCTATCCAATTAATTCTTCTGGTACTTAAAATATCGTCTGCTAGGGCTACTGGGAAACCACACTCCCGATGAAGCCAGTCCATAGTCTTATTTTTCAAAGAGGCATGGGATTCACTATATGTATTATTGTAACCGGTCTCTCTATCTGGGGGGACATTGGTTAGTACTGCCACATAAGGTGCACAGTCCGGTGGTAAATCAGGGTGTGAGTTGACATTAATTTTGGCTTTTCCAATACTAGGTGCCACCTGGTTCCCTGAGGCTAAGTTAGACAAAGAATTTCGACCTGTTCTCAACGGGGGATTAGACACAATGGGTACCTTCTCACAAAGACCCCCAGACATAGAAGTATTAGACATAACCGTAGGGGTGATCTCACTAACACTCTTGGGAATATGGCCTCTGACTTCCTTATCCTTAACTAGGTGACCTATACTGGGATTAGTAAATGATTCCAACATCCCTCCCAATCTAACTACTTCTGCATTAACCAAATCAAGCTTAATCAATAGGGGTTTGACAATCAAGTCAAACTTGGCTTCTAGGGTACAGATTAGGAGATCGAATAGCTCACCATCTAAAGTGGCCGAAGTAGAGACCGTTACTAGATTAGGGTCACCCACAGCACTGGTTAATGGTAAATCCACTCTCTTATTTGAACGTTTCGTCCCCCGCTTTGGTTGGGCAATCTTGTTATTAATCCTACATGCCCGTGGAATTCTCTGCGATCTCGTGGCCGTTAAACAAGATAACGATGGATCTGGCTGTCCAACCAGACTTGATTCTAGGTCAGTAGCAGCCCCAGGTTTTAAACCATCTGAACGGACTTGATCTGGAAGCACCGCCAAAATGGGGCTATCCAAGTGGTTGGATTTATTAACGGCCATGGGAGAGTTAGATAAAATAGATGGAGGGGGGGTAATATCAAGGGACTCCACACGCCCCAGTGATTTTCGGCGCTCTTGGTTGATTTTATCCACCATTTTAACCAGATAATTGTCCAAGGTGGCCGTCGCAATAGCGTTTTTCGCTTTAGACATAGTAAACTCAATCAAACGGCCTTATTAATCCAGTTACCTAGTACAACTGACAGACTGGCGGGATACCATGCAGTGACGTTTAAACGCGATCCCGCTACCACACCCCCTCTTAAACTAATGGCTGACCACTGATGGTCACAGTAATAAATATGACAATGGGGAACACAACAATCTTACCGGGGCAACCAAAATGGTTGACTACCTTGGGGCTACACCCACCCTACTGGGTCCGGCCCAACCTCCTCCAGCCCCCTCCTGTCCCGGACTGTCACAGACTGTCCGCCCTTTGTCCGGGCTTCGTCCTGGGCGTCCCGCGCGCGTCCCGCGCTGCGGTAAATGAGGATATATGAAGGGGCAGAAACCAATAGGCGGGTGGGCGGACCTCGATGCAGCTGTGAGCACGCACGGACTCCTGGAAGCTGGAGTCCCGTGCGGTAACCTTCCTCAGCCTCAGCGGTGGCGGCAACAGCAATTACGGCTCCTCCAGGGGTAGCGGCAGCACAATTCACACTTGCCCCCAAGGACGAAGCGGGACCCGCGCCAGCGGGTTCCGCGAGGTCTTTTAAATGTTTGTAGGCGGGTGGGCGGACCTCGATGCAGCTGTGAGCACGCACGGACTCCTGGAAGCTGGAGTCCCGAGCGGTAACCTTCCTCAGCCTCAGCGGTGGCGGCAACAGCAATTACGGCTCCTCCAGGGGTAGCGGCAGCACAATTCACACTTACCCCCAAGACAACAGGTGAGGTATAAGGGTCCAGAGACAACAGGTAAGGTGGAAAAGTCTAGAGACAACAGGTAAGGTAGAAGAGTCTAGAGACAACAGGTATGGTAGAAGGGTCTAGAGACAACAGGTGAGGTATAAGGGTCCAGAGACAACAGGTAAGGTGGACAAGTCTAGAGACAAAAGGTAAAGCATTAGGGTCTAAAAGCAACAGGTAAGTGGAAAAGTCTAGAGACAACAGGTAAGGTAGAAGAGTCTAGAGGCAACAGGTAAGGTAGAAGAGTCTAGAGTCAACAGGTAAGGTGGTAGGGTCTAGACAAAACAGCAAGGTAGGAGAGCCTAGAGGCAACAGGTAAGGTAAACAAGTCTAGAGACAACAGGTAAGGTAGACAAGAAGTAAAGCATAAGGGTCTGGAGTCAACAGGTAAGGTGGATGAGTCTAGAGAAAACAGGTAAGTTGGAAGGGATTAGAGACAACAGGTAAGGTAGAAGAATCTAGAGACAACAGGTAAGGTAGAAGAATCAAGAGACAACAGGTGAGGTATAAGGGTCCAGAGACAACAGGTAAGGTGGACAAGCCTAGAGACAAAAGGTAAAGCGTAAGGCTCTAGAGTTAACAGGGAAGATGGAAGAGTCTAGAGACAACAGGTAAGGTAGACAGGTCTAGAGACAACAGGTAAGGTAGACAAGTCTAGAGACAACAGGTAAGGTTGAAGAGTAGAGACAACAGATAAAGTGGAGGGGTCTAGAGACAACAGCTAAGGTAGGAGAGTCTAGAGACAACAGGTAAGGTAGACAAGTCTAGAGACAAAAGGTAAAGCTTAAGAGTCTAGAGTCAACAGGTAAGGTGGAGGACTCTAGAGACAACAGGTAAGGTTGAAGGGACTAGAGACAACGGGTAAGGTAGAAGACTCTAGAGACAACAGATAAGATAGATGAGTCTAGAGACAACAGGTAAGGTAGAAAAGTCGAGACAACAGGTAAGGTAGAAAACTCTAGAGACAACAGGTAAGGTAGACAAGTCTAGAGACAAGAGGTAGGGGGCCTGGGCCTCTGAGTGCGACAGCATCGCTACATACAAGGGATAGAGGTAACAGCGTACATCAGTTATAGGATGTTTCAGCCAACAGCTGATAAGGCACTAGATGCATGCAGCACAAGGGGTAAGATGTACAAAAAAAAGTCAGTTTGTGCATTCCTATTTGCACATTTTTGTGATTCGCAATTAGGAAATCACAAACAGTTAAGCACAACAGTGGCTCACGCACTGTTTGCGATTCCCAATGGGTCACAAATGGACCTGCCTCATCAATATGCACGAGGCAGGTCTCAATTTGCGACCCATTGGGAATGGCTACAATCACATGAATGGTGGCCTGCTGAGGTCAGCAGACCACCATGTCTGTGATTGCTTTTTAAATAAAGCAATATTTTTTTGCAATGCAGACTTAAAGGAAAACGGGATGCCTTTCAAAAATAAAAAGGAAAAGCTACCTTTGCATTTTTTAAGAGTAGGCTGTGGTCCGTGGGCACTAAAGAAAATGTTGAAATGTGGAAGAGCATTTCAGCCACATTGCGCTGATTGGGTTAAAATATGACATGGATTGGCTAGAAAGAAAATGGGTCTGAGGCGAACAGGTATACCTAGCCGGTTACACGCAGATATGTTAGAAACAAAAAATCTTCAGACCATAAGAAACTTAAACATTCAAGTGGTTTCTAGCACTTCAGGCTACACCTATGCATTATACATTGAGGGATAAACAACCTGCATTGTGTATAAATCACATATATACTCAACTCCTACAGAAGAAACTCTCACGCCAGCACACATTGCATTTTGAAGGAGAGACCCCCTCGTCCAGGGAAAAAAAGATAATAGCAATGTCTTTTATACTGATATTGGAGGCAGCTACTAAAGCTACTATTACTAATGTATGTGCACTACATCCTCTGGGTACAATAAGCCTTGATACAGATGTTCACTGAAGTACAATTTGAGCTGGATCCCACATTGAAAAATCAGGAAGTCTTACAATATTAAGTAATTCTCCTCATATACTTCCCATACACAAGTATATCTGTGTGTTCTGTGTGGATGGCTCTGCGCAGCCTGCAGCTGTTACTAAACAGACATCTTCTCCTGCCTGTGCCACAATAGAAGGTGTGTTCCAAGATGGAGAGTTTCAAGCGCTAAGACGTATACTTAAACATTATGGGACTTCACTGCACAAATATCTCAAATTCAAGCTATATTATTAGTAAGCCTGGGTGAAATTTATATTACACTGGCTTATTTTGGAGAATTGCACTAAAATGTACAACAAATGCATAAAAACAACAGAGCGTGAATGGCTGTTTGTGGTGCTTCGGTTTTTGCACTCCTTCTACAGCGAAATGCATGCCCATGTAAAAAATGAATGCATGCCCATGTAAAAAATGAATGCATGCCCATGTAAAAAATGAATGCATGCCCATGTAAAAAATGAATGCATGCCCATGTAAAAAATGAATGCAAGAATGCATTTTGATAAATTCGGATTTCAGATAATTACCTATGATTTTACTAAAAGATTGTGTAATTATACATAAGCAGTTTACACAAATTTTGCACACCCCTAATTATTAGCTTTTCTGAACGCTGATCCATTAGTTTTTGCATTGATAGCGCTGGATTCATGTTAGAGTCGGGGATCTCTGGTTGGCGCAAGGTTGCCCTTGTGTCAAGCAGGAACCCTCTCCTCCACGTCAGGGCGCAGGATAACCCCTCGCGAATGACCCTTGCTCACCCTCTAGGTGCGTGGCGTGAGCAGCCAAGGCGATTCCTCAGGCGTTGTTGGTTAAGCACTTACAATCATACACACAGTAAATACATCAATCCCCCCAGAAACGGACACCAGACTTGGATATATATAAAAATACGATTCTTTATGTAAAAATAAGGTATATATATCTCAGCAGACTTATCACAAGACCAATAACGTTTTCGCTAGGCCACCAGGTTATACAGCAGGCAAATGTTCTTGGTTCGTAGTTTCAAATGGATAGTTCGTAGTCTCTTTACTTGTAGTTCCAGTACTCACAGAGATCGGTTCCTGCGAACGGGGAAATAAGGCGTTGCGGGCCCCGAGCCCGATACTGGACTTCTTTCGTGATTAGGAGAGTCGGCACAGGTCGGTGCGACTCTCAGCTTGGGAAGTGTTCTTGGGTCCTCAATCAGCAGGTGTGGGCACGTAGGCAGGCGCGGCCAGCGACCCTTTAGCACGGCGGTGCAGGAGGGTCTCCACAGCGGGGGCGGCGCGGCCTGAGATGTCCGGGGATAGCGAAGCGGGGTCACAGGGCACGGTCAGTGCAGCTGGATGACCCGGCGTAGATCACAGTCGTCGGACGGCTTCCGGCAGGAGGGGTGATAGCGCGTTCAGCGCACTCCAATGGCAGGCGGTGACAGGGATGCAGGCGGCCTGGCCCGGGAACAGAGAGCGGCTCGGGACGGAGCGGGGCTCTCACGGGTTGGAGGCAGGCGAGCTTCTGGGTGTCACGGCCCTAGGAGGGGCGATGAGGGGCGCAGTCTCTTTTCCAGCGGGATGCACACACGGCTCGAATTGGAGGACGAGCAAGAAGCACAAAGAACCCACTGTTCCTGGGGTTCAGTTCAGGGGGCAAGCTCAGATCAAGCCCTTGGAGAATGTTCAAGCACAAAGTAGCAAAGTCTTTTCAGTAAGTCTCTTCCTCTCCTTCCTCAGCAAGGCAAGCAGCAGGCCAGCTCCTCCAGCGTCTTCTTCTCCTTCTAGTCGGGCAGAGGTTCTTTGTGGTAAACAGGATTCTGATTTCTTAGGAGCCAGGCTCCTACTTTTATACCATGATTCTTTTGTTCTGTAGCGCCAGGGGGCCTAGGCCTGGCTCAGTCCAGTTCTGGAGCACTTTGTTATGGTGACTCTGCTCTTTCCTTTCAGCAGCAGGGCAGAGACATCAGCCGCCCCACAGGGGGTGGCGCCGGCTTTGTGGTGGCAGAGCACAGGTCTATTCAAGAGTCAAGGTGTACTCCTCCCACCCATCCAGGTGTAATCTCTCTACCCACCACCTGGCAGCCAACCTGTCTCTGGGGATTCCCCAACCCTGCTCCTTACTGTTGCTGGGCAGAACACACACACATACAGCAGAGGCGGACTGAGATGGTCAGGTCAGTAAATACTAACTTTCTAAAAGTAGTATTTACAAACCCAGGATATTAAAATAAACTTGACTACAAGAAGTATTTTATCATCCTGAGTTCAGGCATACTAAACTTGACACTTCTACCATGCTCTCTGAGTCCACTGGGGTCACAGCGTTGGCGTGATCCCAGCAGCCCATTCTGGCCTATGGAGAGCAGGTAGCCTTCAATAGTGAAGAACGAAAATGGCTGTAATTCACTACTAAGACATGCCACACACATCAGGGCATGTCCTACCTTATGCCTACAATGCACCCTGCCCTTGGGCCTACCAGAGGGGTGGCTAATATGTAGGTAAGGGAAGGTTTAGGGACTGGCAAGTGGGGGCACTTGCGCAGTCAGCGCGACGGTCCCGGACCGCGCACAGGGTCTGCGGTGGCAGGCCCTAGACACACTTTACAAGGCCGCTTCCGTGGGTGGCGCAACCAGCGCTGCAAGCCCACCAGCAGCATTGGCATTCACAAGCCCTGGCACCCCTGGTGCACTTTACTGGGGACTGACAGTGAATCCAATAACCCAATCATGGACATCAATTACAGGTACACTTTACTTAGGGAGCACTTGCACCGCGGCACGGATTAGCCGTGGCGCAGTGCCCTGAGCGGACAACACCAGCAAAACAGTCGAGGCACACCATCAAAAAGTGGAAGGGGAACTCACGCCAAGGTGCCAGGTCTAACACGTGTCCCCTCCAGCTGAAATGTGGGGAGAACTACCCTTGCCCAGGGGGTTCCTCGTCACTAAGGCGGAAATACCTGGACAGACCGTCAGCGTTGGCGTGATCTGTACCCGGACGGTGTTCCACCGTAAAGTCCATACCCTGTAGGGAGATGGACCACCTCAACAGCTTCGGGTTTTCACCCCTCATTTGCATCAACCATCTGAGGGGCCTGTGGTCCGTCTGAACCCGGAAGTGAGACCCAAACAAGTAGGGTCTTAGCTTCTTCAGCGCCCAGACCACAGCAAATGCTTCTCGCTCAATTGCACTCCACCTACTTTCCCGTGGAAGTAACCTTCTACTGATGAAGGCTACGGGTTGGTCCCAGCCCTCCTCAGTCATCTGTGAAAGAACAGCCCCTACACCATGCTCTGAAGCGTCTGTCTGGACTAGGAATTCCTTGGAGAAGTCAGGGGCCAAGAGCACGGGCGCCGTGCACATGGCCGTCTTCAGGGTGTCGAAAGCTTTCTGACAGGTGTCAGTCCAAATCACGTTCCTGGGCTGCTTCTTCGAAGTCAGCTCTGTCAAGGGGGCAACGATCGTTCCATAGCCCTTGACAAACCTCCTGTAGTACCCAGTGAGCCCCAGGAAGGCCCTCACTGCGGTCTGCGTCTTGGGGGGTTCCCAAGCCAGGATGGTCTCAATTTTGGGTTGCAAGGGTGCCACCTTGCCACTCCCCACTTGGTGTCCCAAGTACACCACGGAACCCTGCCCGATCTGGCACTTGCTTGCCTTGATCGTGAGGCCTGCTCGGCGCAGCGCCATCAACACTTCCCAGAGGTGGCGCAGGTGTTCAGGCCAGGTGGCACTGAACACCGCGATGTCATCCAGGTAGGCGGCACTGAACGCATCCAGCCCAACCAGTACCTGGTTGACCAACCTCTGAAAGGTGGCAGGGGCATTCTTCATCCCAAATGGCATGACTCGGAACTGGAAGTGCCCATCTGGTGTAGAGAATGCGGACCTCTCTTTGGCCCCATCGGTCAAGGCGATCTGCCAGTACCCAGACGTTAGATCAAACGTACTGAGGAACCGGGCAGCCCCCAGCCGATCAATGAGCTCATCAGCTCTGGGGATGGGGTGCGCGTCAGTCTTCGTGACTGAATTGAGTCCTCTGTAGTCCACACAGAACCGGAGTTCAGGTGTGGCTCCCGGCGCAGCAGCCTTTGGGACCAAGACCACGGGGCTGGACCAAGGACTGCTGGAGGACTCAACCACCCCTAGCGCAAGCATTTTGGAGACCTCCTCCTTAATGCAAGCTCTGACCCTGTCAGTTACCCGGTAAGCCTTGTGCTTTACAGGTAAGCTGTCTCCTGTGTCCACCTCATGGACGCACCAATCTGTGACACCAGGAACCAGGGAGAATCGGTCGGAAAATTGTCCCAGCAAGTGGCGGCAATCTTCCTGTTGTTCGGGCGTCAGGGTGGGTGAGAGGTTAACTCCATCCACTGACCCATCTTTCTCAGAGGCCACTAAGAGGTCAGGAAGAGGCTCGGTCTCCTCTTCCATTCCATCATCAGTGGCCAGCAGCATGCCCACTTCGGTCCTCTCTAAGTGGGGCTTAAGGCGGTTAACATGTAGGACCCTCAAAGGGTTCCTGGGAGTCTGCATGTCCACCAAGTAGGTGATAGGACTTTTGCGCTCCACAACCTCAAATGGACCTGTCCACTTATCCTGAAGTGCACAAGGCTCCACTGGGGCCAAGACCCACACCTTTTGTCCAGGTTGAAGCTCTACCAGAGTGGCATTCCGGTCGTACCACCGCTTCATCTCCTCCTGGCTGGCTTCCAGATTTGCCTCAGCAAGTTGCCTGAAACGCCGAGTCTGGTTTCGGAAGGCCAGCATGTAACTATATACATTCTGGGGAGGTTTCCTGGGAGATTGCTCCCAGCCTTCCTTTACCAAACTCAGAGGTCCTCTTACCGGGTGACCATACAGAAGCTCAAAGGGGCTGAACCCTAGAGACTTCTGTGGCACCTCTCGGTAAGCGAAGAGCAGGCATGGCAAGAGGACGTCCCACTTACGCCTCATTGGACCGTCCAGGCCCATGATCATGCCTTTGAGGGTTCGGTTGAATCTCTCAACCAACCCATTTCCTTGGGGATGGTAAGGAGTGGTGAACTTGTACGTTACCCCACACTCCTTCCACAGGGATTTCATATACGTGGATATGAAATTGGTCCCCCTGTCGCTCACCACCTCTAGAGGGAATCCCACTCGGGAGAAAATTCCCATCAGTGCCCGTCCCACCACGGGGGCCGTCACTGTCCTCAGAGGGATGGCTTCAGGGTACCGGGTGGCATGGTCCACCAAGACCAGGATGAACCTGTTGCCCAGGGCTGTCTTGGGATCCAGAGGCCCCACAATATCAATACCCACTCGTTGGAATGGTGTACCGACCACAGGGAAAGGTTGCAGAGGAGCCTTGTGCTTCCCTCCGCTCTTACCACTTGCCTGGCAAGTCTGACAGGTTCTGCAGTAGGAATCGGAATTCTTGTGCATTTGGGGCCAGTAAAAGTGGGTGACAAGCCTGTCATAGGTCTTGTCCATCCCCAAATGTCCTGCTAACGGCACATCATGAGCCAGCCCCAGTAGGAAGGTTCTGAACTTCTGGGGTACCACCAGCACACGGGCTGACCCAGGTTCAGCAGCCTTAGGCTCGGAATACAGGAGGTCACTCTCCCAGTACACGTAGTGTGTTTTGGCCTGAACACCGTTGGCCTGGTCTGCAGCCTGCTGCCGCATACCCACGAGAGAAGGGCATTCTTTCTGCTCCCTGCAGAATTCTTCCCTGGAGGGACCTCCTTCTTGCTGCCAATGGGTCAGCTCAGGCAGATCTCCCAGTTCGGCAATCTGTTCCCCGGTAGGCTCCAGAGTATCCCCCTCAGGGTCTACTTCCTCCTGGGCCGTGGGAACTTCGGGGGCCGGTTTCCCGCGCCTCCTGCGCCTTCTCCCTAAGGCCGGTTCCTGGACCTCTCCCTCAGGCTCCAGGACCCTCTCAACACCCCTACTGGCTGCCATGGACCGGGTGGTCACGCACGCCCAGTCGGGTAGACCCACCATCCTCAGATGCGTGGTCTTCTCCACCTTTTCCCAAGGGGAACTCTCCAGGTCGTTCCCTAGCAGACAGTCTACAGGCATGTCAGTTCTCACAGCGACTTGTAGAGTACCAGAGACCTCCCCCCACTCAAAGGGAACTTGAGCCATTGGACAACGACTCTCTACGTTGTCAGCATTGACAACCCTACAGTAGGCATTGGGTACAATCTGCTCTTGAGACACCAGGTGTTGCCTCACCGAGGTCACGCTGGCTCCTGTATCTCTAAGAGCCTCAACCTTCTTTCCATTGATGGTCACCACCTGCCCATATTTCTTAGTGTTAGAGGGTAGGTAGGTTACAGGGACCATCTCACTGTCTCCTAGCGAGACTAGGGTCATCTGCCCGGGACCCCCACCCTCCTGGACTGCTACTTCCTCCCCAAAGTTAACACTAGCTACTTGCCGGGGGGGAGCACCAGTGGGTGCGGTCTTACCAAACAGGCGACACTTAGGATCAGAGGCAATGTGACCCGGATCACCACACTTATAACAATTGAAGGGCCCCTTTGGAACAGGTCTACCTGTCGGGGCCCCGTTCTGCTGCGGGGTTGGGGGAGGCTGAGAACCCTTCTGCTGGTTCCCTTGGGAATTACTTTGGGGGCCTTTTTGGAACCCCTTCTGTTTACCCTTGTCCCCCCCACTCTTCTGCTGGGGACCCTGCCCACCTTTGGCGGAATCTCCCACTTGACCCTTGTGGACCCTGGTGCTGAGCCAGCGGTCCGCCTCCTCAGCAAGCTTCCTCGGGTTGGACAGCTTGCTATCAATCAGGTGCTGGCGTAGCTCAGGAAAACATTGACTGGACAAGTGCTCCCATGCAATTAAATCAAGCAGCCCTTGATAATCGTTCACTTTGCTACCCTTCACCCAACCATCCAGCGCTCTGCAGAAAAAGGTCACATATTCCACATACGTACTCTCAGGGATCTTCTTGGTCTCCCTGAACCTCTGTCGATATAGCTCCGGAGTTAACCCATACCTGGTCATTAACGCTTCCTTCATATGGGGGTATGAGGTTTGGAGATCTAAGGGTAAATCTAACAGTGTGTCACGCCCTTCAGCAAGGAACCTTCCCCACAACCCCGCTCCCCAGTCTTTCTCAGGGACCCGGTGTGAGGACATGGCCACCTCGTAGGCCCTAAACCACTGCCCTATGTCATCCTTTCTGAAATACTCCTTTACTACATCTTTGGGGATGTACACCTTGGACTCTACCTGCGCTGGTGGAGTGCTGCCACCAGAAGGAGTGGTGTCCAAACTTTTCGCCTTCAGCTCCAACTCCTTCAATCTGATATCATGATCCATTTGGCGTTGTTGTGCCTCCAGGGCCAACTTCTGCTTTTCCATTTCCATTTGTCCTGCCAACTTTGCCATCTCCATTGCATGTGCCCTGTCGGCTGCCCTGTCTGCCAGCTCCTCTGGCGACCGGACTCTGCTGGGCTCCTCAAGGTTGTCGGGTGGAACGATGTCCCCCGCATTCCGTGGGTCTCTTGACTCCTTCCAGGCTCTCAACGCCTTGGTGTACTGGGTCTTCCTCTTGAATCCAGCATGGGGGACTCGGAATTTTACACTGTAGCCTTTCAATTGCTCCATCGAGTAGCCTTCCAGTCTCTCCCAATCCACCTCATCGATTCCAGAAATCACAGAGAGCGCTCTTCCAGCGGAGTGTGAGCCAGGCATGGTTGCAGTAATGGCAGATGTCTCAACAAAGTTCCAAAAATGAAAACCTGTGGCTGCGTTATTTGGTCTGCTCTCACTATCTGGTGATTAATAATTCACTGTATGCAAATCACAAGTGCAAATCCGAAATCCCAACCGCTGCCACCAATGTTAGAGTCGGGGATCTCTGGTTGGCGCAAGGTTGCCCTTGTGTCAAGCAGGAACCCTCTCCTCCACGTCAGGGCGCAGGATAACCCCTCGCGAATGACCCTTGCTCACCCTCTAGGTGCGTGGCGTGAGCAGCCAAGGCGATTCCTCAGGCGTTGTTGGTTAAGCACTTACAATCATACACACAGTAAATACATCAATCCCCCCAGAAACGGACACCAGACTTGGATATATATAAAAATACGATTCTTTATGTAAAAATAAGGTATATATATCTCAGCAGACTTATCACAAGACCAATAACGTTTTCGCTAGGCCACCAGGTTATACAGCAGGCAAATGTTCTTGGTTCGTAGTTTCAAATGGATAGTTCGTAGTCTCTTTACTTGTAGTTCCAGTACTCACAGAGATCGGTTCCTGCGAACGGGGAAATAAGGCGTTGCGGGCCCCGAGCCCGATACTGGACTTCTTTCGTGATTAGGAGAGTCGGCACAGGTCGGTGCGACTCTCAGCTTGGGAAGTGTTCTTGGGTCCTCAATCAGCAGGTGTGGGCACGTAGGCAGGCGCGGCCAGCGACCCTTTAGCACGGCGGTGCAGGAGGGTCTCCACAGCGGGGGCGGCGCGGCCTGAGATGTCCGGGGATAGCGAAGCGGGGTCACAGGGCACGGTCAGTGCAGCTGGATGACCCGGCGTAGATCACAGTCGTCGGACGGCTTCCGGCAGGAGGGGTGATAGCGCGTTCAGCGCACTCCAATGGCAGGCGGTGACAGGGATGCAGGCGGCCTGGCCCGGGAACAGAGAGCGGCTCGGGACGGAGCGGGGCTCTCACGGGTTGGAGGCAGGCGAGCTTCTGGGTGTCACGGCCCTAGGAGGGGCGATGAGGGGCGCAGTCTCTTTTCCAGCGGGATGCACACACGGCTCGAATTGGAGGACGAGCAAGAAGCACAAAGAACCCACTGTTCCTGGGGTTCAGTTCAGGGGGCAAGCTCAGATCAAGCCCTTGGAGAATGTTCAAGCACAAAGTAGCAAAGTCTTTTCAGTAAGTCTCTTCCTCTCCTTCCTCAGCAAGGCAAGCAGCAGGCCAGCTCCTCCAGCGTCTTCTTCTCCTTCTAGTCGGGCAGAGGTTCTTTGTGGTAAACAGGATTCTGATTTCTTAGGAGCCAGGCTCCTACTTTTATACCATGATTCTTTTGTTCTGTAGCGCCAGGGGGCCTAGGCCTGGCTCAGTCCAGTTCTGGAGCACTTTGTTATGGTGACTCTGCTCTTTCCTTTCAGCAGCAGGGCAGAGACATCAGCCGCCCCACAGGGGGTGGCGCCGGCTTTGTGGTGGCAGAGCACAGGTCTATTCAAGAGTCAAGGTGTACTCCTCCCACCCATCCAGGTGTAATCTCTCTACCCACCACCTGGCAGCCAACCTGTCTCTGGGGATTCCCCAACCCTGCTCCTTACTGTTGCTGGGCAGAACACACACACATACAGCAGAGGCGGACTGAGATGGTCAGGTCAGTAAATACTAACTTTCTAAAAGTAGTATTTACAAACCCAGGATATTAAAATAAACTTGACTACAAGAAGTATTTTATCATCCTGAGTTCAGGCATACTAAACTTGACACTTCTACCATGCTCTCTGAGTCCACTGGGGTCACAGCGTTGGCGTGATCCCAGCAGCCCATTCTGGCCTATGGAGAGCAGGTAGCCTTCAATAGTGAAGAACGAAAATGGCTGTAATTCACTACTAAGACATGCCACACACATCAGGGCATGTCCTACCTTATGCCTACAATGCACCCTGCCCTTGGGCCTACCAGAGGGGTGGCTAATATGTAGGTAAGGGAAGGTTTAGGGACTGGCAAGTGGGGGCACTTGCGCAGTCAGCGCGACGGTCCCGGACCGCGCACAGGGTCTGCGGTGGCAGGCCCTAGACACACTTTACAAGGCCGCTTCCGTGGGTGGCGCAACCAGCGCTGCAAGCCCACCAGCAGCATTGGCATTCACAAGCCCTGGCACCCCTGGTGCACTTTACTGGGGACTGACAGTGAATCCAATAACCCAATCATGGACATCAATTACAGGTACACTTTACTTAGGGAGCACTTGCACCGCGGCACGGATTAGCCGTGGCGCAGTGCCCTGAGCGGACAACACCAGCAAAACAGTCGAGGCACACCATCAAAAAGTGGAAGGGGAACTCACGCCAAGGTGCCAGGTCTAACAATTCTACTTTATGTGTTCAAATATATAATTAAGGCTTCCAGTTTCCGTTTTTAACTGGGGCCTCTAATAGAGATGCTCACCCCCCTGACCGAGCCTCACTTTTGGCGGCAAGGTTGGCGGGAAAGTTAGTAAGCAGGAGAGGTGTATCCCCTCTCAGCCAGGATCACCCCAAAGGTGTCCTGAGCTAAAGAGACCCCCTCCTTTGAAAATTCTCCTTATTGTTTGGAGTATTTTAGCCAATAGGGTGTGGGGTATGTCCCCTCCCCAGAGGGAGGGGACATACGAAGGGTGTAGTCACCCTAAAGGTAAGTAGCCCATTGGCTACTACCTTCTAACCCCTATAATGCCCATATATTGAGTATTTAGGAGCCCCCCTGAACCTTAATCCTCAGATTATTGACAACCTACGAACAAGAGGACAAAGAAGAGGCATGCAGCAACGAAGACCGAAGACACCAATTGACTTGTCCCCAGCCTTACCAGCCGGACTGCAGCCCTCAAAGACCCTGCTGAAGAAGAGTGCAGATAAGAGACCTCCAGAACCCTGGGAGGATTTACTGCCTTCTACAAATACTCCTGATTTCACATGGACAGTGAACCTGTCCAGAAGAAAAACAACTTTAATGACCAAATCTCTGCCTGTGGAACCTCTGCAACCGACACCCATGGCCCAAGTCCAAGAGGCCCACCAGTCCAGAAAAGGTTCCCCAGTGATCCTGAGAAAGAGTCCCTCATGGGTTGACCTCTGCCGGACTCCACATTGACGCCTGCAGCCTGTACATGACGACAGCACTGGTAAGCTGACTTCCGACACCAAAAGACACCCCTGCACCTAAAGGCCCTGGGAAGATTTAGTGATGGTGTCCCAGCGCTCTAGAACATCCCAGCTTACCTGTGCAGCTGTAGGTGTCCATCGATTGGCCTCCTGGCCTGAGCCTGCAGCCTTTTTCCTATTCCAAGATTCCCCATTGGTTTACATTGGATACCCGATGCTGTGTTGGCTCTCTGCACCTGGCCGCCCCATTGCCACTGAAGGTGTAAGTTTGGTGCTGCCTTGTGGCCCCTCCTGTGCTTACTTTAACCCCCAGAGATTGGGTTCCAAGACTGTTCTACTTACCTGTATGTAGTATCACATTGATTGCCGCCTTTCTCCATTGGATAGCATTGGCACCAGCACACGAGTTTGACCTTGGCACCTGGCCGCCCTTGTGCCGCTGAAGTGAGGTCACTTACTTGAACCTTGCCTGGTACTGATTCTTCATCCTAAATCTCAATACTGTAAATTGCTTACTTACCTGAAAATTGCAGATTGTGTTTCCCCCCATAGGATAACACTGTATTGACTGAAAAATGCAGTGTCCACTTTTGATATTGAAAAACAGTAATAAACGTATTTTACAGCAATAAAGTATATTTGGTTCTAAGAAATAAATATTAAAAAAATAATATTTTTGCAAACAATTTTTTCTCGGATTTAGTCATTGAGTGTGTGTAATAATTCCTTGCCTGTGTGTTATATACTTTAGTCTTAGGGGATCCACTGGACTCTGTGCACACTATACCTTACTTTGGTATAGTATATACAGAGCCAGCTTCCTACACTGTGCAGCTGAAGTAGCTGCACAAACACTAGTACAAAGTGAGGTTGTTGCAGTAGGCTGATGTAGATATTAATATAGCAATACAGGCTACACTAAATTGGGAGAAAACTTCCTAAGGATTTCCTGATAATTATTTCTATACTCATAATAAGGATAATGTACCTGCGGGGCTCATCCCAGGGAAGCAATAGGCATATCACCCATGATATATCAGCGGACCCCATTAAGTGAAAGCGCGTATAGTGCGCTGCAAATACCAATTAAAAAAACACAGCCGCCATTGCTAAAGCTGGCGTCCCACCAGTGCTCTTTGAATTTAATTAGGCAAAGAGTTCTCCGAAAGGGCTAATGCAGGCTATTTCGAAAGGATACACGTAAAAGGTCCAGTCCTGATGGGAGGTTACAAAAGACGACAAGGCGGTACTAAGGAGGGACTAACAAGCCTATTAACAAATCAGAAGTCAGCATTTAGGAAGGACAATAACACAAGCCAATGAAAAATATGGGCAGAGAGTGGACGGGGCTTCAAGACCATACTCCAATACAGCATGGCTCGCAGACCAGCGCATGCGCTGCCCAGGCTAGACCCAATGAAAGAAACATGTCCAGGTATTCTGGGAAGGAGATAAGGGTGTGAGGGCAATAAGAGGATAGGGACGAGGAAGACTAGGACTTGGAGTAATGAAGATTACCAGCAAGTAATCTGTACATTCCAAGTAGTGGGGTGGTAATGCCACAACCGGTAATTGCAGTGTTCTATAGGTGCAATACTACTGAATTGGTTTACACGTGGATCGTATAATGAAGACCTAGCTCAGAAGTATTTATTTACAAAAATGTATTTAAAATTACCTTTTTGGGATTTGGCAGCGACAGTGTGGCACTTACTTATGCCTACTGCCCCTCCTGGGTATACACCATCAACCGGGACTCTCCAGCCCTCTCTGTCCTGGGCACTCTTTGTTGCACTGTGACCCCTATTTCCCCTCTTTAACAGTATTTGACTACAAACACCATAACGCTTGGGGGGCCAGCAGCGCTGCCCAGTACAGAATGAGGCTAGTGCGCTGCGGAGTCTGCAGCCAGAACCTGCAATCATTGCGATATATATCTATAAGGGATTGACGCAACACAAGGCAGCTTGCTGCGCCGCGCCAATAAGGAAAGTGAAGGGTGTGTCGTATTTACAGCAGTACGACGCATCCCTGTCCTTCCCTTTGCGCTGGCGCACAATTGGCTGTCTAGCGACAATGCAGGCACCCTTGCACCATGGTGCAAAGGTGCCTGCATTGAAATCAGGTTGTTTTTGTGGGGGAGGACACATTTTCCTCACAAAAAAACCTCTTAAGCCACCGGAGGGGAGGCATAGGCTTTTGACGCCTTCGAGGTAAATCAGAGAATGCGTCAAAATCCATGGGTGTTACGTGAGAACACCTACTGCAACGCCCATGGAACGCCTCTTTTTCTGATAATATATTTCCTGTTCATAGTTAACAACATTTACAAAACTTTTTTAGAAACTTACTTGTGGATTTCATTGTGACTGTGTGGAACCCTGTCTCCCCTCTCCCTCGCAGTTTAACAGTATTAGTCTCAGAACGTTGAAAACCACAAGTACCAGAATGCCTCTGGAGGCTGCCAGATAAAGGAGAAGTGCACATATGTTGAGGAGTTTGGGGCCAGAACCTGCAATGCTTGAGTGAACCCCTCTCCTCCTGGAGGCCAGTGCCCCGAGTCTTTCCCCCTTTGAGACCCTCTTGTGTGCTGGCTCTTCTGGGCTGAGAGTGGAGGAGACCACAGGTGGTGCTGCACACCCTCAAGGTCAGGCCAAGGCCCGAGGTCTGCTGTGTTTCTCTTGTTCTCTTGTGCTTCTCTCTCCTCCCTAATGGTTTTCTTGACTGCTGCGGAATGGTCTGCCTTTTGGTCAGCTTGCTTTACACTACTGTAGAAATAATGCTCCTCTGTTGTTTGGTGGGGGGGTGGTCAAAACCTGAAACTAGAGCAAAGTGCCCCTCGGATCTGGAGCGGGTTGGATTCTGCACACGGTAAATATTCCTAGGGTTTCGGATAGCGCTTAGAAGCACAGGTTACGTTCTTCATGGTCCCTTACCTCGGGTCACTTACCTAGGTTCTGGCGTTGCAAGTTGTGGGCGTACCGGTGGTACATGAGCTCCCGGTCGGGTAAAGCGTCATACACCTGCATAGTGCTGTATAAGTAGCGCTTCTGTCCAGGCCGCAGCCCCTGGAGATGAGGAGATGGGGGACCAGGAAGGTTAAAGAAGGAAGAAGATGATGCGCCGGACTAGATATCGTCACCATACTTAAGACTCATTCAGTTCTCCCTTTATATCCCCTCCCCCTGGCATGACCCATGTCTCTCCTCACCCTGAAAATTGACATGTTTCGTGCAGAAGAAGGGAGTCGGACTCTGTCTATCGTCTCCGGGTTCCGCGCGGCCCCTTCCATTCCTGTGGGAGAGGAGAAGAAGAAAGAAAGTGTTCAAGGCGAGACATCCATCCAAGTTTTCATAATTTATTTACGGAAGCGCTAGACATTGTCTAACCCACATCAGAGCGCTAGATTAGAAACTCCACTGGAATTACAGAGCAGCCGGATGCCTAGGATGGGCCTGAAGACGGAGATTCTAATCCTAGTGTAGTTGGCTTTGGTCAACGTCTTGAAGGTTTTTAAAAAAATACTTTCTGATGTTAGTGAACTTCCAAAAACAACGTCTGAAACCCCTCAAAAATAATTTGAGTGGTTAAAAAAAGCGACCAAACCATATTTGCTATTTGGAAAGTTGCTCACATTTTTTACTGTAAAAGTGAAGCCTTGCAGTTATGGTAAACTTTGAAACTTCATGAACTTGTAAAGTTGACTAACTTTGCCAGCTGAATTATGAAGTCAGGCACCCCTATCTTAAACCAGTCCAGGGGGCGCGATCTCTTTATGCACATGGGCTGGGAGGCATGTTAAAATAGGTCCTTCACATGCGCTACACCGCTGCATGGTCGTAGGGCCATAGTGGAGTTTCTTTTGCCATTGGGATCTCTGTGTTCTGAATAGAAGTATTAAAGGGCCCATCCAGTGGAGAGATACACGAAACCAACTTGTCGACAATTTTTGTAGTGTTAATACACAAACAAGCTGTGCTCAATACACGTTTATTTGGCTTCCAACTCAACAGCTCCCAGGAGACCACTGAAAACCACCCTTGGTCAGTTCCAACCCAACATACCATCTCAGAACCCTTATGACACAATAGGTGACATAGAGTTGACTTTAACCATAGAGTATGACGTACCACAGTCTCCTTGTTCATGGCTGCATCGCTAACAATTACCAAGAACAGGCATTCTAGAATGTTGCTTTGTTGGATGAGGTCGGCTGTTTTTGAGGTGTATTATGATGCCATAAACAAGATAGCGCCATTAAGATTTGTGAGAGGCATTCTAGAATGTTGCTTTGTTGGATGAGGTCGGCTGTTTTTGAAGTGTATTATGATGCCATAAACAAGATGGCGCCATTAAGATTTGTGAGAGGCATTCTAGAATGTTGCTTTGTTGGATGAGGTCGGCTGTTTTTGAGGTGTATTATGATGCCATAAACAAGATGGCGCCATTAAGATTTGTGAGAGGCATTCTAGAATGTTGCTTTGTTGGGTGAGTCTTAGAATTATATTTCTAGCTCTTTTCTAACCAAAAATAGTAATATTAAATGTAATAAAAGTAACCCACTTTTTCCAATTGACCAGCCAACTTTGACACAGAAAGGTATCTTTTGCTGTTTTTGAGGTGTATTATGATGCCATAAACAAGATGGCTTTCAACAAAAAGATGGCCCCTTTAAGATGTGTGAGAGGCATTCTAGAATGTTGCTTTGTTGGATGAGTGCAGCTGTTTTGAGGTGTATTGTGACATCATTCACTAGAAGGCCCCTTTAAGATTTGTGAAAGGGAGAGCAATGCCTCTTTCACCACTCCCTTCTGGGAGGGTCTACTCGCACCTTTCCGAAAAGCAGTTTTCATCCCGAGAGGCGACTACACCTACACGGGGCACTGAACGGGAGAGGTGAGGCACATCTTATCGTCTAACGATTGGGGCCCCAAAGTGTGAGACACTTCTGAAAGTTCTGGGCTCACAGGGGTAGCCCTCATTCCAGGGATGATATTGGGACCCTGAACCCACGCCAGGCATGGCTAGGCAGAGCTTCTGCAGAGTGGCTATGCGTGAGGCTCCGCTACCTTCAGAGACCAGCCCTCAAACTGGACTGACTAATTGCTTGAATGCTCTACTGCCTCTCTGAGATAGTAGTTACCAAGGACCAGAACCTCTGCCCCTCCAGATAATCAGTCTGCACCATGTACTTCATGATCCATACAGCACTGTCCACTCCCACACCATGCGGACATACACACCGCAGAGACATAACCTAAACAACCTCATTTACACACCGCTTATTACCACACACATCATCCCACAGGCCCCAGCTCACGCTCATCAACGTCCACCCTGCAATCATTCACACACCTAAGATGGGTGACATCATCATGCATCACATCCTAGATGCATTGCACGCTCACAAAACACAGCTTGTACCCTCATCCACTCATACCCAGACGCCCTCACTCCCACATCTAAGGCACAGACAGTGCACACCTGACAGCTGGAGGCTTGTGATACTCTACAGATCAGCCTGGACTTCCACTGGAGACACCCAGACCCAGCAACAGCCCAGGCACGCCAGCTCCTCAACTGAGACTCGTCAGGATTTCACCAAGAAGGGAGATGCCGGAGAGAGAACATACGAATATGCTGTGGACTCCCATGAAACTCAGGCAAAGTTTGAAAATTACGGGGCACAAGCTCTTGGCAAGTGGCCCACACATACCTACAAGAGGTCAGAGGTAGACAGAGCTGGGTCAGGGCTGGAGGCACGTTGGCGACAGGTTCCAATTAAAGGAGTGTGAACTAGCAAGATGGCGCCTGGCAATGTGCGTGTGCTGTATGGCTCCTGCTCCCACTAAGTTTGTCCCTGTTTGCGTCCCACAACTTTGTTTCGTTCCCTATTCGAAATGCATTTCCCTGTTCATTTATGATTCATATTATTCCCTTTTGTCTCCTGCTCTTAGAATATAATGGGTTCATGCATTACATCTCCTTAGCTGGCATGGTATTCCCCGGTGTCTTCTGGGTCCCACAGTGCTTCTCTGCGCTTACAACACTCGTTACTGCGTTCTGTAAGAGACTGGAGTATTATTTGGGGGAGTCAGCACCTTTGTCAGGGTGAAGCACTAGGGTCACTAAATAAAACTGCGCTCAACCCCTTGGAAGCTACGGCACAGAGCAGACAGGATTAACCTAGAGGCAATGTGTAAAGTATTTATGAAGTAACAAAAGTGTAATAAAGTGAAAACACAACAAGAAAAAGAAGACAATTAAAAAAAATACAATGACACCAAAATGAGAAAAATCCAATAAATGGAACCATAGTGATGAACTTTTAAAGTTTAAATTAAAAATGGCACCAAAAAGCGCTAACCTCGAACTGCCATCTTCTGGTTGTGCTTGACTGGTACCTAGGTGCGATTTAAGGCCAACTGCGATGGAGGGCGGGTTGGACACAGAAACCAATTTTGACCCAGTTGGAAAGTTTATCTTTGTACTAAGTCTCTGAAATGAAAGTCAAACATCCTCAGAAGGGCAAGGCAGCAGGCTACGGCACAAGCAGGCTCCACTTCGCCAGATAGCTGCTAGACGGGGTCTCTGTGAAGCTGTCGACTTTAACTGAGAAAGCTCTCAGAGGGAGGAATTTGAATTTTTCACCCAGAGAAGGTCATACACTGGTCTGATACTTCTGGAGCCTTCACCCGTGATGATTTCTACATTTTTACTTATTCACATTTTTGGGGCTTGGATTCCTCCGGCTGGGCAAGGTTGCAGACTGTGAGGAACTTCGATTTTCGATCGTGATCGAATCGACCTGCCATTTTGTGCTCCGCCGCCATTTTGTGTTGCCATCCCTCAGGCAGCACGGCGAGCAAAGTCTATTCTGCTTTTTCTGCAGCTTCGTGTCAGAAATTGTCCTTCTGCCTCTATTTGCAAAGCTGTGTTAGGTTTAGCCGAGTACACTAATCCCTGTCTGATTTTTCTAATTCCCGTCTCAACTATCTGTTGGTTCACACTATTCTTTTCCGACTTTATCTTATCGTCTGGCCTTCACTGTCCTCTGCTAGCATTCTCTCGTTTCACAACTGTCCTCCAACACACACAAACGTATCTCGCCACCTGCAAGTTAGTTATAAATCCGTTAATGAATTAGTTTGAGGGAGGGGTGACAAACACAGTTGGAGGAGAGGTATCTTCGAGTCATCTGACACTTCTGTTTTAAAATCTCTCCTATTGGTTCTGTCTTATTTTTCAACTTTCCTTATTGGCTCCTTCTTGTATTTGCCGGGAGTATACTTGGTTAATGTATAAGTTATCTATGTTCTATAAAAGATTGTGCGCCACAGAGTGAAGTGGCAGTCTCCTGAGAACCTACCTTGTGTACTTCTGGGACAACTGTACTAGCTGCAGCTAATAAATCTGATCTTCTAACGCCTAACAGAGTGTCCCGTGTCTCTGTGTAGCTGAGCAGGTGAACCCAGGTGATTAAGGCGTACCCTGCGCCGCCAGGTCCAAAAGGTTCTGGTTCTTCAACTGGCGTCCAACGTGGGGCGGCTTCAGTGGTACCGGTTCTGCCTGAAGGTCGTGAGGAACCCCGCAAGAAAATTCCGGAGGGTTCGCGAGCCACCTCAAGCGACCCCTGTATGTCGAAAGTGGTCCGAAGGTCTTTTGCAGCGCGGTTACTCCTTCCTGACAGCTACTAACGACCGCTGCCCTGACTGCTGCCCTGCCTTGGCCCTTTCTTTGATGATGTATGGTAAGGCGAGATGATAGACGGGCCTCTGTTGGCGTGAGAAGACGTCCTTAGTTAAGTGTCTTCGTGGGTCGCGCCCAAAATGTTTGTCCTTTGTTTTCTTAGTATTTGTAGTCCTTAGTCTTCGAATATTGCAATAATCGAAACCGAGGGTAAGTGCATTTGTGCTGCGTAAACTGAGTTTTACTCCCTTGAAGTTTGTGAACAGCCAGGTAAAATCGCGAGATGCCTGGTCTGACTAAGTTTGGAAAATTTGGTTGCTTTGGTTGTAATAGGGATTCCCGACTTGAGGACTCTTGTCCGAATCCTTCGGTTGGAACTCCCACATATGAGCTCTTTTCGAAACATTGTATTGGCCCCATTGCCTTTAACGAGACATGGACCCGATACACGAAGAAAGATGGTGTTTTAAAATGGCCAGAAAATGGTAGCTTTGATCCCGATGTGCTAGATAATTTGGAAGTAGTCCTATTCAAAAGAAAAGCCCGGCCGGCAATGTTTGACTCTCTTCGCCTTTGGCGTAAGGAAGCCAAACAGAAAGAAATTAAGCAAGCAAAATGAGATAGGAAAGCACAGGGTATGACGATTATACAGGCTGCTCAACAATTCAAAGATGATGAAGTTGATAATGCGACTGAAATTTCAGTGAGACAGCATCGCATGGCGATAGATAAATGCTATCCGGTGTTGCCTGTTTCCCCTTCTGAAAACAAGAAAGATATAGAAGAAGATCCCCTAATGTCCCATTTATTGAGGTTGCCTCCACCCTATGCACAAAGTGCTAACGCACCCCAATTGTTACAGCCTGTTCAGCCGCCAGCTGTACCTCCGCTTGTTCCGGCTCTTCCGCATTTGCCTCCTCCAGTATTACCGCCTCCGCCAGTGTTACCATTAACTTCAACTTCTTTGCTCTCATCTCCTGATCTTGGATCTCCTTCGCCTTCTGCTCCTCCTGCAATTATCGTTTCTCCTCCTGTCAGTTCTCCTAATACTTTGTCTCCAATTCTCATGTCTAATTCTCCGTCTGTGCGTAAACGTCTCACAGACACTGTCACTGGTATTCTATCTCCTTTCTTTGGAGCTTTAAGTGTGTCTCCGGCCTTTGCTCGAAGACAGTCTCGTAGTCAGTTTCCAGATTTTGAAGAACGAGAAAGGCTAGACTCTCTCGCACGTAAATGGATCAAGAAGGGTCCTCAATACAGTGTGTCCGATATTATGCCTACTTTCTCACAATGGAATGCGCCTTCGCAGAGATATGTTTTTAATGTAATGTGCGATACTCTCATTAAGGAATGGGAAGATGTGAACTCGAGCCCGATCCCACAAGACCTGTTGGATGTTCAGGCTGATTTTGATAAAGGGCTTATTGTGGGATCTAAGGTTGAGAAAGCTGTAAGGACACTTATTTCTTATAGGTCCTTGTTATTCTCTCAGACTTTCCTTGATTCTGATCCGTCGGTTAGACCGACATTAAAAAGCTATCCCATGAGAGAGGTTCCTCCAGTATGGAAGGAAGAGGTTGCAGCAGTAGGTGCTAATCCATTTATTCCTGCTCATTTTCAGCGTATATGGGTACATGTTCCATGGAAACGATCTGAAGTCTTGGCTCTTAAGCAGACTTTACCAGATCCTCGTAAGAACCCTGCAGGTTATTGCAAAGAATTATCGCAGACAGTTGTTGCTTGCATCATGAATTTAGCTGATATCGACATGTTAATGGGAAATGTAGTCCCACAGACAATATGGGCTAAGATTCGCAAAGAGAATCACGCACAGGAATTAGGTGCTACTTGGGATGTTATAACCACCACAGATAGAGACCAAGTGGGTGGTGCAAAGCCTGAAGCTTTGATTACGGAACTCCCTGGTAGAATCATTACATTAATGAAAACTATGATGCCTGCATTGAGAGTTAACTGGGATAAATTAACAGCATGCAAACAGAAGAAAGACGAGAGTGTCTCTGATTTCTTTACTCGTTTTGAGGAGACATTTATCAATCACAGTGGTCAGGATATGGCTACAGAGGGTGGACAGCGATTATTTGTGGACAAATTCGTATTTAATTTGCTTCCCGAGCTGTCACACAAATTGAAAGACTCTGAGAGTTCATGGGCTGTTTCTTCTTCTGCCCAGATATTGGCTACTGCACAATATTATGAGAATAGAGACAAAGAAGAGAAGGAGAAGCAAGAGAAAAAGACGAAAGAATTAAAAACGAAGGTTCTCTTGCAACAAGCTTATCCTCCTCGCTATGTTCAGCCTCAGTTTCAACAGCCTCCGCAGTTTCAGAGGTTGTATCAAAAACCTGAATCACATATTCCGCGACCTTTGTTAGGACCTAATCAATGTGCCTATTGTAGAGAGGAAGGTCATTTTAAGAATAGTTGTCCGGTTTTATTACAGCGCAATGGAGCGTTATCTGCTCCACGAGGTCGTGCTGGCCTCCAGTCAGCAAACAGAGGTAGAGGTCGAGGTGTGTTGACTCAAGAACAGCGTGCCCTTCCTTCTCCCAATTCTGTGAACTGTTTTGATCAGCAAAATATTAGGTCTACGCAATATTATAATGAAGATTATTATGTTGAAAACGGAAATGAGAGTCTTCATGCTAACTAGGACAGCCATGGACAAAGTAAGGGAGTTGTGTCGGTTCCAGTAGATCAGAATGGATCTTATGTTAACGTTACTACAATGGGTGTTTCAGAGCCATTTCTTCTAGATACTGGGGTGATGAGAAGTTCTATCATTCATTCCAAACTCCCTGGGGCACCTTTGTCCGGCTGAACAAATGTTTCTGTAGGATTCTCTGGCGCCCCTGTTCGTAACCCAGTTTCTTGCCCTTTGCCTATTACAATTGGCCCTTATGACTTGGAAGCTCCACTTCTTTTGATGAATGGTTGCGGTGAGAATCTGTTGGGCTTAGATCTATTGAAAAGAATGCATGCTACGATATATTGTTCTCCTTCTGGTGTACATCTTACCTTGGGACGGAAACTGACTTCTCCAATGTATTTGTCCAAAGATCAGTTTCCACCTGAATTGCTTTCTCTTCCAGCAACGTTTTGGGCCACGGGTCCGAACGATGTGGGTTGTCTTGAGATTCCACCTTATGTTGTCACTCTTAAGCCTAACGTTGAATTGCCACGCATTCCACAGTACAGGATTTCCACTGAAGGTGAAAAAGCGCTTTTGGAAATCATTCATGACTTGATTCAGAAGGGTGTGGTTGAAGAAACGAGAGGTAACACATGCAATAGTCCTATTCTTCCTGTTCTTAAACGCACTGATCCTTCTCAACCACCTGTATATCGTTTTGTGATTGATCTCCGGGAGGTAAACAAAATTGTTGTACCACAGTTTCCCGTAGTATCAGATATTACTGCTTTGTTGACAATGATACCTTCTACAGCGACCTGGTTTTCTGTTATTGATCTAAAGAATGCCTTCTTTAGTATTCCCATTGCAGAAGAGAGTAGGGATATTTTTGGTTTCTCTCTTGGAGGCCGAAGCTTCCGGTTTAAGCGCGCACCTCAAGGCTATTGTGAAAGTTCCTCTATTTACAGTCAAGCTTTAAAAAGTCATCTTGATACTTTTCATTTGCCGTCTGGCACTGCTCTTATCCAGTATATGGATGACTTGTTAATAGCTGCTGATTCAGAAGAGATCTGCAAAAATGTCACTGTTGCATTGTTACGCCATTTGTTTAATCTGAATCATAAGGGTTCACCCTCCAAACTACAATACGTTCGTAGAGAGGTTACCTACTTGGGTCATCTCTTATCAAAGGAGGGACAACGATTAACGCCAGAACGAATTCAAGCGATTACGCAAATGTCTGTGCCATCCACACAAAGGGAGGTACGTGCCTTTCTGGGTATCACCTCTCATTGTAGGCAATGGATCCCTAACTTCTCTCTGATAGCCAAACCTCTGTTGGCCCTCACTTTGAAAGATACGCCTCATCCCCTTCCATGGACTGATGAGTGCCAAAAGAGTTTTGCCGATTTACGTACTGCTCTGTGTTCCGCTCCTGTATTGGGTACTCCTGATTACAGTAAGCCCTTTACGCTTTATGTTCACGAGAGAGAAGGTTGTGCGTTGTCAGTTTTAACACAGCGATTTGGAGACTAACAGCGGCCATGTGCCTATTTCTCAGCTACGTTAGACCCAGTAGCTAAAGCATTGCCCAGTTGCCTCAAAGCGACAGCAGCAGTAGCAATTTCTATCCGACAGTCTGCTGGAGTAGTGTTGGATAACACTCTCATTGTCATGGTACCACATGCAGTGGACACCTTACTAAATGGAACGAAAACACAGCATCTTACGAGCGCTCGTCTAACTGGATACGAGCTGACACTGTTGGCTAGTCACGTACACATCAAACGATGTAATACCCTAAATCCAGCCACTCTGTTGCCTCTTACAGATGAGAAAAGTGTTGAGGAGCAACATGATTGTTTCTTTCGTACTGAGGAAGAGACTAAAGGAAGAATTGATTTGAAAAACACACCGCTAGAGAACCCAGATGGAACTCTATGGGTAGATGGTTCTTGTTTTAAAATGCCTAATGGGGATACAGTTTCAGCCTATGCTGTAACTACTTTGCAAACAGTTGTGGAAACAGCACGTATTAGGCATAATTCAGCCCAAGCAGCTGAATTGATAGCTTTAACAAGAGCATGTGTCTTGTCAAAAGAGAAGAGAGTGAACGTGTACACCGACAGCCAATATGCCTTTGGTGTAGCGTTCAACTTTGGGCGTCTTTGGCAGGAAAGGGGATTCCTCACTTCACATGGCACCAAAATACAACATGGTCAGTTAGTGACTGATCTCCTTGAATCACCTGCCTTACCCACCCAAATAGCGATTGTGAAGTGTAGTGCACACAAAAAGATTACGGATGATGTTGGTCGAGGAAATGCATTCGCAGACGAGGTAGCGAAAAAGACAGCGAGAGATGCAACAAGTCGAATGTATGTGGCGGGTCCTGCAAATTGGGTTAGAGAAAGAGGAATATATGAGGATACAGTGGAAAGTGTACGATCGATTCAGAACGAGGCTTCAGAGAAAGAGTTGAGCATGTGGAGAGAAAGTACAGGAATGTTAGATGAGATGGGTTGTTGGGTGGAATTATCTGAACACCAACGTTGGCTATTACCAGATGCCTACGTGCTTCCAGTGGTCACTATGGCGCATGGTCCAGCCCACTTAAGTGCGAAAGGTATATGCAAACTTCTGGCTCCAGTATGGCAAAATGACAGAATCCCAAAATGTGCAGACAATGTAGTGAAACATTGTATTGTTTGTTTGATGTACAATCCGGGAAAGGGAACCCCAACTCCAGCAGGTCACTTTGCTCCTCCGACATATCCATTTGAGGTGTTGCAGATCAACTATATTCATATGGAGCGATGGAACAACCTCAAATATGTCCTGGTGGTAGTATGCGCCTTTTTAAGATGGATAGACGCATACCCTCTAAAAGACAACACAGCCTTATCCACAGCCAAAATTCTTTGAAAGAATTTTTCCCCAGGTTTGCTTTGCCGCGCATTGTCTGGAGTGACAATGGGAGCGAATTTGTTGGCCAAGTCATGCAGAAAGTTTGTGCGGGTCTTGGTATCAAACAAAAGTTCCATGCGGCAAATAATCCACAATCAGCGGGTTTAGTAGAATGCTACAACGGTACATTGAAGTTGAAATTAGCGAAGATTCAGGCTAGTACAGGACTCAATTGGCCCGATGCTTTGCCATTAGCTCTACTATCCACCAGAACTGCAGTACACTCTCGTTTGGGACTTAGCCCTTACGAAGTGGTTTTTGGATGCCCGGCTAATGTATGGGGAGTACCTCGCCCTAAGAAATACTCAGACTTGCCATATCCAATGTTGATTGATTACTTGCATGATCTCACGACTAAATTGCGTGTTCTCCATCAACAGGTTCAGAGTGCTTTACCAGAGGCTTCCATCCGATCAGGTGACTGGGTCTGCATCAAAAACTTTCAGAAAACGAGAAATTTGGAGCCCAGATGGAGGGAGCCCCGAATGGTCTTGCTCACCACGAGAACAGCAGTTAAAGTCGAGGGAAAGAATAATTGGATTCACGGCGTGCATTGCAATAAAGTGCCTTTGCCCTTACCTTACGATCAATGGGTGCGTAGGGGCATTGGTGACTTTGAGAGCGAGAAGGTTCCACGATTCGTACCCTTTAGTGATGCACGCCTGAATGGGACACTGTCTGAGAAAGAGGACGACGATATTTTACAGGAAGCACTACCATCGCATCGTCGATTAGATACAACCAATCCACGAACATTGTTTCAAAATCAAAAGGTTCCCGTAAAGAAACGATACCACCTGAGACCTAGACAAAAGAACACGTAAGATTTTTCTCTCTTGTGTAGTATTCTGTCCCGGTTGCAGGGTCACGGTAGGAGTCTTAATTGTGACCTGAATAGTGGCAATAGGCCTGCAGGACTTGCAGTGTCATAGGACGGCAGACAATCATAATTGAGTGATCGAGGAAGATTGCCGTGAGCATTCATTAGAACGATGGAAACTACACCAGACAAAAGAGAGGGAAAAGATAAAATGAAGAAAGAATCCTGTAAATCAATGTACAATCGTTTTAATATAACCTTATGTGTTATTATATTATTGTGTATTGTTTTAGCGTTTATGGGTTGGATTGTTTATGCTCTGCAGCAAAAAGTTGTCTCTCCTTCTTCCTCTTCGTCTTCTTCTACTGTCTCTCCACATCTCTTTCATACCCTTCCCCAACATGAACTCATTAGAAGAGCTGAATACTACAACAATTCCTTTGTCCAGTTGTTGCATCAACACCAGTTAGTGGTCAATACGACTGACTGTTGGGTGTGTGGTCTTATGCCACATACCACAGAGAAAGGAATGCCATATTTGGTTCTCCCGTTCTCTTATGAGGGTTCCGCTTGGGCTTATTTTGTTATTTTCTCTAATGCCTACCAAAGTAAGTTCAAACGCTCCATTAGTTCACATATTGGTGGTCCAGATTTTAGTCATGGCTCATTAATTAAGGGAATGGTAGCGATGGCTAAAATCATGGAAAATAGTAGGATTTCCATTGATGAAAGAAAAGCGTATACAAACTGGAACGTCACCCATTATGTCTCTAGTCTTAGTGATAAAATCAAACAAAGAAAATCTCCGCCCATTTGGACGATTCCTCATCAGGGAAATTTCTGTCTGCAAATTAATGATCGCTCTTCTGACACCATACAAAGAAATAACTGTTCCCACACGTACGTTTATTCCTCTCAGAACTCGCCTCCTCTAGTGCCATCTCAAGGTACCTATTTCATTTGCTATAATAAAGCTTACACATGGTTACCCACGGGTTTTTCTGGCACCTGTTATATAGCTTTCCTTCTTCCCCCTACATACACCGCTTCTGCAAACTATCATCGAAACAGATATGGCAGAGGGATTATTGATTCGAAAGACACAGCAGGACAAGAGGGAGGAGATTTCCTTAAAGGATTTCTTCCTTTTTGGGGTCCAATGGCCAATAGCAGAAATATAAGGCAACTAGTCCGTGTCGTAGAAACCACAATAGACATCACTGTAGGAGCCTTAAGTAATATCACGGCAGAACTACAGGCGGACCGTCTTATGACCTTACAAAATCGAGTTGCCTTAGACTTTGTTCTCGCAGATCGTGGTGGAGTGTGCAAATTGATCGGGTCAAGTTGCTGTATTTTCATACCTAATGACGCTCCGACAGTATACCAAGCTATCTCCAAGTTGCATATAATCTCTGAGTCGATTCACCAGGACGAAGGAGATTGGTCCTTTTCGGAGTGGTTTTGGGGACTAATGTCTAAATGGGGTTGGAAAGCATTGACATTTCTCTGAATAATTTTGACCATTATTTTCTCCTGCTGCCTTTGAATGCACTGTGGTCCCGCCATCTGTGACCTATGTGCTACCATGTGCATCCCTAAGCCCAAATCGCCAAGAACAGAAAACATAAGAATGATGTTACAGCAACAGCTCGATGATCTCATGGCTATCAACATTGACTCAGATTAACATGAGTCTACCTTGCCTGAGTTCTGGCAAAAGGAGGGTCTGAGGAACTTCGATTTTCGATCGTGATCGAATCGACCCGCCATCTTGTGCTCCGCCGCCATTTTGTGTTGCCATCCCTCAGGCAGCACGGCGAGCAAAGTCTATTCAGCTTTTTCTGCAGCTTCGTGTCAGAAATTGTCCTTCTGCCTCTATTTGCAACGCTGTGTTAGGTTTAGCCGAGTACACTAATCCCTGTCTGGTTTTTCTAATTCCCGTCTCAACTATCTGTTGGTTCACACTATTCTTTTCCGACTTTATCTTATCGCCTGGCCTTCACTGTCCTCTGCTAGCATTCTCTCGTTTCACAACTGTCCTCCAACACACACAAACGTATCTCACCACCTGCAAGTTAGTTATAAATCCGTTAATGAATTAGTTTGAGGGAGGGGTGACAAACACAGTTGGAGGAGAGGTATCTTCGAGTCATCTGACACTTCTGTTTTCAAATCTCTCCTATTGGTTCTGTCTTATTTTTCAACTTTCCTTATTGGCTCCTTCTTGTATTTGCTGGGAGTATACTTGGTTAATGTATAAGTTATCTATGTTCTATAAAAGATTGTGCGCCACAGAGTGAAGTGGCAGTCTCCTGAGAACCTACCTTGTGTACTTCTGGGGCAACTGTACTAGCTGCAGCTAATAAATCTGATCTTCTAACGCCTAACAGAGTGTCCTGTGTCTCTGTGTAGCTGAGCAGGTGAACCCAGGAGATTAAGGCGTACCCTGCGCCGCCAGGTCCAAAAGGTTCTGGTTCTTCAACTGTAGCTGGAGAGGGCTCCATGAGGCCGAAGACTTCTTCACAAGGTCTCGCTGAATTGGATCTGCTGCTGTGGGAAAGCTCCTAGCAGGGGAAACCTGATTCTTCAGGACAAAGACAACACACCTTCGTCAAATTTGAATGGCAGGTTTGTTCCACTCCTCCAGGGGTCTTTGGAGCCAAAAAGTTTCTAAGTCCGAGGTTTCTCAGGATGTTAGGAGCACTGCACTTTGATACAGCCCAGGGTTGCAAGACCTCAGTAACAGCACCTGTCATCCAAGTTCTTCTCTGGTCTCAGACAGCAGATACAGTCTTCTTCTGATCTTCCACAGTTGCAGCAAGTGTTCTGAGGAGGGTAGTGGGAATACTACTTTTATTGCTGGCACCACCTTGTGAGTGACTACTAGTCCCTCCCGAACTAATAGGGTGACATTTCAAGGGGTAATCCTACCCACTTTTTAAGCATTTCCTGTGTGCCCTACAGCAAATAATCTCACAGTGCCCCTCTCTACTAAAATCCTTCTCACCTTGTGCAGAGTCTGTGTGCCCAACCCAGAGGTGAGGTCAGGGAAATGAGCAACCCCACCTCTATGGTAACTCTAAACTAGGTCTAGGGGCAGATCCTCTCCCACTGGGATTGGTGCCTGCCTTACTGGAGGAACAAAGGAAGGGACTGCCAAGTTGATAACATTTGCCTTTGAAGTTGATCAAGGTCCAGGGTACAGTCCACAGGCAATCCAGTCAAGGGAACAACAACACCTCTCCGCACACAAGCCCTTTGTGCTGCTCTGGAAGTGTTCCATACCATATCAAAGGGACTATTCAGCTACCAGGTGACAGTTGGAGCTCATGCAAATGGGCCGGCAAAAGTTTTAGGCAGGAAAGGGTAGAGTTCTAAAAGTGCCTTTTCCGTAATAGTTATTAAAAATTCAATTACACCATTATATTGGATTTTTAATAACTATTAAAATGGATCTTAGAATTATATTTCTAGCTCTTTCCTAACCAAAATTAGCATTATTAAATGTAATAAAGTAACCCACTTTTTCCAATTGAACAGCTAATTTTGACACAGAAAAGTATGTTTTGGGCCTTTTTCGCTGTAAGGACAAGCTTAGCATTAAACGTTCACATGTCCTACTTTTAAATACACTGCATATACCCTGCCTTAGGAGAAAGGGTGGACATTATTTGCGTAACTTGCTGTAACATAATTATGTGAAGCTACAGCAAAATTACATGAGATTATACAGAATTATGTGAGCAGCGTAACCCTCAAAAATGAACCAGAGAATGAATTTTGCGTAAGGCAAATTGCATTAAATGCAACAGAACATGAGCAGGAGTAGCCAGCAGCCGCTCGCGCTCCGTTACAGTACTCTTGAGTAGGCATTTTTACCCTACATTACTCAAAAAATTATGCGAGCAAGTGTAATTGCATAATTTCCAGTAATTTTGCGCCACAAAATTATCAAAATTACTCTGACTACTCTGATGTAATTAACATTTTGCCCAGACCTACTTGTGGGCAATAAGGCCTACTTAGGGGGTGACTTATAAATATTTAGAAGGAAGGACATCCCAGTGCAGTAACCGGCTAAGTGTACTATGATCATAAAAAAAACACCATAAAGGGGCCTGAAGAGCTGTTGAAAACTACCAGTTTACTGAAAACCACAAACTGTCTGCCCATCTCTCACACCTCTTCACCCATCACACTGATAAGCATTGCATCCTGTAACATATTACCCACACCTCGAAGTCATCACATTCAACATGGAAACACTTCCAACACAGGATCAAAACAAAGACAGCACACTTCCAACCACACACCCTCCATGGTGTAGCATGCACCCATGTGGGCAAGTGCTTCAGCAACCCAACACAGAGTAGTAAGCACTATATAAAAGTAGTAATCCAATATAATAAATAATGTTTTAAATTACATTTTCCACCATGCTCCATATTTCTTCTGGGTGAAATCTTTATTCCCCTCTTACACCCTTCCCTTCCCTGGATATCGTTTTTTCACCTCAGCTGGCAAGATACAAGGTTAGTGTTACTGCGGACAATCTGATGCTCAGAAGATTGCCAGTTACCACCAGGTCACACATGGAAACAGCTCAGCACACCAAACACAACTGCATTAATGAACTCCATCCACTCTGGAGCATCATTCAACCCATGCCTCATCAACTCTTCAACCTCAGAAGCAACAAGATCAGCCACCAGCTCGCCACCATCCTCAACACCTCCATCACCTCAGCCACCTTTCTCGACGCCTGGAAACACTCAGAGGTCAGAACCCTCCTCAACATAACCTCCGCAGACCTCAGCATCTCCAGAACTCCCGCCCCATCTCACTGCTTCAGTTTCCCACCAATGTCCTGGAGCAGGCCATCAACCTCCAAATCACCAGACACCTGGAGAGAAACATCCTAAAAGACCCCTCCCAATCAAGATTCAGAGTCAACCGCAGCACCAAGATGGCCCTGATCGCCACGACAGAGAACACCCGCACTCGACAGAGGAGAATCCCCGGCCACCTGATCCTTCGCGACCTCTCCTCAGTCTTTGACACCGTCTCCCACCACACACTCATCAAACGACTATGCCAGATCAGAATCGAAGACGACGCACTTAGATGGATGGTATCTTTGCTCACAGGGTGTACCCACAGAATCCGCCTTCCTTCCTACACCACACAGTCTAATCGCACCATCAGCGACGTCCCACACGGTTCATCCCTCAGTCCAACCCTATGCAACATCTACATGACTCTGCTAGTAAACATCGTCAGAACCCACCTAATCAACATAATTTCCTACACCGACGACGTCCTCTCGCTCTCAGCTAACCCCACCACGACAAAGTCCAGCTTCCACAACTGCATGAGAAACGTCTCCGCCAGGATGGAGGACAACTGCCTGAAGCTCAACACGGACAAAGCCAAAGTGCTGATTTCCGCCGCTACACCTCCCCTTGGAAACACACCTGGTGGCCATCGGAACTCGGACCCACCCCCACACCGAAAGACCACGCTCGCAAACTCAGCATCATCCTGGACAGTGAGCTCTCCATGACACGACAGGTCAACGCCACCTCCTCAGCCTGCTTCCACACTCCCCGCATGCTCTTCAGAATCTTCAAATCGCTAGCCCTCGGTACCAGGAATACAGTGATGCGGCCGTCATGGCCAGCCGCCTGGACTATAGCAACACACTATGCAGGCACCGCCAGCGAACTCATGAGAAGACTCCAGATGAGTCAGAGCGCAGCAGCACTGGCATCCAGGAAAGAGATGCCAGCTCAAACTACTGACCTGAACCTCTACAAAAAGCCCTCCATGACCAAGGACCGGCATACCTGCACCGGCTGAACTTCCACACAGACACCATGCATCTGCCGCACCGGAGGATGCTCCTTCGCCCACCTCGCCGCCAAGTCCTGAAACGCCCTCCCCCTCCGCACATCACCCTCGCTGACTGGCTTCAGGAAGAGAATCAAGATCTGGCCCATCGACTGCAACCCGCAGCCAGCGCCCGGATACCCTCACGGGTGAGGAGCCGCACTTTACAAGTCCCACTGGATTGATTGAAAATCCTCTTTCTGGCCACGATGTGATACTTCAGCGCACCTCTAGGTGGCGGCGTTAGACCAGTACTAGACCTTTCTTATGGCAGCAATGGCCAGGCAGGTGAGTTCATCTGAAAGTACTCTAGGCTCACAGCAGCAGCGCAGCTGCTCGGTGCATGTTGAGAAAAGGTCATAATAAAACACTTCGTTATGTAACTGTAAGGCAACGCCCTATGCAGAGCTCCTGCCACAGCTCCGGGTAGAGGGGAAACATATAGCTAGAATGCTCCATGTGGAAGTCTCGATACTTCCATGCGCAAACCAAAGAGCTGGTAGTAAATGCCACCTACGACAATGGCTATCATCTTGTGAGGGGCGAGGAGGAGTACGTCCTATTTGCAGTTTTCTGAGAGGGCAATGGAAGCTCATCCCCCTCCCCCTCCCCCCCCCCCCCCCCGAGGAAGATACTGTAGGAAAACCCTCCAGATATCTCTGAGGCTTCAAATATTGAAGCTATAAATGAAAAACATTGCAGTCTGGGCATCTTTGACTTCTTGACTCATAATTCGCATTTTTTAAATTTTTATTTTTTACTACAGTTAAGTCTAGTAAGGACTTAACTGAAGTTCCGGATGGCTCGTCAGTTTGTGTCTTGAGCCTGTTGTTTGTGTGCAATCAAGAGACAGGTCTGCTGTCTGAAGCCTAAGCCTGTTACATCTGTGAGGCCTTAGGGTAGCTTTGCTGTCTGAGGCCTAAGCCCGTTACATCTGTGCAGTCGAGGGGAAGCTGTTCTGTGGAGTCGAGGGTAGCTCTGCTGTCTGACGCCTAAGCCTGTTACATCTGTGGAGTCGAGGGGTAGCTCTGCTGTCTGAAGCCTCTTATATCAGGGCAGTCGAGGGGTGGCTCTGCTGTCTGAAGCCTAAGCCTCTTACATCTGTGCAGTCGAGCGGTAGTTCTTCTGTGCAGTCGAGGGGTAGCTCTGCTGTCTGGTAACTAAGCCTGTTACATCTGTGAGGCCTTGGAGTAGCTCTGCTGTCTGAGGCCTAGGCCTGTTACATCTGTGTAGTCGAGGTGTATCTCTGCTGTCTGAAACTGAAGTCTCTTACAAATGTGCAGTCGAGGGTACCTCTGCAGTCTGAAGCCTAAGCCTCTTACATCTGTGAAATAGAGGGGTAGCTCTTCTGTCTGAAGCCTCTTACATCTGTGCAGTTGAGGGGTAGCTCTGCAGTCTGAAACCTAAGCCTGTTACATCTGTGCAGTCGAGGCGTAGCTCTGCTGTCTGAAGCCTCTTATATCAGGGCAGTCGAGGGGTAGCTCTGCTGTCTGAAGCCTAAGCCTCTTACATCTGTGCAGTCGAGCTGTAGTTCTTCTGTGCAGTCGAGGGGTAGCTCTGCTGTCTGACGCCTAAGCCTGCTATATCTGTGCAGTCGAGGGTTAGCTCTGCTGCCTGACACCTAAGCCTGTTACATCTGTGCAGTCGAGGGGTAGCTCTGCTGTCTGACGCCTAAGCCTGTTACATCTGTGCAGTCGAGGGGTAGCTCTGCTGTGCAGTCTAGGGGTAGCTCTGCTGTCTGACACCTAAGCCCGTTACATCTGTGCAGTCGAGAGGTAGCTGTTCTGTGGAGTCGAGGGTAGCTCTGCTGTCTGACGCCTAAGCCTGTTTTATCTGTGCAGTCTAGGTTTAGCTCTGCTGTCTGACGCCTAAGCCTGTTACATCTGTGCAGTCTAGGGGTAGCTCTGCTGTCTGACGCCTAAGCCTGTTACATCTGTGCAGTTGAGGGGTAGCTCTGCAGTCTGAAACCTAAGCCCGTTACATCTGTGCAGTCGAGGGGAAGCTGTTCTGTGGAGTCGAGGGTAGCTCTGCTGTCTGACGCCTAAGCCTGTTACATCTGTGCAGTCGAGGGGTTGCTCTGCTGTCTGAAGCCTCTTATACCAGGGCAGTCGAGGGGTAGCTCTGCTGTCTGAAGCCTAAACCTCTTACAACTGTGCAGTCGAGGAGTAGCTAAACTGTCGGAAGCCTAAGCCTCTTACATCTGTGCGGTCGATGGGTAGCTCTGCTGTCTGGTAACTAAGCCTGTTACATCTGTGCAGTCGAGGGGTAGCTCTAATGTCTGAATCCTTAGCCTGTTACATCTGTGCAGTCGACGGGTAGCTCTGCTGTCTGAATCCTTAGCCTGTTACATCTGTGCAGATGAGGGATAGCTCTTTTATGCAGTCCAGGGGTATCTCTGCTGTCTGGTAACTAAGCCTGTTACATCTGTGCAGTCGAGGGGTAGTTCTGCTGTATGAGGCCTAAGCCTCTTACATACGCGCAGTCGAGGGGTAACTCTACTGTGCAGCTGAGGGTAGCTCTGCTGTCTCATGCATAAGCCTCCTACATCTGTGCGGTCGAGGGTAGCTCTGCTGCTAAATCCTAGCCCTTTACATCTGTGCAGTCGAGGGTAGCTCTGCTGTGTGAACCCAAACCCTTTACATCTGTGGAGTCGAGGGTAGCTCTGCTGTCTGAACCCTAACCCTTTACATCTGTGCAGTCGAGGGTAGCTCTGCTCTCTAAACCCTAGCCCTTTACATCTGTGCAGACGAAGGTCGCTCTGCTGAGTGAAGTCTGACCCTTTACATCTGTGCAGACGAGGGTAGCTCTGCTGTCTGAACCCTAACCCATTAACATCTGTGCAACCGAGGGTTACTCTGCTGTCTAAACCCTAGCCCTTTACATTTGTGCAGTCGAGGGTAGCTTTGCTGTGTGAAGCCTAACCCTTTACATCTGTGCAACCGCGGGTAGCTCTGCTCTCTAAACCCTAACCCTTTACATCTGTGCAACCGAGGGTAGCTCTGCTGTCTAAACCCTAGCCCTTTACATCTGTGCAACCGAGGGTAGCTCTGCTGTCTGAACCCTAACCCATTAACATCTGTGCAACCGAGGGTAGCTCTGCTGTCTAAACCCTAGCCCTTTACATTTGTGCAGTCGAGGGTAGCTCTGCTGTGTGAAGCCTAACCCTTTACATCTGTGCAACCGAGGGTAGCTCTGCTCTCTAAACCCTAACCCTTTACATCTGTGCAACCGAGAGTAGCTCTGCTGTCTAAACCCTAGCCCTTTACATCTGTGCAACCGAGGGTAGCTCTGCTGTCTAAACCCTAGCCCTTTACATCTGTGCAGCCGAGGTAGCTCTGCTGTCTAAACCCTAACCCTTTACATCTGTGCAACCGAGGCTAGCTCTGCTGTCTAAACCCTAGCCCTTTACATCTGTGCAGCCGAGGTAGCTCTGCTGTCTGAACCCTAACCCATTAACATCTGTGCAACCGAGGGTAGCTCTGCTGTCTAAACCCTAGCCCTTTACATTTGTGCAGTCGAGGGTAGCTCTGCTGTGTGAAGCCTAACCCTTTACATCTGTGCAACCGAGGGTAGCTCTGCTCTCTAAACCCTAACCCTTTACATCTGTGCAACCGAGGGTAGCTCTGCTGTCTAAACCCTAGCCCTTTACATCTGTGCAACCGAGGGTAGCTCTGCTGTCTAAACCCTAGCCCTTTACATTTGTGCAGTCGAGGGTAGTTCTGCTGTGTGAAGCCTAACCCTTTAACATCTGTGCAACCGAGGGTAGCTCTGCTGTCTAAACCCTAACCCTTTTACATCTGTGCAACCGAGGGTAGCTCTGCTCTCTAAACCCTAACCCTTTACATCTGTGCAACCGAGAGTAGCTCTGCTGTCTAAACCCTAGCCCTTTACATCTGTGCAGCCGAGGTAGCTCTGCTGTCTAAACCCTAGCCCTTTACATCTGTGCAGCCGAGGTAGCTCTGCTGTCTGAACCCTAGCCCTTTACACCTGTGCAGCCGAGGGTAGCTCTACTGTCTGAACCCTAGCCCTTTACATCTGTGCAGCCGAGGGTAGCTCTGCTGTCTGAACCCTAGCCCTTTACATCTGTGCAGCCGAGGGTAGCTCTGCTGTCTGAACCCTAGCCCTTTACATCTGTGCAGCCGAGGGTAGCTCTGCTGTCTGAACCCTAGCCCTTTACATCTGTGCAGCCGAGGGTAGCTCTGCTGTCTGAACCTTAGCCCTTTACATCTGTGCAGCCGAGGGTAGCTCTGCTGTCTGAACCCTAGCCCTTTACATCTGTGCAGCCGAGGGTAGCTCTGCTGTCTGAACCCTAGCCCTTTACATCTGTGCAACCGAGGTAGCTCTGCTGTCTAAACCCTAGCCCTTTACATCTGTGCAGCCGAGGGTAGCTCTGCTGTCTGAACCCTAGCTCTTTACATTTGTGCAGCCGAGGTAGCTCTGCTGTCTGAACCCTAGCCCTTTACATCTGTGCAGCCGAGGGTAGCTCTGCTGTCTGAACCCTAGCCCTTTACATCTGTGCAGCCGAGGGTAGCTCTGCTGTCTGAACCCTAGCCCGTTACATCTGTAGAGTCGAGGGTAGCTCTGCTGTCTGAACCCTAACCCTGGAATAGTTAATAGTGATAATGCACCGACAGGTGAATCAGCACGTGTACAATGGTCTCTACGCCTCTCATTGGGCGGAAAAAAGAAACATTTCCAAAGCTCTGATTTTTTGCTACATGAGCCGCTCCCATAAATGTGCAGGGGGGGGGGGGGAGTAGGACCAAGTATATTCTCATTGACACTTGATCTTCTGCAGACCGGACTCAGTCATGGAGCCAAACAGGCCAGTTCTGCACAGTGGAGAGGACCTCCAACCAGCTGTGGCCCGTTGTAAACTGCGAGTTGCATTCTGGGACTTGCAGTTTCGCCTTTACACTTGTGATTGAGGGTTCAAACCCCCAGCTAGGAAACGGCTGGTGACTAAAAAGCCCGAAGTAGCCGAGCCCGCTGGCAGCCCCAGAGCTGCCCCTGCCCCCTCTGACCAATCCCAGCCACGAACCGGCCCTTCTGACTTACCTGCCCTAGGGCCCCCCTGCGCACGCTTCACTCACTCTCTGGCGCCCGTCCTCACGCAAGCCGCGTCCTCCCTCTGGGCTCCTGTGTTTACACCTGGAGCACCTAGCAACGAGGGCGGGGCCAGAGGGTGGAGAGAAACAGGGAGGGACTAGAGGCCTTGAGGGAGAAGAGCAACAAGGGAAGGGAGATGCCTGGAGGGAGAAGAGGGGGATGGGAGCCCTGGAGGGAGAGGATAGCAGCGAGAAAGGGGAGAGACCTGGAGGAAGAAGAGGGCAGCGAGGGAAGGACGAGAGGGCTGGAGGGAGAAGGGGGCGGCGGGAGAGACGCCTGGAGGGAGAAGAGAGCAGCAGGCGAGGGACGAGAAGCCTGGAGGGAGGAGAGCGAGGGAGGGACGAGAATCCTGGAGGGAGAAGAGAGCAGCGGGGGAGGGACTAGAGGAGGGAGGAGAGAGCAGCAGGCGAGGGACTAGAGGCCTGGAGGGGGGAGGGACCAGAGGCCTAGAGGGAGAAGTGAGCAGCAGGTGAGGGACTAGAGGCCTGGAGGGAGAGGGGAGCAGCAGGGGAGGGACTAGAGGAGGGAGGAGAGAGCAGCAGGCGAGGGACTAGAGGCCTGGAGGGGGGAGGGACCAGAGGCCTAGAGGGAGAAGAGAGCAGCAGGTGAGGGACTAGAGGCCTGGAGGGAGAGGGGGCAGCAGGGGAGGGACGAGAGGCCTGGAGGGAGAGGGGGCAGCAGGGGAGGGACGAGAGGCCTGGAGGGAGAGGGGGCAGCAAGGGAGGGACGAGAGGCCTGGAGGGAGAAGAGAGCAGCAAGGGAGGGACGAGAGGCCTGGAGGGAGAGCGGGCAGCAGGGGAGGGACGAGAGGCCTGGAGGGAGAAGAGAGCAGCAAGGGAGGGATGAGAGGCCTGGAGGGAGCAGAGAGCAGCAATGGAGGGACTAAAGGCCTGGAGGGAGAAGAGAGCAGCAAGGGAGGAACGAGAGGCCTGGAGGGAGAAGAGAGCAGCAAGGGAGGGATGAGAGGCCTGGAGGGAGAAGAGAGCAGCAAGGGAGGGATGAGAGGCCTGGAGGGAGAAGAGAGCAGCAAGGGAGGGACGAGAGGCCTGGAGGGAGAGGGGGCAGCAAGGGAGGGACGAGAGGCCTGGAGGGAGAAGAGAGCAGCAAGGGAGGGACGAGAGGCCTGGAGGGAGAAGAGAGCAGCAATGGAGGGACTAAAGGCCTGGAGGGAGAAGAGAGCAGCAAGGGAGGAACGAGAGGCCTGGAGGGAGAAGAGAGCAGCAAGGGAGGGATGAGAGGCCTGGAGGGAGAAGAGAGCAGCAAGGGAGGGACGAGAGGCCTGGAGGGAGAAGAGAGCAGCAAGGGAGGGATGAGAGGCCTGGAGGGAGAAGAGAGCAGCAAGGGAGGGATGAGAGGCCTGGAGGGAGAAGAGAGCAGCAAGGGAGGGACGAGAGGCCTGGAGGGAGAGGGGGCAGCAAGGGAGGGACGAGAGGCCTAGAGGGAGAAGAGAGCAGCAAGGGAGGGACTAAAGGCCTGGAGGGGGGAGAGAGCAGCAGGGGAGGGACGAGAGGCCTGGAGGGAGAAGAGAGCAGCAATGGAGGGACGAGAGGCCTGGAATAGGGTGACCACCTGATGGAGGCAAATTCTGGACAGGACTGTAAAAATATTGAGGCCAAAGGGTCAAAATTCAGGCCAGAAATTCAGGAAAAAAACGTTGTACAAAAGGTCAATTTTACAGAGACATCCAAGGAGAGTGTAGTAATCTGCTTCTTACGTAATGCATCTCGCTTGCCCTGCTTCTCTGCCCGATTCTCTAGCTATATGATGTCATTTGGAATGTTATGGATGTTTGTACTTGAAGGGTGGCAGTTGGAGAAGATCGGCTGAGCAGCCAGGAGGCTGCTCCTGGTGGGGTTTACATTGGAACTTACTAAGTTGTAACTTGAAGAATAAACAACGTACTACAAGACCTGTCTATGAGACATTCATTGATTTCTACATTGGCGACGAGGATGGGATCAAGAACCTGCGTGTGCCACCTAACGAAAGCTGAAATGCAAAGATAACACATTCTAAGAAACAGTAGCGGAAGTCAAAGGAAATTCAAAGGTAAAATACTTGTTTACATAAAATAAAAGCATGCGTTCAAAGTTATCTGGCACTTCGCCGCACCAGTGCGTTCAAAGTTATCTGGCACTTTGCCCCATCCGTGACCCTAATAACGGTCGTCCCAAATCCAAGAGTGCCAGATCCAGCTGTAAGGAGGGCCCGGTGTCCCTTGTAATATCGTGGCTTTGACCCCTGTGAGGTGCTATCGTGAGCAGTGATGTTGCTCAGGGGCATATATCGAGCCCCGGTGTGCTAGCACTTGAAGTATGGCTGTCATGAGCAAGCTTGGAGTCCCAGTGATAAGTCATTTAGATCAAAGCGAAGTACTTTTAATGTCACTCGCCACAGTTGTTGCCAAAAAAAAAAAAAGGAGAGAATTACAAGCAAAAAGAAAACCAAAAAACGGAGAAAGAAAAAGAGGAAACCAGTATCAAGGGCTTCTACCATGAGTCTGTTGCGGAGTGAAACTTCCGTTTTGCCTGTGAGTACCGATTCATTCGTTTCTGCCTGCACGTTTGACTGCCTGCTGCTGCGAGGGAATTTCCAGTGTCTCTGTGCTGATCCGCTCTTCCCCAAGACATATTTCTTTCTGTTGATGTATTAGAATCTCCGCAGATACCAGCGGAGAAGCAGCACGCTCCATTTTTGACGTTGTGTGTCCAGCGTCGTTGTAAAGTATTCTCTTTTGTTTATATAACAGCGTCTTGAAGAAATCTTTCCTTGTTGCCAGGGTGGGAACGTCATCCAGCAACATAGCGCAACATGAAACGTCACGACGAGACGTCAAGCAGTCATTTTACAGTTTCATTCTCCGTGTGTAGCGTTGTGTTCCTGTAACTAACGTTGCCATGGGAACAAAAGTACACCACGATGCCACAAAACCTAAAGGTGAGTGAACGCATACAGAGTTATGAATTATAGGGAACATCAAAGTGCTGGCAGTTCCATTCTTTAAGCGCGTGTGTTGTGGTTAAAAGAAGACAGGTGCGCTAGTGGACACACGAAGAAATGTCAAACATCAGCAGTTTCCTTCGGGCAATGAATCACATCGCAGACCGGTGGGGGTTAAAAGGTCGCTTTTATTTCAGCAACGACAATTCAATACAATAATACAATCAATGAATTTGCATGTAACCCCACATGAAATATCCCCACTGAAATTTCCCCATATTGATCCCCCATGAATTTTCCCCCGTATCGATCCCCCATGACTTTTTCCCCATCTTGATCCCCCATGACTTTTTCCCCATCTTGATCCCCCATGAATTTTTCCCCCATATTGCCATGAATTTTCCCCCACCTTGAACCTCGACTCCAACCCCTTAGTTTGTCCCCCTTCCTACCTCCTGCCTCATTCCTCTGTCCTCTGTTTTCCCTCTGTCCTAAGCTATTCTGCCTGCCCTAACCCTTCCTGCCTGCCTCAATCCCGTCCAAATCTGCCAATAGGTAAAGGAAACCCCGTGATAACCCGGGAAGCTAACCCAAAGTGATGGGCAACTAAATGAATAAAAGGGGAGGGTGGGAGAGGCACAAAAACTGTCGCGCTGCCTCCTACCTTAGCCTAGGCCCCCCAACTGGCACTAATTAGTCCCCCCTCCCCCTCCTCCGAGCTCTCTATCAGTAATGGTGAGGACCCACCCCCACTACCCACTGCTGTGACTCCCCCCTCCCCCCCGCCGCAAGCCTTCATCCTGGTCGCCCTCTCCCCCTGCTTGCACCGCCTCTCCTGTCAAAGCCTGCCCCCACGCATGTGGTGATCCCCCCACAAACTGCAACACTGGCCGTGGTGCCCCGCCCTGCCTCCCCCCTGCTGCGTGCCGGGAAGCAGGTGGCGGCGGGGGGGCGCGGCCGCATGGGGGTGATGGTGGCGCCGGCACGGCGGCGGCGGGGGGGAGGCGGGGCGGGGCACCACGGCCAGTGTTGCAGTTTGTGGGGGGTGGGGGGGTCACCACGTGCGTGGGGGGCAGGCTTTGACAGGAGAGGCAGTGCAAGCAGGGGGAGAGGGCGACCAGGATGAAGGCTTGCGGCGGGGGGGAGGGGGGAGTCACAGCAGTGGGTAGTGGGGGTGGGTCCTCACCATTACTGATAGAGAGCTCGGAGGAGGGGGGGCGGAGGGGAGCCCTGCGGCCAGCGGGGGGTTGCATGGGTGGCAAGATTGCGGAGCCCGGGGAGGAGGCACAGGACAGGTGGGTGCCGGGGGGCTTGTAGCAGTGGCAGAGAGGGGGTGGGTTTGGAGAGGCAGGGTGGTTGTCTTGGAGGTGCCGCGCGGGGGGTCAGGCAGGGTGTCGGTGGGAGGGGAGGGGCGGGCGCACGGGGGTTGGCCTGGGGGGTAATGGCAGGGCCATCGGGGGATGGGGGTGGGGTGGGGGGGCGGGGTGCGGCCCGGGGGGGATGGGGCAGTTCAGCGGGAATTGGATTCCCTGGAGTGGAGTGAGGGGGAGGAGGGTGTGGGGGGATGGGGCGGGGGGATGCTGGGGACGGGGGGTGGGACGTGGGGGCATGGCGCTCGACTCCTTCGCGGCGTGTGGGTCATTCATTCTGGGTCGGGAGGGGCGGGGGAGCATGGGGGGATGCGGGAGGGTGGGGGGCGGTGGCGGGCCACTTTAACCCCGGCATGTTGGACTCCACCTATTTGTTTCCACAGGACAGGCTGGCGAGGTGCTCGGGAGAGCTGCATGCGGCTCCAATCCGCCAAGGGGATGGGCCGGCTCTGCCTTATGCGGGCAGTCGCGCTCCAGCGAGGGACCTGGCAGCGGTGGTACACGAAAGGCGGGTGGTAAGTCCCCGTCAGCCCCACCCCGACGGGTCGAGGCCGCCACTGGGGGACGGGGGCAGCGGTCCGTCCGCTCAGATCGGGACCCCGAAGAGCGTCACACCAAGCGGCAGAGGGAGAGTGTGGGTCTTAGTGAGCTGTTACACACGTGTAGGGAGTGGGCTGGTTTGAGCAGGCTGGAGCCCGCGGAGGGCGGCCTATGGCAGGACCCTCGGGTAGATTATGAGGATGGGGGAGTGACATTGGATTATGAGGAGGAGAGCGAAGAGGACGGGGAAATACGTGAGCGTGGGCGGGGGGAGGAGCAGGAGGGAGCGGAATAATGCCTTGTCTAGTACCTTACAGGAGGTGCCCCGTCGGAGCAAAGCAGCGAGAGTGACGGCCCCCCCTGTTCCACTGGTGAGGCGACGGGATATGGTGCGGACGCCGACCTTGATGCCAGGTAAGGCGGGGAACGGGGCAGGGAGGGGTTCGAGTGGGGACACAAGCCGAGTCTCGGTCGGAACGGATGTGGGGGGGAGGGGGGTGCGTCTGAGTAAGGGCACGTACGTGTGCGACGCGGGGGTGGGACCGGATGGCGCGGGTTCGGCGGGGGGAGGCTCCGCGGCCCCAGACGAGGATAAGGGGAAGGGCGGAAAGGAGGGGAAGGGGAGCCATGAGCTGCCGGTGCGCAAGCTGCCCTATATGGGCATTACGAAACCTTTGGGGGCGCATTTGTCGTTGGCCACTAAAGAAAAGATTTGGAAAGGGGGCTACGTGGAGATCCTGAAGCTCCTGCATAGGGAGCTGATGGCGAAGGAGGGGTCCAAAGAGGAGGAACAGGAGTTAGCCAAGCGTCCGAGGGTGCCCCTGAATATAGAGAATTGGTCCGCGGGGTTTTTGATTTTCGCCTGTGTATACTGCGAAAAATACCCGGAACGGTCCGTCGCCCTTTTTAAGTACATGGACGTGGTCCGGAGGGCACAGGTTACCTATGGGGGATACGCGTGGTCGCATTACGATGAGGAGTTTCGGGCACGTTTGGCCTGGGATCCGGAGGCAAAATGGGGGGAGATCGATTTGGATCTGTACCAGCAGACCATGGGGGGGCCAAGTTTGGCAAGACAATCTATACGGCGAGCGGGCTGCCCCTCGCGCCCCGCCCCTTTTCCCAGCCGCCCCATGTGCTGACATGTGTCTCTTTCTAGGTACGGTGGCGGGGCCGGACGTGGCCGGATTGTCCATCCTCATCCTGGGCTACTCTTTCGTCAAGCGAGCGGAGCGATATGAATGGGACAAGAGCAGGAACCTTAACTTAGAATTGGATCCTAGGTTGTTTCGCTGTCAGTGGCAGGGGCAGGGGGGTATGAGATGGCATGAGATTTTTCCGGTGCTGAACAGGGCGGTAAAGGGGGGAGTGTGTCCTGATGTTTTGGACATACATTTAAGGGAAAATGATTTGGTGCAGTGCAAAGGCCTGGTGTTATTGAAGCAAATGAGAAGGGATTTGCTGGAGATTCGGACACAGTGGTCAGGCTGCTACGTTATTTGGTCAGAATTCATTCCACGGAGAATTTGGAGGGGGGCTGAGCGTCCGGCGGCCATAGATAGGGCACGCCGGAAGATTAATAGGGACATGCAGGTTTTTTGTGACAGGGAAGGGATAGGAAGGATGGAACACCCGGAATTACGCTATGCGGCAGGGTACTTTTTATGGGAAGACGGGGTGCATTTCTCTCGGTATGGTATGGAGTTATATATTATTCAGCTGAAGAAGGCGTTGGACAGGGCCTTGGGTGTGTGCAGGTACCCGAAGCGTCAGGAGGCCTAAAGGGGGGGTCGAAAGCCGGCAGTTCCGACTTTCGAGTGGTGTTTTTCCTAGGTCATTGGGAATATATACTGAGCTATGGTTACGGTGGGATAGGACATAAGAAGTTACCTAGTTAGGTAGGGTAGGAAAGTTAGGAATTGTAAGTTGTGTTATGATTGTTGCAGGGGAGGGAAACAATTTTAGGGGAGGGGGTGGGGGCCAGATAGGAAGGCTATATTTAGTGAGGATTAGTTTTGTACGGCACAGGCCAAGGTATGTTTTTATGTAAGGTGCACTTGTTTCCAACAAAGCGGCCTTTTTCACACCAACAAGCTAGCCTGTGGTCTGTGCTGCCCCCCTTAGGGCCCAAAGAGGGGCTGCCATCTTAGAATGGTGAGTTTACGAAAACATGTGATGTTCGTATATAGAGAATGTGTGTGGTATAGGCGATGTGATTTATTGTTATGGTCTGAAAATTATCGGATCATGGCACTGTGTTGACGTATTAGGAGTTGAGACTTCTCTTGTATGCACATATTGGTAAGGGGCCCTTGGGAGTCGGGGTTTATTGACAAGTATGGTCTCTAATGGTACTGGCATGGATCAGTGTATTTTACCAGTTGCCATGTGGTTAGGTCCTAATGTGTGCTGATTTAAAAACGTACAAGTCTTTTACGATTTTTTCAATTGGTGTAGTTATATAGTTAATTAGAGTCGTAAAGTCTTAGGAATGGTGTGTTTTTAGTTCAAGTTGACTACCTTGGGGCAATACGATTTTTTCACTTGGTATAGTTATATAATTGATTAGAGTCGTAACGTCTTAGGAATGGAGTGTTTTTAGTTCAAGCTGACTACCTTGGGGCAATATATATGTGATAGCCAATTAGGGGTGACCTGCCAGGTATAAGTATCGTGGCCTGGATCGCAGCACGTTTATTATCTTATTTATTTATAGTTTATATAAGGGGGCAAAGTGTAGCCACATGCAGTAGATGGAGTAACTACTTAGTCTAATACTTCAAGGTTTTATGTTCTAACGGATTATTGTCCATGGGGGTACCTTTTGACCTGTGGGTCATAACGCTGTGTTCATATATGTATAAATATATATAGGAACCAGTGAACTACACCTAGTCAAGGGCTGGTCCTTGTAATCAGGGGAGACTTCTGGGTCTATGTTTTGAGGATCCAAGCCCCACTCAGACAGTATGGTTTTGCTCAGGGCAGGTTAGTCAGGGGCACGTTGAAGGCCTCTCAAAATTGGGGTATTTGTTTGTTAAAGGCGAGCTACTAGATTTTCAAACCCTTCTGGCAGACTAGAGTCTTCACCCAGGCCAATTCCTTTCTTACGGACACACTTAAGCAATCATGAAATGCCCTATTTCATGTCCGCCCCAGCCCTCCCCCACATGAAGTATACCAGACGTTCTATATCATAGGTTTGGTAGTAGTAAAGGTTCAAGGGTTCACCTCCTGGGTGTATTAGCCTTGTTTCTTAATTTTTAGGAGACGCTCTTACTCCTCTGACTCCGCTGCTGCGCACTACTCCCAAGTGAATGCCACACAAACGCACATGGGAACTAAATGTTGCCCAAATATTAACAAGTTGCTAAGGTAATTGTGACGGATCCTTCCCCCCGGTCCCCGATCCCTCACGCCCACCGCCCGGATTGCCTCCTCTCCAGCGCTATCCCTTCCAGGACCCACAAACCCGAAGGATCTCCAAAGCGTCCGTGACAACAGAATCCCCGCCCCTCTCTCTCTTTCAGGGTCCAATCAGGAGTGACGAAGGAGCGGAAGGAGTCGCCCGGTGCCCCGGAAGTCCCGCCCACCTACAACCAGACGCCCACAGAAAAGGCGGATCCGAAGAGACTGGAGGGGTCGAAAGATCGTGGCAGGAACTCTCGGCTGGCGATAACGCGGAAAACGAAGACGGAAGCGGAGAACTCGAGGAGTGGTCGGAAGACTGGTGGAGTCCCACGGAGGTAGCTGAAGAGCGGCCGTAACTCGGAGGAGAGTTACGGCAGAGTGCGTGAGTACCGTCCACCAAACCCTCAGTCTGTTAAAGTACTCTTTGTACATACGAAACCCTCCCTTGTATATAACGTCCCTCTCTCTTCACAATCACATTCAGCCACCTTGTAAATTGTGTATAGCACCCTGCACCGTGTACCTAGCTTTGTCTCACGTACCTTTCCGAGCCTTCTTCCTGTACCAACCCCTGGCCTTTCCCCCTTCTGGCCCCTTTTCCCACACGGTCTGCTTCCTCCTCTTCACCTTTTGGTCTCGGGGACAATATCTTCATCTGAGTCCCTGCAGGACTAACGGCTCCTCTTTCTTTCTCTTTCGGTCCTCCGAGGAGCACCCGCCCTGTTCACTGTCGCCGATTGCAATCAAGAACGGAGACGTCCCGGAAGTACCGACCCCGACGACCCCGACGAGGGACTCTTCCCCAGCTACCTCTACACCCTCACCCCGTGTAAACGGAACTTCTGTTCAATAAAACTACACTATAGCCCACTATATTTGGCCTCCTCGTCTGACTTTCCGGCCCGCAATACCCACACGCCGACAGTAATATTGTCAGAAGTGGGATTTGAACCCACGCCTCCAATCGGTGACCAGAACACCCAGCTGGTGGGAAGAGACAGCTCTTGAGTCTGGCGCCTTAGACCGCTCGGCCATCCTGACAGCTGGGAGTCAGCTGTGGGGACAATGCTCTGGAGGCTAGTTGTGACGTCACGCTACAGGAAGAGTTCACAACACGTCTCTTATCTGACGTTTATCACAACAGGCTCTGTAGTACAGGTGTCCTTAACAGACATCAGATGGGCGAGAACTGTGTAATGTTCGCCGTGCAGGGTGACGGTCCAGTTCACCTACGCACATGGCGTACTCCTGAACTTTGACGCATGACGTAATGTGTCTATATAAAATAAAGAGGCGGGTCCCAGCGGCGGTAGTTGGGACCGAGCTACCGAACACACCACATGTGTAGCGTCTTTTATGCACAGCTGCAGCGTGCACATGGTTCCCCGCAAACCAGTCCCATTACACTGGTGACTAGGCGGTAGCAAAAGCACGCTACTTCGCCGCTTGGCGTTTGACTACTCGGCGCGCCACAACGGTGTGACGACTGCTGCCACACAGAGGGGTTCTGCTACCCCGGCTCCACGCCTCATCCCAGGCGTCACCTCGGCCCTGTGCGCCCCCTGGAGGCCACCCGATGCTGGTGCTGCAAGAGTCCAAGGCCCCGGCTCCACGCCATTTCTCACGTGCCGGATCAGTCCTGTGTGCCCCCTGGAGAGCGTCCACCGCAGGTGTTTCCTGGCAGGTGACACGGCAGAGTTGCCTTTGTGGGATCAGGCCACTTCTGCCCTCGGTCAGGTGGCTGCCTATTCTGCTGGGGTGAGGCAGTGCATGTGCCGCGAGGCGCACTACTTAGCGCATCCTGATGGCGATGATCCCGGCCATCGAGCCATTTGTGGTGGACGGTGCTCCATCGTCACTGGCCCAGAAATGGAAGGACTGGACGGAGCGCCTTCAATTCTACTTCGAAGGGGCGGGCACCGCCTGCGAGAGGCGCCGGGCGCTGCTCCTACGCTTAGGGGGTAAGGACATTCATCTAATTTACAAGACTCTAGTATAGGCCACACCCAACACGTACGTGGCATTGCTGAACGCTCTAAATGCACACTTCGAGCCTATGGCGAACAAGGACTACAAGAGGTTCATCTTTCGCCAGGCTAAACAAGAAGCGGAGGAGTCGTTAGATGCGTTTCATGGTCGCCTTAAGGAACTGGCCAGCACGTGCGGCCTCCAGGATGAACTGGAAGAAATCAGGGCCCAGATCATACGGGCTGTTTCTCCTTGAAGCTCAGAGAAAACATTCTCCAGGAGTCAGGCAAACCCTTGGCTGACATCCTCACAATGGGAAGGTCCAAGGAGTTGGCGAAGGCCAGAGCATCGCACATGGAGGCTGCGCTCCACCGCCCGATCAAGACTGAGCAGGCGAATGTCGTGAAGGCCAAACCACGCCGATCCCCAAGCAAGCGTCTGCAGGACAAGGGGAGAGAATGCAGATACTGCAGAGGCACACCCCACCGCATGCAAGACTGCCCGGCGAAAGGGAAGAGGTGCACGGCCTGTGGCAGGATAAACCATTTTGCGGCTGTGTGCAGGTCGTCGAAGCAACAGAAAGAAACGGCTCAGGCAGTAGGCGTAACGCCCGATAGTGAAGACATGGATGACGATACGGGAGACTATCCTGTTCACTATGTGTTCGCAGTGGACCAACCATCACAGAAAAGGCGCAGGCTTCCAAAATGCCGCATCCAGATCCACAACCAAGAAGTGCGGGCCACTATAGACACCGGAGTCTCAATAGAGCTAATTGCCGCCAACGTGTACAGAAACCTAAGTCCACAGTTACGCGAGGCCAAGATCCGCGTCTTTGCGTATAGGCAGAAGACGCCCATACCGCTCCTGGGGTGCTTCAAAACCGAACTTCGACATCAAGACATGAGCATCCCCACCATGGTGTATATGACAGAAGAGGAGCGGAATGCTGGTCAGTGGCTATGCAACGGAAGAGCTGCGGCTAATCTCATTTGCCCTCGCCATCCAGGAAGAAGAATTATCGGCCATCATGGAAGAGTTTGATTATGTCATCCAAGGGAAAGGATGCCTAAAAGGGAAGGAGGTCTCTCTCTACATCGACCAATCAGTTCAACCGGTGGCGCTGAGACACCGACGCATAGCATTCCACCTCAGACAGACACGTAGGCCTGAGAAGATACAAGTTCCTCAACTTTGGGATTTCGAGCGCCACCGAGGTGTTTCAGAACACCATTAGGGAAGTCCTCAACGTCAGCGATGACCTGCTGGTCTATGCCACGTCCCTGGAGGATCACCACAGAAGGCTCCGCAGCATCCTTCAAAGGATCCGAGAAGCAGGTCTCACGTTGCATATAGAGAAGTGCCAATTCCTGTAGAAGAAAATCAGCTTCTTCAGATACATGTTCTCAGACAAAGGAGTCGCCCCAGATACTGACATTCAAGACGCCCCAGCACCCTCCAACGTCTCTGAGATTCGGAGTTTCTTGGGGATGGTGAACTTCTCTGGACACTCAATCCCGGATCTGACCAACGTCACGAAGCCGCTCTGGGAACTGACGAAGACTACCACCTCGTGGCAATGGGGTCCCGACCAAGACAGAGCTTTCAAAGACACCAAGGCAGCCCTCTCAGCAGACACTACGCTGTCATATTTTGACCCAGTCCGGCCTACCAACATTGCCGTTGATGCCAGCCCCTACGAGCTAGGAGCGGTGCTCTCTCAACAGCAACGCAATGAAGAATGGACCCCAGTAGCCTATGCAAGCCGCTCCCTGACGGAAAACGAGCAGCGCTATTCGCAGACTGAAAGGGAAGCTATCGCCATCCACTGGGCCTGTCGGCATTGTCACGTCTACGTGTACGGCCACCGATTTACAGTTTCCACAGATCACAAGCCTCTCATCCCTCCCTTTCAGGGGTCCGCATCGAACCCTCCCTCCCCGAGAATAGAAAAATGGATACTCCAACTGCAAGGATATGATTACCGGGTAGATTACAAACCCGGTTCATACAACCCAGCAGGCTATCTCTCGAGGCACCCGAGGGTGGCGACCAAAGCAGAAGAAGAGGAGGCCGAAGACACTGAGGAATATGTCAGCTTTGTGGACGAACGGTCCCGGCCGATGCCAATGACGATCGAAACACTAGTTGAAGCCACCAGAAATGACGAGTGTTTGCAATTGGCCATCGCAGCAGTTCGAGCAAATGACTGGCGATCCATCCAGACCAGCATGACCAGACGGACATCATAAGCGAATGACACGTTGGAGGCACTAATGAGAGCCAAAGAAGAACTGTCCACTGACAGCAGTGGATGTCTCCTGAGAGGTCCGCGACTAGTCATCCCGTCAAGCCTGGCACAGCAAGCAGTGGAACTAGCACATCAAGGGCACCAAGGCGTTGTGAAGATGAAAAGTCGTCTGAGAGCAAAAGTGCGGTTCCCAAAGATGGACACGATGGTCGAGCAGGCTGTCAGAACATGCCAGTGGTGCTAGGTCTCAGGCCAGCCAGAGCGACCCACACCTGTCATTACAGAAGCCAATCCACAACGACCTTGGACGTGTGTAAGCATTGATTTTGGGCATTTGCCAGACGGACGCTACGCCCTTGTAGAAATTTTGTACTTGTATAGCGCACTGTTGCCCCAGCAATGGGGCGTCCTGGCGCTTGTACTCATACCGCTGTGCAACCCTTCCTGACTTTCCCTGTGAAATGTCCACTCCTGGGCACCCCCAAGGTGAAGCCAGGCATCCCCAGCACTGTTGGGGCCGTTGTGGAGATTAAGCAAGCTATTGCCCAGAGTTGGACCCATGAGTCCCACCCTGTTTAATGTTTACATGGCCCCCCTTGAAGATGTCGTGACCCCGTACGGGATAAAAATAGTAAATTATGCAGACGACACTCAACTCGTTGTCTCTCTTTCCCACCTGGATAACCACCCAGACAGCCTATTGAACTGTCTCCAGGATATTCACACCTGGATGTGCGAATCCTCCCTGAAGCTGAATGGTGCAAAAACCGAAATCATGCTCTTGGGCAATAAATGGACTTCGAGCCCATCATCAGTCTGGCCGGACGCTTTTGGTGACATCCCTACACCAAAAAAAGAAATTAAAACACTAGGAGTATGGCTGGAACCTGACCTCACTATGAAGACTCAGGCAGCCAAAACAGCTGGAACATGCTTTGGCCTCCTGCGATCTATTCGCAAGATCCTCCCACTCCTCCCCCCCTATTCAGGAAACTACTGGTTCAGGGGCTCATCTTAGCCCGGCTCGACTATAGCAACGCCATCTACCTCGGTGCACCTGAATTCACCTTGGCAAAACTCCAACGCATCCAAAATGCGGCGGCGAGGCTCATTATGAACCTTCCACCCAGAGCCTCAGCCAGGCCTGCTCTTATGGCTCTGCACTGGCTTCCTGTTCGCCAGAGAGTAGACACTCGTCAACGGTGTTGGCCCAGCCGCCCTGAAAGACATGGTCGTCCCCTACAAAGCCCCCAGACCCCTTCGCTCTGACGGCGAACATCTGGCCACGGTCCCTAAGTTCAGGAAGGCTCGCACCGGTGGTCGACGCTTCTCGGTCAAAGCTTCCGCAGGATGGAACTCACTTCCACGCAGCTTGCGTATGGAACCCTGTCACGCCCTCTTTCGAAAAAAACTAAAAACCTTCCTTTTCCCCAAATAGTTTTTCCCCTCTCCCCCTCTCTCGGTCTCCACAGATTTACAGCGCGGGGATGCCTACGGGTCACCAGGCGCTTTACAAATCGCAAAATAAATAAATAAATTAGAGTAGTCACCAAGGCGAGAATTGTCAGGTCTGAGGAAATTGAGCCCAAGACCCGCCAAGGCGGGAATTGAACCCTGGTTCCGGGCCAGATCTCTGCATCAGGGTCTGCCGCTCTAACCATTGAGCCACACTTCTCCACTGTAGTCCTAGATGATTACACAAAGTACCCTGAAGTGGAAATCGTAGGAGGCCAAACCGCCGTAGAAGTGATCACCAAAGTGGAGAAGATCATTGCCACCCATGGGATCTTTGAAGTGGTAAAGACGGATAATGGGCCGACATTTCAAGGCCAAGGGTTTGCTGACTACCTCAAGTCTTGGGGCATCCACCATCGGAAAGTGACACCGTGCTGCCTCAAGCAAACGGAGAAGTTGAGCGGTTCATGCGCACCCTCAACAAAGTCATTCGCATTGCTCATGCAGTAGAAGCGCCTCTAGAGTGAGCCATATATAGCTTCCTGAGGGAATACCGATTGACTCCCCATCTCACGACAGAACGAGCACTGGGGCCTGCGAGCATGGGCCGAGTAGTACCAGACACTAGTCCCCATCAACCGAACTGGGTTCTTTCCCCCATTGACAGAGCTCAGGTCCTAGCCAAAAGGACCCACACTAACGACCAATCCAGCTTCAACAAAAAAGCAAGAGCATCAAACATCCGTGAAGGAGACAGGGTGTACATCAAAGACCGATACCCAGGGAGCAAATTCTGCCTCCCGTTTGAACGGTTCCTGTGGACAGTAACTCGCCGGAGAGGCACGGCGATCACTGCCCGGAGGGGAACAGAAGAACTTACAAGGAATATATCTTTCTTCAAAAAAGTTCATGCCGGAACGCCTACCCTCCCAGTCCAGGGAAGTGGGGAGGCAAGTTCAAGTCCGATGATGGTGGAGGATGGTGGAACCCGCCAAGGGACGGCCCCTGTGGCTGTCTCGAGAGTGCCCGACCGGGATCCCTCATCTCCACGGAGAGGCCCTGAAGAAGAACCATCCAGCTCCCCACCGAGGTCCCCGGCTGGCTGCGTCCCGGAAGAGGGCTTCCCCTCTCTGGCTCCCGCCCGAGAAGAACGCTCCCGATACCATCTGCAGAGTAATACTGCCCCCTCCTACCGTCTTGCAGGTTTCTTTGTGTGAAGAGCCCAAGTCATGTATGGGGCTGCGACCGATATCTGCGTCATGGATCCGGAAGTGGACTCAACCTGAACTGGTAACAGATTGTTTTTGATGTTGTTGTGTTTAATTAAGGTGAAGAGGAATGTAATGTTCGCCATGCGGGGTGACGGTCCAGTTCACCTACGCACATGGCGTACCCCTGAACTTTGGCGCATGACGTAATGCGTCTATATAAAATAAAGGGGCAGGGTCCAGCGGCGGTAGTTGGGACAGCGCTACCAAACACACCACACTTGTAGCGTCTTTTATGCGCAGCTGCAGCGCGCACATGGTCCCCCGCAAACCAGGCCCATTAGAAACTGCATCAAATGGGAAATGTTTAACAAAAGATACCCGCAAATCACCCTTCTACATCACACACCCACCACAAGGCTTTTACAACCCACACCAGGGCTCACTTATTGCACAATATGACAGCACAGGCATTTATCCGAGCAGCAACTAAGAACGGCACTTCTGTGGCAGATGTCAGACACTAGAGGCCACAGAACCGAGGCTGCCGCTGAATTGGCCAGAACCGCCCTTACTAATCCAGTACGCCACATCAGACACCGCGCTAGACAGTTCTGGTATAGACGCCAGGAATTTAATATCATTTCACTGACATCACTGCTGAGATATTACAGCTCAGACATCTGGAACCCAGGTATTTTGGAACAGACATCTGGCACTGACGTCACAGTAAGGACACCGCCACTGGCATGTGCCGCTTGAGACATGTATGCCACACACAACCACACTTGCTGGAAGAGACAGCTGGGTTCAAGTGTCTCTGGTCCCACATCTGAAGCAGATTTGATAGACCAGCCGCCAGCAATGCTTGATGTTCCACCTGAGAAGTCTGGAACAGACATCAGGAATCAACTGTCCCCCAACTCGCATCTGAAGGGACAGATGACAGCTGTTTAGAGAAGGGGAGGTCGAATGATGTCATCAGATCTGTGGGGTGCAGACTGTTACTGGGGGATCTGTGTGTTTTTCAGGAGTACCCTGAATTCACAGACCTCCTCTTCTCCACGACCTGGAAGGAGCCGAGGGCTGAACTTCCCTCCCTTTGACCCCAATCCATGCTTTACAAACGGAGGAGTGCAGCTGGTTTTCCAATCCTCCTCTTCTGCACATGGTGTCCCTGGGGTCTTCTCAAGCGGTGTTTTCAGCTGCAGGAGCGCCTTCGGCAGCTCGTGCTCGTAGAGTTAGTGGCTGGATCCAGATTTAGAAGTCGGACCAAGTCCGGATCCCTACCTTTGACTGTTGGGATTATGAGCAGCGCCGACGGGCGCCTAGAGGCCGGCGCTACTCTCGGCAACCATCCACTGCAAACTAATGTAGGGTCGGTTCAGCTGGGAGCAGAGGTAACGAAGAGTTTACATAAAAGCCGCAAACCAAAAGATGATAAACACACGAGGTAGTGAAAGCCGCCAAGACCCTTAGGGCGTCAGACCCCTCAGTATAAAGAGGAGCGCAGCAAATCCTCAACCGGGCAGCACCCTTAATCTACCTGTTGGACAGGCCACATGAAGGGCTTGCTCCCTCCCCGCATGACAAGGCCCAAGCCCCGGACTCCCAGGTGTTACCCACAAGGGCAACCCGCACCCCGTCTCCCAACGGAACTCCTGCCCCCGGACATCCATGTATCATGGGGCCGAACCACTACCGGCTCCCCCAGCCGGATCAGCCGCCATCTTGGACACTGCGCCACGAGGCCGCGTGGCCTCAGCTCGACCCTAACCCTGGGCCTGGCCCGGCCCCGACATCCCGGCACCACCATCCACCCAGGAGGTGAACGGACCACTTGGCAGGTCAATGGGAGAAAGAAGTGTCGATGGCTCTCCCCCGCCAGGTGCCGATCGCCCTCCAGCTCCCCCAGGCGCTGGCTCCACCCCCTGCTGGGTGTCTGGACTCCCTCATCCCGGACCCCCCGGCCTCCAAGTGCGAGGGTCCGGACATCAAAGGGCGCCAGACCTATAACTAGGGCAGCTCCAGAGCAGGAAGGCAGTTGTATCCTGGAGTCGAGAGACACCGAGAAGAACTCAACCTTGACGGACTACTGGCGCTGCCGTAGCTCTGCCTTGTGAATTATCGTCCTGCCTGCTGGCGCTGCCGCGGCCTTCTGCATCATCCATCCTCGTCGGGACCTGCTGGCGCTGCCGCGGACCGTTGTAACGACCACCTTCATCGGGACCTGCTGGCGCTGCCGCGGACCGTTGTAACGACCACCTTCATCGGGACCTGCTGGCGCTGCCGCGGACCGTGTAACGACCACCTTCACCGGGACCTGCTGGCGCTGCCGCGGCCCGTCCAAGCTAGAACACCGAGCTCGAGGATTGTGAGCTATCCACCATACCATCTCAGCTACCAGATTGGTAACCAGACTGTCCCGCTACCCCCTTTTCCCAAACCAAGAGACTAGAATCGAGGGGACCCCTGAGTCCAGACCTCCTTGTACCATTTCATCGTACCTTAAGAAATCACCTATAAAGAACGTTAAATCCTATCCTTGTGTGGTGTATATCTGTGGGGGGGAAGTTACTCATCTGTACGATCGCTGGAGACGGCTCTCCCCGGAGACCTCTCCCCTTGTCCTCGGCCGACCCTCCCGGTCCGTCTAACATTGGTGGCCAGCGGCGCGATCCGAATCAACGCGTAATCGTACAGAGAGTAGCTCACCCCACGACAAAACCACGATGTCAACCAAAGAGAGCGGATCCACCGAGAAATTCCAGATCGATAAATTGGAAGAGTATAGCCATCGTGAACTGAAACAATTCTGCATGGAACTAGGCATTGCTACCACCGGCCTGAGTACCAAAGACGATTTTAAGCACGCCATTGAGTCGGGGGCAGAAACCGGGGTCGCCGGATCCCCAGACCAAAACGGTGCAGCATCGGAGAGGAACGCCACGGCTCCCGAGGAGCGAGGAACGGGCCTCTCGCAGGAAGAGATCCAAGAAAGAGAAAAAAACAGATTACATGAGTTGGAAATGGCACGACTCAAAATGGACGGTGAACTAAAATTAGCCGAGCAAAAACTGAACCTAGAACATCTGCGGCTCCGAGAAGAACGGGAAGAAAAACAGAGGCAGAGAGAGCTCGAAGAAAAAAGACTAACATTCGAACACGAGCGCAAACTGGCAGAAATAGAACTACGGAAGCAGAACAAAGAACCGGAGGTGCCCGAGCGACCGCGCACCCCGGGAGCAACCGAAAAGAAAGTCCACATCCCCAAGGATGTTGTCCGAGAGTATGTCCGAGAGGACGACATACAACAGTGGTTCAAAGCCTACGAGATCGCCATGACCTCCCACCGGATCGATCGGAGTGACTGGGGAGCCGGCCTATGGGGGAGGTTCGTCAACGAAGGCCGCGATGCCCTACTGCAGCTCCCAGACCATCAGATGTCATCCTATGACCACATGAAGGCTGCCCTCCTCACCCGATATGGGCTCACACCCGAAATGTACCGCCAGAGGTTTCGGGACTGCACCCGGATCCCGGGTACGACGTGGGTGGAATATGTCAACTATTTCAGCCGAGCCTTCAAGGGTTGGATCAAGGGAAGCCACGTAGCGACCTACGAGCAACTTTTTAATCTCATGGTGTGGGAGCACCTGTCTAACAACTGCTTCGTCGAGCTCAGGCAGCACCTCCTCGACAGTAAATTGACTGACCCACGGCAACTCGCCGCCGAAGCTGACCGGTGGGAAAGCACCCGAGTGGGCCGGAGAGGGCCACACGAGCAAAACCGGAACAACCAAGGTCAGCACCGTCCCCGAGGAGGAGCAGGAGGCCAGGGGCGAGGGAGCGACACCGTCCCGGCCACTCCCGCGGCCAGCACCCCGCCCCCGGCCGGCCGGGGCAACCCCCCGATGCGCCCGGGGTTCCTAGCCAACGTCACGTGTCACCGATGCCAGCGAGTCGGCCACTGCGCCAATGACCCGAACTGCCCGCAGAACCAAACGCCAAAACCCCGCCAGGTAGCTGCCGCCGCCCTGGGGGGAGAACAAATCTCCGAGGAACAAGAAGAATATGAGCAGGCCCAACAAGAGTGGGAACCGGCCGCCATGGTTCTAGCGTGCCTAGGGGGAAAAGACATGGTCCCGCGGGCTCCCCTACCCGCCAACACCAGAAAATATAGCCAGTGGGTGAACATTAATGGGCGCCGGGCCGAAGCCCTACGTGACACAGGGGCCAGTGTGACGGCCGTCCGCTGTCACCTGGTAAAACCAGAGCAGATCCTGCCGAACATTCTCTGCCCCGTCCGCTCAGCCGACAATTCTGAGAGTCTATGTCGGATGGCCTGCGTCCCCTTCGAATGGGGAGGGGTCTCCGGCATGTTGAAGGTGACGGTCCGGGATGATGCCCCCGTGGACTGTCTCCTGGGGAATGATCTTGAGAGTTCCCCGTGGGCCGCCGTCGAAAGAAGAGAGCACCTGGGGATGCTGGGCCTCCCGGACTGGGCGTGCGTAACCACCCGGTCCATGGCCGCCCGTGCCATCCCCTGACCAGAAGAACCAGAATGGCCTGCACCTCCTCCCCCGATCGCTCCAGTAGAGGACACCGACTATACCGACCCCCCAGAGCCAACCCCCGAAGGGGTCGCCCAGCCCCAGGACCTTCCCGGCCTGGCTCAGTGGCGTCAAGAAGGGGGGCCCACCCAGGAACAGTTCCGCCAGGAGCAGAAGACCTGTCCCTCCCTCGAGGGACTCCGCCAGCAAGCCATCGCCCAGAGCGCAGGGGACTCCACCGGAGCCCATTGGGTCTATTGGGATAACGACCTGTTATACAGTGAACAGAGAATCGCGGAGTTAGGGGCCAGTCGAGTGCTGGTGGTGCCCCTCCGTTTCAGAGACTTCCTGCTAAATTTGGCCCACGATGTCCCCCTGGCTGGACACCTGGGCCAGGACAAAACCTACAGTCGCCTGGTGACCCACTTTTTCTGGCCGAGGATGCGAAACGACGTCCTCAACCACTGCCGGTCCTGCCCCACGTGCCAGGCCAGCGGGAAGAGCGGCCGCAAGCTCAAAGCACCTCTGCAACCCTTCCCAGTGGTCACCACCCCGTTCGAGAGGGTAGGAATAGACATTGTGGGGCCCCTGGACCCCCGCACAGCACAAGGACATCGGTTCATCCTGGTACTGGTGGACCACGCCACCCGCTACCCCGAGGCTGTGCCCCTGCGAACTGTAACAGCTCCGGTGGTCGGCCGGGCCTTAATGAGGATCTTCTCCCGGGTGGGCTTCCCCCGAGAAGTCGTCAGCGACCGAGGCACAAACTTTATCTCGAAATATATGAAGTCCCTCTGGCAACAGTGCGGGGTCACCTACCGATTCACGACCCCCTATCATCCTCAAGGGAACGGACTAGTTGAGCGATTCAACCGCACACTCAAGGGAATGATTGGGGGATTGGAAGAGCCCCTCCGTCGCCAGTGGGATGTACTACTTCCGTGCCTCCTCTTCGCCTATCGAGAAGTTCCCCAGAAGTCCCTCGGTTTTAGCCCTTTCGAACTCCTGTACGGGCACCCTGTGCGAGGGCCCCTCAGCCTAGTCAAAGAAGGTTGGGAGATGGCCCCCCTAAAGACCCCTCCAGACGTCTTCAAGTACCTCCTGGCACTACGCAATCAGACCCGGCGATTCAGGGAAATGGCAAAAGCGAATCTTGAGGCCAGTCAGGAGGACATGAAAAAATGGTACGATCAAAATGCCTCCTCCGTCGAATTCGAACCTGGTCAACAAGTGTGGGTGATGTCCCCCACCGAACCATGTGCCTTGCAGGACAAGTGGACGGGGCCCTTCAAAGTGGTCGAACGCAAGAGCCCCGTCACCTATCTCATCGATATGGAGTCTCCCCGGAACCCCCTCCGGGTCCTCCACACCAACAGACTCAAACCCCACTTTGTGCGCTCGGAACTCAGCCTCCTGATGGCTACAGACAGTGGGGCGGAAGAAGACTCCGAGCCTCTCCCTGATCTCCTGAAGACTCAGGAGAAAGACGGTTCCGTGGACGGGGTCCGGCTCTCCGATGCCCTCACCCCAGAGCAACGCCAAGGCTGCCGGGACCTCCTGCTGCAGTTTGCTACTCTGTTTTCCCTCACCCCAGGGGTCACCCCCTGGTGCTTGCACGACGTGGACACTGGGGACAGTCCCCCTATCCGACACCGGGCCTACCGCGTACCAGATCGGGTGCGGGCCTGCATCCAAGAGGAAGTGTCCAAGATGCTCACGCTCGGGGTCATCGAGCCCTCGGACAGCCCCTGGGCCAGCCCGGTCGTGCTGGTCCCCAAAGCCGCTGCCCCCGGCACCACTCCTGAACTCCGATTCTGCGTCGACTATTGGGGCTTGAATGCTGTCACCAGGACCGACGCTCATCCCATCCCCCGAGCGGATGAATTGATCGACCGCATGGGGGCTGCCCGCTACCTCAGCATCTTCGACCTGACAGCGGGCTACTGGCAGATCGGTCTCACACCCCGGGCCCAAGAACGGTCCGCCTTTTCTACCCCCGATGGCCACTACCACTTCAAGGTCATGCCCTTCGGCATGAAGAATGCCCCAGCTACTTTTCAGCGACTAGTGAACCAGGTCTTGGCGGGGCTCGAAGAGTTCAGCGCCGCCTACCTGGACGACATCGCTGTATACAGCCACCACTGGTCCGACCACCTCCACCACCTCCGAGAGGTCCTGCAAGCCCTCCAACGGGCCGGCCTCACAATCAAGGCCGGCAAGTGCCAAATTGGTCAGGGGTCCGTGACCTACCTCGGACACCAGGTGGGAAGCGGTCTGGTGGCGCCTCTGCAACTCAAAATCGCTGCCATCCAGTCCTGGCAACCCCCAGTCACGCAGACCGAGGTCCGAGCCTTCTTGGGCCTCACCGGCTACTACCGGCGGTTCGTGAGGGACTATGGCAGCATTGTGGGGCCCCTCACGGGTCTCACGTCCAAAAACCACCCGAAGAAGATTAACTGGACCCCCGACTGTCAAGCGGCCTTCGAGAAGCTGAAAGCCGCCCTGTGCACCGCCCCTGTGCTCCAGGCCCCCGATTACAGTCGGGAATTAATTGTGCAAACGGACGCCTCCGACCACGGCATCGGGGCGGTTCTCTCCCAGCTGAACCCCGAGGGTCTTGTCCAGCCGGTGGCCTTCATCAGCAGACGCCTCCTGGCCCGAGAACAGCGCTGGAGCACAATCGAGAGGGAGGCCTTCGCAGTAGTGTGGGCCCTCAAAAAGCTCCGGCCCTATCTCTTCGGTACCCACTTCCGGGTGCAAACCGATCATCGACCCCTGCAGTGGCTAATGCAGATGCGGGGGGAAAACCCAAAACTATTGCGCTGGTCCATCTCCCTGCAGGGGATGGACTTCACTGTGGAACATCGACCGGGCCAAGACCACGCCAACGCAGATGGCCTGTCACGCTTTTTCCGCCTCGACGAGGAGAGTCCCCAAGAGGATGGGTGACTCTCCCCGCCTTCAGCTGGGGGGGACGCATGTTGGACAGGCCACATGAAGGGCTTGCTCCCTCCCCGCATGACAAGGCCCAAGCCCCGGACTCCCAGGTGTTACCCACAAGGGCAACCCGCACCCCGTCTCCCAACGGAACTCCTGCCCCCGGACATCCATGTATCATGGGGCCGAACCACTACCGGCTCCCCCGGCCGGATCAGCCGCCATCTTGGACACTGCGCCACGAGGCCGCGTGGCCTCAGCTCGACCCTAACCCTGGGCCTGGCCCGGCCCCGACATCCCGGCACCACCATCCACCCAGGAGGTGAACGGACCACTTGGCAGGTCAATGGGAGAAAGAAGTGTCGATGGCTCTCCCCCGCCAGGTGCCGATCGCCCTTCAGCTCCCCCAGGCGCTGGCTCCACCCCCTGCTGGGTGTCTGGACTCCCTCATCCCCGACCTCCAAGTGCGAGGGTCCGGACATCAAAGGGCGCCAGACCTATAACTAGGGCAGCTCCAGAGCAGGAAGGCAGTTGTATCCTGGAGTCGAGAGACACCGAGAAGAACTCAACCTTGACGGACTACTGGCGCTGCCGTAGCTCTGCCTTGTGAATTATCGTCCTGCCTGCTGGCGCTGCCGCGGCCTTCTGCATCATCCATCCTCGTCGGGACCTGCTGGCGCTGCCGCGGACCGTTGTAACGACCACCTTCATCGGGACCTGCTGGCGCTGCCGCGGACCGTTGTAACGACCACCTTCATCGGGACCTGCTGGCGCTGCCGCGGACCGTGTAACGACCACCTTCACCGGGACCTGCTGGCGCTGCCGCGGCCCGTCCAAGCTAGAACACCGAGCTCGAGGATTGTGAGCTATCCACCATACCATCTCAGCTACCAGATTGGTAACCAGACTGTCCCGCTACCCCCTTTTCCCAAACCAAGAGACTAGAATCGAGGGGATCCCTGAGTCCAGACCTCCTTGTACCATTTCATCGTACCTTAAGAAATCACCTATAAAGAACGTTAAATCCTATCCTTGTGTGGTGTATATCTGTGGGGGGGAAGTTACTCATCTGTACGATCGCTGGAGACGGCTCTCCCCGGAGACCTCTCCCCTTGTCCTCGGCCGACCCTCCCGGTCCGTCTAACACTACCCAAGATCCAGTAGCCAACGGAGGAGAATAGAGCTCAAAAACTAACGCTGAGGATCAACACTGTCAGCCACCCTGCATTAGCAAGAAAGAGGGGCGTAGGTGACAGAGACGGCGTGCAAGGAGCAACCACAAGACTGGGGCCCTGAAGGGACATTAAGGGCAGATAAATCCTCTCCCAACAGGTGAAACGACTAAAGTTGTCCTCCTCCTGTCTCCTAGTTTGGGGGGTAAGTCTGTCTGAGTTTGAAGTGAGATGCACTCCCTGCCCCATTTCTTCACAGCTGCGCAGCACTTAGTGCCAGCTGCAACGTTTAGATTTGCGCAAGCACGCACCCTGGTCTTTTGCTGCATTGGCAGCAGCCCAGACATTCTGGACACAGGGCATTCGAACCTCTTTGAGATGGCCAGTTGACCAGGGGGACCGGGAGATCTGTAGGGCGCCAGGCCCTAATGTGTATTTGTGGTGCTAGGAAATGTATTTCATGTAATATGATTCTCAGACCCTGCTCTGGCTACCTCTAACTGTGTTTTTCTTTATGATTTGGAGGTTGTCTTGCATACTTTGGTTTATGCTAGTCAGATTATGTTCCACCCTGGGCTTTTTGCCCCTAATGTCGGAGATACTTAGGAGGTATGTGTCTAATATTAGACTGTTGTTATCTTGAGTGTAGATTGCGTTTGGCACCTATTGTGATATTATGCATAATGTGGTTTATGTCACAGGATGATGCTAAGTACAGTGATTTTCCTCCTACACCACTCCATCTACAGCCCTATCTTGTTGAATCAGTCCTGTTCTGATGTAACAACCTGTTCCTAATCGCCTCACCTTCCTGACTCCACAATAGCTCAGATCCCTTAACACCCTTCTCATATCCCCACCACCCTCCTCCTCCACAATTTCCCAACATGTCCACCACTCGAATTAAGTCTGGAATTAATTGCTACAAAATCATTTACCTTTCTAACCTGACTAAAGCTGCAGCAAAACGTTTTAAGCATAACACCATTGAATGTTTCCCTGATTCCCTTTTTGTTGATCAGTTTTACAATGGTCGTTATGGGGGGCTCAAAAACGACCTCATTTTTTTCACGTACGACATCCCCTCTTGGTCCACCAGTTTTTACAATTCCCTTAACGTCACATCCTCCTCCTCTATCCCTCATGGGAAACAGCTAAAAATTTCCCCCTCTGCGTGTTTCAATGGCTCCCTCACTATTTCACTCTATAACAACGGTACTGTCATGATCCAAGCCAAAGACACCTGTCTCTCTCTCTTTGACCACCTCTTCCCTTCCCCACCTCTGAACCCTATACCCCTACTCCCCTCCCGCTCCCCCACCTCTCCCTGCCTTCAACCGCCAAGTGCACCTCCTCCAGTCTCCATCGAGTCACCCAACATGCCGTGCTCTGCCTTACTCTCACTGGAAAATAAACTAGGCTCTCTAATTACCTCCATATCCCAACTTGAAGCTACCATTTTAGCTTTAAGCTCCAAGATCTCAACTTTTCCATACACCTCAATTCCTTTGGAAAACACTCGCCCTCCCACGAGATGCACCTCGCCCCCACACCCCATAATAGCTAAGCATAGCCTGTCATCTGCAAATTCTCAGAAGCACTCGAATGCCACCCTTCTTCCACTTTCACTTACCAGTAACCCTGCTATCTACACCATTCCGACCATCTCCTCTGTCAGAACCACTCGTCCACCTAAACCCTCCAGAGCACCCTCATACAGGTACAATATCCCCATCACCCCTCATAGCCCAAGTGCCCCCGTCACCAAAACAGTCGCGACAGAGCTGCGCTGTATGCTCCACAACTGCAGATCTGCAATAAAACACAGACTTGAAATATCCGATACCATCAACTTGCACAATATTGACATGCTCTTCCTCAGAGAGACCTGGTTCAACGATACCTCTCACTCTATGTTTGATCTCCTTGTACCCACAGGCTATTCTATACTTAGAAATGACAGAATTGACAAAGTTGGGGGAGGTGTTGCAGTCATCTTTAGAAACTCCCTTCAACTTAAGGCTCTTCCTAACAGCTCCTTCCACACTTTTGAATGCCTATCTCTTGAGCTTCAATTGCACCACCGCTCTCCTCTCAGATTCCATGTTATCTACCACCCGCCCGGAAGCAGCCCTTCGTTTATGGAGGAACTCACGGACTGCATCACCAACTAATACTCGCAAAGTGACAATCAGATCTTCGTGGGTGACTTCAATGTCCACTGGGGCACCTATGCGAACTTACTGGCCACCTTCCTCTCTGCAAACAATCTTATCCAACACTGCACTGAAACAACACACTCTAAGGGCTCAACCCTGGACCTTGTCATTTCTAAAGCAGGCTTGCTGACCATCGCTACCCCTATTCATGTAGACTGGTCTGACCACCTCCTCATCCCATTCTCTCTTCAGCTATCACACTCTATAACTCTCGGACAGCCTAAGAGGGCTACTTCCTGGTTCCGTGACACTAAAAACATTGACCTCAGTACCCTCTGTGATTCTGCTTTGCTATCACTTCCAAGGCTAGACCCGGACCTAGATGTTAACGAACTCACCTCCCAATGCCTCACAGTCCTTGCAGTCAAAATCAATAATGTCGCTCCTCTCCAAAGCAAAATGAAAAGGCCCACTCCCTCAGCACCTTGGTTCAACAAATCCCTCTATGAAGAAAGGAAGTACCTAAGAGTCCTTGAGAAACAATGGATATAAGCGCCCTCCACTGAAAATCTGGCCACGCTTCGTTCAGCAAGATCCAAGTACCACAAGCACATCTTCCTTGGAAAAGCGTCGCACTTCAAATCCCTCCTTGACTCAGCCAAAAATAGACCCAAAAAACTATTCGACCTCATCAAGAACCCAAACAGCTCTCCCCCAACCTCCAAATTGAAGGATTCCACAAAGAAAGCAGCGGAATTCGCTATATTCTTTGATGAAAAGGTGAAATCACTTGTAGATCAGGTCATTCATCCTACCCCTACAGAGGAGCGCAAATCCTTAACCATTTGGCAAAACTTTGACCCCATCTCTGATGATGCCCTCCTTAAATGCATCCTCGATACAAAGCCCTCTAACCATTCTCTTGACCCCATCCCTAGTGCCATTGCCATTGACTTCTATACCCATTCTCTCTCCTATTGGACCACTCTGGTCAACCTCTCCCTCAGTCAAGGCTCCCTTCCTGTTTCCTTCAAAACTGGGCAGGTCACCCCTCTGCTTAAAAAACCCACCGCTGATGCGAACGACCCTAACAACTACCGTCCCATCACTAACCTACCCTTTCTTGCGAAAATCACAGAAAAATGTGTAGCGAAACAACTCTCTCGCCATATCAAGGACAATGATCTTCTGGACAACTTCCAGTCCGGCTTCATTCAAAACTGCAGCACTGAAACAGCCCTGCTGCTAGTGATTGATGACGCACTGCGGATACTCGATTCAGGGGAGTCTTGTCTTCTAATTCTTCTTGACCTTTCTGCAGCCTTTGACACTGTCAATCACAATACTCTCCTTAACACTCTGCAACAGAGAATGGGCATGGAGGGCACTGTGCTCAAATGGTTTGCCTCCTTCCTCTCTGATAGATCCCAAATGATCAAAATAGCAAACAGTCTTTCATCTCCTTTAGCGGTCGGTCAAGGTGTCCCTCAAGGCTCTATACTTGCACCCACACTGTTCAATCTCTATTTAGAACCGTTGGGAAATCTCCTGAGTAAATCCGGGATCCACTATCATCTATATGCGGACGACACTCAAATCTACCTCAAGGTGGCCTCCACTCACGATCTCTCCCTCCTAAGCTCTACTCTCGACTCCATTCAAAACTGGATGTTAACTCATCAACTGGTCCTGAATCCCTCCAAAACTGAATTCCTCCTCCTCTCCTCCTCACTCTCTCCTCCCCCAGTGCAATCATGGATGGATCAGATTAATCTACTGAACAATAAACCCATCATTGTCGAGAGCGCAAAATCCCTTGGCGTCATACTCAACAAAAAACTCAATCTACTCTCCCACATCGATTCCATTGCAAAGTCTGCTCGATACCAACTGCGCCTTCTTTGGGGGATTCGTCGCTTCTTCCCGGAGCACGACCGTAAAACCCTGGTCCAATCGCTGGTTCTCTCCAGATTGGACTACTGCAATTCTCTTCTTACTGGCCTCCCCAAATCCCACCTGTCCCCCCTGAAGTCTGTTCTCCATTCAGCAGCTCGCTTCATATATGGGGCCAAAAGAAGCGACCACATCACACCCATTTTATCCACCCTCCGTTGGCTTCCCATAGAGGCAAGATCTATCTACAAGACTGCCTGTATCACCCACAAAGCCTTGCACTCATCCTCCCCTCGCTACCTGGCGGATAAACTGAAACTCTCTGGTGGCTCCAGACCATCACGGAATGCAGAAAATGTATTGCTTGAACCTCCCACTTTCAAGAAGGAAAGATCGATGGCCCAATCCTTTTCAGGCAACGCGGTGAGAATTTGGAACTCACTTCCGCCTCAGCTCCGGACCACCACCTCTTCCCAGGCCTTCAAAACTGACCTCAAATCTCTCCTCCTTCAAAGACACTTCCAAATTTAATTCACGCCCTATATTTTCTGAAGGAAGTCCTTCCATTATAGGAAATTCTGTTCTCCATGCCTATAGAAGTGCCTTCACAGTGTGTTTTGTGTTTTGAGTGTCTGCCATATATTGCAGTATTATACTTTTACTTGTATTTTGATCGCTTTTGTAACTTGCACACATGTCACTTTCTCCTTTTGTAACGTATCGTATGCTACCTCTTGTATTTTGTTTGCTTTTGATACATGCACTACGGCCACCACTGCCTCATGTAACGTAACTTTTGTTTTAGTGTTCTGAGTGTCGGCCATTTATTGCAATTTTTTTTTCTTTTTACCTCTACGTGTACTTTGTATGCTCTTGTAACGTATCGTTTGCTACCTTTTGTATATTGCTTGCCCTTGATACTAGCACAATTGTCACTATTGCCTCATGTAACGTACCATTTGATTTTGTAACATGCTCACTTGTATTTTTGCTCCGTATGTATCATTACTGCTGCTATTGTGAAGCGCTCTGACACCTTCGGGTAAAGTCCGCGCTATATAAAAACGCATTAAATAAATAAATAAATAAATAAGAGACTGAGGGAGCGCCGCGTGTTGAAAGGCGCCCCTGGGGTCCTGGAGGGGGCATCCAGTCCTGCAGCTGATAAGTGAAGGTACAGAGAGACAGGCGGAAGCAGAAAGATCTGTACCCAGCTGTGGCTCCAGCGGCAGAGGGGTCTATCCAGAGCCAGGGAGGGGGCCCATGAGACTGGGCAGAGAGAGGGGGACATGAGTGGAGGCAGGGACTGTGAGATCGACTCTGTAACCTCCGGACAGCAGGGGCCAGCCGGTACACAGCCATATGAATGCATGAGATGCGGTGTTTTTCATCATGGCAGCCCGGCTAGCTCAGTCGGTAGAGCATGAGACTCTTAATCTCAGGGTCGTGGGTTTGAGCCCCACGTTGGGCGCACTAACTTTTATTAAGTCCTATTTACATTTTTAACAGCGTTTTTTTTAATCTATATTAGTGGAGGTGACAAAAGAAATCACCTGCTACAATTTGCGACCTGATATCTCTCTAGTAGCTGCTTCTTAAAGCAGCTCTCGCACCTCCTCTTCCACACGGCCCTACCAAGCCTGGGAGGGACAGGAGCCGCCCCGCCTCCATGGGCATTCCTCAATCACATACAAACACACCTATATTTTCAGCGCCTATTCCCCCCGGGATTATGCCCCCTTTACTTCGGAGGGGGAGGGGCCTGTGGACGTAAAGGGGATGGCGATCCTGCTCGGATCAGGATTAAAGTAGAATATACATAGTTAACATGTCAGAAGTGGGATTTGAACCCACGCCTCCAATCGGAGACCAGAACACCCAGCTGGTGGGAAGAGTCAGCGCTTGAGTCTGGCGCCTTAGACCGCTCGGCCATCCTGACAGCCGAAGAAGAGAGGAGCCAGGTGATGTCATCAGAGCTCCGAAGAGGCCACATGTGACCGTCAGTGTTTCCGGGTGTGGTTCAACTGCACTTCCCACCACAGACCTTCTCTCATCAACCTTCTGAAAGGAGCAGAGAGCTGAATTTCGCACCTTTAACGCTAATCCGTGCATCACACAACAAGAAACCACAGCCGCAGCGTCTTCTTGTGATGCACGTGTACTGCACTGCTCTTGTGGGCTCTACAGTCTCAGACGGGGAATGAAACTGCAGGGAGTCCACGAATGACCCCCCTCCTCCAGCAGCTCGTGTAGTCACTGACTTCATTCCAGATTTAGAGCTCGGGATCTCTCCCCCCTGTAGCGCGGCAGGCCTCGGCCTCAGTTAACTAGGGTAACGCCAGTTAAAGGACACGGAGACTTGTGTAAGTATCTGGGCTGATCAAAAGACCACGTGCGGTCTTGCCCACGTTTATTTATCCCCTCGGGACGAGCCCGCCCCGAGGGGTGTGTGGATGCGTGTTTTAGCGCAACATTTTATAAGAGAGCCTGGGTGGCTCTCTACATCCCTCCTTCCTTTTAGTTAACCGTCCCGTAGTGCACCCCGTCATGGGGAGGTATATACATAGTCTTTTAGTCTCTGACTGGGTGCAGGATTGGGGTGTAGCCCATATCATTGACTTCTGGTTGAGGGGTCGGGAGACCTGTCCAACGGGACAACCCCGGAAACACCGGCAACGGGACACCAGTCAGTTAGTCTCTGATGGTCTTCTCCACCTGGGGCCGCCGGCTGCCCGCTTGCCGGAGGTGACACCCCTCCGCCGGGAGACGCCGGGGCACCACTCTCCGTCACAACCCCTGGTGACTCGAGCCCATCGCCATCCATGCCCGTTTCGGGAACCACCTTGAAGCTCAACACATTCCTTGTGACGGTCTGGTGTCCTCTCCGTGCCGTGATCATGGTCCCTTGCACCTTGGTCACCGTCCACACTTCAGGCTCATAGGGAGTTCGGAACTTCCATCCTGGGTGCCGATCTTTGATGACCACATGGTCTCCAATTCGGACCACGGAGTCCTGGGCTCTACGGGCCTCGCTAGCCTTCCGGTTCATTGCTTCCCTCCGCGCCTGAATGGCCACCCCGTCTCTTTCCACCGGGGCCCAACCTGGATCCGCCGGGATGCTGTCCCGCGGAGCTCGCTTGAACAAGATGTGAGCTGGAGCGCACTTGGTGGTGCTGTGTGGGGTCTGGCGGTACACCCCCAGGAATTGATCTAGAGCTGCTTCCAGATCTTCCTCGTTATCCACGGCGATCCGCAGCGCTCGATTGAGCGTCCTCATCAGCAGTTCCACTTCTCCGTTGGCTTGAGGCCAGATGGGAGTGATTTACCGGTGTCTGATCGCCAGACTTGTCAGGTACTCCTGGAACTCCCGCCCCTGGAATGGGGGCCCATTGTCCGACTTGACTTCTTCGGGCAGCCCCATCGTTGCGAATACTCTGTCCAGAAGCTTCTTGACGTGAGGGAATGCAGTGGTTGCTATCACCTCAACTATCGGGAACTTCGAGAAGGAATCGACCATGACCAGCATGTGCCTGCCGTCCGGGAAGCTCCCGAAGTCGATGCTGAGATGGGTCCACGGCGTCGTACTTGCTTCTTCTGTTATCACTGGAGCTGGAGCCGGATCTCCTCCGGTGAAAGTGCAGGCGTGGCACTGTCGGACCATTTCATCCACTTGCGCGTCCATCCCCGGAAATCACACCTTGTCCCGGAGCCGGGCCTTAGTCTTGACCATCCCCTGGTGGCCTACATGCGCAAGCGCCAGGATTTTCTTCTGGAGGCTTTCCGGGACCACGATGAGCCGTCCCCTCAGAATGACTACTTCTACCCCTACGCTGAGTTCGCTCCTGACCTGCCACAGTTGCTGTCGAGCGTGACTGACCTCTGGTCGCAGGGCACGAACCCCATCTAAGAAGCGGGCTCATCCGTTGCTGTCTAGCGCCCTGCGGACGTGGGTGAGAGTAGGGTCTTTACGAGTGGCTTGACCGATCTCCTCCAGGGTCATAGCTTTCGGGCAGGACCCCTGCGATACCATGCTGACGAAGGCCTCCGTGTTGCACGTGTCTTCCGGTATGGCAGCTGATGAGGTGGATCTCGGATGCCGGGACAAATAGTCTGCGGGATAGTGAGCCCCCGGCCGATAGATCACCTTGAACTGGTACGCCTGAAGCTGCACGGCCCAGCGTTCGATCCGCGGCGGTGCCAGCCTCGACAATCCCGTGAACAGGGGGAGTAACGGCTTGTGATCCGTCACGACGGTGAAGTCCTGTCCGCACAGGTATAAGTGGAAATGCTGGCAGGCCCATTTGATGGCCAGCGCTTCTCTCTCTATCTGGGCGTACCTTGTCTCGGTGTCGGTAAGTGCCTTGCTGGCGTACGCAACGGGCTTCCACACTTCATGCCCATGTTCCTGCAAGAGGACGGCACCGAGGCCCACCGGGCTGGCATCCACCACCAACTCTGTCTTCCTCCGGGGGTGGAAGTAGGCCATGATTGTCTTGTCGGGTAGCCCCTCTTTGATCTCTTGGAACGCCTTGTTGGCCGCCGGTGTCCACTCCCATGAGTGATCGTGGCGCGTGAGGGCGCTTAGTGGTTCCAACATCGCGGCTAGCCTGGGGATGAACCGCCCACAGTAGGTAGCCATTCCAAGAAAACTTCTTACTTCAGTGGGACTGCACGGGGTGGGTGCCGCTCGGATGGCTTCCGCCTTTCTCGGATCTACCAGCAGCCCCTCTCGAGTAAACGTGTATCCAAAAAAGTCTACACTGCCCTGGTAGAATGAGCACTTCGCTTTGTGTAGCGTCAGCCCACACTCTGTCAGTCTCCGAAGTGTGGCCCGCAGGTGTGCGTGATGCTCTTCCAGAGTGTTGGAGTAGAGTAAAATGTCGTCGCTGAGGTTGATCACGCCCTGCAGACCGGACAGGGACTCTCAGATCGCGTTCTGGAATACCTCTGCCGCGAAGGAGACACCAAAACTCAGCCTTTTGTACCTCCGGAGGCCGACATGGGTCGAAAATGTGGTGATGTATCGACTGCTGGGGTCGAGTTCTAGCTGGTGGTAGCCAGCATTTAGGTCCAGCTTCGAGAACCATTTGGCCCCGTTGAGGTCTGCCACGATGTCGTCCATCGTGGGGGTGATGTGCCGCTCCCTCTTCACTGCTGTGTTGGGCAGCTGCATGTCCACACAGAGTCTGATGGCCCCTGGTTGCTTGGGCTTGGGCGCCACGACCAGCGGGGACACCCAGGGAGTGGGGCCGGAGATTTTCTCAATGACATTCAGCTCTTCGAGCTTCCGCAACTCCTCTTCCACTTGCGGGCGCAGGTTGAACGGCACCCTCCGGTGTCTGAGGGCTACCGGCCGTATGGACGTGTCTATGTGCAGCTTGAACTTCTTGCCCTTTAGCTTACCCAGGCCGGTGAAGAGTGTTGGGAACTCCTTGAGTATGTCCTCGGCGTGGGAGTCATGAACCTGGTTCGCAAAGAACACTAGCCCAAGGTCCTCTGCAGTATGACAGCTGAGCAGCGTCCTTTTCTTGCCTTCCGTGACATGAAATTGTGTCTGAGTCGAGTATCCCCTGCTGGCGATGGTGGCACTGATGACGCCACGGAGGGGAAGAGGGTCCGTCCCTCCGTACGTGTAAATCCGCGCCTTGGACGGCGTCAAGGGGGGTCTCGGCGACAGACGGTCATATTGGTCGGAGTCCATCACATTGACCGACGCCCCTGAGTCGATGAGGGCTTGGACCTCGGTGCCTCCCACTGAGACTGAACACAAGGGCGGCGGCCTCCGCCGGGAGCCTGTCCTGCTGACAAACGATACTACGAATACCTCGTCGTCCTCGTCCTCATACATCGGGGCCCACACCTGCGGCTGATGTTCTCCGCTTGGCAGCGGGTCTTCCTGCGAGACCTGACGCACTTGTTGTGGCCCGAACCTGGGTCTCGATGACGGTTGTCTGAAACACCCACCCTGGCATACTCTGGCGTAGTGATTCATTCTTCCGCAGCGGGAGCACGCCTTGCCTTTTGCACCGCAGACTGCCGTTGCCGGGTGGTCGTCCCCACAGTATCCACACGAGCCCCCGCAGGTTTGGGCGCTGGGCGAGGTGCGGCCGGCCGCCTTTGTATCGCTTCCACCTTTTCTTCTTTGATGGGTGCGCTCTTGAACCCCGGCCCTGCGGCCACGGGCGCGTGGAGGGCAGCTTCCATTTCCTCCGCCCTGGCATCGGACAACTCGTGGGACCGTGCTAGTACTAGGATTTCATCCAGCGAGATCCCTGGCTGCCGGAGAATCAGCTTCCGTAAGAGTTTGGAGCGACAGCCCAATATGATCTGATCCCTTATCTCCACTCTCTGGTCCGTGAAGGGGCACGTGCTGGCCAGCCGGCACAGCCGCGCGTAGAACATATCGACGGATTCGGTGTCGGTCTGCCAAGCCCTCCGGAACTTAAACTTTTCGAAATCCGGGTTCATTTGAGGATCAAAATGTCTATTCAGCACCGCCACCGCTGCCTCATAATCATCATCGTTCCCGGTGTTGGGAAGCGTGTCGAACAAGTCATAGATTTCAGCCCCTCCATAATATATAAGTAGTGACCGCTTCACTGCCCCATCGGTTTCTCGGGTCCCTCTAAAGTAGTGGTTTAGTCGCCCTACCCATGCCTTCCATCTCGGGGCGGCGGTAGCTGGGTCTGCGGTTTCGCTAAACGGTGGTAGGGGCGCTACTGCGTTGTGGATGACCACCGGTGGCGGTGGTGGGTTGTTACCAGCACCTGCGTTGGACCCGCCAGCTTGTGGTGCACCAGCGCCTGCCGCAGGCCCTGAAGACATCGTTCGACTTTACTGATGGGACCTGTGGGTTTTGCCAGTGCTTGTTAGCCCAGTATGGTCACTCTCACTTGGTGCTGAGGCTCTGCCAAGGCTTGTTTAGTGAACTTGTGTGAACATTGGTTTTGCCAATGCTTGTTGCTCCAGACCTCCTCTCCCTGCTCTGGGCCCTATTGTCTCCTCCCCCGGGCTTCAGTTGCTGCACCACGCAGCATAGGGCACAGTTCAGGCAGGCAGGAGAAAGGGCAGCCCTGTCTAGGCCCCCTCCTACGATCGGCCGATGCAAACCAGGGCCAGCACGAGGTGAATCCTCCAGAGGGCCTCGGAGCGGGGGCAGGAGCAGAGCTCCGATGAGGCACCGGGTCAGCCACTCACCCCTGATGAGCGCGCACAGCGCTGGCAGCTTCCGGTGCAGGGAGCAGCATGCGGGTGGGCTCCGCGATCAACAGGCCACGTTGGGAGGCAGTCTGCCTCCGGCACCACGCGGGTGGGCTCCGCAACCACCGGGATGAAGCAGGTGAGCAGCGGGGGCGTCTGCAACGCGGGTGGGCTCCGCACGCTCCCCGCGCAGGCTGACAGAACAGCACGGAAGGCGCGGCAGGCGTCGGCCTCAGTTAACTAGGGTAACGCCAGTTAAAGGACACGGAGACTTGTGTAAGTATCTGGGCTGATCAAAAGACCACGTGCGGTCTTGCCCACGTTTATTTATTCCCTCGGGATGAGCCCGCTCCGAGGGGTGTGTGGATGCGTGTTTTAGCGCAACATTGTATAAGAGAGCCCGGGTGGCTCTCTACACCCCCGACTGCTGCTATTATGAGGGGCGCCCCTGGTTTTCCCGAAGGAGGCATCCTGCAGCCCTGCAGCCGGTATGTGAAGGAAGGAACACAGGGCCAGGCGGAAGCAGAGAGATCGGTACCAGCAGTGGATCCGCAGAGGCAGAGGGGTCCGTCCAGAGCCAGGGGGTGGGTCCAGGCGGAAGCAGAGAGATCTGTACCAGCAGTGGATCCTCAGAGGCAGAGGGGTCCGTCCAGAGCCAGGGGGTGGGTCCAGGCAGAAGCAGAGAGATCTGTACCAGCAGTGGATCCTCAGAGGGTCCGTCCAGAGCCAGGGGGTGGGCCAGGCGGAAGCAGAGAGATCTGTACCAGCAGTGGATCCTCAGAGGCGTCCATCCAGAGCCAGGGGGTGGGTCCAGGAGACTGAGCAGAGAGATCTGTACCAGCAGTGGATCCTCAGAGGCAGAGGGGTCCGTCCAGAGCCAGGGGGTGGGTCCAGGCGGAAGCAGAGAGATCTGTACCAGCAGTGGATCCTCAGAGGCAGAGGGGTCCGTCCAGAGCCAGGGGGTGGGTCCAGGCAGAAGCAGAGAGATCTGTACCAGCAGTGGATCCTCAGAGGGGTCCGTCCAGAGCCAGGGGGTGGGCCAGGCGGAAGCAGAGAGATCTGTACCAGCAGTGGATCCTCAGAGGCGTCCATCCAGAGCCAGGGGGTGGGTCCAGGCGGAAGCAGAGAGATCTGTACCAGCAGTGGATCCTCAGAGGCAGAGGGGTCCATCCAGAGCCAGGAGGTGGAGAGAGAGGTACATGAGTGACTACAGAATCACAGGACACAAAATAAACTCTGTAGTCCTGTATGGGACAGCTAGGGCACCTCCAGCATCTAGTACCTTTGATAGTTCGGTCGGTAGAGCGTGAGCGTCCTAATCTCTAGGTCGTGAGTTCAAACCTCATGTCGTGCACTGTTTGTTTTATTCACATTTTTCTCAAACCATCCGTTTTTGGGATCTGTATGAGTGGAGATGGCAAAAACACACTGTGAGAAGTTGGCCTGATATATGATGTCACTAGTTCTAGTGTACACCTTGTATCAGTCCACACAACCCTTATGGTGATTGGTTGTAAAATCAACCTTATAGACCAGCTATCCTAGTGGTAGCATGGACAAGAGCAGTCTTAGGCTAAACTCTGTATGGCATGTGAAGCCAGCTGTTATACCATTTGCAACCCCTTGAATACCCAATGAAAGGACACCACAACAGATATATTATAAAAATAGAATGTATTTATTCTAGTCAAAATACCCTCAGCACTCTTTATGAGATTCGAGGTAAGTACAACACAGTCTTATTTAAGCATACATAAGTCACACAGGTAAGTAATACAGTTAGGCCCTAGGGGCCACGCAAACCATATACTAAGTAAGTGGTATAAGAACCACTATCACGAACACAGGTTAGGCCTAGGGCTAGGGAATCGCTGGGGCTACACTATCCTATCAGTTGCTAGGCAGTGGGAGGCCCACGGGATTCAGGTGCAGAGTGGAAACACTCACGCGTAATGCGTTAAAGTCGATAGAAATAGTAGTATTTAGAAATTAAGAGTTTTAGGACACTTCGGAAGGAACTAGGAGTTAGAGACTTGGAAACTAGACACTAAGATAGTCAATACCCTTGTGAGCACCGGAGTACTCAAGTTACCTAGCCCACGGGCTGCGGGTGCATAGGTGTGAACTTGCGTCGGGTTTCGTCGTCGACTCCTATGGATGCCTGAAGAAAGTTGCTGACAGGCAGTCAGTGAAGAGTGTCCGGTGGATTCCAAGGATGGAATCAGGAAGTAGGATACCTGCAAGCAGAGGGGACAGAGTCTAGGTCACCAGCCAGGAGCCGGGAAGGAACCAGGCAATGTCGTGAAGATGCAGGTGAAGAGGTGAAGCTTGTCGCTGCAGCCACGGGTACCAGGAGACGTCGAGGATGACCAGGACCAGGAGGCGAGCTGTCCCACGAAGGCTCTTGCAGTCGGTAGCGTCGAAGTCGAACTAGGACTCACCAAGCCTTGGCAAGCGGAACCCACGAAGAACGAAGGACTTGCTTCTGGTGCAGACCAGGAAGGTCTGGGGTGCTTCTCTTTTGCAAAGAAGCGGGAGCCAGTCTGGAGGAGCCAAACCAGCGGTGAAGATTTCAAGGTGTGTCGTCACAAAGGCCGCTAGCCAACGGGCAAGCAACCGGACAGACGCGGCAAGCAGGAAAATGCAGAAGGGCCCCACGCAGGACTCGTGGAGTGTGGGGGGCTGATCTTCGGTGCAGATGGTGCTTGGGGTTGGGGCTTCTCAATCCCCGGTGCACAACTTCGAGGGTGCCTCAGAAGCTGCGCTGGAAGATACTAGCCACTTTCCCAGGTAGCCGGTCCCACGTCTCTCGTCGCCTCCACGGATCTCAGCTCGGCTGTGGATGTGGATCAGGGTCGGAGAAGTCTGGAAGTCAAGGCTCTGGTCGGGCTCTGCAGTCAGTCCCTCGTAGAACTTCAGCAAAGCAAAGGGTAGTCTCTTGATGGTGCCTGTTTGCACAGGGTAGCCACTCCTTGGCCACAAGGGAGATTCTTCAGTCTTCTTCTTTCGTCGAATGTCGAAGGTCCAGAGTTTCTGTTCAAGTTGCAGGTTCAGGATAATCTAATCTCCTGGGGCCCAGCTACCACTCTTATCCAAATCTGGGGGGCTGGGTTACCTGCTAGGTCACGCCTTATGGGTGGGACCTGGGAGGGGGGTGGTTACACCCCCTTCCCTTTGTCCAGTTTCGCACCAGGACTGGGGCTGGAGTGCCCCAGCACTGGTTTGAACTGGACTATGCACGGGACACCTTGTGTGCCCCAGGCATGTCTCATTCTTTTCATCCCTCCCTGCCCCAATACACTAAGGCCTGTCTGGGGTGGTGCTCGCACCTCCCAAGGCAGGAAACCTATTGTCCAAGCCTCCCTTGCCGGGATCACTCCCAGCAGCAGGAGGTCAGACTCGTGTCTGTGGCAGCAGCATCCATTTTGTGATGCTGGGGCTCTGGTTAACTTTAACCGGGTAAGTAGGTTACAACATATCTTCTCCCTCTAGAAGGGAGGGATAATATCCTCATCCCCAGAAATGGGATGGGGGTATTATTCCAAAGTGTTAGACACCTTACACGACATGTTTTGATAAAGCCAAACCATAGTTACCATAACCGTTTAAGATTATAAGGCACTTTAAGAGTATATGGTAGGCTATATCATAGAACAGCTATAAGGACATGGTTCCGAAAGCTGCAGACAGGCTCAGCTCATGCTAGAGCACCATCTCACATGTTACCAAGCACTCTGCCTCCAGGATTGTTAAGGCCTGCCATAGGAGTGGCACATGTGTCTATATGTAAGTTAGGTATAGGAATACTACACCTAAGCAAGGAGTGATTACACTACCTTGCCCCAGCTGAGTGATCAGCCAGTTGTGTCATAATGGAAGGCCAGGCCAGGGGTGGCATAATACATGCTGCAGCCCCTGGTAGGCCTAGGGTACACCTAAGCCCTGGGTACCTAAGGTACACTGTACAGGGGCCAATAAGGTGATCCTATCCAAATGGGTTATGCACCTAAAGTACATAGTGTCAATTTAGAGAGAGAACAGCAGGGCTGTGGGTCTGATTAGCAGGCCCACAGCCACATCTAAGTCGAAAACCAGTAAAGCAAAAGCAAAAAGTGGGGGTGAACATAGAAAGCAGACCCTACTCTCCTACACAACCCCCCCCCCCAAACTTAGGGACATTAAACTAACCTTGACCAGTTGAGTCTTCATGTTCTAAGTGGAAATATCTGGAGAGTCCATCTGCATTGGCATGGTCAGTCCCAGGTCTATGTTCCACTGTGAAGTCCATCCCCTGTAGGGAAATGGACCACCTAAGAAGTTTGGGATTTTCACCCTTCATCTGATTTAGCCACAAGAGGGGATTATGGTCTGTCTGAATCTTGAAGTGAGTGCCAAACAAGTATGGCCTCAGCTTCTTCAGGGCCCAAACCACAGCAAAGGCCTCCCTCTCAAAAGCTGACCAACGTTTCTCTCTAGGGGTCAGCCTTCTACTTATACAAGCAATGGGCTGGTCTTGACCATCTATATTAAGTTGTGAAAGAACAGCTCCTACACCTAACTCAGAAGCATCTGTCTGGACAATGAACTCTTTGGAGTAGTCTGGACTTTTCAGAATAGGTGCACTGCACATGGCCTGCTTCAGGTCATCAAATGCTTTTTGACAGCTTACTGTCCACTGAACTTTCTTTGGCATTTTCTTGGAGGTCAAGTCATTAAGTGGTGTCACAATGGACCCATAGTTCTTAACAAACTTTCTGTAGTACCCAGTCAGGCCCAAGAAAGCTCTGACCTGAGTCTGGGTAGTTGGAGGAGTCCAGTCCTTTATGGTCTGGATCTTGCTCTCCAGTGGTTGAACCTGACCCCCACCAACTAGGTGGCCCAGGTATACAACCTTGCTCTGCCCTATCTGGCACTTAGTGGCCTTGATAGTGAGGCCTGCCTTTTGCAGGGCCTCTAAAACATTCCTCAGGTGGACCAGGTGATCCTCCCAGGTGGAGCTAAAGGCAGCAATATCATCAAGATAAGCTGCACAATAATCATCCAACCCAGTAAGGACTTGATTCACCAACCTTTGGAAAGTGGCAGGTGCATTCTTCAAACCAAAGGGCATTACCACAAATTGATAATGTCCTCCTGGGGTCGAGAAAGCAGTTTTGACCTTTGCATTCTCAGCTAGTCTGATTTGCCAGTAGCCTGCTGTCAGGTCAAATGTGCTCAAAAACTTAGCAGCTGCCAGTCTGTCAATGAGCTCATCTGCCCTAGGTATTGGGTGGGCATCTGTCCTAGTGACAGCATTGAGACCTCTGTAATCCACGCAAAACCTCATCTCTCTCTTACCATCTTGGGTGTGAGGTTTTGGCACAAGGACTACAGGACTAGCCCAAGGGCTCTCTGAAGGTTCAATGACTCCCAGCTCCAACATCTTTTGTACCTCAACTTTTATGCAGTCCCTGACATGGTCAGGTTGCCTGTAGATTTTACTCTTCACAGGCAGACTGTCACCAGTGTCCACCTCATGGGTGCACCAGTTTGTCTGACTTGGGGTCAGAGAGAACATATGTCTGTAGGATTGCAGAACTTGTCTGCAGTCCTGTTGCTGATGGACAGTGAGGCTGTCAGAAAAGACCACACCATCAACTGAGCCATCATCAGGGTTCTGAGTCAACAGGTCTGGGAGAGGGTCACTCTCTTCCTCCTGCCCCTCATCTGTAGCCATGAGTAAGCCCATGTCTGCCCTGTCAACGTATGCCTTCAATCTGTTGACATGAAGCACCCTGTGGGGGCTTCTGGGAGTCCCAAGGTCCACCAAGTAGGTGACTTCTCCCTTTTTCTCAACAATAGTGTGGGGTCCAGACCATTTGTCTTGGAGTGCTGCTGGGGCCACTGGCTCCAACACCACACGTTCTGCCCTGGCTGGTAAACAGTCAGTACAGCCTTTTGGTCATGCCAAGCTTTTTGGAGTTCTTGGCTTGCCTCAAGGTTTTTAGAAGCCTTCTTCATATACTCTGCCATCCTGGAGCGGAGACCAAGTACATAATCCACTATATCAAGATTGGGTTGTCTGAGAGGTCTCTCCCATCCTTCCCTTACTAAACATAGGGGTCCTCTTACAGGATGCCCAAACAAAAGCTCAAAAGGGCTGTAGCCAACCCCCTTCTGTGGGACCTCTCTGTAAGCAAACAGAAGGCAGGGTAAAAGGATGTCCCATCTTCGCCTAAGCTTGTCTGGTAAACCTTTTATCATTCCCTTTAGGGTCTTGTTGAATCTCTCAACAAGCCCATTGCACTGTGGGTGATAGGGTGTGGTGAACTTGTAGTTCACACCACACTCCTTCCACATTGCAGTCAAGTATCCTGACATGAAGTTGGCACCTCTGTCAGAAATGACCTCCCTTGGAAAGCCCACTCTGGAGAATACTCCAAGCAGGGCCCTTGCCACAACAGGAGCTGTTGTGGTCCTCAGGGGAATAGCTTCTGGATACCTGGTGGCATGGTCCACTATCACCAGTATAAATCTGTGCCCAGATGCTGTTTGTGGGTCCATTGGTCCTACAATATCTATGCCCACTCTTTCAAAGGGAACCCCCACAACAGGTAGTGGTATGAGGGGGGCCTTTGTGGTGCCACCTGATTTGCCACTGGCTTGGCAGGGGACACAGGAGCGACAAAACTCCTTGGTATCTTCTGACATATGGGGCCAGTGAAAGTGAGGGACAAGCCTGTCCCAGGTCTTGTTCTGGCCTACGTGTCCTGCAAGGGGAATATCATGGGCCAAGGTAAGAAGGAAGCCTCTGAACTTCAGTGGTATGACCAACCTCCTGGATGCACCAGGCTTGGGGTCTCTAGCCTCTGAATACAGTAGCCCTTCATCCCAATACACTCTATGGGTACCTTGAGCATTCCCTGCAGCCTCAGCAGCAGCCAGCTGTCTGAGGGGTTCAAGAGAGGGGCAGTCTAATTGGGCCTGCCTCAGATCTGCCCTTGAAGGTCCCCCTGTCCCAAGAAACTCAACCTGATCAGGTTCAAGTTCTTCTAGGACAGTTCTTTCAGGGTTCTCAGAATCATCCTCCTGGGAGGGCTGATCCACCACCTGAGGCAGGGGGGAAGGCACAGCCTTAACCCTACTGCTCTTTCTCTTAGGTTGTGACTGGTCCATAGATTCAGGATCCAGCACTTGTTCAGTGGTGCACTTTTTGGCCTGTGACCTGGTCACAGCAAGGACATGTGCATCTATCCCCAGCATTTCTGCATGGGTCCTATACTCCACTTCAGACTAAACTGAAGTTTCAAGATCATTGCCCAGTAAACACTCTACAGGAAGGTCTGAACTAACAACAACTTTCTTGAGGCCAGTTTCCCCTCCCCAGGAGAAGTTAACAATAGCCACACTATGGGAGGTAGTGGCATTGCTAGCGTTGGTCACTAGGTAATTCTCACCTAGTATGATCTGTCCAGGGTCCACAAAGGCAGGTGTCACCATTGTGACACTAGCCCCAGTGTCCCTGTAGGCCTGAGCCATTCTTTGGTTGATAAAAAGACTCTGTCTGTACTTGCCCAGGTTACTGGGGCCTACAGTAGAGGACAAAGCTAAGTCCCCATCACAGATCAGAACAGCCTGAGTAGGTATTCTGACTAGGCCAGAATCCTCCTCAGTTCCCAGGGTTAACCCTACTACACCCTTTTGCTGGGAACCACCACTTACAGCTGGACTAGGGGGTACAGTTGCCTTAGGGGCAATGGTGGCTGGGGGCTTATCCTTTTTGGTGCACTCACTAAACCAATGTGAGTTGGACTTACAATAGTTGCACCATGGTTTCTTTTGGCCATCTTTCTTTTTATCCTTTTTGGGACCACCCTCCCCCTGAGCCTTTTGGGGGCCTGGTGAAGACTTCTGGTCTTTTTGTTTCTGATCATTACCCTTCTGGTCTGCCTTTTTCTGATCACCGCCCTGGTTCTGGTTTTTCTGCTTAACTCTAGTCCTGACCCATCTATCTGCCTTCTTTCCCAATTCTTGGGGAGAAGTCAGATCAGAATCAATCAGGTGTTGATGCAGTAGCTGGTTTTGACAGTTGTTAAGGATTTGTTCTCTCATGATCAAATTATACAATCCTGTATAGTCCTTAACCTTACTTCCCACTAGCCAGCCTTCCAGAGCCTTAGTGGCACAATCTACAAAGTCAGTCCAGTCCTGAGTCTGTGTCTTCTGGGTATCCCTGAACAACAACCTGTATTGCTCAGTGGTTAGGCCAAACCCATCAATTAGAGCACTCTTCAGGACAGTGTAATTGTCTGCATCCTCATCACTAACTGTGAGGAGCTTGTCTCTACCTTTCTCAGAGAAGGAGAGCCACAAGATAGCTGCCCACTGACTTTGGGGTACCTGCTGTACTTTGCAAGCTCTCTCCAAAGCAGTTATCCATTTGTGGATGTCATCCCCACACTTGTAGGGAGGGACAATCTTGCTCAGGTTTCTATTATCATAGTGCGTGTCTCTATTCTTAGGGATATTGCTGCCACCAGTGGGTTCTGACCCACTTAACTTTTGCTCTCTAGCCAGAGCAAGCTTCTCCTTGGCAAGGGCAAGTTCTTCCCTCTGAATCCTCAGATTAGCTTCCCTCATTCTGGCTTCATGCTCCTTTCTCTCAGGGGAAGTCATTCCCCTGTGAGAGGAAGCATTAGAGATGCTAGAGACATGGGAGTGGATGGATTCCCTTGAAGGGGATCTGTCCCTCCTGCTTCTCTGGGTAAGCCCACTTGGGGGTCTGTATGGGGGGACCCCATGCAAACTCCCATGTAAGCTTAGGTTAGCCTGGCTAAGTCTTCCTACTTGGCCCTTGCTGTCTACCTCTTCATCTGAAGTCCCATCTGACTCATCTGTTGGTGGGTAGACCCTCCTTGGTACCTAGGGTACTGGCCTGTGAGGCCCTAAGAGTATCATACTCCTCTAGGAGTTGCACTAGCTGAAGGAGGGTAGGGTTTGCACCCTGTTTTAACTTTCTGGAGGTACACAATTGTCTCATCTCCTGAAAAGTTAGGGTATCATATCTAGAGGGGGTCTTCTTCAGACCTGCCCCTCCTGAGAGAGCATCTACTTGATCTCCTCCCAGAGACATGATCTAGTGAGGGTGTGGTGTGTGCACCTACCTACACTAGTTGTTTCTACTAAACCTCTCTGGTAGTTGTAGTCAGGGTGTGTTACTCCCTTCAACCTACAACCACTAAGTCCAGTAGGACTTAAGTATTATAATCTATGTTATATGTACCTAAACAATATCTGTGTGATCTTTCAATTTAGTATCTCAAGATTACAATGGTATTACAACAGCAAGCTCAGATCCCAACTGCTGCTCACCAATGTGAGAAGTTGGCCTGATGTATGATGTCACTAGTTCTAGTGTACACCTTATATCAGTCAAAACAACCCTTATGGTGATTGGTTGTAAAGTCAACCTTATAGACCAGCTATCCTAGTGGTAGCATGGACAAGAGCAGTCTTAGGCTAAACTCTGAATGGCATGTGAAGCCAGCTGTGATACCATATATAATCCCTTGAATACCAAATGAAAGGACACCACAACAGATATATATATATAAAATAAAGTGTATTTATTCTAGTCAAACCCTCAGCACTCTTTTTGAGATTAGAAGTAAGTACAACACAGTCTTATTCAAGCATACATTAAGTCACACAGGTAAGTAATACAGTTAGGCCCTAGGGGCCACGCAAACCATATACTAAAGAAGTGGTATAAGGACCACTGTCACGGAAATAGGATAGGCCTAGGCCTAGGGAATCGCTGGGGCTACACTACACTAGCAACAGTTAGGAAGTGGGAGGCCCACGGGATTCAGGTGCAGAGTGGAAACACTCACGCGTAATGCGTAAAAGTCGATAGAATTACTAGCAGTTAGAATTTAACAGTTTAAGGACACTTCTGAAGCAGCTAGAGAGTCGAGACTCGGAAACTAGACCCTAGGATAGTCACTACCCTTGTGAGCACCGAAGTACCCAAGTTACCTAGCCCACGGTCTGCGGGTGCATAGGTGTGAACTTGCGTCGGGTTTCGTCGTGGACTTCTATGGATGCCTGAAGGAAAGTTGCTGACAGGCGGTCAGTGAAGAGTGTCCGGTGGATCCCAAGGCTGGGATCAAGAAGAGAGGATACCTGCAAGCAGAAGGGACAGAGTCAAGGTCACTAGCCAGTGACCACGTGGAACCAGGAAGGAACCAGGCGATGTCGTGAAGATTGCAGGTGAAAGGTGAAGCTTGTCGCTGCAGCCACGGGTACCAGGAGACATCGAGGACGACCAGGACCAGGAGGCGAGCTGTCCCACGAAGGCTCTTGCTGTCGGCGGCGTCGAAGTCGAACTAGGACTCACCAAGCCTTGGCAAGCGGAACCCACGAAGAACGGAGGACTTGCTTCTGGTGCAGACCAGGAAGGTCTGGGGTGCTTCTCTTTTGCAAAGAAGCGGGAGCCAGTCTGGAGGAGCCAAACCAGCGGTGAAGATTTCAAGGTGTGTCGTCACAAAGGCCGCTAGCCAACGGGCAAGCAACCGGACAGACGCGGCAAGCAGGAAAATGCAGAAGGGCCCCACGCAGGACTCGTGTAGTGTGGGAGGCTGATCTTCGGTGCAGATGGTGCTTGGGGTTGGGGCTTCTCAAATCCCGGTGCACAACTTCGAGGGTGCCTCAGAAGCTGCGCTGGAAGATATTAGCCACTTTTCCCAGGTAGCCGGTCCCACGTCTCTCGTCGCCTCCACGGATCTCAGCTCGGCTGTGGATGTGGATCAGGGTCGAAGAAGTCTGGAAGTCAAGGCTCTGGTCGGGCTCTGCAGTCGGTCCCTCGTAGAACTTCAGCAAAGCAAAGGGTAGTCTCTTGATGGTGCCCGTTTGCACAGGGTAGCCACTCCTTGGCCACAAGGGAGATTCTTCAGTCTTCTTCTTTCGTCGAATGTCGAAGGTCCAGAGTTTCTGTTCAAGTTGCAGGTTCAGGATAATCTAATCTCCTGGGGCCCAGCTACCACTCTTATCCAAATCGGGGGGGCTGGGTTACCTGCTAGGTCACGCCTTATGGGTGGGACCTGGGAGGGGGGTGGTTACACCCCCTTCCCTTTGTCCAGTTTCGCGCCAGGACTGGGGCTGGAGTGCCCCAGCACCGGTTTGAACTGGACTATGCACGGGACACCTTGTGTGCCCCAGGCATGTCTCATTCTTTTCATCACTCCCTGCCCCAATACACTAAGGCCTGTCTGGGGTGGTGCTCGCACCTCCCAAGGCAGGAAACCTATTGTCCAAGCCTCCCTTGCCAGGATCACTCCCAGCAGCAGGAGGTCAGACTCGTGTCTGTGGCAGCAGCATCCATTTTGTGATGCTAGGGCTCTGGTAAACTTTAACCGGGTAAGTAGGTTACAACATGTCTTCTCCCTCTAGAAGGGAGGGATAATATCCTCATCCCCAGAAATGGGATGGGGGTATTATTCCAAAGTGTTAGACACCTTACACGACATGTTTTGATAAAGCCAAACCATAGTTACCATAACCGTTTAAGATTATAAGGCACTTTAAGAGTATATGATAGGCTATATCATAGAACAGCTATAAGGACATGGTTCCGAAAGCTGCAGACAGGCTCAGCTCATGCTAGAGCACCATCTCACATGTTACCAAGTACTCTGCCTCCAGGATTGTTAAGGCCTGCCATAGGAGTGGCTGATAGGTACACATGTGTCTATATGTAAGTTAGGTATAGGAATACTACACCTAAGCAAGGAGTGATTACACTACCTTGCCCCAGCTGAGTGATCAGCCAGTTGTGTCATAATGGAAGGCCAGGCCAGGGGTGGCATAATACATGCTGCAGCCCCTGGTAGGCCTAGGGTACACCTATGCCCTGGGTACCTAAGGTACACTGTACATGGGCCAATAAGGTGATCCTATCCAAATGGGTTATGCACCTAAAGTACATAGTATCAATTTAGAGAGAGAACAGCAGGGCTGTGGGTCTGATTAGCAGGCCCACAGCCACATCTAAGTCGAAAACCAGTAAAGCAAAAGCAAAAAGTAGGGGTGAACATAGAAAGCAGACCCTACTCTCCTACAGTCATCAAATGCTTTCTGACAGCTTACTGTCCACTGAACTTTCTTTGGCATCTTCTTAGAGGTCAAGTCATTAAGTGGTGTCACAATGGACCCATAGTTCTTAACAAACTTTCTGTAGTACCCAGTCAGGCCCAAGAAAGCTCTGACCTGAGTCTGGGTAATTGGAGGAGTCTAGTTCTTTATGGTCTGGATCTTGCTCTCCAGTGGTTGAACCTGACCCCCACCTACTAGGTGGCCCAGGTACACAACCTTGCCCTGCCCTATCTGGCACTTAGTGGCCTTGATAGTGAGACCTGCATTTTGCAGGGCCTCTAAAACATTCCTCAGGTGGACCAGGTGATCCTCCCAGGTGGAGCTAAAGACAGCAATATCATCAAGATAAGCTGCACAGTAGTCATCCAGACCTGTAAGGACTTGATTCACCAACCTTTGGAAAGTGGCAGGTGCATTCTTCAAACCAAAGGGCATTACCACAAATTGATAATGTCCTCCTGGGGTCGAGAAAGCAGTTTTGGCCTTTGCATCCTCAGCTAGTCTGATTTGCCAGTAGCCTGCTGTCAGGTCAAATGTACTAAAAAACTTGGCAGCTGCCAATCTGTCAATGAGCTCATCTGCCCTAGGTATTGGGTGGGCATCTGTCCTAGTGACATCATTGAGACCTCTGTAATCCACGCAAAACCTCATCTCTCTCTTACCATCTTGGGTGTGAGGTTTTGGCACAAGAACTACAGGACTAGCCCATGGGCTCTCTGAAGGTTCAATGACTCCCAGCTCCAACATCTTTTGTGCCTTAATCTTTATGCAGTCCCTGACATGGTCAGGTTGCCTGTAGATTTTACTCTTCACAGGCAGACTGTCACCAGTGTCCACCTCATGAGTGCACCAGTTTGTCTGACTTGGGGTCAGAGAGAACATATGTCTATAGGCCTGCAGAACTTGTTTGCAGTGCTGTTGCTGATGATCAGTGAGGCTTTCAGAAAAGACCAAACCATCAACTGAACCATCATCAGGGTTCTTAGTCAGCAGGTCTGGGAGAGGGTCATTCTCTTCCTCCTGCCCCTCATCTGTAGCCATGAGTAAGCCCATGTCTGCCCTGTCAACATATGCGTTTAACCTGTTGACATGAAGCACCCTGTGGGGGCTTCTGGGAGTCCCAAGGTCCACCAAGTAGGTGACTTCTCCCTTTTGTTCAACAATAGTGTGGGGTCCAGACCATTTGTCCTGGAGTGCTGCTGGGGCCACTGGCTCCAACACCCACACTTTCTGTCCTGGCTGGTACACAGTCAGCACAGCCTTTTGGTCATGCCAAGCTTTTTGGAGTTCTTGGCTTGCCTCAAGGTTTTTAGAAGCCTTCTTCATATACTCTGCCATCCTGGAGCGGAGGCCAAGTACATCATCCACTATGTCCAGTTTGGGTTGTCTGAGAGGTCTCTCCCATCCTTCCCTTACTAAACACAGGGGTCCCCTTACAGGATGCCCAAACAAAAGCTCAAAAGTGCTGTAGCCAACCCCCTTTTGTGGGACCTCTCTGTAAGCAAACAGAAGGCAGGGTAAAAGGATGTCCCATCTTCGCCTAAGCTTGTCTGGTAAACCTTTTATCATCCCTTTTAGGGTCTTGTTGAATCTCTCCACAAGCCCATTGCACTGTGGGTGATAGGGTGTAGTGAATTTGTAGTTAACACCACACTCCTTCCACATTGCAGTCAAATATCCTGACATGAAGTTGGCACCTCTGTCAGAAATAACCTCCTTTGGAAAGCCCACCCTGGAGAATACTCCAAGTAGGGCCCTTGCCAGGAGCTGTTGTGGTCCTTAGGGGTATAACTTCTGGATACCTGGTGGCATGGTCCACTATCACCAGTATGAATCTGTGCCCAGATGCTGTTTGGGGGTCCATTGGTCCTACAATGTCTATCCCCACTTTCTCAAAGGGAACCCCCACCACAGGTAGTGGTATGAGACGGGCCTTTGTGGTGCCACCTGATTTGCCACTGGCTTGGTAGGTGACACAGGAGCGACAAAACTCCTTGGTATCTTCTGACATGTGAGGCCAGTGAAAGTGAGGGACAAGTCTGTCCCAGGTCTTATTCTGGCCTAAGTGTCCTGCAAGGGGAATATCATGGGCCACGGTAAGAAGGAAGTCTCTGAAACTCAATGGTATGACAAACCTCCTGGATGCACCAGGCTTGGGGTCTCTAGCCTCTGAGTACAGTAGCCCTTCATCCCAATACTCTCTATGGGTACCTTGAGCATTCCCTGCAGCCTCAGCAGCAGCCTGCTGTCTGAGGGGTTCAAGAGAAGGACAGTCTAATTGTGCCTGCCTCAGATCTGCCCTTGAAGGTCCCCCTGTCCCAAGAAACTCAACCTGGTCAGGTTCCAGTTCTTCTAGGACAGTTCCTTCAGGGCTCTCAGAATCATCCTCCTGTGAGGGCTGACTCTCTACCTGAGGCAGGGGGGAAGGCACAGCCTTAACCCTACTGCTCTTTCTCTTGGGTTGTGTCTGGTCCATTGTCCCAGGATCCAGCACTTTTTCAGTGTTGCACTTTTTGGCCTGTGACCTGTTCACAGCAAGGACATGTGCATCTATTCCCAGCATTTCTGCATGGGTCCTATACTCCACTTCAGCCCACACTGAAGTTTCAAGGTCATTTCCCAACAGACATTCTACAGGGAGATCTGAACTCACCACAACTTTCTTGAGGCCAGTTACCCCTCCCCAGGAGAAGTTAACAATTGCCACACTATGGGAGGTAGTGGCATTACTAGCGTTGGTCACTAGGTAGTTCTCACCTAGCATGATCTGTTCAGGGTCCACAAAGGCAGGTGTCACCATTGTGACACTAGCACCTGTGTCCCTGTAGGCCTGAGCCATTCTTTGGTTGATCAAAGGAGCCTGTCTGTACTTGCCCAGGTTACTGGGACCCACAGTAGAGGACAAGGCTATGTCCCCATCACAGATCAGAACAGCGTGAGTGGGTATCCTGACTAGGCCAGAATCCACTTCAGTTCCCAGGGTTAACCCTACTACACCCTTTTGCTGGGAACCACCACTTACAGCTGGACTAGGGGGTACCCATCAATCAGAGCACTCTTCAGGACAGTGTAATTGTCAACATCCTCATCACTAACTGTGAGGAGCTTGTCTCTACCTTTCTCAGAGAAGGAGAGCCACAAGATAGCTGCCCACTGACTTTGGGGTACCTGCTGTACTTTGCAAGCTCTCTCCAAAGCAGTTATCCATTTGTGGATGTCATCTCCACACTTGTAGGGAGGGACAATCTTGCTCAGGTTTCTATTATCATAGGCCCTGTCTCTATCCTTAGGGATATTGCTGCCACCAGTGGGTCCTAGCCCACTTAACTTTTGCTCTCTGGCCAGAGCAAGTCTCTCTTTGGCAAGGGCAAGTTCTTCCCTTTCAATCCTCAGATTGACTTCCCTCATTCTGGCCTGATGCTCTTTTCTCTGTGGAAGAGGCATTGGAGCTATTAGAGACATGGGAGTGGATAGATTCCCTTGAAGGGGATCTTCCTCTCCTGCTTCACTGGTTAAGTCCACTTGAGGGTCTGAATGGGGGGACCCCAGTCAGACTCCCGTGTAGGCTTAAGTTAGCCTGGCTAAGTCTCCTAACTTGGACCTGGCTGTCTACCTCATCTTCTGAAGTCCCTTCTGACTCATCTGTAGAGGGTAGACCCTCACCTGTACCTGGGGTACTATCCTGGGAGGCTCTCTGAGCAGCATACTCTTCTAAGATCTCCACTAGTTGAATGAGGGTAGGGTTGCAAAAGTATTATTGTCAGAAGTGGGATTTGAACCCACGCCTCCAATCGGAGACCAGAACACCCAGCTGGGGGAAGAGGCAGCTCTTGAGTCTGGCGCCTTAGACCGCTCGGCCATCCTGACAGCTGAGAAAGCGTGGAGCCAGGTGATGTCATCAGAGCTCCGAAGAGGCCACATGTGACCGTCAGTGTTTCCGGGTGTGGTTCAACTGCACTTCCCACCACAGACCTTCTCTCATCAACCTTCTGAAAGGAGCAGAGAGCTGAATTTCGCAACTTTAACGCTAATCCGTGCATCGCACAACAAGAAACCACAGCCGCAGCGTCTTCTTGTGATGCACGTGTACTTCACTGCTCTTGTGGGCTCTACAGTCTCAGACGGGGAATGAAAATGCAGGGAGTCCACGAATGACCCCCCTCCTCCTGCAGCTCGTGTAGTCACTGACTTCATCCCAGATTTAGAGCTCGGGATCTCTCCCCCCTGTAGCGCGGCAGGCCTCGGCCTCAGTTAACTAGGGTAACGCCAGTTAAAGGACACGGACACTTGTGTAAGTATCTGGGCTGATCAAAAGACCACGTGCGGTCTTGCCCACGTTTATTTAGCCCGCCCGAGGGGTGTGTGGATGCGTGTTTTAGCGCAACATTTTATAAGAGAGCCCGGGTGGCTCTCTACATCCCTCCTTCCTTTTAGTTAACCGTCCCCTAGTGCACCCCGTCATGGGGAAGTATATACATAGTGTTTTAATCTCTGACTGAGTGCAGGATTGGGGCGGAGCCCTTATCGTTGACTTCTGGTGGAGGGGTCGGGAGACCTGTCCAACGGGACAACCCCGGAAGCACCGGCAACGGGACGCCAGTCAGTTAGTCTCTGATGGTCTTCTCCACCTGGGGCCGCCGGCTGCCCGCTTGCCGGAGGTGACACCCCTCCGCCGGGAGACGCCGGGGCACCACTCTCCGTCACAACCCCTGGTGACTCGAGCCCTTCGCCATCCATGCCCGTTTTGGGAACCACCTTGAAGCTCGACACATTCCTTTGACGGTCTGGTGTCCTCTCCGTGCTGTGATCATTGTCCCTTGCACCTCGGTCACCGTCCACACTTCAGGCTCATAGGGAGTTCGGAACTTCCATCCTGGGTGCCGATCTTTGATGACCACATGGTCTCCAATTCGGAGCACGGTGTCCTGGGCTCTACGGGCCTCGCTAGCCTTCCGGTTCGTTGCTTCCCTCCGCGCCTGAATGGCCACCCCGTCTCTTTCCACCGGGGCCCAACCTGGATCCGCCGGGATGCTGTCCCGCGGAGCTCGCTTGAACAGGATGTGAGCTGGAGCGCACTTGGTGGTGCTGTGTGGGGTCTGGCGGTACACCCCCAGGAATTGATCTAGAGCTGCTTCCAGATCTTCCTCGTTATCCACGGCGATCCGCAGCGCTCGATTGAGCGTCCTCATCAGCCGTTCATCTTCTCCGTTTGCTTGAGGCCAGAGGGGAGTGATTTTCCGGTGTCTGATCGCCAGACTTGCCAGGTACTGTCACGTGGTTTTAGGCCACTCCCTATTTACAGTGCTAAGTTAGCTTAATCACGTTAGCTGTTGGAGGACCATCTTGTTGCTTTCGCTGCCTTTGCACCCGACACTGTTGTTACATGTTATTACTTTGAGAAATGCAGACTCGCTCTTGTCTCAAGTGAATGTTATTTATACATCCTTAACAGTTGCTAGTGCCCTTGGTCTGTACATCGAGTAAAGAACTGTTCTAGGACACTAGACGGTGCCGGCTGATTATGTTCAGGGTGATCGTACCACTGTTTAGTCACAACATGCACGCAGCTGCAAATACCAGAAAGTCGAGGGCTTTAATAACAGAGCGCAGCATATTGTTAAGGCATTCGATAGAAGAGCTGTTGCAGAGAACACTGAGCTGATCCTGTGATGTGATACACCTGAGCTGATCTATACGGTATGGGGTCCCCTATGCAAGCCTATGAGACCTTCTAATAGTCTAATAATATATTATTAGTAACTAGAGAAAGGAGGGTGGTTATTTTCCACTGTCATTATAATATGATCGCTCCTTTTATATTCTATGGTATTGTAACAATGTTAATGGTAATGATCTTAACCATTTGTCTACTTATGTTAGCCAAAGTATTGTATAACAGGACTCGAGGTTTATGAATAAATTCTTTAAACTTTACTGTGTCTTAGTTATTCTGTTGTGGACTAATATATATGTGCAAACGGGTATTTCGGGTTCCCACCATTCCTGAGAATAACTAAGTCGCTTGTTCTGGGTTGTCTATACATTGGGACCGCCGAGCTAAATCTCGGATAACGAATGTGACACTAAGCTAGTCGGATAAGGGGTTCTTAGTTCTGAGGGGAGTTTCTGGTACACCACAATTCTCTAAGGTTCTGGTTTCCTGCGCATAGTTCTGTGCATACGCAGAATCCCTACAACATGGCGCACCTAACGTTTGGTCTTAATATCTGAGATGCCTTAGTAGTGCTTTTTATTAGTCCATAACACCCTCACTCTGGTTTCCGGATAACGGGAGTGACGGTTTAACCTACCTAGGTTTTAGGCTATAGGTTCTTTCAAGCTTGATAATAAAAAAGGTTACACTAATCTAAGCCCAAGTGCTACTAAAGATCCTCGTTGTATCTTCTTTTTCGTCCTAATGGCGGTAGAAATTCCCGCTCATAGTAGGCTGTCTCTACGTGCTCATTTGAGGACGTACGGGGTGCCTGATGACGGGATGGCAGTGGTGTTTGTCGTAAGTGCAAGTGCCACTTACCCTTATGAGTTGTTTTACTCTTGGGTTACCTTTGAGGCTGTGGAAGATGTTGATAAAACGTTCCACAAATACACTGCCACGCAGGTGCCTCTACATTATACCCCATATATGGCTTTAGAAATTCCTATTTCAACCTGGCAGCACACTATTTGGTTTAATGGCGCCCTCCCCCACACGGTCACCCCGGCGAGACTGGGTCCTTTGTCTTTTGAAGGAGCTACTTGGCCGGTGCTGGCCGGACATACACCTCATCCACGCTACCTGACTGTAGGGGTGGATAGCTTACGTATACTACACACGACCCTGATTACGGTCCATAGGGCGTTAGTGCAGTATGTGTCGCGCACTGTACAGGTGGGGGCACCTGCAGTTGCGGGACACGGGGCTGATCACCATCATGCGGTTGTGATTAGTCCTGTAATGGTAAACGCGGTTGTTGGCAAGCGCCCCCAGAATAAGGATGAGTATCCTTATTGGCTTGCAGAAAGATTTGATCAACTAGAAGCCGTGTTTCCTAACACTAGTCCTGTGGATAAACACAGGATACTCACTATTACTTTGCCGAAAGAACTGGTCCCAGACATTGTCGATTGTGACAATTGGGGCAAGGTCTTTGCCGCTACCTATTCGAAGTGCTTCGGCACTACGTCTATGTCGGTACTACCTTCCGTTATCAAGAAAGTCCAGGAGGACCATGGGGCGGAGGCAGCTATTGAATTGGGAATGCGGCTTATCGACAGCTTCGATATAGTATGTTCCATGATTATGGGAAATCTCAAAGGAGATGCCATGCAGTTTCAAGTGGGAAACATGATGGCGCTTATTGCGGATGACGATAAGCCGAGGGAGTTTGCAAAAGTTATTGCGAAAGCCTATAGGATGGTTGGACGTAGTGCCCTAGGCGTGAAACCCGTCATCAAAATTCCTGATGTAGTACAGCACACTAAAGTGAGTTCGTCTACAAAAGACGATAAACCCAACTTTCCAAAACAAAATTGGCGAGCTAAAAAACAAGATAAACAGCAACAGAAACAGGAGACTCGTCCTGCGTCCCCAGTTCAGGCTTATGTTGAATGCACTTATGATTTGCGTGATCGTTCTCGTATTAAGTCACCTGATAGGTTTCAGGTTCCTGACCAGCGCTCTCCTCGTTCTTCACAGGAAACAGCGGCTTCACACTTTGGTGGAGGAGACCGTGGGAGAGGCCGGGGTACTCAAGGTCGAGACCAGCCCCGACAGGAGGACAGAAAAGGCAAGCAGGAGGATTCTGCACGTCCACGTCCCCCTTTCAGAAAAAGAAGGTTGCTGCAATCTCAGCGAAGTATGCCTCAGATGGTACGGACACAGCTTCTGAACATGAAATGGGCGCTGACGCTGCTAGACAGCGCGGCGGAAGTTACAGTAGTGCGGGGAGCACTGCGTCCATTTCTGGAGGCGACAGCAACTAAAATCTATGTAACAGTAGAAACTGCTGATACTCGCGTAGCCCCCCCTGAGAGATTATTTGACATAGTCCTCAATATTGAGGGTGACATACAACGAAAAATTAACGCGGTATTTTGGGATAATCTAACGACCACCTATGATATACTATTGGCGGAGAAAGATTGGCCCCCGGCTTTCGTTCTAAACGCTCCAAGGGGGGAAGAAGTCATTCTTCCTTCTTTTGGACACGTAGTGCCCAAGGAGGAGTCTAAGAAGTTGGCCGAGGAGTGGGCGCGGGTGCTTGCACCTGCGTTGTATCGTAATCAGGTGGGGTGGGATAAAAGTTCTACCCTCCACGAATTTCCATTGCGGTCCGACCCCCAGCCTCAGCCCCAATACCCTATGCGTTGTGAGGCTAGGTCTCACGTCGCGGCTATCCTTGAACAATTGGAATATCAGGGTGTAATTGAAACGTGTGTGTCATCCATGAATAATCCTTTATTCACTGTAACGAAGCCTGACGGATCGTACCGCCTAGTTTTGGATTACCGGCATTTAAACTCGCACTGCCGGAATTGTGCGGTGCAAAATACCCATAGTTCAGCCCTCGTAGATAGTCTTGTGAGAAAAAGGTTCAAAACCACACTCGACTTGTCCAATGGTTTTTATTGCCATAACATATCCCCTCATAGTTATGAGTGGACCGCTTTTACTTCGGGTGGTAAACAAAAAGTGTTCAAAAGGCTCCCAATGGGCTATAAAAATAGTCCTGGGGTATTTGCTGCCCGTGTGGTCTCTCTCTTAGAGATGGTAGACCCGGAGGCGTACTCGTACGTTGATGACATCTACTTAACAGACGACGAGTTGCTGCCACACCTTGCTCGTGTGGACAACATAATTTGTATGTTTGCGGACTTTGGTTACAAGTTTAACTTTAAGAAGTCCCACATTGCCGAGTACACAGTTTTATTCTTGGGGTACGAACTCAACAATGAGGGCCGAGGCTTGGCTCCGCAGTTCCTTGAGAAATGCGCACGCCTTCGTATCCCTACGACACTGAAACAACTACAATCATTGCTGGGCTTTCTGAATTTCGGTCGTACCTACATTCCTGAATATGCCCAGCGTATCAAGACACTGTATGCCTTGGTGCAACCTACTTTTACCAAATCTTGCTGGCTGCCAGAACATTCGGCTGCATTACACTCTTTGCAGTCTGACCTTCTTACTGCGAAATATTTACAAACTCGTGATAACCACACAAACCTGGTCATAAGAATTGTACCGGGTGTGGAGGGGTTCACGTACTTAACATACAATGAGGGCGACACTGTCCCCATTGCTTACAAATCTCATTTATATACTTCGGCTGAAATGCGTTTCTCCACTGTCGAAAAAGTTTTGACGGCGGCGGCAATCCTGAAAGAACGAGCGCTATCACAGGGGAAGCGCATGATGGTGGTAACACCATTTCCTGCCCTAGAGGCAGTCACTAAAGCAAGTGTGCCGAATTCTAAAGCTTTGCATCCAAGGTGGATACAATGGGCGACTTCCTTAGCCTCGCCTGATGTCGAATACATTTTTGACGCAGGACTTCAGACTCAGGAGAGTTTGGAGTATGAATTAGTTCATCCGGCTCCACTTACATTGCGCCCGTTGGAGGAGTTCAATTGTGTCATATACACTGATGGGTCCGCGCAGCCCGCAACTGGATCAAGGCACGCTTATTCAGCGGCTTGCGCAATTGTTGTTGGTACTTTCGTGAATGGTGAATTCGTACAGGATGCGGTGCATACGCAGACTTTGGGTGATTGTACCGCACAATTGGCAGAGCTTAGAGCTCTGGTGCTAGCACTGGAGTTTGCTGATTACAGAGTCACAACTCTTATAGTGAGCGATTCTTACTATTGTGTTTAATCTTACAACGACAATCTGATGTTTTGGATCACGAATGGTTTTCGTGATTCAAAAGGTAGCACAGTGAAGCATAAAACGCTTTGGGCTAGGGTGGCTGAACTAAAAGGCAGTTTACCCCTTGTGAGTGTTATTCACACTCTTGGTCACCAACGAGTTGGCGTCCATGCTGTCGGTAACAGTTTGGCTGACGAGGCAGCTAAAACAGCAGTGGCAACCTACTTAGTAGCAGCAGTTACAAGATCCAAAAGTAAGATCGATGATGACATCTTGGCAGCTATTGCTGCATCAGAGACTGGGACGGACTTCCCTAGAGGTTTCCCTTCTCGATACCATTATCACTTAAGTCCTGATAACGTCCCGTTAGTGAGGATTAATGATGTTGGGGATAGAGTTATTCCCAATTCGGACTGCAGGCCCGCATTGGTACAAGCTGCGCACGAGGGTGTTGCGTCAGCGCACGCCGGAGTGTCCGCAACTGTGTCTTTGTTGCAACAGCGTTATTGGTGGTACGGTTTGTACAAACATACACGGACTTATGTCCTCAATTGTGGGATTTGCCAACAGATAAAGCCATCTACGGTGGCGCGTCCACCACAAACGCAGCTGCATATATCTAATCAACCACTAGCGTGTGTTTATTTAGATCACTGCGGTCCTTTTTCCTCGGACACTGCGTACAAGTATATCTTGGTTGCAGTAGATTCGTGCACACGTTTTCTTTGGGTGTGGCCACACAGGAGTGCTGACGCCCGGACTGTCATCAAAGCATTGCGTGTCTTTATAGGGAGTTTTGCATGTGGCACCCTTCACTCTGATCAGGGCCCTGCGTTCGCCTCTAAGGCTTACAAAGAAGCTATGAGAAGTTTGGGGGTCCAAGTCAAATTTTCGTCTCCATACCGGCCTGAGGGCAATAGTGTTGTGGAACGAATGAACCGTGACCTAAAGCAATCATTGACAGCCAGGGTGTTAGGTACTGGCAAAAACTGGCTAGCCCATTTGTATGACGTCCAACGTGCACTTAATAATCTCCCTAGAAGGTCTCTGGGTGGGAGGACCCCGTACATGATGCTCTTCGGAGTTCGAATGTTTGTTCCTGACCTTGAGGGTCTCGACATGGCGGCGGCAGCCGCGCCTTTTGACTTAGATGACCACTGTACTGTCTTACAGAATCTTCAAGAAACCAGAGACACTCTAGCAAAAGAACACGTATCCTCTGCGACCGAGGCTGGACTACAGATTCCGGTAGTCGGCTGGCTACCCAGAGTTGGTGATCTGGTCCGTGAGAAGGTGGAGAAGAAGAAGGAGTTTGGCCTCTCTTATCGTGCACCAGTGCTGGTGCTTGGAGTTGAGGGTACCCGCACAATTGTTTTGCCTCCACTTCCTGGTCACAGAGACAACAGGTACATTTCAGTTGACAATGTCAAGCTACACAGGGTGGCCGATACTCCATAGTCTGACACCTTCAGTTTCTTGCCCTTCAATGATGCGCAGTTCTGTAGTGGTTCCACCATCTGACATCGTGCCTGCGGTTGCCATTGAAATGCAAGTGCTTTCTGATTCTGCTGTTTCACCTGCGGATGGTGCTTTGCCTGATGATGCTGAGTATTCTTATCCTGCTGATGTCCCTTTGTCCCTTTTGCAATCAACTGACATTGTCCAGTCTAATTCTTCCTTTGGAACTGAATCATTGACTTCCACTGCCCCTTCCAAATTTTCAAAATTTTTTGCCTGGTTCAAGAGACAATTTTTGGTTCCCCCCTGGATTTACATTTGGCTGGTGCTCATTTGCATTTTTTTGTTCATGTCCATTGGTTTTGTGGTGGTGTTTTTTAGGCTGATAAATGGACACTACCTGGATGAACGTTCTACAATTAGTTTAATTAATGGAACTTTGGCACCACATTCATCGTCGCACATCATGAAGAGGGACCTGACTTTTGTAAATATCACCGCCTGGCCTGTCCGTGATGGAATAGCATGGGATGCGGTTAAATTTCAAATTCATGGGCCGACGGAAGTGATTATTGTGCCATCTGTATATCGTGTTTCTATGGGAGATGTAGTGAAACAAGACATTCGGTCTGATGATTGGGATGTTAAAACTATAGAGACGCTGTTTTCTGATTTGAAATACTATGCCGCATTTGATGCTGAGGATTTGTATTTGAATAATGAAAACTATGCAGAACAGTTTTGTTATCAACATTATGGCACACATTTTCTTCATAGGGCAAACACATTTCGGAGTTTAGTCAACTTTACACAGTGGGAACATTGCCCAGCCCCGAAGATTGGTAGTTAAAAAACATTGATCGAAAAATTTTCGTATTTTTCGGATTTCAGTGTATCCAATAATGCATCTTTTTATTTTAAAATTAGAGACGAACCTATTTCAAAGGTGCGTTTGACCCACACTAAATTGTTGTTTTCTAAGTCCTTCATGGACGATTTGGCAGTTGGTGGGTATGACGTTTGGAAACATGCTATTGATCTTAAATCGGTTTGGGGAACTAAAACTTGGCAAGTACAAGGTACAGAAGCTTTACATCGTGCCTGCCTCATCCCAAACCACATGTTATTTTTAAATTCTACTATTTTTCAGACAACCTGTTTAGGATTGGCTGTTTCTAAAAAATTAAATTCCCCCTCGATCCCGGATCTGAGAGCTTACCCTGGTTGGGAGAATCACACAGATCTGTCCCTTGCTATGTTGCAGTCTTTTATTTCCAATTCCACCTTCAATATTAGTGCCTTAGATCCTAAAGGTTGGTTGGTATGGCAGAAAAGTTCGGATAAGTGTCAACGCAGATTTTTAGGGTTAATTCCCGGGTATGTACAAGATAGAGTAGACCCACGTTTTCTGTCCTCACACACTGTCACTACCTACTCGGTGGGTAAATTGTGCCAGACATGGTTGCAACATTCCACATTAGATTCAGTTAAGATTCACTTGTCACGTTTGCATGACAAAATTGATTTGAATGATTTTGTTAAAGGTCCCGCTTTGGGTAGATCCAAAAGATGGGTATATGCTGTTTACAACGAGGTCTGGAAGTTGTCGCAGATTTAGGCTGCTTCCAGACTCCGTGCTATTGACCAAGCCAATATGGAAAAAGTATTGGCTGTAATAGATAACAGTATTAATACCTTATCTTTGAGAATATATACATTGGATAACATTGTTTCGTCTGTTGTGGATATTGTCCAGGACGATGTGTCTGTATTGTATCATGGTCAAAATCAATTGCGTTCAATAATGCAATTTGCATGGACTTTGCAGACGTTAAAGGCGGGGAAAGTGCCGTGGGATTACATGAATATTTCTTCTTTATTCCGCCCATTTAATCTGACATCAAAGCAGCAATTCATGTCCATGAAAGATGCTACATATTCACTACTGCATATAGAAAAGTTAGAACCTTTGCCTTTTTCTGTTGCTGAGTCGGATTATGCTGTGTGGCTCGTACATGGGATGGTCACTCTGCCAATTTCTATGTATAGGTTTAGTTCATGCATGAAACATTATGCCTTAGGCAGATACGAAAAACTTGGTTCTGCGTTCTTGCATGAGGTCTGGTCTCTCCCATTTACATATCGATGTGAGAGCGACGGCAAAGAAGTTTATTTGAAAGGTGAGGAGTGTACGTCTGCTCCTGATCATTCTGTAGTATGTAGACATATCCAATTACATGGATCGTGTAATATGAATGCCCCTAATTTAGCTTGCGTTTTGAAGGGCATTCCTGTGCCAGTTATAACGCCGTCATTTACGCTGCTTGCTAATGGTAGTTATCTGCTTCTAAATAGTGAGGCTTGCTGTGGGATGTTAGCAGGAATTCCCTATATTGTTTCAGTTTCACGAAGAGTAGTTTGCTGTAATAACGTGCTTTTCCCACCCCCGCAAGGCCGACTGGATATATCCATCTGGCCGACGATTCCAACCTTGAAAGCAGAGTTCAATAGGATGAGCAGAATAAGGGCTCTTTTGTCTCAAAAGGAGGTTGCGTTGACTTCGTCACGAGAAACATTTCTCCTTCAAGTTGCGAACACTCGCACGGAAGTTCAAGCGCTTTTGAATACTGACCTCCCCCTACATTTTGGCACGCTAATACACACTATCTTCAATGCTTCTTCTACGACTGGTCTGGTGCACTTTTTTAAAATTGTAGGCTCTGGCCTTGTGACGTCTTTCCAGTCTATCTTTGGTGTAATACCAGCTATTTTTCATTCTATTTTTTCTGGGGTCTTCGGAGGGTTTCCTCTGATACTCGCATTAATTGCTGGCATACTCCTGTTGGTCTGCGCACTACGCTATGGCTGCACGACTTGCGCTACTCGACCACGGATCCAGCATGTTCCATCTGCGTAGCCGGATGTGGGAAACTTATGGGACTTTACCACTGGCTACCTTAAGTATCGCTTATGGATTATCCTTCCGGTTCCCGTATTTTACTTGTGTACAGCCTGTTTTTCACTGTCTCGAATGTCCGTTCCAATGGGCTCTGGATGTGTGTCTGTCAAACTTGGTGTCACCTGACCTGGATTTTGATCGACTGATGTATCCCTTAGTGGTTCATGAGTTTGACTGTTCTGGAGTCGGGTTTATGGCCATGGGTGTGGCGCATGGAGTCCTTGGATTATGGGATATCGAGAAAGCAGCAGTTGACTTCCTGGCACGAAGTTACATCGAGATGCCTGCTTCTTGTCCACGTGGAGTGCTTGATGCTCATTTCCCTGTGGAACACGTGTGTTCTTTTTCTTTGCTGAACTGGATGTCCGACAATTTTGCGGATGACTCAAATGATTTTCTACTGGAAGCCGCAGCTGCGTATGCTGCTTATACTTTCCTACATTGACTGCCTGATGGCGAGTCGAATAAAGTTTTTTTTTTTTTTGCCATCTTTTCACAAACGATCGTTGGCTTCTATGGACGATGGATTGTGTTTTTACATTTTTTCTCTTCCTCTCATTTTTCTGAACTCTCATTTCAAGCTCTTTAGTCTGCATCATTGATCTTGAACTCTGCGTTCTGTAAAAATATTCGCCCCTGGTTATACCGTGGTTCGATCAAAGGGGGATGTCACGTGGTTTTAGGCCACTCCCTATTTACAGTGCTAAGTTAGCTTAATCACGTTAGCTGTTGGAGGACCATCTTGTTGCTTTCGCTGCCTTTGCACCCGACACTGTTGTTACATGTTATTACTTTGAGAAATGCAGACTCGCTCTTGTCTCAAGTGAATGTTATTTATACATCCTTAACAGTTGCTAGTGCCCTTGGTCTGTACATCGAGTAAAGAACTGTTCTAGGACACTAGACGGTGCCGGCTGATTATGTTCAGGGTGATCGTACCACTGTTTAGTCACAACATGCACGCAGCTGCAAATACCAGAAAGTCGAGGGCTTTAATAACAGAGCGCAGCATATTGTTAAGGCATTCGATAGAAGAGCTGTTGCAGAGAACACTGAGCTGATCCTGTGATGTGATACACCTGAGCTGATCTATACGGTATGGGGTCCCCTATGCAAGCCTATGAGACCTTCTAATAGTCTAATAATATATTATTAGTAACTAGAGAAAGGAGGGTGGTTATTTTCCACTGTCATTATAATATGATCGCTCCTTTTATATTCTATGGTATTGTAACAATGTTAATGGTAATGATCTTAACCATTTGTCTACTTATGTTAGCCAAAGTATTGTATAACAGGACTCGAGGTTTATGAATAAATTCTTTAAACTTTACTGTGTCTTAGTTATTCTGTTGTGGACTAATATATATGTGCAAACGGGTATTTCGGGTTCCCACCATTCCTGAGAATAACTAAGTCGCTTGTTCTGGGTTGTCTATACATTGGGACCGCCGAGCTAAATCTCGGATAACGAATGTGACACTAAGCTAGTCGGATAAGGGGTTCTTAGTTCTGAGGGGAGTTTCTGGTACACCACAATTCTCTAAGGTACTGGTTTCCTGCGCATAGTTCTGTGCATACGCAGAATCCCTACAACAGTACTCCTGGAACTCCCGCCCCTGGAATAGGGGCCCATTGTCCGACTTGACTTCTTCGGGCAGCCCCATCGTTGCGAATACTCTGTCCAGAACCTTCTTGACATGAGGGAATGCAGTGGTTGCTATCACCTCAACTATCGGGAACTCTGAGAAGGAATCGACCATGACTAGCATGGGCCTGCTGTCCGGGAAGCTCCCGAAGTCGATGCTGAGATGGGTCCACGGCGTCGTACTTGCTTCTTCTGTTATCACTGGAGCTGGAGCCGGATCTCCTCCGGTGATAGTGCAGGCGTGGCACTGTCGGACCATTTCATCCACTTGCGCGTCCATCCCCGGGAACCACACCTTGTCCCGGAGCCGGGCCTTAGTCTTGGCCATCCCCTGGTGGCCTATATGCGCAAGCACCAGGATTTTCTTCTGGAGGCTTTCCGGGACCACGATGAGCCGTCCCCTCTGAATGACTACTTCTCCCCCTACGCTGAGTTCGCTCCTGACCTGCCACAGTTGCTGTCGAGCGTGACTGACCTCTGGTCGCAGGGCATGAACCCCGTCTAAGAAGCGGGCCCATCCGTTGCTGTCTAGCGCCCTGCGGACGCGGTGAGGGTAGGGCCTTCACGAGTGGCTTGACCGATCTCCTCCAGGGTCATAGCTTTCGGGCTGACGAAGGCCTCCGTGTTGCACGTGTCTTCCGGTATGGCAGCTGATGGGGTGGATCTCGGATGCCGGGACAAATAGTCTGCGGGATTGTGAGCCCCCGGCCGATAGATCACCTTGAACTGGTACGCCTGAAGCTGCACGGCCCAGCATTCGATCCGCGGCGGTGCCAGCCTCGACAATCCCGTGAACAGGGGGAGTAACGGCTTGTGATCCGTCACAACGGTGAAGTCCTGTACGCACAGGTATAAGTGGAAGTGCTGGCAGGCCCATTTGATGGCCAGCGCTTCTCTCTCTATCTGGGCGTACCTTGTCTCGGTGTCAGTAAGCGCCTTGCTGGCGTACGCAACGGGCTTCCACACTTCATGCCCATGTTCCTGCAAGAGGACGGCACCGAGGCCCACCAGGCTGGCATCCACCACCAACTCTGTCTTCCTCCGGTGGTGGAAGTAGGCCATGATTGTCTTGTCGAGGAGCCCCTCTTTGATCTCTTGGAACGCCTTGTTGGCCGCCAGTGTCCACTCCCACGGGTGATCATGGCGCGTGAGGGCGCGTAGTGGTTCCGACATCGCGGCTAGCCTGGGGATGAACCGCCCACAGTAGGTAGCCATTCCAAGAAAACTTCTTACTTCAGTGGGACTGCACGGGGTGGGTGCCGCTCGGATGGCTTCCGCCTTACTCGGATCTACCTTTACAACAAACAAATAGTGGGCAAAAGAACGATGGATTTAACCCAGATCTCTTGACTGGGGGAGAATGTCTGCATTGTCAGCATTCCGTCCATCATTTGTTTGTTGTAACGCTTTTCGCCCTAAGTGGGATGGGTATTCCCAGACGTAGGACCCATGCTCACTACGCCACTGGAGTCAAGCTATCCTGGCTGATGACGGCTGATAGCCAGAAACCGGTCCTAGGATGCTTGATTCCGGTCCAGGGAAGATATGGCTTGGCAGTTCGGGCTGGACTGTTCCCATGAGGCACAGGGTCAAGACTGATTTGCATATGGCCATGTCTAAACTGGGGTGGCGTAGTGGGCAAAAGAACGATGGATTTAACCCAGATCTCTTGACTGGGGGAGAATATCTGCATTGTCAGCATTCCGTCCATCATTTGTTTGTTGTAACGCTTTTCGCCCTAAGTGGGATGGGTATTCCCAGACGTGGGACCCATGCTCACTACGCCACTGGAGTCAAGCTATCCTGGCTGATGATGGCTGATAGCCAGAAACCGGTCCTAGGATGCTTGATTCCGGTCCAGGGAAGATATGGCTTGGCAGTTCGGGCTGGACTGTTCCCATGAGGCACAGGGTCAAGACTGATTTGCATATGGTCATGTCTAAACTGGGGTGGCGTAGTGGGCAAAAGAACGATGGATTTAACCCAGATCTCTTGACTGGGGGAGAATATCTGCATTGTCAGCATTCCGTCCATCATTTGTTTGTTGTAACGCTTTTCGCCCTAAGTGGGATGGGTATTCCCAGACGTGGGACCCATGCTCACTACGCCACTGGAGTCAAGCTATCCTGGCTGATGACGGCTGATAGCCAGAAACCAGTCCTAGGATGCTTGATTGCGGTCCAGGGAAGATATGGCTTGGCAGTTCGGGCTGGACTGTTCCCATGAGGCACAGGGTCAAGACTGATTTGCATATGGCCATGTCTAAACTGGGGTGGCGTAGTGGGTAAAAGAACGATGGATTTAACCCAGATCTCTTGACTGGGGGAGAATGTCTGCATTGTCAGCATTCCGTCCATCATTTGTTTGTTGTAACGCTTTTCGCCCTAAGTGGGATGGGTATTCCCAGACGTGGGACCCATGCTCACTACGCCACTGGAGTCAAGCTATCCTGGCTGATGACGGCTGATAGCCAGAAACCGGTCCTAGGATGCTTGATTCCGGTCCAGGGAAGATATGGCTTGGCAGTTCGGGCTGGACTGTTCCCATGAGGCACAGGGTCAAGACTGATTTGCATATGGCCATGTCTAAACTGGGGTGGCGTAGTGGGCAAAAGAACGATGGATTTAACCCAGATCTCTTGACTGGGGGAGAATGTCTGCATTGTCAGCATTCCGTCCATCATTTGTTTGTTGTAACGCTTTTCGCCCTAAGTGGGATGGGTATTCCCAGACGTGGGACCCATGCTCACTACGCCACTGGAGTCAAGCTATCCTGGCTGATGACGGCTGATAGCCAGAAACCGGTCCTAGGATGCTTGATTCCGGTCCAGGGAAGATATGGCTTGGCAGTTCGGGCTGGACTGTTCCCATGAGGCACAGGGTCAAGACTGATTTGCATATGGCCATGTCTAAACTGGGGTGGCGTAGTGGGCAAAAGAACGATGGATTTAACCCAGATCTCTTGACTGGGGGAGAATGTCTGCATTGTCAGCATTCCGTCCATCATTTGTTTGTTGTAACGTTACTCGGATCTACCGGCAACCCCTCTTGAGTAAACGTGTATCCAAAAAAGTCTACACTGCCCTGGTAGAATGAGCACTTCGCTTTGTGTAGCGTCAGCCCACACTCTGTCAGTCTCCGGAGTGTGGCCCGCAGGTGTGCGTAATGCTCTTACAAAGTGTTGGAGTAGACTAAAATGTCATCACTGAGGTTGATCACGCCCTGCAGACCGGACAGGGTCTCTTGGACCGCGTTCTGGAATACCTCTGCCGCGGAGGAGACACCAAAACTCAGCCTTTTGTACCTCCGGAGGCCGACATGGGTCGAAAACGTGGTGATGTATCTACTGCTGGGGTCGAGTTCTAGCTGGTGGTAGCCAGCATTTAGGTCCAGCTTCGAGAACCATTTGGCCCCGTTGAGGTCTGCCACGAAGTCGTCCATCGTGGGGGTGATGTGCCGCTCCCTCTTCACTGCTGTGTTGGGCAGCCGCATGTCCACACAGAGTCTGATGGCCCCTGGTTGCTTGGGCTTGGGCGCCACGACCAGCGGGGACACCCAGGGAGTGGGGCCGGAGATTTTCTCAATGACATCCAGCTCTTCGAGCTTCCGCAACTCCTCTTCCACTTGCGGGCGCAGGTTGAACGGCACCCTCCGATGTCTGAGGGCTACCGGCCGTATGGACGTGTCTATGTACAGCTTGAACTTCTTGCCCTTTAGCTTTCCCAGGCCGGTGAAGAGTGTTGAGAACTCCTTCAGTATGTCCTCGGCGTGAGAGTCATGAACCTGGTTCGCAAAGAACACTAGCCCAAGGTCCTCTGCAGTATGACAGCTGAGCAGCGTCCCTTTCTTGCCTTCTGTGACATGAAATTGTGTCTGAGTCGAGTATCCCCCGCTGGCGATGGTGGCACTGATGACGCCACTGAGGGGAAGAGGGTCCGTCCCTCCGTACGTGTAAACCCGCGCCTTGGACGGCGTCAAGGGGGGTCTCGGCGACAGACGGTCATATTGGTCGGAGTCCATCACATTGACCGACGCCCTTGTGTCGATGAGGGCTTGGACCTCGGTGCCTCCCACTGAGACTGAACACATGGGCGGCGGCTTTCGCCGGAAGCCTGTCCTGCTGACAAATGATACTACGAATACCTCGTCGTCCTTGTCCTCATACATCAGGGCCCGCACCTGCGGCTGATGTTCTCCGCTTGGCAGCGGGTCTTACTGCGAGACCTGACGCACTTGTTGTGGCCCGAACCTGGGTCTCGATGACGGTTGTCTGAAACGCCCACCCCGGCATACTCTGGCGTAGTGATTCATTCTTCCGCAGCGGGAGCACGCCTCACATTTTTCTCAAACCCTCCGTTTTTGGGATCTGTATGAGTGGAGGTGTCAAAAAACACACCTGCTGCAATTTGCCGCCGGATCTTGCCCCTGCAGCCGCCTCTTACAGGAGCTCACATAGTGCCAATATCGGCAACAGTTATCACAAAACACATAAGTACATAAATAAAACACACAACACTGTAATGTAAGTGGAGAAATATTGCTGCAGGTTTATTAGCATAACCAATATGCAAACATGGTGTGTTATCTTACGGGCGATCCCAGGGCAGGCCAGCCCCTATGCCGCCTGCCCGTCTGATAAGCCTAGAGTCACCATGGCAACGCCAAATGGTGTATACCAAATATTGGGAGGGGCCACCCCTCCCATCCGTGGACCCCCAGTCCACTTGCTTCACACGCCCCCCCGTGATGGGTGGGCGGAGCATACATGGCAGCCGACGGTTGCTCAGACCCACAACTGCCTGTCGGCTAACGGGGCGCCGTCGTTCTTCCAGGGGACAACGCTAAAACATCCCTGGGTATCCTGGCGTAGCACCCCGCGGTGCTGCTGCATGATGTACCCCTTGGTATGTGCAGACCCTGGATCGCCCTGTAACTCCTCCAGCAACACAAAGTAAAATTGTTAGAAGACCTGGCCCCCCCTTTGTCCCTCCGGACGCCGGGTAAGCAGAGGGGCGGGCAAGGCGAACGAGCGGACAAGAGGACGAGGAGGGGGCCGAGACAGTATATGTACCCCTGTCTCCTCCCCGCCCTCGCCGGAAGCAGCTATCTGCTGGGGTCTCCCCTGGACTAGCCCAGGGACTCGACCTCCCACCCCTGTGCCTTCCTGTGGCACTAAGGCGGCCGCCCTCTAAGGGGCGGGCCGCTACGCAACCCCCCCCCCCCGGGCAGCCTTACATAGTGCCAATATCGGCAACAGTTATCACAAAACACATAAGTACATAAATAAAACACACGACACTGTAATGTAAGTGGAGAAATATTGCTGCAGGTTTATTAGCATAACCAATATGCAAACATGGTGGGTTATCTTACGGGCGATCACAGGGCAGGCCAGCCCCTATGCCGCCTGCCCGTCTGATAAGCCTAGAGTCACCATGGCAACACCAAATGGGTTATACCAAATATTGGGAGGGGCCACCCCTCCCATCCGTGGACCCCCAGTCCACTTGCTTCACACGCCCCCCAGTGATGGGTGGGCGGAGCATACATGGCAGCCCCCGGTTGCTCAGACCCACAACCGCCTGTCGGCTAACGGGGCGCCATCGTTCTTCCAGGGGACAACGCTAAAACATCCCTGGGTATCCTGGCTTAGCACCCCGCGGTGCTGCTGCATGATGTACCCCTTGGTATGTGCAGACCCTGGATCACCCTGTAACTCCTCCACAGCCTTGGGAGTGGCCACCGTCACTACCAGGGCCCCCCCACCAAGGTAGACCTGTTTACTTGCCACCTGCTGCAGCCCAAGCTTCCCCTAGGTCCAGTAGGAAAGGTCCATGCCTAAACTAGAGAGGTGCACCCCTTCTCCCTCCAAGCACCCTGTGGACTTGGCGTGTATAAGACCATGCCTGATGAAGCCAAGACCTCTTTGCTCTGCGCAACTGCGCATGGCTCCCGGTAGGCCTTTATACCTACAGCATACTGATACCGGGCTTCTCCCAGGTCCAGCCAAAACAAGTCTACGCCCAACCGGGCCGGCGGCCAGCGTGCACCATCAGGACAGGTTCCCCCATCCTTTCTAAACTCCCCTGTGGATTTGACTGAAATGACCTTAATCCTAAAATAGGCGATGGTCCAAAGTTGCCTTTGCATGGCTAAAGAACAATCCCTTTGACAAGACACTCCTGCCTGGCAGTGCCAATGCGGGAGGAGGTAAGAGTTGACAAGCCCGCCTTACTTCCTCTTTCACTCCGTTGGAGTACGTCCATCGTATTCCATCAGTCACCACCAGGTGTGAAGCCTTGCCCTCCCAAAATTCTGCTAGTATACCAGGGAGAGACAGGTCAGGGTGACCACAGAGGAGAACAACGTGTAAAATTCTTCTCTATTTGAATACTGGGAAAGCCAATTGTTCTCCTGCTGATTTGTAGCCCAAAAGTGTTACCCCGGTGTTTCCCTTAATCATATGGACCATAAGCCCCTGTTGGAAGGCCACTTCCACAACCTGCATAGCTGCCAGCCAGTGCTGGAGGGCGGGAGAAGTTACCCGGTACCGATACTCGCATCAAAGGTACCTGTTTCGTCGAACTCAAGGGCGGGCTACTAAGTGAGCAACCAGGCTCCGCCCTAGTATCCAGAGGTCAAACCCAAGCCCCTCCAAGTTCTGCTGCTTCACCTGCCTGTTAACACGAATCCCAGGGCTGACCACCGGCCTATAACCCATGCTTGGCCATGCCTGAGCTAAAATACCTCTGAACAGCATGACAACAGGCTAACCACCAGCATTGCGTTCTGAATGTTTCTGACACTGCCAAGAAACATGCGCATAACTAAAGCAACTGGCACCATGCCATAAAAGTATCAATTCAGCCTTCTATGAAACAAAACGTGCCCTTGTGGCGATCCGAGTAGTGCTCCCTCCAAGCCAGCAGCCCTATCCAGGCAACCCGCACCCTCTTGGCACTGGCACACCCCCGCCCCAGCTGCCCTAGAGTGCCTGGTCGTGTGTAGCCACAACCTATGTTTCATCACTGACGTTATATCGGGGTATGATGACACATCTAACTCTACTGCTGAGTGCCCGTTGCACCATCGCAAGTATGCCTTTGCCTGCTCAGAGTCTGGCTGCAAAGTCGGATGACATCGACACCCCAGCCCAGGGCGAAAATGGCAGCTTTACAGTATCTGGTGCTATAGACGGTCCCCGTACCCTGATGGAACAGAATGCAATTCCCTTGCTCCTGTTGAGCACGAACCCAAAACCAATTGCTCACCATGGTTCAATACCTTCCTGCTGCTAATCATTTCCTAGCCGAATGTTGACAAATCTATGTTCTGCAATGGCACTACTTCGCAGCCTGCACCATTCTGCCAGTGCCGAAAAGATTTTTGTGATGCTGCCTGGCCTAATCAATCTTGCCCTGTTCTAGAAGCGCCCGCTTCAGCCGTAGAGCAAACAATTCGCCAGTAACCCCAAACTGGCCCTGATGCGAGACAAACCGAGCCAAGGCACAACAGTGAGTGTACTAACTAATAGCAGGTCTAACAGCGTCAACAGGCATCCTCAGCTTACAATAGGCGTGATGGAGTAAGGGTATGCAGTGAGAATCAAGATGACAGCTTCCCATCTGACCGACCGTGGTGGGAACCACTCCTGTATATTCTAGTACACATGGTCCCAGTTCACCTGTCACTGCCTGATGTACGTGACCTAGGTACATGGTCCCCTTGCATGGCGGCATGCCATTGAGACCAACATCCTGTCCCCGATAAGTACCACTATCTGCCTACGCTACAATCTTGCCTGGTGGTCCTTCATGCCCAGATATACCACGCGATGATTGCTCTCCTCCATCACTTGACCCGACCACACCTAGAAGAACAAACACAGCGAGAGGAAGAGCCTGTGACCTGCCCCAAAAACCACCACCCCGCATCAAACCGACCCGATGGAAAGACAACCAGCGCCTAAAGCTCTACACCCGCGGATGACCCAGGAAATAACCAATCGTTTAACAATCGAGTAAATAACAACGGACATCCTTTCAGCATCTGAAGGCCTAGCCCTTCAGAAGAAACCTGGGACCCCAGTGCCAGGCATCAGAGCAGGCCTCGGCACCTGTAGTGTGAGTGATCTTAACCCACTTCCGTGTGAGCCAGGGCCCGCGATGCATACTTTTTTCATGATCGCTGAGCACACATAAACCACCCTAGCTGTTCCTTGCCGCTAGGTCATCCTACCCTAAGGAGCCCCAATGAACGACCAGGTAACATTAACACTCACTCAACACTAGGCGTAACTCTTTGCTTGGCCTAGGTGCTGGATGCAAAGTGACACCTCCCCCTGCTCCCGACCATAGTGGTGAAGTGTCCCAGGAGTGCTCGGTTAATATAAAAGACCTCGACATAACCGAGGGAGCCCTGCGCAGCTACAGACGCCTGACAGTTGTCCCGCTCCGTGGAAGCCTGCATGATCACCATTCATAGCGTTACTCTAATGCGCATAGGGAAATACATTTTGATTATAATAATGTCTGTATGTGAGCGCAAAGGTGTTGAAATGATAAACATGAGCTCCAGTTACCTGACATACTGCGCACCTGGCATCGCATCTCTGTATGTACTACGCGAAGGGCACCACCTAGCCAGCCCATCTATCGGCTGATCAGTGCTTATGATTGCGTGTAGAGAAATAAATCCCCATCATAGCTCAGTTGCAAGGGCCACCAGGAGCTATTCTACCTCATGTCAGCCTGCCTGCGAGTACGACCGCTGGGCTGTCCCCCCAAACGTGTAAACAGCCAATTCTCTAGGAAAGACACCACTAGCGCAGAGTGCACCCTGCGCATGCTTCAAATAGTGAAGAGAGCGAAAAACTGGTCTGCAGGGCTCCTCGACTAGCTCAGGCAATGCCGTGGCATGCTGCCCGGCCACCATCCACCGTACGTTCGTGAGGTGACTCGCTCGATGCAAGGCCGACTGCTCACCATTCAGAGCGTTAATCTAACGGGCATAGGGAATTGCATCTCAGTTATGCAAGTAAATGTGTGTGCACTCATGGTGTAGAAATGTTTCAACGTGAGCTCCTGTTGCATGCCATACTGAGCACGTGTCACTGCCTCCCTATATTTACTACAAACAGCACCACCTTCCACAAGGCCACTAATGACTAATCCGCTGAGACCCGCAGAAGCGAATGAAGAACAGGGACACAGTGCGCGAGCCCGCACTGGAAAGCAGCAGCCATAATGGAGCCGGACTGGCGATGTGCACCCAGCGCTGGCGAAGAAGCCGACCACCTTCTAGCCGGCTGCCGCTAAGAGACCCTTGCCAGCCTGGGCGACCCTGAAGCACCGGCTTCCTTACACCACAAGGATCCAGGCTGGCTGTGCGTTACTGCGCCCATATATATATTGCGCGAACTCAATCCGAAGCGCTATACATCGCTAATTAAATTACACACTCATGCACGAGGAGAAATAAGTGATGTGCCCAGACTGACGGGATGTGTACGCAAGCTCGAGGCTCGAACCCTGGTTTCCTACACCAGAAGCGGCAGCGCCGCCCACGAACCACATCCTCTCCCAAATTCGGCCGCCTAATATCAGTCAAGACGGAGGAGCACTAGAAGGCCTACGTAATGTTCCCAATGCGCAGCACTACCTCCCAGTGGCCTAATTACCAAAGGCACAAGTCCTGTGCCGACCCACAGGAAAGGGAACAGAAGTAGTGTGTTCTTGTGCTGACGGGCTATCCTGGTGAAGGAGGACGACTACGCGAGCCTGCGCTCGAGACGCCAATTAATTAAATTATAGTAGCTCTACCGGACTTACCACCGCCGAGCGCCGCGCTTACATAGGCAAACTGCAACGGGCAGTCAAAGTGCCTCACACCGTTGCTGAGTGCCTATGCCTCGGGCTCTGCCACACCCGGCCGCCGCAACTTGATCAATGTTGCCCGCGTGTAGCGTCAAGCGCGCGTGTGAGCTCTAAACTGCCCTCTGCCAATGAGGGCTGGACACCTGGTGGACCCCGTTCTCTCCCCCCAGCTGCCCGAAACACCTGGCCAATACCTTGGCAAGCTCCAAAAACACGCCCATGCACTCTCGCTAACAAAGCTACCCGATGGGATGCCCCCCGTCCCAGGGCTGGTGCCACTTCCGACTTCAATTTCCGACCACAAACCAAGCTCCGATTAGGCTAACTAACTTGGAAAGTGAGAACTGCTTCCCTGCACCTGGAGAAAGTCTGGTTCTCTACACCAGTCTGACAATCGAAAAGGTAACTTTTGTTTCCAGAAAGCAATTCACTACTGGGGACGACGTACACAACTAAAGTTTCATAGCAGGGTGACATCCTTAGACATTAGTGGCATACAAGAAAACAGGAAAGTGCATGTTTGAAACCTATATAAGCAGCCCGGCCCCAGCGGGAGGGCAAGCTATGCACGCTCCTGCCCCCCATCCCCCGCGATCCAATCCCCCCTCCAACCAGGATAACCGACACAGTCTGCCTCTACACATCACGCTGTACATTGTCGATGGGACTCTACCCCGCCCCTCGCCCGCTTCCGGGACTCAGGGCAACTCTGTGAACAGCAAGGCTCAATGAAGTGGAGAGGATACACCCAACCCTGGCAGGCTCGCGAAGTGGCCCGACCAGTATTGTTGAAAAAACACCCTTCTCATTTTGCATCTTAAATATAGCGCGAAATCGACCCGAAGGTGAAAGAGCGCTGTACATGGTATGTTTCCACATTTATTTAACTTAAATGCGCACTTCTATGTGGATGCCGGTCACGTTTTAGCAAATGAAGAGCCTGAACCAGTGTTGTGCCTGAGAAATTCAATACGTTATTTGAACAGATGTAACCTCCCTGCTTACCAAAACATAACAGAGGGGCCTAACATCAAATTCACCAGCCCCTTTGCACAAGCCTGGTGTTACCCCTTGCAGCACTTTTCAAGCAGTAACCATTCTGTAAATTACAGTGGCGCGCCGACCCCCAATATACAACCATTACAACTGTTCCCCTCCTCCCTGATACACAGCACAAAGGGGGGAATCTGTCCAGGCCCCACGTCGCCGCGATGCTGTCCCCACTGACCGCCGCGCCATGACCCGAAAGGATGGAGCGCAGAACCTGCGCACCGCACAACAATGAGCAGGACTCGAAGGGGTAGGTGAGTCGCGTTGTCCATAAGACAATGAAGCCTGGGAAAACAAGTGATATGCCCAGAAACCAAAGGAGGACGCGACCGCGATGTTCGAAACCTGGATTGCAGCGCTACTAAATACGGATCCACCATGGCGCGCTGGTGACCCGAGGGAATGGCACGCCTGGCAGAGCACTCATTTTCGTACATTCCGTGCATTCAAGCACAGGATACCATAGGCAAATTTAATATGCCGCTCATATAGATGCATATAATATGTGGCGCGAGCGCGACCCAGAGGTATGGAACGCTTCATAGCACTTGATTGCTGGACCCGAAGGTGTAGGAGCGCATGGCAGGGCCCCAAATAAGCAAAGCACATCCCGGCCAGGAGAATGACGGACGAGAGGAACGAAGTGCCGATACGAATAATTATATGGCGCGATACGACCCGATGATTGTAGCGCTAAAGTAGCCTTAATACATTGCGCCTACAGGTGAGGGGAAATAAAGATACAATGCCCGGAAGTAGCAGAGGTGGCGATGTACCCAAGGTTCACGTGCACGCACAGCACGAGCTCTGCCACTGGGCTACAGCCCTGCATAGGTTGCCTGATAGCCTGGCTGCCGGGGGGGGGGTCGCGGGCCCCCGCCCCGGGGAGGAAGCGAGGGTCCGGGAGGGCACCGCGTGCACAACCGTACGCTCCCAGATGGGCAGCATGTCCGGCGGCGCACACCACAGGCACGTCCCACCAACAACCGCAGCTCAGCGTGGCCGTTGCCTGCTGGCAAGCGGTGAGTGCGCTTGGGGCACTACGAGTCATCCTGCTTGCGGTAAAGAAGACATTTGCCCTGGATTACAGAATGTGCGCTTCCCGACTCGGGACTCGAACCCGGACCCCAGCTCCGAAGATGAGCGCCCTAGCTGTAAGGCCAGCACAACCCCGCCTGTAATTTCACCAAGTTCGAACCCAGGATTCCCTGGTTGCCGTGTGAGGCTTTCTGATAAACCTCCTCTCGCCACCGGAAGGGGCGACAGCCGCACGGGCCCCGCATACACAGGAGGCCCCAGCCGCTCACGCCGGAATTCTGCCCGCACAACCATATCTTCCCCGCCGTCCCAAGCTCCCCCTCACAACAGCCCGTGGAGGAGGCAGGCCAGCGCGCGTTGGCCGTGGTCAGGCGCGCACCAATAGTTGGCACATGGTAACAGCCTGAGGAGTTACATGATACCCGAAGGTATTGTAGCGCTTTGCATAGCACCGTACTTACATTGCACATTCATACACGGGGACATTAAGTGATTTGCCAAAGAATCACAGAATGTGGACGCGACCCCGAGGCCCCTCCCCCCAATGCACCGCGACCCGCAGAATAATTAAACCCTACCGCTAAATTTCGGCCAGTTCCGCGGGAGGAGCGGATATCTCTTGCTCCCGCTGCCACCATCAAGGCCTGGCCTCGATACTAGGAGCTCGGATGTATGACGTTACAACGCACACTTTTACAACGCATGCACTTACAACGCATTTTTTACAACGCATAATCCATTACAACGCATGACATTACAACGCAGGACACTACAACGCATTTTTAAAAAATACCTTTACAACGCATTACCATTACAACGCATACTACCTTTACAACGCATACCATTACAACGCATAATATTAAATTACATTTAAGGTAAGTATTAGATAGTATAGGGGTAAAAATTACTATTCTAACTCCAGGGGGTGCAACAGTAGGGTAAGTGTTGGATAGTGTAGGGGTAAAAATTACTATTCTAACTCCAGGGGGTGCAACAGTAGGGTAAGTGTTGGATAGTGTAGGGGTAAAAATTACTATTCTAACTCCAGGGGGTGCAACAGTAGGGTAAGTGTTGGATAGTGTAGGGGTAAAAATTACTATTCTAACTCCAGGGGGTGCAACAGTAGGGTAAGTGTTGGATAGTGTAGGGGTAAAAATTACTATTCTAACTCCAGGGGGTGCAACAGTAGGGTAAGTGTTGGATAGTGTAGGGGTAAAAATTACTATTCTAACTCCAGGGGGTGCATCAGTAGGGTAAGTGATGGATAGTATAGGGGTAAAAATTACTATTCTAACTCCAGGGGGTGCATCAGTAGGGTAAGTGTTGGATAGTATAGGGGTAAAAATTACTATTCTAACTCCAGGGGGTGCATCAGTAGGGTAAGTGTTGGATAGTATAGGGGTAAAAATTACTATTCTAACTCCAGGGGGTGCATCAGTAGGGTAAGTGTTGGATAGTATAGGGGTAAAAATTACTATTCTAACTCCAGGGGGTGCATCAGTAGGGTAAGTGTTGGATAGTATAGGGGTAAAAATTACTATTCTAACTCCAGGGGGTGCATCAGTAGGGTAAGTGTTGGATAGTGTAGGGGTAAAAATTACTATTCTAACTCCAGGGGGTGCAACAGTAGGGTAAGTGTTGGATAGTATAGGGGTAAAAATTACTATTCTAACTCCAGGGGGTGCATCAGTAGGGTAAGTGTTGGATAGTATAGGGGTAAAAATTACTATTCTAACTCCAGGGGGTGCATCAGTAGGGTAAGTGTTGGATAGTGTAGGGGTAAAAATTACTATTCTAACTCCAGGGGGTGCATCAGTAGGGTAAGTGTTGGATAGTATAGTGTAATATTATGCGTTGTAATGGTATGCGTTGTAATGGTAGTATGCGTTGTAATGGAATGCGTTGTAAAGGTAGTTTTTAAAAATGCGTTGTAGTGTCATGCGTTGTAATGTCATGCGTTGTAATGGATTATGCGTTGTAAAAAATGCGTTGTAAAGGTAGTGCGTTGTAAAAGTTGCGTTGTAAAGGTTGTTCCCCAGGAGCTCTGGACAGTGACCGCATGCTCTCTCCTGGCGTGTAGCCCGCGACGAACAAACGGGAATGGGAGGGCAGGGAGTAACCGGTCAGCGGCCTCAAGGTATCTGGGCCGCGCCCCAGCAGAAGGGACGCCCGCCCACTGCTGTCTGCGGGCCCGGAGCTTTCCGCCCCCCTGCACCAATGCAGCGCGACCCGCAAAATGAATGAACCCTTAGCGTCCAACTACACAACAACGCCAGAACGCTGGGCCAAACGTTCGCTCAATGCTCGCCCCCCCTTCCCGCCCGTGGTAGTCCGTACCACAGGGGCCCGTCGACCTGTTGCTTCCCAGGGACAGGGCCGGGGCGAGGGTGGGGTACAAGCCAACTCACCGATCTGGACGAGGCGACAACTGCGACGAGCGGCGAACGACGCGTCAAGGCGAACGAGCGGACAAGAGGAGGAGGAGGGGGCGGAGACAGTATATGTACCCCTGTCTCCTCCCCGCCCTCGCCGGAAGCAGCTATCTGCTGGGGTCTCCACTGGACTAGCCCAGGGACTCGACCTCCCACCCTTGTGCCTTCCTGTGGCACTAAGGCGGCCGCCCTCTAAGGGGCGGGCCGCTACGCAACCCCCCCCCCCGGGCAGCCTTACACGCCGCCTCCTCCTCCACACGGCCCTTCCAGCCTGGGAGGGGCCGACGGAGCCACCCCGCCTCCATTTCTCACTCACATATAAACACTCTCATGTTTTCAGCGCCTATTCCCCCTAGGATCACAACCCCTTCACTTATACAAAGGGGAGGAGGCGCCTGGGTAATGCATCCGCGGCGATTATGATTAAAGTTAGATATAAAAGGATTCTGTGTCAGAAGTGGGATTTGAACCCACGCCTCCAATCGGAGACCAGAACACCCAGCTGGTGGGAAGAGCCAGCTCTTGAGTCTGGCGCCTTAGACCGCTCGGCCATCCTGACAGCTGGAAGTTTATTGTGGGAACAATGCTCTAGAGGCTGGTTGTGACGTCACGCTACAGGAAGCATTTACAGCACGTCTCTTATTCACTGATGCTTATCACAACAGGCTCTGCAGCACACGTGTCCTTAACGGACATGAGATTGGCGAGAACTGCATCAAAGGGGAAACGTTTAACAAAGATACCAGCCACTCAATTCAATTCAATATAACTTTATTCGATTGTAAATAAAAAACAATCATAAAAGTGTAAAATAGCAAAACGTTACAGTTCATTAAAAAGGGAATTAATAAAAAGGTCACATCATATGGAAAACACATTATCATGGGTAAGAATAGGGAAAGATACCATTTACACGATAATCCTATTTCTAATAGAAATCACTTTCTTTAAGTACAATGTGTTGGACCCGGCCTCGTGGCGTGGTCCCGAACCCTCCTACCAGACCAAACGGGGGCAACCCCAACCCTTCGGGCCCCCCGAGCTTGTACCCCGCTACCCGCACCAGCCTTCGCGACGCGGCCCGCCCGGGCCTCGGTCCCTGCGAAGCCCCAACATCAAGGCGCCAAGACCCGACCCAAGGGGGTCGAGTGGCCACTCCACAGATCCCGGAGGAGGGGAGTTTCGATGGGGCCTCCCGCCGGCCCCCGACATCTGGGCCCGAACACACTCCGGCCTCCCTGGGCGATGGCTCCACCCCCCCGCTGGGTGTCTGGACTCTCTCATCCCGGCCCCGCCGGCCCCCCCAGGCGCGAGGGTCCGGACATCAAAGGGCTCCAGCCATATATCTGGGACAGCCCACAATCAGGACGGCAGTTGTATCCTGGAGTCCAGAGCCCTGCTGATCGGATCGCGGCTGACCCTACGGAGAAAGACTCATTGCCTGGAACTGAGAACTCGAGCCCTGCTGACTGCATCGCGGCTCCCCCTTGCTGAGAAGAAGACCCTCACGGAACATCGGAGCCCTGCTGACCTCGTCGCGGCTCGACCTCGCTGAAGCAACCACCGGAGCCCTGCTGACCTCGTCGCGGCTCGACCTCACCGAAGCAACCCCTCGAACCCTGCGGACTACGTCCCGGGCTGATACTGAGACTGTCCCGCTACCCCCGTTCCTAACCAAACCCTGAGACTCTTTTGGATCCCTTGATCCACCTGTAAATATTGCTACGGAGACCTACCCTTAATTCTGATGAAACGACTTGTGAGCATTGATACCCTGGTTGTGTCCCTCTGTGGTGGGAGGGGATTACTTGGCTGTACGATCCTAGGAGAAGGACCTCGCCCAGGAGGCTTCTCAGCGGCGCTCGGCTGCATCCTTACGGAACGGTGCCTCTCGGGGTGGTCAGTCCGACACCATCTGACTCCCCGGAGGTCGCCCTTCTAACATTGGTGGCAGCGGTGCGATCCGAGCCCAACGCAAATCGTACAGCGAGTAACTCACCCACTACCTACCCAGACACAGAGTAACTATGAGCAACCAAGAGACCACCCCAACCGCGGAATTCCAACAAGAACGGTTGGAGGAATATACCCATAAGGAACTAAAACAGTTTTGTAAAGACAAAGGCATCGCGACCACCGGATTAAACACAAAAGAAGACCTACAGAAAGCCCTAAGGGCCTGGGTAGAGCCCGAAGCGGCTTCCCCCCAAACCGAAGAAAACCCAGTACCAAGCGTGCACCAGCAACCAGCCGCAGCCCCAGCAGATGGGAGAAGAACTAGCATGGAGACCGGCCTCTCCCCGGAAGAGACACGAGAACGGGAGAGGGTCCGGACCCACGAGTTAGAGCGCGCCCGACTCCGCCTGGACGGCGAACTCCTACTAGCAGAAAAGAAATTGGCCCTAGAGGAACTACGGTTGCAAGAAGAAATAGAGGAGAAAAAACGGCACCGAGAGCTGGAAGAGAGGAGGCTAACCCTCGAGCATGAGAGGGGCCTTAAAGAACTTGAAATTAAGTCCAAGAATGGAGAGACCGGCGCCCCCGGAAACAGGGACAACCCTCCGTCGGCCGAGGCGAAGGTACATATCCCCAAGGATGTCGTCAAAGAGTACTACAAGAACGACGACATCCAACAATGGTTCAAGGCCTACGAGGTGGCCATGACCGCCCATCGGGTACCCCGGAAAGATTGGGGTGCCGGCCTATGGGGACGGTTCCTCAGCGAAGGCAGAGGCACCCTGCTACAGCTCCCAGACGCAGTGATGACCTCTTATGACCATATGAAGGAGGCCCTGCTCACCCGCTATGGTCTCACCCCAGAGATGTACCGCCAGCGCTTCCGGGACTGCAGGAAGCTCCCCGGTACCACCTGGGTGGAATACATAGACTTTTTCAGCAGAGCCCTGGAAGGCTGGATCAAGGGCAGCAGGGTCACCTCCTACGAACAGCTGTTCGACCTCATTGTATGGGAGCACCTCTCCAACAACTGCTTCATCGAGCTGAGACAGCACCTCCTCGACAGCAAGCTGACCGAGCCGCGGAAGCTCGCCGCCGAGGCCGATCGATGGGTGAACACCCGGGTCCCTCGGAACTCGATGGGGGAGTACCAGCGGAACCATCCGGGGCCCCCCGCCGGCGCGGCGGAGGAGGGGGATCGAACCGAAACAGAGACTTTGCAGAAGGCCGCCCCGGAGTCCTCCCCGGGGACCGCCCCCGAACCGCACGTCCCCGTCCCTCGCCCGAAGGGGGACCCCCCTAGCCCGACCAGGGCCTCGACCGACGGTAACGTGCTACAACTGCCAACAGCCAGGGCACTATGCCAGTGACCCGACCTGCCCAGTGAACCGACGAGCCGGGACCACCGGGCCACCCCCCCGCCAGTTGGCGGCCGCGGCCCTGGGAGAAGGAGAAGATGAAGAGAACGACGACGCAGAGCCAACCGAATGGGAACCCGCCGCCATGACCTTGGTATGCCTGGGCAGCCGGGAAATGGTGCCCCGGGCTCCCATCCCGAGCATCACCCAGAAGTACCAACAGTGGGTCACCATTAATGGACGCCGGGCCGAAGCCCTCCGCGACACCGGAGCCAACGTGACAGCCGTCCGCTGCCACTTCGTGACCCCCGAACAGATCATGCCTAATGTACTGTGCCCCGTCCGGTCGGCAGACAACACCGAGAGCTTGTGCCAGATGGCCCGGATTCCCTTCGAGTGGGGGGGAGTGTCGGGCATGCTGAAGGTGACCGTCCGCGACGACGCCCCCGTAGACTGCCTCCTGGGGAACGACCTGGAAAGTTCCCCCTGGGCCCACGTCGAGCGCCGAGAGCATCTGGGAATGCTGGGACTGCCCGAGTGGGTTTGCGCAACCACCCGGTCCACGACCGCCCGGGCCATCCAGCCGAGCATACCTGCTCCCCCCGAGGAGCCGGAGTGGCCCGAACCGCCACCCCCCTCCGTCGAAGAAAAAGCCGACGCTCAGTCCGAGCCGCCAGAAATCCCCCCGGACGTCGCCCAATGGCGCCAAGAAGGTGGCCCCACCAGGGAGCAGTTCCGCCAAGAACAGAAAACCTGCCCCTCCCTCGAAGGGACCCGACAGCAAGCAGCCACCCAGGCCACCGGAGAACAAACGGGGACCCACTGGGTCTATTGGGACAATGACCTCCTCTACAGCGAGCAGAAGACCGCAGAACTGGGGGCCGGCCGAGTGCTGGTGGTCCCCCTCCGATTCCGAGACTTCCTCCTCAATCTGGCGCATGATGTGCCCCTCGCCGGGCACCTGGGGCAAGACAAAACCTACAGCCGCCTGGTGACCCACTTCTACTGGCCCCGAATGCGGAAGGACGTGGACAATCATTGCCGCACCTGCCCGACCTGCCAAGCCACCGGGAAGAGTGGGGGAAAAGTTAAAGCCCCTCTCCAACCCTTTCCAATAGTAAACACCCCGTTCGAGCGGGTAGGGATCGACATCGTGGGGCCTCTGGACCCCCGAACCTCCCAAGGACTTCGCTTCATCCTCGTCCTGGTCGATCATGCCACCCGATACCCTGAGGCCATCCCTCTCCGAACAGTGACGGCCCCCGTAGTGGGCCGGGCCTTAATGGGAATATTCTCCAGAGTGGGTTTCCCCCGGGAGGTCGTGAGCGACCGAGGCACGAACTTCATCTCAAAATATATGCGGTCCCTGTGGCAACAATAAGGGGTCACCTACAAGTTCACCACCCCGTACCACCCCCAGGGGAACGGACTAGTCGGGCGATTTAACAGGACATTGAAAGGAATGATCAAGGGCCTGGGGGAGCCCCTAAGACGCAAATGGGACGTCCTGCTGCCCTGCCTCCTGTTTGCCTATCGGGAGGTCCCACAGAAATCTCTGGGGTTCAGCCCCTTCGAACTCTTGTACGGACACCCTATCCGGGGCCCCCTCAGCCTGGTCAAAAAAGGCTGGGAGACTACCGTCCAGGATGCTCCGCCCGACGTCTACCGGTACCTCCTGACCCTGCGGAACCAAACCCAGAAATTCAGGGAACTGGCCGAAGCCAACCTCGAGGCCAGCCAGGAGGAAATGAAACGCTGGTATGACCAGAACGCCTCCTCCATCGAGTTCGAGCCAGGCCAGCAGGTCTGGGTCATGTCGCCCGTTGACCCTTGTGCTCTCCAGGACAAATGGACCGGGCCCTTCAAGGTGGTAGAGATAAAGAGCCCCATCACCTACCTGGTCGACATGAAGTCCCCCAGGAACCCCCTCCGGGTTCTCCACGCCAACAGGCTCAAACCCCACTTTGCCCGAACGTAACTTAGCCTGCTGATGGCTACGGACAATGGGGCCGAGGACGACTCCGAGCCCCTACCCGACCTCCTGAGAACCTCCGAAAAGGACGGCTCCGTAGAGGGAGTCATCCTCTCCGCCACCCTGACTGCGGAGCACCGCCAAGAGTGTCAAGGACTGCTGCATCACTTCGCTGCTCTCTTCTCCCTCACTCCCGGAGTCACCCGATGGTGCGTCCACGACGTCGACACCGGGGACAGCCCCCCCGTGCGACACCGAGCCTACCGAGTCCCCGACCGGGTGCGGGCCTGCATCCACGCCGAGGTCTCCAAGATGTTGGCCCTGGGGGTCATCGAGCCCTCCAACAGTCCCTGGGCCAGCCCTGTGGTCCTGGTGCCGAAAGCTGCCGCCCCGGGCACCACCCTGGAGCTCCGGTTTTGCGTGGACTATCGGGGATTAAATGCCGTCACCAAAACCGATGCCCATCCCATTCCTCGGGCAGATGAACTGATCGACCGCCTGGGAGCAGCCCGCTACCTTAGCACCTTTGACCTCACCGCCGGATACTGGCAGATCAGGCTCACCCCGGGCGCCCAAGAGCGTTCTTCTTTCTCCACCCCCGATGGCCACTACCACTTCCGAGTGATGCCCTTCGGCATGAAGAATGCCCCGGCGACCTTCCAAAGACTAGTGAACAAGGTACTGGCCGGCTTAGAAGCATTCAGCGCCGCCTACCTGGACGATATTGCGGTGTTCAGCAGCCACTGGGCCGAACACCTGAGGCACCTCTGGGAGGTTCTGACCGCCCTCCAAAGGGCCGGGCTCACAATAAAAGCCAGCAAATGTCAGCTAGGCCAAGGATCCGAAACCTATCTGGGACATCAAGTGGGGAGCGGCCATGTGGCTCCCCTCCAGCCAAAGATCGACGCCATCATGACCTGGGAGCCCCCAGCCACCCAAACCGCTGTGAGGGCCTTCCTGGGACTCACGGGCTATTACAGGCGGTTCATTAAGAACTACGGAAGCATTGTGGGCCCCCTCACGGCGCTCACCTCAAAGAAGCAACCAAAGAAGGTGCACTGGACGCCCCTCTGTCAGGCGGCCTTCGAGACCCTCAAGACAGCAATGTGTACCGCCCCCGTGCTACAAGCTCCCGACTACAGCAAAGAGTTCGTGGTACAGACTGATGCCTCGGAATACGGAGTCGGGGCTGTCTTGTCCCAAGTGAACTCTGAGGGAGTTGACCAGCCGGTGGCCTTCACCAGCCGGCGCCTGCTGCCCCGGGAGCAAAGATGAATCACCATCGACCGAGAGGCCTTCGCCGTGGTGTGGGCCCTCAAGAAGCTCCGGCCCTACCTCTTCGGCACCCACTTCCGGGTCCAAACCGACCACCGGCCCTTGCGGTGGTTAATGCAGATGAGAGGCGAGAACCCGAAGTTGTTGCGATGGTCCATCTCTCTGCAGGGGATGGACTTCACTGTAGACCATCGGCCCGGCAACGACCACGCCAACGCCGACGGCCTATCCCGCTTCTTCCGCCTCGGCGAGGAGAACACCCAAGAAGATGGGTGACTCTCCCTGCCTTCCGCTGGGGGGGACGCCTGTTGGACCCGGCCTCGTGGCGTGGTCCCGAACCCTTCTACCAGACCAAACGGGGGCAACCCCAACCCTTCGGGGCCCCCCAAGCTTGTACCCCGCTACCCGCACCAGCCTTTGTGACGTGGCCCGCCCGGGCCTCGGTCCCTGCGAAGCCCCAACATCAAGGCGCCAAGACCCGACCCAAGGGGGTCGAGTGGCCACTCCACAGATCCCGGAGGAAGGGAGTTTCGATGGGGCCTCCCGCCGGCCCCCAACACCTGGGCCCGAACGCCCTCCGGCCTCCCTGGGCGATGGTTCCACCCCCCGCTGGGTGTCTGGACTCTCTCATCCCGGCCCCGCCGGCCCCCCAGGCGCGAGGGTCCGGACATCAAAGGGCTCCAGCCATATATCTGGGGCAGCCCACAACCAGGACGGCAGTTGTATCCTGGAGTCCAGAGCCCTGCTGATCGGATCGCGGCTGACCCTACGGAGAAAGACTCATTGCCTGGAACTGATAACTCGAGCCCTGCTGACTGCGTCGCGGCTCCCCCTTGCTGAGAAGAAGACCCTCACGGAACATCGGAGCCCTGCTGACCTCGTCGCGGCTCGACCTCGCTGAAGCAACCACCGGAGCCCTGCTGACCTCGTCGCGGCTCGACCTCACCGAAGCGACCCCTCGGACCCTGCGGACTACGTCCCGGGCTGATACTGAGACTGTCCCGCTACCCCCGTTCCTAACCAAACCCTGAGACTCTTTTGGATCCCTTGATCCACCTGTAAATATTGCTACGGAGACCTACCCTTAATTCTGATAAACGACTTGTGAGCATTGATACCCTGGTTGTGTCCCTCTGTGGTGGGAGGGGATTACTTGGCTGTACGATCCTAGGAGAAGGACCTCGCCCAGGAGGCTTCTCAGCGGCGCTCGGCTGCATCCTTACGGAACGGTGCCTCTCGGGGTGGTCAGTCCGACACCATCTGACTCCCCGGAGGTCGCCCTTCTAACACAATGTAATTGTTGCGACACAGAGGCAATTGTCCAACCGTTGAATTTCATACATGGCCGGGCGGTATTGCCGGTGCCCGATCTCTCTTAAAAAAGGTAATAATTGGACCATCCTCATTTGATGGTAAAATTTACAAAATAAAATAACATGCATTGTGCTTTGGGGGGAACTTCCATCAGAGGTACAGGGAGGTAATACATGGGACCAATTGTTAACTGATGGGAAGCTAACCAATCTGTGAAACAGTCCCAACCTAAAACGGGTTAATATGAATCTGTCGTAATTACCCGTGACATGGATCAAATAGGGTTGAATGTTAAAAGAAGTTAAGATTAAATGATGATTTAAAACAGTGGGTTTTATGATCTCAGCAGTAATTCTTAAGGATTCCAGAAAGAGCAACCCTCTTTTTTGAGCTCTTTCCGTGAAATAGCAAGCATGGTATGAGGTTTTAGAAAATAATCCAGTTTACCAATGTCACTTAAGAATTTTTGTACGTAATTCAGCCACGGTATCCTCGAAAGTCCGTCTAATTTTAAAACATCTGCCAGTATGGCTCTGTTGAGTTTGGGTTCTTTTTGTGTCCATACCCTATGCCAAAGTAATACCGGTTCCAGCTTGATAAGGTCAGATATAAAGTGGAGTCCCAATTCCGAGTGACAAATATAATTAGAGGAACTCCTAGGGACAGCGAGGATAAATTTTAGAAAAGAATTTTCAAGAATCTGGAGCTGAGAAGTATCAGCGAGGCCCCAGATCCCACTACCATACATTGCGGCAGAAACGCATTTGGCTTTATAGATCTTAATTAGTTCAATAGGTGGTCTGGTGCCTAATTTCCTCGTGAAGGATCTAAGAGTGGCAATTGCACGGTTCATTACCAATCTTTTAGCTGATATAGCCTCGCCCCAAGCATCCTTCGCGGTAAATAAAATACCCAAGTAGGAGAATTGCTTCGTACAAGATAGCTGCTGGCCCTCAATAAATATGGTCTTTTTAATTGTTGCACTTCTACCACAGCGCATGATGAAAGTTTTTGATATATTGACTCGTAAGCCCAGATCTTTCATTAATAGGGCAAAGTTCTCCACCATGCGTTGTAGACCCACTTGAGTGCGGGACATTAGTGCGGCGTCGTCCGCATACATTAATAGCGGTATTGGACGACTGGCTGCGTATGGGGGGTCAAAACTTGTGTTGCACAGGGCCTTCTCCAATCCATTAATGTATAAATTAAAAAGGAGTGGTGCCAGGACACAGCCCTGCCTAACACCACACCTGATAGGGATTTTGCTCGTGCATTCTCCCTTTCGTCCAAAACGAACCCGAGCGGATGCATCACTATAAAAACATTTAAGAAAATAAATAATATTTTCTTCAACCCCAATTTGATCCAGAAGTGTCCATAGTTTAGAATGAACCACGCAGTCGAAAGCGGCTGAGAGGTCAACAAAAGCCACGAACAAATTCTCCCTCTTAGCTCTGTGATACCTTCCGGTCAACATTAAAAAGTTAAGGCCCTGTTTCACGGTTCCCAGGCCGGGACGAAATCCGTATTGTAGGTCGGATAAAATAGAGTTATTCTCAACCCATAAAAGTAGACGGTCCAGGATGACACGTCCAGCTATTTTGGTATAGGAGTCTAAAAGGGAAATGGGTCTATAACAACCCGGGTCAAGTCTATCCCCCTTTTTATAAATTGGGACTATTATCGACTCCACCCAAGTGGGCAGTAAGTCCGTCCTACAGCTGGCGTTAAGCACCTGAACCAAAAGAGGGGCCCACAGAGACAGAATAGTCTTAAACACGTCTATAGGTACGCCATCAGGGCCTTCCCACCCTTACTCATTAGTATAGCCTTTTCAACCTCTTTTAAGCAAAACTGCATATTGCCCAGGAGAGGGTAATCCAAAGGTTTGCAAAGAGGACAAAACAGGCCGCCACCCTCGTACACGTTGGAGAAGTGATCAATCCATTTGTCCTCTGGGATGGCTATCTCGATAGAGGGGCGGACCTCTTCTGTAAGAAAGGGGTTTCTAATAATTTTCCAAAACCTTGCACAGTCATTAGTGACCGAAGCCTGGTGGAGCGCTTCCCAGGATTATTTCCTTAACTCATCTTGTCTCTCTTTTAATGCTAGTTTATAGACTTTCCTAGCTCTACGAATATCTTCCGTGCTCCTGGGGTGGATAGCTAGCGTTTTCTTTAAATGTGAATATGCTCTAGTGCAACTAGAGTTAAACCAGCCATCCCTCGGTGCGAAATTGCTTTTGCATTTCCTCGTTAGGGAAGATTTAATTTCGTCACAGATTGTCGAAAAGGAAGCAAGGATATTATCTGGTATAGCATCCTCTGAGAGACAAGTCAGGAACTCCGGGACACATTTATTTAATACGGAAGTTAATACTTTAGATTGGTCAACCTTATCCCATTTAAGTGTGTAACCATTGGTACGACCAATGGTCAAGTTTTCCCACAATATATCCCTGTCACTACTATTAGAAGCAGATCCCTTGGGAATGGAGATGGTTAGGCATAATGGGAAATGGTCGCTTAACGCCATATCAGATACGTTAAAGTTAACAATCCTTTCCGCATGACGAATTGTAGTTAGTGCAAAGTCTATGGTCGAAGAGCAACCGCGGCCGTTAAAAGTTGGTGGAAGGGGTTTGTACAAATGTCATTTAAGAAGCCCAAATCAAATTGACCCAGAAATTCATTATAGTGTTCTCCTAAGTGAGAGTGATTAAAGTGTAAGGAACTAACACCATCTTCTCGCCCTATGATACATCTCTTATCGGTTACCATATTACACAGAGTACAATTAAAATCTCCCAGGAGAAAGATCATCAAATTGTGTCCAAAAGATTTTTCTTGAAGGGACACTAAGTTGGCCAGTTTGTTAAGTATAGGAGGGGCCTCCTCCAGGGGAAAATTATTATAAAAATTGATCAAAGCGATCGGGGTAGCTGAGGTGAAAACCAATATCAGAAGTTGAAAGTAAGGATCTTTGACTGGCTCCAGAACCTTTAATAAAAGCAGTTTGTTGGATACATAGGTTGTCAAACCTCCTTTAGCTCTGCCGTGTGCAGAGTTCACTGCTGGAGTGAGGAACGTTATGAACCCGTTGATGTGAACTGGGTCCCCTATCCATGTTTCTTGGAAACATAAAAGTTCTTGCTGGTAAATGAAATTTTGCCATAAGGGGTTACCAATTTTGGATTTGATTCCAGCAATATTCCAAGAGCAGATATTACATGTTAAAATATCAGTTGAGGGGCAAATGATAGGAGCCAGGGAAGTATCTATCCTCAATGGTAATGAACCACTCACTCTTGGGTCTTCAATACACTCAGCCAATATCGCATCCCCTCCCAGAAATCCATCAATTCCAGAACACAGACTGGCCATGCTGGGTTTACCATTGGTAATAACCGGTGGGTCAGGAGGCAGCACGACGGTCATTACAGGTAGCCGGGGGCTAAATGGGGCATTAATTTGCTGTCAATCATTATTGCCCAATCCACTAAGGGTGTCAAATCGATTGGAAATTGGGACTGCAAATCTCCCTCCCTCTAATTGCCCCCGGGTAGGGGGTAAAGGACAAAAACCTTGCAATCTTTCCTGGCGGGGGGACGGATAAAAATAGGCAAGTGGGACATTATTTACATGGTCTGTGAGAAGTTGGCCTGAAAAACAACTCTCTAGAATATCATTAACCAGAAGAGGTGACCGGAAAGAAAGTATCACGCAGTCCCCTCTCAATGATTTGGGGGATGAACCAATCCATGCAACTCTTCTGGCCATCTTAAAATTGGAGAACAAAGCACCGTTTGACCCAAATTTGACTGATAAGAAATATAAAGATTTATTTCTCAGGGTTGACCAATGTTCGCGTACGTTAGGAAGAAGGGGAGGGACATTAGCTAACACCACAGTGTATGGTAAGGCCTCCGGAGGCAGATTTATAATAGGTAACTTAGGTGTAGAAATGGCCTCCCTAACATCAGCAACTGCCCCTATGACAGATGGAAGATTATTTGGAGGAATTGAAGAAGGCCCTGGTATCACTAACCCCGTCATGTCGGGATTTTCCAGTCTGGCGGATGGCTGCTGTACAGGAATTTCGACCAATTGAGGTAGTGTATTAGGGTTACCTTTCGCCATGGGCAACAGATTGTGTGGTACAGGGTCGTTTACCCGTATAGGATGTGGTTCCGCCTTAATTAAACCTTCCATATGTTAATGTTGTAGACTTGTAAAGCGCACAGCTGCCCCAGCAACAGGGCGTCCCGGCGCTGTAGACCGCTGGGGAACCCGTCCTGGCTATCCCTGTGAGATGGTCCCTTTCTGGGTATCTCCAAGGTGAAACCAGGCATCCCCGGCGTCTGTGGGGGGCCGTTGTAGAGATGAGGCAAGCTTAATGCCCAGAGTTGCCGAGTGTGTTCCTGGTTAGAGTAGGTACCGAGGTGGGAGGGAATTGAACCCTGGTCCCTGGCCGATTCTCTGCTTACGGGTCTGCCACCTCTAACTAGTGAGACACACCTCTCCACGGTGACCCTGGCTTCAATCTTTGATAATTTCGCCATAATGGGTTTGTTAGACCTGTCAGCCCTTTGGGTGGTCCCTCCTCATCATTATTTATTTTGTCCCACTTTTGCCTCAAACCCTGTTTGAATTTTTCCTTTTTGGGAACCACCAGACTTTTTCGTGTTGCTACAGATTCAGGGAGCCATTTTAGCTACCCCTGAAACTTCTGTCTGAGGGCCTGGAGCACAAAATGGTGGCCACCTGTGACATCACCAGCATCCACTGGAACCTACCAGCACCTTCCAGAACATTCCAGGAGATTCCAGAACTCTGTGACAGTTGGAGACCGTTTAGAATGTTGGGAGGATAAGAGAGGCAGTTGGCAGTTGGAGCTGGCAGTTGGCACCTGACTGGTGAAGAGAGAGGAGCACAACAGTGAAGGAGGAAGGAGTGAAGCAGCAGGGGTGGAAACTTGTGCCTGGAGTGGGGTCCATAAACCCACCCTTGATACTTGTCCCTACTGATGGATCCCAGCCTATAGCCCTGTGTGGGAAGAAGACAGAAAAACTCATCCTAAGGACCTGAACAGCAGGAACAGGCCTTAGAAGCAGAAAGCAGCAAGATCCTGACCTGAGAACTGGTTTCCCTGGAGTCCGGCGTCGAGTAGCCTGAAGACCTGGAGCCCGAGGTGGAGAAGCGGCGCTGACTGAAGTAGCAGACGTCGTACCCGGAGCCGCCTGAGGTCGTGAGAGGGCGCCGACGGGGGTCGAGAGGAATACCAGAGGTCGAGGAGGAAGTGAACCGAGGTCGAGCGAGCGGCGTCATCGGAGGAGTGAAGTCCGCCCTCCGGAGTCGTCGGAGACCGAGGTAGAGGAGCACCGGAGGTCGGGAGTGAGGATCGCACTCCGGAGTCGCCCGGAGCCTGTGAGGAGGAGCACCGGAGGTCGGGGGTGAGGATCGCACCCCGGAGTCGCCGGAAGTCGACATCGAGGCCAGGCCGGCCGACGTCATCGGAGCCGAGAGCGCCATCGGACCGGAGCCGCCCGAAGTCGACATCGTGAGGAGACTGCCCGACGCCGTCGAATCGGAGGTCGAGATCGAACCGAGGCCACCGACATCGGACCGGAGCCGCCTACCGGCGTCGTCAAAGAACTGACATTGTGCCGAGGCCGCCGAGACCGAACCGGAACCGCCTCACGGAGTCGACACGACTCCAGCGGCGTCGGAACATCAGAAAAAGGGCAGTAAGTGGAGTAGAGGGCGCCTAAGGCCCTGTGGAGACCTGAGAGACTGCTCTAAGGGGCTAGGGAGGTGCTGAAACCCATCTGACTGTGCCTGGGGTGAACTGGGACTAACCTAGAGAGGTTGTGTGGAGAAGGAAAGCCAGGGCATTGGTATTCCCCCCTTTGATCTACCTCAGTTTAGGCCTCAGCCTTGTCCCAGCCAGGGAGTAGCCTCCCCCCCTCAAGCCTTCCACAACCCTACAAGCTGTGCCTGGGCCAAATCAGCCCTTAAGAAGTGAAGTGTCATCTGATTATATGAGGGGTGCTGTATACTTGTAATTATTTATTGGGGATACTGTATTTATTGAGTTTTTACCTATTTATTGCTGCACTATATTTATAGGTCCACAGGACTTGTTGGTGTACAATATTTATTGATACAGTATTTATTGCCTCAAAGTATTTAATTGTCTGTATATATTGCACTTGTATTTATGCCCTGTTATTTATGATCACCCCTATTTATTTCATCAAACAGCCAGTATTTATTTGACCTGCACTATTGAAACTTGTATATTGTGATTGACCTATTTATTTTCCCAATCAGCAACTAAGAGAAAAAAGATAAAGAAGAATATTTTCATAATTTTTACGGTGTAGAGTCGTTTTTGGAACGGATGCACGCATGGTTATTGTATGGGTATATTGTATGCTTAGCACTGCGCCTGTTTCCTGACCACTCGAGCCAAGCTACCACAGTGTGTTCGAGGAGTCCACCACCACCCTGCGGAGTGGGGGTGGGCTGTTTCCAACATAAATTGGTGTTCAGTGGTGGGATAGAGCTGTGCCTACATATACTCAACAATAACTGTGGGTAGTCCATAGGCCTACACCGGGAGTTTTCTCACAGCGGCCTTCCTAATTGTGGGTTTTTGTTTTTTCCAAATTTACTCTGGTGGTGGGAGGAGGTATTACTAAAGGTACCCCCCTGCATTGTTACTACACAAAACCTGTCCTCTAACCTGAGTGGGCAAGATGGAGTTTGTTCTTGAAAATCTAGACACGTACACTGTGGCCCAACTCAGGGAGTTTTGCCAGCGAGAGGGGGTGTACTGTCCCCCAGGAGCAAAGAAGGGTGCACTCCAAACCAGCTTAAGGGCTTGGGGGGAGGCACGCAGGGAAAGCAAGGCTGAGGAAGAAGACAGGGATGGAGAGCCTGACCCCGAGGGGGCTGAGATGTACCAACCTGAGGTGGGGAACCTGTCCGCAGGGCCCAGGACACTTTCTAGGAAGGGCAGCACTGTCTCTAGTGGGGGCTTATCCGAAGTGGAGTTAGCAGACCGGAGAGAGAAGAGACAGCTCACATGGGACTTAGCAAGGCTGGAAAAGGAGAAAGAGGAGCAGAGGATGGCCCATGAATTGCGCCTGAAAGAAATAGATCTTCAGATTTTGCGAATCGGGGCACAACCTGTTCCCAATGGTGGCAGCCAAATCCAAGAGTCCACCAGGGAATCCAAACCTTACCTGCCAAAGGACATTGTAGCGAGCTATGGGGCGGGTGACGACATCGCCAAGTGGCTCGCAGCCTATGAGGTCTCATTGAGGGCCCATGGGGTTCCAGTGAAGTATTGGGGGGGGGGATTGTACAAATACATGCCTCCAGCTGGTAGGGATGCTTTATTGGCCCTCGAAGAGGAAGAGCAAACCCACTACCCCACCATGAAACTGGCGCTCATCAGGAAGTTTGGACTAACTCCGGAAAGGTACAGACAGAAGTTCAGGGGTAGTCACAAACTGGGCACACAGAATTGGGTGGACTTCCTGGACTATGCAAAGAAGGCACTGGAAGGTTGGATTCAGGGCAGTGAAGTAAGGAACTACGAGGAGCTGTTTGACCTAGTATTGAAGGAACACCTACTCGAGAAATGTTTCCCTGAACTACGGCAACACCTGGTGGATAGCAAGCTGACCAGTCCCCGGAAGCTTGCTGAGGAGGCGGACATTTGGGCTAGTACCCGGGTGTCCACCAGGGGGACTGGAGGGGATACTCAAAAGGCCGGACAGGGCGCCCCCCAGAAGAAAGAGGGAGGGGAAAAGAAAAAGGAGTTCTCCAAAGGCCCCCAAAATAACTTCCAAGGGAAGGGAACAGGATTCACCTCTAAGGCTAACCCACCCAGAAACCCTAATCCTGGCCAGAGTCAGCAGCCAAGGGTTGTCCATTGCTACGAGTGCGGTGGCGTTGGACACTATAAAGGAGATCCGAAGTGTCAGAAACGATCACCCCCTCCCACTGGAGGAAAGCCCCCCGGAGTAGCTAGTGTAGTGCTCGGGGAGGAGATGCCCTTAACTAAGGGAAGGGAGTGGGCGGGTGTCACTTTAGTGTCCCTGGGAGAACGGGAGATGGTTCCTAAGATCCAGGTGCCCGCAAATACTGCAAAGTATGGGCAGTGGATCACCATCAACGGCCAAAGAGGGGAGGCTCTGAGAGACACAGGAGCCAGTATGACTATGGTGCGTAGCCAACTGGTGTCTCCAGAGCAGGTAATTCCCGATGTACTCCACCCAGCCGCGATGGCTGACGGCAGAACAGGTCACTATCCAGTGGCCGAGGTTCCCTTTGAATGGGGGGGGGTTGCAGGTTCACTTCGAGTTGCCGTAAGCCCTGCCGTGCCAGTCGATTGTCTGCTGGGCAATGACATGGAGCACAACGCTTGGAAGGAGGTGGAATACCGGACTCACACCGAGATGCTGGGTACACCTGACTGGGCCTGTGTTAGCACAAGGTCCGCGACTACCCGAAGAGGGAGTTCATTTCGGCTGGAGCCTGGAACAAAGGCCCAGCCAGCTGCCAGTCAAGGGAAGAACCGAGGACAGGAGGAGCCTGCCTCGGCGTCTCCACCCCGTAGGACGGATAGGCCACCGGAGGTGGTGGACCAGGAGTCTGCGGAGGGGGACGTTACCAACCTGGAGGACCTACCCATCCCGGCCGAGTGGCACGTGGAGGGAGGCCCGTCCAGGGAGGAATTCTGCCAGGGCCAGAGGGAGTGCCCTACCCTTGAGGGGCTGAGGCGGCAGGCCGAAGCCCAGGCAGCAGGGAACGTTGAAGGGAACTACAGTGTTTACTGGGAGGATGGCCTCCTCTACAGTGAACCCAAGGCACCCCTACACGGATCGTCACGAGCCTTGGTAGTTCCTCAACGTTATCGAGCCTTCCTTCTGGAGTTGGCTCACGAGATACCATTGGCAGGACACTTGGGGCAAGACAAGACCTTCGCCCGTCTTGTCCCACACTTTTATTGGCCTCAGATGAAAGTGTCGTCCGATACCTACTGCCGGACATGTGTGTCTTGCCAAGCCAGTGGGAAAACAGGGGTGAAGCTGAAAGCTCCCCTGGAACCACTTCCTGTCGTTAGCACCCCCTTTGAAAGGGTGGGCATCGACATTGTGGGTCCATTAGATCCGCCAACATCAGCTGGTCACAGGTTTATCCTGGTTCTGGTGGATCATGCCACACGGTACCCAGAGGCAATACCTCTGAGGACCATAACAGCACCTGTTGTGGCTAGGGCCCTGATGGGAATCTTTACCCGAGTGGGTTTTCCCAAGGAAGTTGTGTCCGACAGGGGGACCAACTTCATGTCAGCATATATGCGGGCAATGTGGAAGGAGTGTGGAGTGACCTACCGGTTCACAACTCCTTACCACCCCCAGACCAATGGTCTGGTGGAAAGGTTTAACAAAACCTTAAAAGGCATGATCAGAAGTCTGCCTGAAAGCCTGCGGAGGAAATGGGACGTCCTCCTACCCTGTTTACTTTTTTCCTACAGGGAAGTGCCACAGAAGGGAGTGGGCTTCAGCCCCTTCGAGCTTCTGTATGGGCACCCTGTACGTGGACCTCTTAACCTGGTGAGAGACGGATGGGAAAGAACTCCCAGAAAGCTCCCCCAGGATGTGGTGAGCTACATGCTGGCCTTCCGGAGCCAAATGGCTAAGTTGTGGAAGCAAGCTTCTGACAACTTGGAAGCCAGCCAAGCAGTAATGAAGGCGTGGTATGACCACAACGCTCACCCGGTGGAGTTGGAGCCTGGCCAGAAGGTGTGGGTGATCGAACCAGGAGAGCTTAGTGCCCTCCAGGATCGCTGGTCAGGACCCTTTGAGGTGTTGGAGAAGAAGGGTAAGGCTACCTACTTGGTGGACCTGAAGACCCCTCGTCAGCCCCTGCGGGTGCTGCATGCCAACCGCCTCAAACCCCACCACGAGAGGCCCGAAGTCATCTTGATGATGGTGACTGACGGAGGAGAGGACGTGGAAAGCGAGCCTCTCCCTGATCTGTTTGCGTCTCAGGAAAAGGATGGGTCGGTGGAGGGAGTGATTCTCTCCCCATCTCTAACTCCTGAACAGCAGGAGGACTGTCGCCAGGTCCTGGGGCAGTACTCTGCGTTGTTCTCCCTTGTCCCGGGTAGGACTCACCTGTGCGTCCATGACGTGGACACAGGAGACAGCCCACCCGTGAAGTCCAAGATCTACCGGATGTCAGACAAGGTGAAGGCCAGCATTCATAGTGAAGTCACTAAGATGCTGGAGCTAGGAGTGATTGAACCTTCTAGCAGCCCCTGGTCCAGTCCGGTGGTGTTAGTACCAAAAGCTGCACCACCGGGTGCCCAACCAGAACTGAGGTTCTGTGTGGACTACCGGGGACTGAATTCAGTGACAAAAACTGACGCTCATCCGATCCCTAGGGCGGATGAATTAATTGACCGGCTGGGAGCTGCCCAATATCTAAGTACCTTTGACCTTACTTCGGGGTACTGGCAGATCTCTTTGACTGATGGAGCAAGGGAAAGGTCAGCCTTCTCCACGCCCAATGGCCACTACCAGTTCTGTGTGATGCCCTTTGGGCTCAAGAACGCACCTGCCACGTTTCAGCGCCTGGTAAACCAGATCCTCACCGGAATGGAGAGTTTCTCTGCTGCTTATCTGGATGACATAGCCGTCTTCAGTAACAGCTGGGAGGATCACTTGCGTCACCTGCAAGCTGTTCTCCAGGCCCTGAGACAAGCTGGATTGACGATCAAGGCCAGCAAGTGCCAGATCGGGCAGGGGTCGGTAGTGTACCTTGGACACTTGGTGGGTAGGGGAACGGTGCAGCCCCTCCAGGCGAAGATCGAGGCCATCATGGCCTGGGAACCCCCCAAGACTCAGACTGAGGTCCGAGCATTTTTGGGCCTCACGGGATACTATCGCCGCTTCGTGAAGGGGTACGGTACCATCGTAGCCCCTCTCACGGAGCTCACGTCCAAGAAACAACCTCGACGGGTAGTCTGGACGGAGGCTTGTCAGCAAGCCTTTGAGAAATTGAAGAAAGCCATGTGCGAGGCCCCGGTCTTAAGGGCCCCAGACTTTTCCAAGAAGTTCATTGTCCAGACAGATGCATCAGAACATGGCATTGGGGCAGTGTTATCGCAACTCAACGAAGAGGGTCTGGATCAACCCGTGGTCTTCCTATCCAGAAGACTACTTCCCAGGGAACAGAAGTGGAGTGCAATAGAGCGTGAAGCCTTTGCAGTGGTATGGGCTCTGAAGAAGTTGCGGCCATACCTGTTTGGCTCGCACTTCCTGGTTCAGACCGACCACCGACCCCTTCGTTGGCTGATGCAAATGAAGGGGGAGAATCCCAAGTTGTTGAGGTGGTCTATTTCCCTACAGGGGATGGACTTTCAGGTGGAACATCGGCCTGGAGTGGACCACGCCAATGCAGACGGTCTCTCAAGGTATTTCCGCCTTGGTGATGAGAACTCCCAAGGGGTTGGGTAGCTCTCCCCACTTTCAGCTGGGGGGGACGCGTGTTAGACCTGTCAGCCCTTTGGGTGGTCCCTCCTCATCATTATTTATTTTGTCCCACTTTTGCCTCAAACCCTGTTTGAATTTTTCCTTTTTGGGAACCACCAGACTTTTTCGTGTTGCTACAGATTCAGGGAGCCATTTTAGCTACCCCTGAAACTTCTGTCTGAGGGCCTGGAGCACAAAATGGTGGCCACCTGTGACATCACCAGCATCCACTGGAACCTACCAGCACCTTCCAGAACATTCCAGGAGATTCCAGAACTCTGTGACAGTTGGAGACCGTTTAGAATGTTGGGAGGATAAGAGAGGCAGTTGGCAGTTGGAGCTGGCAGTTGGCACCTGACTGGTGAAGAGAGAGGAGCACAACAGTGAAGGAGGAAGGAGTGAAGCAGCAGGGGTGGAAACTTGTGCCTGGAGTGGGGTCCATAAACCCACCCTTGATACTTGTCCCTACTGATGGATCCCAGCCTATAGCCCTGTGTGGGAAGAAGACAGAAAAACTCATCCTAAGGACCTGAACAGCAGGAACAGGCCTTAGAAGCAGAAAGCAGCAAGATCCTGACCTGAGAACTGGTTTCCCTGGAGTCCGGCGTCGAGTAGCCTGAAGACCTGGAGCCCGAGGTGGAGAAGCGGCGCTGACTGAAGTAGCAGACGTCGTACCCGGAGCCGCCTGAGGTCGTGAGAGGGCGCCGACGGGGGTCGAGAGGAATACCAGAGGTCGAGGAGGAAGTGAACCGAGGTTGAGCGAGCGGCGTCATCGGAGGAGTGAAGTCCGCCCTCCGGAGTCGTCGGAGACCGAGGTAGAGGAGCACCGGAGGTCGGGAGTGAGGATCGCACTCCGGAGTCGCCCGGAGCCTGTGAGGAGGAGCACCGGAGGTCGGGGGTGAGGATCGCACCCCGGAGTCGCCGGAAGTCGACATCGAGGCCAGGCCGGCCGACGTCATCGGAGCCGAGAGCGCCATCGGACCGGAGCCGCCCGAAGTCGACATCGTGAGGAGACTGCCCGACGCCGTCGAATCGGAGGTCGAGATCGAACCGAGGCCACCGACATCGGACCGGAGCCGCCTACCGGCGTCGTCAAAGAACTGACATTGTGCCGAGGCCGCCGAGACCGAACCGGAACCGCCTCACGGAGTCGACACGACTCCAGCGGCGTCGGAACATCAGAAAAAGGGCAGTAAGTGGAGTAGAGGGCGCCTAAGGCCCTGTGGAGACCTGAGAGACTGCTCTAAGGGGCTAGGGAGGTGCTGAAACCCATCTGACTGTGCCTGGGGTGAACTGGGACTAACCTGGAGAGGTTGTGTGGAGAAGGAAAGCCAGGGCATTGGTATTCCCCCCTTTGATCTACCTCAGTTTAGGCCTCAGCCTTGTCCCAGCCAGGGAGTAGCCTCCCCCCCTCAAGCCTTCCACAACCCTACAAGCTGTGCCTGGGCCAAATCAGCCCTTAAGAAGTGAAGTGTCATCTGATTATATGAGGGGTGCTGTATACTTGTAATTATTTATTGGGGATACTGTATTTATTGAGTTTTTACCTATTTATTGCTGCACTATATTTATAGGTCCACAGGACTTGTTGGTGTACAATATTTATTGATACAGTATTTATTGCCTCAAAGTATTTAATTGTCTGTATATATTGCACTTGTATTTATGCCCTGTTATTTATGATCACCCCTATTTATTTCATCAAACAGCCAGTATTTATTTGACCTGCACTATTGAAACTTGTATATTGTGATTGACCTATTTATTTTCCCAATCAGCAACTAAGAGAAAAAAGATAAAGAAGAATATTTTCATAATTTTTACGGTGTAGAGTCGTTTTTGGAACGGATGCACGCATGGTTATTGTATGGGTATATTGTATGCTTAGCACTGCGCCTGTTTCCTGACCACTCGAGCCAAGCTACCACAGTGTGTTCGAGGAGTCCACCACCACCCTGCGGAGTGGGGGTGGGCTGTTTCCAACAGGGTTCCACAAGGGTCGTTAGTAATTTCTCCATTTTCCCCCAGAAACCCTCCCCCGTTAACGGGTCACTTATAATGGTAGTAGGGGGAGTAACTAAGGTATTGTTAGTGACCTTTTTCCCTTTTTCAATAGGTTTATTGGTAGTGATACGTGGTTTGTGAGGTCCCTTTCCCTTTGTGTTAGTCGAGAGTGTTCCCTCCTTAGTGCAATGGTTTTGTTTCCTCTTTGCATTTTGCCCTCTAGTTGTCATACGTAGTGGGTCATTGTTGGTGATCTGTTCGGATCCAGAAATTACAATTGGGCTTACAGATAATGCTACTCCCACCTCAACTATGGGGTTCTCATGTGAAGAATGTTCAGAAAGTTGATCACTAGGGAAAATAACAGGGGACAAAGATAACCTAGATTCCGCAGGTATATGATCTAATTGTGCCAGCGGAAGGGAAATTGAATTGTCCCCGGGTATTTGCGAAGAACGAACTTCAGGAAGTCCAATAAAGGATGGAACTATTAACGACTCCTGTAAATTAGAGGTAAAGAGCGATTCATTGTTGGCAGAAAGGGGGGGAAGCATGCCCGCTGGGAGAGAAAGACGCCTCTCAGTACCTTCAATGGCTGATGAAACCACCCCGATGGTCTTTTGCAACATCCGATCGATGGCAGTCAAGCTGGGAAGGGGGGTGTTAACAGGGTTTAAAAGTTGCGGAACATTGTGTACAAGAACAGACCTTTGCTTGCCCATAATTAATAACAACAATGCGATTATTGACACAAGTAATCAAACAATAACGCCAGTATAGGACAAGGCCAGGAGTCACTTACTACAAGGATTAATAGCAAATATTGCAAAAAGTCCAGCCCAGTGGTGTGGCCCTGCCCTGCCACGGCCTACCCCGGACGGCCACAGACGGCCCGCCCTTTGCCCGGGCTAAGCCCTGCGCCGCCCGCGTCCCGCGACGCGGAGGGAGCCTGACGCTTATGAGCGCCTCCGGGCGCGGAAACGTGATTGTTTGGGGCGGAGTCACTGCAGGGGCTTCTGGGGGCTGTAGTCTCCTGCCTCCGCTGCCACGAAGGACCGCAGCAGCCACCCCAACAGAAAGCGCTAATAAACACCTCAAGCGCCCAACAGCCAAGCGACCCCCTCCAAGGTCCAGGTAAGATTATACGGCCATAGGTTCAAAAGGATTACACACCGCCTCCTCCTCCACACGGCCCTTCCAGCCTGGGAGGGGCCGACGGAGCCGCCCCGCCTCCATTTCTCACTCACATATAAACACTCTCATGTTTTCAGCGCCTATCCCCCCTAGGATCACAACCCCTTCACTTATACAAAGGGGAGGAGGCGCCTGGGTAATGCATCCGCGGCGATTATGATTACAGTTAGATATAAAAGGGTTCTGTGTCAGAAGTGGGATTTGAACCCACGCCTCCAATCGGAGACCAGAACACCCAGCTGGGAGAAGAGGCAGCTCTTGAGTCTGGCGCCTTAGACCGCTCGGCCATCCTGACAGCTGGGAGTCAGCTGTGGGGACAATGCTCTAGTGGCTGGTTGCGACTTCACGCTATAGGAAGCATTTACAGTAGTCTCTTATTCACTGACGCTTATCACAACAGCCTCTGCAGCACAGGAGTCCTTAACGGACATGAGATTGGTGAGAACTGCATCAAGGGGGAAATGTTTAACAAAAGATACCAGCAACTCACCCTTCTACATCACACACCCACCACAAGGCTTTTACAACCCACACCAGGGCTCACTTATTGCACAATATGACAGCACAGGCATTTATCCGAGCAGCAACTAAGAACGGCGCTTCTGTGGCAGATGTCAGACACGAGAGGCCACAGAACCGAGGCTGCCGCTGAATTGGCCAGAACCGCCCTTACTAATCCAGTACGCCACATCAGACTCCGCGCTAGACCGCTCTGGTACAGACGCCAGGAATTTAATATCATTTCACTGACATCACTGCTGAGATATTACAGCTCAGACATCCGGAACCCAGGTATTATGGAACAGACATCTGGCACTGACGTCACAGTAAGGACGCCGCCACTGGCATGTGCCGCTTGAGACATGTATGCCACACACAACCACACTTGCGGGAAGAGACAGATGGGTTCAAGTGTCTCTGGGCCCCCATCTGAAGCAGATTTGATAGAACAGCCACCAGCAATGCTTGATGTTCCACCTGAGAAGTCTGGAACAGACATCAGGAATCAACTGCCCCCCAACTCGCATCTGAAGGGACAGATGACAGCTGTTTAGAGAAGGGGAGGTCGAATGATGCCATCAGATCTGTGGGGTGCAGACTGTTACTGGGGGGTTCTGTGTGTTTTTCGGGAGTACCCGGAATTCACAGACCTCCTCTTCTCCACGACCTGGAAGGAGCCGAGGGCTGAACTTCCCTCCCTTTGACCCCAGTCCGCGCTTTACGAACGGAGGAGCGACAGCCCTTGAGTGCAGCTGGTTTTCCAATCCTCCTCTTCTGCACATGGTGTCCCTGGGGTCTTCTCAAACGGTGTTTCCAGCTGCAGGAGCGCCTTCGGCAGCTCGTGCTCCTAGAGTTAGTGACTAGATCCAGATTTAGAAGTCGGATCAAGTCCGGATCCCTACCTTTGACTGCTGTGATTATGAGCAGCGCCGACGCGCGCCTAGAGGCCGGCGCTACTCTCGGCAAGAGACTGAGGGAGCGTCGCGTGCTCTGAAAGGCGCCCCTGGGGTCCTGGAGGGGGCATCCAGCCCTGCAGCTGGTGAGTGAAGGTACCGAGAGACAGGCGGAAGCAGAAAGATCTGTACCCAGCTGTGGCTCCAGCGGCAGAGGGGTCTATCCAGAGCCAGGGAGGGGGCCCATGAGACTGGGCAGAGAGAGGGGGACATGAGTGGAGGCCGGGACTGTGAGATCGACTCTGGGACTGTGAGATCGACTCTGTAACCTCCAATCAATGGCTCCTTCCCTACGGCCAGCAGGGAGCAGCCGGAACACAGCCATATGAATGCATGAGATGCGGTGTCTTGGGTCATGGCAGCCCGGCTAGCTCAGTCGGTAGAGCATGAGACTCTTAATCTCAGGGTCGTGGGTTCGAGCCCCACGTTGGGCTCATTTACTTTTTTTGATTCCTATTTACATTTTTAACAAACTGTCCGTATTTTTTAAATCTATATTAGTGGAGGAGACAAAATAAATCACCTGCTACAATTTGCGACCTGATATCTCTCTAGCAGCTGCTTCTTAAAGCAGCTCTCGCACCTCCTCTTCCACACGGCCTTGCCAAGCCTGGGAGGGATAGGAGCCGCCCCGCCCCCATGGGCACGCCTCAGTCACATACAAACACACCCATATTTTCAGCGCCTATTCCCCCGGGATTACGCCCCCTTTACTGCGGAGGGGGGAGGGGCCTGGGGAAGTAAAGGGGATGGTGATCCTGCTCGGATCATGATTAAAGTAGAATATAAAAAGTTAATGTGTCAGAAGTGGGATTTGAACCCACGCCTCCAATCGGAGACCAGAACACCCAGCTGTGGGAAAAGGCAGCTCTTGAGTCTGGCGCCTTAGACCGCTCGGCCATCCTGACAGCTGAGGGAGCTGGAGCCAGGTGATGTCATCAGAGCTCCGAAGAGGCTCCAGGTGACCATCAGTGTTTCCGGGTGTGGTTCAACTGCACTTCCCACCACAGACCTTCTCTTCTCAACCTTCTGAAAGGAGCCGAGAGCTGAATTTCGCACCTTTAACACTAATCCGTGCATCGCACAACAAGGAACCACAGCCGCAGCTCAATCTGCGTTTGCAATCGTCTACTTCTGATGCACTTCAACTTCACTGGTCTTCTGGGCGCTATGTCTGAGATGGTGTTTACAGCTGCACGGATTCCATGGACGTCCCCCTCCCCACCTTCTCCCAGCTCGTACAGCTAGGGACGGTGGGCAGATTTATGTTTCCTGGTGCATCCCTGCAAATCAGCAGGGATGCGCCAGGAAAGATGCGTCACGCAAGTTACCCTTGCGCCACCACAGATGCGCCGCATTTACAATGCAGCGCATCGTGGCGCAAGGATAAACAGATGCATGACACATCTGATGGCATAATGGGAGCCTGGGGGGCAGCCGAGCACCGCGAGGTCTGCCGCCCGGGCAGATTGGGAGGGGGGAGAGGGGGGCGTGGCCGAACGACCATTTTGTAAGTAATTGGGCTACATTTGAGGAATAGCCCAAATGTAGCCCAAATCCAGGGGCAGTAGCCCAAGGGTTATATAAGCAAAACGCGCGATATCCCAGCCACCATTTTAGGCTTGGTGACCTGGTGGCTGGGTGCGCTAGTTTAAAAAGTTTTTCAGTAGGTGTAGGTTGGGCGAATAAAGTACCTGTAGGTATGTCGGGGGGAGATTATCGCGTCCTGGAGGCCATCCGTCTTTTAAGCGAGGCGGGGAGAATGGATTTGTTGGTCCAGGACGGAAATTGGACGAAGCGCCCGGCGAGGCGCGCGTCCGCGGGGGTGGCGGCCGCCGTCGCGGCTTGTTCGCCACCCGGGAGTCCGTTGAGAAGAGCGGTGAGTGACAGGGGCAGCGCATATGTCAGGAGCGCTGCCCCGGGGTCAGCGTGCGTAGCGGAGGGAAGCGCGATGGGAATGGAGGCGGGGAGGGGGCGGGGACGAGCGACGCGACGGGGGAAGGCCCCGGGCGCCTCCCAGGCGAGGCCTAAGTCCTACGCGGGCCGCTCCGTAAGCCGGGGAGCGGCCGTATCCAGGGCAACGGCGAGGGGATGCTCGGCGGAGGGCCGGGCGATGACGCGGGGAGGATCGCGGAGCGCGCGGGGGCGGGGGGAACATGAGGAGGAGGACGAGGGGCTGGGGGAAGGGCCCGGGGGGAGCGCTCTGTTAGAAGGGATATCGGGGGCCGGCACAGCGCGGAGGCGCGCGGCCCCGTGGTTGGAGGCTTCAGAGGTGGAGAGTGGGGGGGGGGCGGGCGGCCCGGGTCTGGATATTAGAGGCGTGGATAGGCTGGTTAGCCAGACGGTGGGGGGTCAGGGGAGGGGGGGGAGCGCGGCCTTCAGTGGGGTGGCGATCGCGTCGGGCCATGAGGCGGCTGGGGGGGAGCCGGGGAGGGGCGGGGGGGTGTGACGCGGGCACATGGGGGAGGAGAGGAGGGGACAGGGGTGTGGCGGGGCGCGACGGCGGAGGGTGGGGGCAGGTAGGGGGGGGCCCGGGGGGGGGAAGCAGCAGGGGGAGAATCCCCAGTGCTATTCGAGTCGGAGGGCAGTGAGAGGGACTGGGGAGGCCTGGATATCTTTGAGTCCTGGGCGGAGGGGTTGGGGGGGGCGTCAGGGGTCGGGGGCGTGAGAGCGGGGGAGACGGAAGGGAGGGGGGAGAGGTGTGGGGGGGGTGGCACGGTCGGAGTGGGGTGGAGCAGGCACGGGGTAGGGTGGAGCGGGCAGGGGGAGTGGAGCGACGGGGACGACGGCGATGGGGAGGACGACGAAGTGGCGGATTTGAGCGCGGTGGGTAAGGCGTGGGTCGCGGAGTCGTCGGGGGCTGGCAAGCGGGGATGGGATGGCAGGAGAAAAGTAGGTAGGCCCAGCACACCAGACCATTCCTTTCCCTTGCAGGTAGCGGAGCGGCAGCGGGAACAGCGCGGGGTACCGGACTTGGCAGGGCTGGGAGCGGCCTGGCGACGCCAAGGAGAAGGGAGGGTGGAGCCTTGGGCGGCGTGCCCAGTACCTGCGAGGGATCCCGACGCGGCTGGCACAAGTAGGCCCGAGACGGGCTCGCCAGCCCCAACACCCACGGGGTTACAGCGCCCCGGGGGGCAGCGACGGAGGAACACCGATAGGAATGTTGTTTGTTTTCCTAAGCAGCAGGTGGCATGTCCAGCGGGGAGCGCTGGGGGTGCAGGACAGGAGGAATTGGACTATGAGGAGGAGAGTATGGAGGAAGGAGAGTTGCGTGAGGTGGGAGACGGTAGGGACGGGGGGCCGAGTAATGTTGTGGCTAGTTTCTTACAGGTGTCACGACGCCAGGCGCAGCCCACAGGTCGGACATCGAGGTGGGAAAGCAGCTCGGCTCCCAGGACTGGACGTCGGGAGGAGCGACGGACGGAGACATTGGCGCCAGGTAATGCACATTTGCTCGGGCGGCCAAGGATGGTGTCGAGAGGGGTGGGGGGGGCGGGTGTGGAGGGGGGGGTAGGGGAAAGATTGCGCAAAGGTACGTATGTGGTTGATGTGGCTGTGGGCACGGACGGAGTAGGGCAGGGTGACAGCGGGAAGACCAAGAAGGAGGGGACAAGCGAGAAGGGGACAGGGGACGCAAAGGCAGAGGAGACAAAACTGGAAAGTAAGGAATTGAAGGTAAAGCGGTTACCATATATGGGAGTGACCAAGCCCTTGGGGGCGCACTTGATGTTGGCAACGAAGGAAAGGATCTGGAAAGGGGAGTATGTGGAGATACTCAAACTCCTGCACAGAGAGGTCAGGGCGAAAGAGTGTTCTAAGGAAGAGGAATTTGAGCTCGCAAAAAGGCCTAAGGTGCCGCTGACAATAGAAAACTGGACAGCGGCTTTTCTGATATATGCCAGCGTGTATTGCGAGAAGTTTCCGGAGAGGTCAGTGGCCATGTTTAAATACATGGACGTCATTAGGAAGGCACAGATTACGGGGGGTGGATATGCCTGGGCTCAGTATGATGAGGAATTCCGGGCGCGCATGGCATGGGATGCGGAGGCAAAATGGGGAGAGTTGGATACGGATTTGTGGCAGCATACCATGGGCCTGGCTGGGTCGGGGAAGACTATATTTACGGCCAGCGGGCTGCCGCTTGTGTACCAGCCCTTTCGAGGGGGTCCCACCCGCGGGGGGGTGGGGGGAGCCGGCAGAGGGACGACAGGAGACAAAGGGGCTTGCTGGGACTTTAACAAAGGCCTATGCACGAGAGAGTATTGTAAGTTTCGGCACGAATGCTCGGGCTGCGGCAAGCGACATCCGCTGGTCAAGTGTTGGGGGACGCAAGGTCCGGGCCAGAGCGGGCAGCAATGGCAGTCGGGAGCCCCTAAGGCTGGAGCCCAGCAGCAGTCACAGCAGGGAGGAGGAGGGAGGGGGGCGAGGGGGACTGGGGCAAAGGGCTCGTACTCCGGTTAGGGTAGAGCAGTTGGTGGGGGCACTGGGGGCCTATCCGGACAGGGCGGCGGCGGAAACACTGAGATTGGGGTTTCAAGAGGGGTTCAGGTTGGGGTACGAGGGGCTGAGGGTCCGGAGATGGGCAGACAATTTGCGATCAGCGAGGGAGCATCCACAGGTGGTACAGGCAAAACTAGACAAGGAGGTACAGGAGGGCCGCATGGCGGGCCCCTTTCGCGAGTGGCCTTTGCCCAATCTGATTGTGTCACCCATTGGTGTGGTACCTAAAAAGGAGGTGGGCCAGTTTCGCCTTATTCAGCATTTGTCATGGCCAGAAGGTGGGTCGGTCAATGACTTTATTGCGGACAGCGCGGCCACGGTGTCCTATTCATCGGTTGACGTGGCCATGGCACTGGTGGTGTCCGCGGGCGCAACTGCACAGATGGCAAAGTGCGACATCAAGTCAGCTTTCCGGTTGCTGCCAGTGCATCCAGATGACTGGGATCTGTTAGGCATACAATTCGGCGGTCACTGGTATGTGGACAAGGCATTGCCGATGGGCTGCTCCATGTCCTGCGCACTTTTCGAATGTTTCAGCACGTTCCTACAATGGTTGTTTACGGAACGAACGGGTCACCAAGGTGTGACACATTACTTGGATGACTTCTTCTTTGTCGGCACCTCAGACTCCGCGGACTGCCAGCAGGGGCTGGACAGCTTCCATGAGATCATGGGGGACATGGGCGTGCCGCTGGCCCCGGAAAAAACGCAGGGCCCCAGTACGGCACTGGCCTTCCTTGGTATTGAATTGGATTCGGTCCCCATGGAGGCGCGCCTCCCGGAGGAAAAGAAGCAAAACATGTTGAGCTTGCTGACCAGTGTGTTGGCACGACAGAAGGTGACGGTCAGGGACATACAGGTGTTGCTGGGTCATCTCAATTTTGCTTGTAGGGTGGTCAGAGTAGGGCGGACTTTCTGTAGGCGACTGGGGCGCGCACTGGAGGGGCAGAGGCCTCCGCACCATCATGTGAGGTTGTCAGCAGGGGTGAGAGAGGACTTGCGCATGTGGCAGTTTTTCCTGCACCAGTTCAATGGGGTGCCTTTGATGAGGGAAGTGGACATGGTATGGGACGTACAGATTTTCTCGGATGCAGCGGGGAGCAAGGGATTTGGTCTGTATTGGCAGGGGAGATGGTGTGCGGAGCCCTGGCCCGAGGACTGGTTAGAGGGAGGCAGGAGCATCGCGTTTTTGGAATTCTTTCCCTTAGTGGTGGCAGTCACACTGTGGGGGGTTTTGCTGGCCCACAAAAAAGTCACGTTCAGGATCGACAACATGGCAGTGGTCCAGGTGGTGAACAGGCAGTCGGCGCGGGATGCGCAGGTGCTTAAGCTGTTGCGGGTTTTTGTGCTGGGGTGTTTGAGGCATGATATTGCGTTTCGCGCGGTGCATGTGCCAGGAGTGGACAATGACATTGCGGATGCCTTGTCTCGTTCACAGTGGGGGAGATTCCGTGGGCTCGCCAAGGACGCGGACGTGAACCCGAACAGGATGCCGAACCAACTCTGGGAAGTAGGCAATACCGGATGCTACAATTGGTTCTAGGTTCATTGGCGCGGTCAACGAAACTAGCATACAGGGCGGCTTGGGAAGAGTTTGTTCGCGCGGGGGCGAGATGGCGGGCTTCCGAGGCGGAGAGACGGGAGGACGTGGTGCAATTTATTCTGGATTTGGTGGAGAGGGGTTTGACGAGGGTGACTATAGTGGGCAAGTTGGCGGGGGTTGCGTTCATCGGCAAACTGTTGTGGGGTTATGCGCCATCCGCGGGGGAGCTGGGGGCGCGGATTTTGGAAGGCTGGGCGCGGGAATGTGGGAGAGTGGCCAGGGTGCGGAGGCCTCTGTCCTGGGAGCTCTTAGGTAGGGTGATGGGGGTTCTGCCAGCGGTTTGCTGGGACGATGGGGAGGCCTTGCTGTTCGCCACGCTCATGTCTTGGATATTTTTTGGGGCGTTTCGGGTGTCAGAGCTGTTGGGGTCAAAAGGGGAACGGGGTTTGACCTGGGAGGAGGTATCATTTGGGGAACGGGTAGTGAGCATTTGGCTGCGAAAGGCAAAGACAGACCAGAAGAGTCGGGGGAAGTGGGTTACGTTGAGGAAAGGGCGAACTGTGGAAATATGGATTTTTCTGGTCAGTTATGTCCCCTATCTTGGACCCCAACGGTTCTATGAGCATGTTACAAGTACATGTATGCTCCCTCCAGTTCCAGTTATGAAGACGCAAACACATGTGCGTCCACCGTCAACATGTCCTCTGTCAGATCCGCCATGAATAGGCCGGATATTCCATTCCTAAGTACGAAAGGCCACCGCCTTTATATGGTTTACCTATGCCATTTTACAGTCCAGGCAAGTAGGCCCTGATTCTGTCATCAAACTCTTCTTGCCTTCTGCCTCTGAAAACTCCAGTCTGAGCCTGCATCTGTGACCATGAACTTTGTCTCATTCTCTGCGCGGCTCACGAAGCCTGACATCAGCCTATTCTCTGCCAAGAACTGTATTTCACCTTCGAGTTATCTGCTTCCCCCTCAGCCAATGCATTCCTGCCTAGTAGTTTAAGTAAACATTCTTCCAGCTACCGAGCAAAGGCTCGGCTTCTCTGTCTTTATGCAAGTAATTCATAGTCCTGTTACCATGGAATATTCCTACCCCCTCGCATCTAGTGTAGACACTTAGACGCTTGTACACGCACGCACAGTCAGTATAGAATAGATTCTGTCCAAGAGTCCTTCTTTTGTGGATAACATAGTTCTTTAAACATAGGATGTTAGATATGATTTAGGATTAGGTTGACTTGACCCCCCAGACTTTTCGTCTCCACATGTAGAGCTAAATGTCAAGTCCCCTTCACCCCCTAGTTGCACGTCAATCACACGTCATGCTGCTGCGCGCGCATCTATGCCAAGTATTATCTTATAGATCCACCTATATATGACATCATAACCAATTATGTTCCTTTTTACTCCTTATTACACCCATTTTCGGTTACACATATGAATCGTCATTTTCCTTATCAATTGTTACGCCTACTGTATTCGCTTCATTGTAATGTATGTTCTATAAAAGTCATTTCTTGTCAATAATGTATGTACTTCACTTCCTGAACCTCCGTGGTGATGGAACTTGGAGCAACCGATTATAATCGTTCATTGGAATAAAGCCCATTCCGAACCTCTAATACCACGGATTCTGCCTCTCATTTTACTGAGCTGTTTTATTATGTTTCCGTATCAAATTAAGTCCCGGTAAAGGAAAATTATTTACCACATGAATGGCGCCCGAACAGGGACACTTTCTCATCTCACGCGCCGGCGGTGAGTTGCAGGCCCGGTTTCCTGCCACAGCTGGACGGACAATAACGCGTACCAGCAGGATTTCCTGTATCTCCCTCCGGTCAAGCGGGGGCGACTGAGGCTGCGATCAACACCCAGACGAGGCGGTGAGAAGTGCGAAGTATCCCGACCAGAGCCTAGCTGAGAGAGCAAGATCCGAGGTATACAGAGGCCCACCAGTTTTGGAAGTCCCAAGTCGAGTCCAGTGTCCAACGAGTCGAGTCGAGTCCAGTCCGGTCCAAGTTCAGTCTCCGAGGCCTTCCATTTCCGAAGCTACCCGGTGAGTACCATTGCTGGGGAGGCATTTCTGACGTGCACATAGTTTGTGCCGGTCAAGACGGGTTTGGGTACACAAATCCGGTCTGCACTGTTTTAGCAGTGTATATGTACTGTTTAGCAGTATATCAAGTATTCCGAAGTATCTAGTTATTGTCAAGAATTATACTTGGTGATTAGTTATGCAGACGATCATCATTGTTGGTTATTTTTAAAGGTTAAAAAATGTTTAATGTTTAATGTTTAATGTGTTAAACGTCCTGCATATTGTGGTATGAATGGTTGTTCATTATTGTGCTTTTGTACTAAGTGTGTTCAAAATTAAGTATCAGATCAGTTCTCAATATGCCGCTCTTTTCGAAACTAAGACAGATCACTACAAGAAAAGGGGTACTCGAAGAAGCCGTCCCTATTCCTCCTAGGGACACTCCAGGGTACTTCATGTATCATAAACATGGCTTAGATGCTATATTATTTCTTGATCTATGGGTAGACTACACCAAGGAATTACCAGAAAGTCAGAGGTGGCCCGCAGCGGGGACCTGGGATACAGAGTGCATCGTGAAAGTAGAGGAAGAATTATGGAAAAAGAAAGCTAGACAATCACAGAAAGATGCCATTGAATTATGGCGTAAAGAATCACATAGATGAACAGAAAAAGCACGTAGACAGGAAGAGAAGAGTAAAGAGAATTCTAATGAAGTTCAAGAAAATCTATTAATTGAGGAAGGTATCCGAGTGAAATCAGAACAAGTAGACAGACAAAGAAATACCCTTATGAATGGTATGTATCCCCTTCTGGCCGAAGGATTACCTAAGGCTACTCCAGAGATACCGAAAGACTTGCCACCCCCATTATTCCCAATAAAGGTATACCCTAAGGGGCATCCTAGAACCGCAGAAGATGTTTTTCTTTCCTCATATTTAGATGACGCAGCTCCCGAGTATGCTAATTCCGCCTCACATAGACCACCTATCAGGGAGGTTCAACGCCAAGATCCGGTACCCGTATCTCTACAGCAACAAGTTCCGGCAAGCACATCTGTTTCTACATCTGTTCCTACAGTTGCTTCTATAGCTGTGTCCACACCTATAGTTGCTGTGTCACGTTCAACGAATCCTTTCACACCCGACACCCCAGATGGGGCTACGGGAGGTGCTAGCAACATCTTTTCTACGCCACCCAGAATAAATAAACTTACTTTTCAAGAGTCAGCACATTCACGTACACCCAAACTCATTAATGCCCGTACGCTTAAGGAACTTCTGATAGATTGTAGATATGACCCTGTGCCCGGAAAAGAGGACGAAATGACCCTAGCATCATTACGTATCAGACGAGCCGCAGTGTATTTAGGGAAATTACCAGGAATGACTACACATCTAGATAAAATATACCATTTTGTCCAAACAGGGCGAGATCCAGAATGTATTAACAGAGCTATGGAATACCAGAAAGTGGAAATACAGGGGGAACTGTTGCGTTTCTTTATAAATTGTGTGATCAGAAATGAAGACCGACCGGGGGTAGACCCGGAAGCAATGCAAATTCTTACCAGATGGAGTCAGAATATATCAGAAGGAAGACATGATTAGCAAAATTGTATAATAGCCATGTGCCGAAAGATCCGTAAAGAAATAGAACGCGTACACGAAGAAAGATTAGCGGTAGACGAGTTCGAACAAAACGAGGAGGAAGGGTCAGGACTGCCCACAGGACAGTCAGAAACTATAGCCTATGTAGGTAGAGGAAGATCTTGTAATAGTGATAGATGTCTTATTGACCCGATACGTCCGATATGTCCAGACAATAACAGGGGTTTCCCAACACCCATAGGCCATATAAGGTCTAACGAGCATTCGTTCCAAACCGCCGACAAACTACTCCGAGAACGAAGGGGTTATCATTTTCTCGATTCTATGGATGAACAAGAATTAGCCAGGTCAGCTGTCCATTGGGTTGACAGTCCCGGAAAATATAGTGATGATACAGTAGCACGCACATTTTTGAATCTCACCCCAGATGAACAACGGTTAGCTGGGATTTATATGATTCAACAACTCATTATACTATATCAGAGTCAACATTCAGATCCTGGTCCCTTACCTGATATATTGACTGAATTACTCATGAATAGATGGAGAGGTTCAGGTACTAAATTAATTAAAGAAATTCTAGAATCAAGAAAGCAGTATATTCTTTTTGTATGTTCAGACCGTGTCTCATTGCCCATCAAGGAAAGAACCACGTATTACATGGATAGACAGAATCCCTTACGAGAAGTGCACCCAATAAAGGGCGAAGACAACGAGTTTAAGCGCGTATTTGTATATACGCCCATATCAAAAATAGAATTGTTAGAAATGAAGAAAGTGGTACCCAGTCATGACAAAGATCCAGCGGGTTTTCACCGAGAAATTAAAGACATGTTACTCATGGGAGAGTATACCTATCCCGACATTATGACAATATTAAAGGTATTGATGCCTGCCGGCATTTATGAGAAACTCAGGGAAAAGGAGTGGGAGGTAGGAGACCAAAAGATAGAATGGTCAGTATTAGAAGCAGAAGAAAAGGCCCGAACTGCAGGAGCAGGACTTGGGGATAAAACTAAAGCACTACCAGGTTTATTAGTACAGGTACTGCCACGTTTATTAACTACGAAAAAGGAAGATTGGGGTACAATTTCAGCCTGTAAACAGAAGCAAGATGAAGACACTAGTGATTACTATGCCCGATTTGAAAAATGTTTTGGTATAAATAGTGGCCTAAAGGCAAGTAGCGAATCATACCCACATCTGTTTGTAACAAAATTAGTAGAAAATGCTCTACCCCAGGTAAAGAATAGAGTATTAAAATTCGAGAGTACCTGGCAAGGTAACACTCCATCACAAATGTTACAAATGTTACAATACCATCACAATAGAATTAGAGAGGAACAAGAACATGAACACAGACGCATGAAAGACACGAAAATGAAAATGCTAGTTTCTCAGACAGTTCCAGCTGAAGGACATAAGAAGGGTATGACACATTCCGGTGATTCAGCAGGACCTGTAAAAGGGACATGCAATTATTGTAAAAAGCCAGGTCATTACGTACACGATTGTCCAGTTTTGAAACATAATATCGCCATAGGTAAAACACAAGAAAGACCACGGCCACCTAGACAGGACCAGAATGAACAAGGAGCCCCGCAGCATGCACAGTCCATGCCAGCTTCACAACAGTCTGTACAGTTTGTGCCAGCTGCACCAGCGCTGCCCGTCGCTGCCACACAAACCACGACACGACAACTGTACCAGACCGCACAGTACGACTATCCTGATTATCAACGATACGCATGAACCAGCCTAGAGAGGGAAGTTGACTTACCCCTTATCGAGATCCCTGTAGATCAAGAAGGACCTTATGTACATAGTGAATTATTAGGCCAAGACAGAAAATTTTTACTCGATACAGGGGCAAGTCGAACAACCATAAAACGTAGCGAAGTTCCAGGGGCACCCCTCTCAGGCGCACAGAATATTTCCCTTGGTTTTTCAGGAAAGCCTATTGTTAATGAAGTATCACAGCCTCTCCCACTTACGATAGGACCTTTGACCCGAACTACAGATTTATTGCTTACTAAATCATGTCCAGAAAATCTGTTAGGAATAAAGACACTGAAGGCTCTAGGAGCTATAATATGTTGTTCTCCGGAAGGAGTAAGGTTGTTTTTACGTGATTTTAAAGGTCACTATGTGTCTAGAGACATGGATCCCCGACTGCAGACCTTACCTACACATCTATGGGCACAAGGCCCTACTGATGTTGGATGCATGAATATTACACCATATCGAGTCACATTAAAGGCAGGAGTGGTGCTACCACGAATGCGACAATACAAGTTACCACCAGATGCTGTAGTGGCTTTACTACAAATCATTGACGAGCTCATTACCCAAGGAGTAGTTGTGGAAACAGACTCCAATGTATGTAATTCACCGATAATTCCGATTCTTAAACGAACAGATCCAAAGGCCCCGCCAGTATATCGATTGGTTATTGATCTGCGCGAATTAAACAAGTGCATTGTGCCACAATTCCCTGTGGTCCCCGATATCTCATCATTATTGACAGCCATTGATTCCGAAGCGACATTCTTTACTGTAATCGATCTCAAGAATGCCTTTTTCAGCGTCCCAATAGATCCGGAAAGCCAATATTTGTTCGGATTTAGTTTAAATGGACGTAGCTTTAAATTCTCACGCGCACCTCAAGGATTTACAGAAAGCCCCAGCATCTATAGCCAAGCACTGAAACGAGAACTTGACAGTATCCACATGCCAGTTAACACTGCCTTGCTTCAATACGTCGATGATCTGTTGATCACCGCGAGAAGTGAACCGGAATGTGAAAAAGCATCACTGACAGTTTTACAATTTCTAGCCGAAAAGGGGCACAAGGTGTCCCCTTCTAATCTGCAATTCTGTGTCCAGCGAGTTATTTATCTTGGACACTCGCTGTCCAAGGAGGGAAGGCAGCTTACACCCGACCGCATTCAGTTAATAGCTAACATGCCAATACCCAAGACACAAAAGGAGGTGCGGGCTTTCATAGGCCTCACTTCATACTGTAGACAGTGGATCCCTCAATATGCATTTCTAGCAAAACCACTCATTCAGTTGACAACACAGGAGGCAGCCACATCGACTGTTCTCCCTTGGACCCAGGAACATACACAAGCTTTTGAAAGCCTAAAGAAAGCTTTATGTCAAGCACCTGTTTTAGCAACACCATGTTACAGAAAACAGTTTACACTCTTTGTTACAGAACGCGAAGGTACTGCCTTGTCAGTACTCACACAGGAACAAGCAGGAGCACACAAACCATGTGCTTATTTTTCTAGTACATTAGATCCCGTAGCTCAGGCTTTGCCTGCATGCCTAAAATCAGTGGCAGCGACAGCTTTAGCAATCAGACAAAGCGATGCCATAGTGTTAGGACATCCATTGACAGTTCAAGTACCACATGCAGTAGAGGTTCTTGTAAATAGAACGCAAACACAACACTTGACTATAGCGCGACTTACAGGGTACGAGCTTACATTGTTTCAGCCACATATAGAAATCAGACGCTGTAACACATTGAATCCTGCCACACTTTTGCCAGTAACCGGAACAGACCCACTAGCCCATGACTGTATTGAAGTTATTACTATAACGACGAAACCCAGACAAGACTTAACCGATGTCCCATTGTCAGATCCAGACCTGACATTGTATGTAGATGGTTCATGTATGAGAACAAATACAGGAGAATTAGTGGCTGCTTACGCAGTCACAACAGATACTGAAATCATTGAAACTAATCGTATAAATACTTTGTCAGCTCAAGCCGCAGAGCTCATCGCTCTGACACAAGCCTGTATTCAAGCCACAAGTAAAAAAGTCAACATATACACTGATTCACGTTATGCATTCGGAGTTGTACATGACTTCGGCGTGCTGTGGCGAGAGAGAGGTTATTTAACTTCCCACGGTGCCCACATTCAGCACGGACCCCTCATTCATGCCTTATTAGATGCAATACATCTACCGACTGCAATATCAATTATGAAATGTAAAGCTCATACGAAAGTTACTGATATCATTTCTCAAGGCAATGATCTAGCCGACAGAACAGCTAAACAGACTGCTCAAACCCAAACATCCGACATGACAAAGACAATAGTCCCGATGCCGACACATTGTATGACAGTTAAAGATCCTACCCTTGACGTAATTGACATACAGACACATGCTACACCAGACGAAATAAAGAAATGGACTGAATTAGGAGGGATCCAAACGGACCAAGGATGGATGATGAAGGAAAAGTCTGTGTGGTTCCTTCCTGATTCAATGGTCCAAGTTATAGTTAACACTATACATAGTCCAGCGCATCTAGGAGAAAAAGCTATGCTAGATAGCATTCAACACATTTGGTTCAATAAACATTTACGAGCAGCAGCCAAACAAAAGGTCCGTACCTGTATGATCTGTTGCCAGTTCAACCCAGGAAAAAGTGTTCCCGTAGAACAAGGTGGATTTCATCCTCCTAATCACCCTTTTGAAGTCCTCCAGATGGATTATATCCAGATGGAACGATGTCGAGGATTCAAATATGTTCTCGTAGTTGTCTGTGCTCTGTCCCGCTGGACGGAGGCATACCCGGTTTCAGATTACACTGCCCCGACTACTGCCAAACAGTTGGTTCGAGAATTCTTCCCACGATACGGTTTACCACGTGTTGTTCACTCAGATAACGGCCAGCCGTTCTCATCCGAATTAATGAAACATGTTTCACTTTTGTTAGGTTATCAGTGGAAATTCCACTGTGTCCGACACCCTGAGGCAGCAGGTCTCGTAGAAAGACATAATCAGACCCTGAAAATTAGATTGTCCAAAATATGCAGGGAGAAAGGTGTCGACTGGGTAGTAGCACTACCAGTTGCACTCTTTTTCACAAGAATGGTAGCACACTCTCGAACAGGGCTATCCCCGTATGAGGTGATCTTCGGCAGACCACCAAATATGTGGGGGACGCCTATACCACGCAAAATAACTGATATTGACTGTAATATGCTGACAGATTATTTGGCTTCCTTGATGTCTGCACTACAATCTTGTCGTTCACAGGTAGCTGCAGCCTTTCCCGACAACACTGAGGTGAAACCCCATGACGTAATTCCGGGGGACCTCGTCCTTGTGAGGAATTTCGACCGAAAGACTCAGCTGGAGCCCAGGTGGAAGACACCCAAGTTGGTCTTGCTGACCACAAGGACAGCCGTGAAGATCGAAGGCAGGAAAGGATGGATTCATTCAAGTCATATCAAGAAATTTCATGGACTTCCTTCAGATGTAAACAGCCCACCTCGTGTGTCCTCACCAATTGACTCAAAACTACCTCTGGCTGAGACCGACAGTAAAGAACTCTACAAACTAAAATTAAGGCCTAGGCCGTCGGACGATTTGATTGTTTAAGTCCTCTCCTAGGTGAAGCGGTTGAATCTGTCTCCGACATGTATCGCCTAGACCTGAATCATGGACAGTCGCGAAAAATGATGAAACGACAGGCGTATTGTAAATCACTGCGTAGCCATTGCATAGTGACATTATTAATCTTGTTTTTCTTGAGTCTTTTAATAATTACTGCAAGTATATTGTTGCACACATTTTACCCTATTGCCAGAAATGTTTACAATGTTACTGCTGAACATTCTTTTAGTGACTTACCTCCGCATGAATTGTCTTATAGACTTGCGCTGCGCAATAACACTTTCATTAGTATGTTACATCATTCCCATCAGACTAGTAATGCAACTAATTGTTGGGTGTGTGGCCGGCTCCCTCCCTATCAGAATTATGAAGGAGTCCTGCCTTTCTTTCCACATCCGTTTACACATAATGGCTCCTGTGGAGCATGGTTCAGCTTAATCAATTCCATAGACTCAGACACAGCAGTTTATCAAGACCATTGGGTATGGGGAAATCTGAACCTAGTTTTATTCAAAGTCTGTTACCCTGACAAGGAGGGTCGCCCCAAAGGAACAGGAACTGATCTAGAAAATGAAGTATATGGATTAGGTAACTTTACTCCTAATCTCATGGTTCTAAATGTCGAATCCGAAGTTGAACTAGTTTTACCAACCATGTCAGTATTCCCAGCGAAAGGTGAATTGTGTGTAAGAAAAGTTGGTTCCATACATATGGGCCATAGTAAATGCACTACTACAGTAGAATTCAGTGATCAAGGCAAATCTTCATTTAGAGCTTATCGCCACTCCTACTTTATATGTGGTCAGACTGCATATATGCGTCTACCTCTAGATTGGGATGGTACCTGCTACATTGCATTCCTTTTGCCACCTGTTTTTCTAGCTCCTCCTGATTATTATAGAAATATTCATTTAGTACACAATAGAGAGCGGAGAGATCTCCCGATAGTCGATTACACTGAAACAGCATGGGAAAAATACACAGATTTCAATAAAGGCATCTTTCCCTATATAGGTACTGTTACTAATAGTAAGCTGATACGTAGATTAACTAGAACCCTTGAAGCAGTAGTAAATGAAACTATTTCCGCCTTAGGCAATTTAACAGAAGAGCAGTCTGCTATGCGGATTGTTGTGCTTCAAAATCGTCTTGTCCTTGACGTCATCCTGGCTGATAGGGGCGGAGCTTGCAGGGTCATCGGATCAAGCTGCTGCGTATTCATACCAGAAAATTCGCCATCTGTATATAAAGCTATAACTCGCCTTCATAAGATTGTAAGCCAGATACACCAGAACCCAGGCACTTGGACTTGGTCCGGTTGGTTTTGGAGTGTGATATCAGCCTGGGGATGGAGAGTTCTATCCTTCCTAGGTATTGGCCTTCTCATACTATTCAGTTGCTGTCTATGTCTACAATGTGGACCAGCGATTTGTGGTCTGTGTGCCACATCGTGCATTCCACATCAAGATTTTCATTCAAGATCCCGGAAGAAGAAAGAAGAACAAATGATGCTATATGAACAGATCAATGGATTAATGAAGATTGATATCTCTTGACGGGCAAGTAGGGGACAAGGAGGGAATGTGGAAATATGGATTTTTCTGGTCAGTTATGTCCCCTATCTTGGACCCCAACGGTTCTATGAGCATGTTACAAGTACATGTATGCTCCCTCCAGTTCCAGTTATGAAGACGCAAACACATGTGCGTCCACCGTCAACATGTCCTCTGTCAGATCCGCCATGAATAGGCCGGATATTCCATTCCTAAGTACGAAAGGCCACCGCCTTTATATGGTTTACCTATGCCATTTTACAGTCCAGGCAAGTAGGCCCTGATTCTGTCATCAAACTCTTCTTGCCTTCTGCCTCTGAAAACTCCAGTCTGAGCCTGCATCTGTGACCATGAACTTTGTCTCATTCTCTGCGCGGCTCACGAAGCCTGACATCAGCCTATTCTCTGCCAAGAACTGTATTTCACCTTCGAGTTATCTGCTTCCCCCTCAGCCAATGCATTCCTGCCTAGTAGTTTAAGTAAACATTCTTCCAGCTACCGAGCAAAGGCTCGGCTTCTCTGTCTTTATGCAAGTAATTCATAGTCCTGTTACCATGGAATATTCCTACCCCCTCGCATCTAGTGTAGACACTTAGACGCTTGTACACGCACGCACAGTCAGTATAGAATAGATTCTGTCCAAGAGTCCTTCTTTTGTGGATAACATAGTTCTTTAAACATAGGATGTTAGATATGATTTAGGATTAGGTTGACTTGACCCCCCAGACTTTTCGTCTCCACATGTAGAGCTAAATGTCAAGTCCCCTTCACCCCCTAGTTGCACGTCAATCACACGTCATGCTGCTGCGCGCGCATCTATGCCAAGTATTATCTTATAGATCCACCTATATATGACATCATAACCAATTATGTTCCTTTTTACTCCTTATTACACCCATTTTCGGTTACACATATGAATCGTCATTTTCCTTATCAATTGTTACGCCTACTGTATTCGCTTCATTGTAATGTATGTTCTATAAAAGTCATTTCTTGTCAATAATGTATGTACTTCACTTCCTGAACCTCCGTGGTGATGGAACTTGGAGCAACCGATTATAATCGTTCATTGGAATAAAGCCCATTCCGAACCTCTAATACCACGGATTCTGCCTCTCATTTTACTGAGCTGTTTTATTATGTTTCCGTATCAAATTAAGTCCCGGTAAAGGAAAATTATTTACCACAGAACCCCGAGGGTTTGTCCGTTCCGCTGGGGTATGCGGTGGAGGGCGTGCGCTGGGGGTCTGGGGGGACTGGTCTTCTCCCATCAGCAGGGGCGGGGCGTTAAAGCTTCACAATTGCTGGCAGTACTGAGGAAAGCACTTAGGAATCTGGGGGTCGAAGAAAAGGGTTTTGGCACGCACTCTTTTCGCATTGGGGCAGCATCGGAGGCGCATGCGAGGGGTTGGGACAGGGAAGAAATCATGAAGTTGGGAAGGTGGTCTTCGAATTGCTACCAGCGTTATGTGCGCAGCGAGCCGGGGGGTGGGGCGACACTGTAAAAAAAAAAAAAAAAAAAAAAAAAAAAAACAGGCAAAAGGGGGACTTCACACAGTACAGCGGAGCTTTTCAGAGGGTGTGGATAGGTTTTCATTCTTGTTTTTCTTTTCAGGTTCGGTTATGGAACCCCTGGCCCGAGAAATGTCTATCTGGATTGTGGGGCACTCGGTCGTGAGGAGGGCCCAATTGCAGGCGCAGGAGAGCTATTTTGGGGAACAGTTGGGTTTCAATAAAGATGTGTTCTCCGTGGGGTGGAGGGGTAGGGGGGGGATGCGTTGGAAGGAACTGGTGCCGGTGTTGAACGGGATCTTAAGGGCGGGTCGGTGCCCAGATGTATTGGTTCTTCATTTGGGGGAGAACGACATGGTAAGGGAGACAGGTTTGGCACTAATGCGGGCAATGAAGAAGGACCTGGCTTTGATTAAAGAGAGATGGGCGGATTGTTCCATTGTGTGGACGGAATTTGTCCCCCGGAGGAGTTGGAGGGGGGCGGTGAACCCAGGTGCGGTGGATAAGGCGCGGCGAAAACTTAATACGGAGATGGTGAGGTTTTGTCGGCATTTGGGGATTGACCGCGTGGCACACGGGGACATTCGATACGATGCGCGGGAGATGTTCAGGGATGATGGGGTGCACTTGTCCAGGATGGGAATGGACCTGTACCTTTTGGAGTTGAGAGAAGTGTTGGCGCGTCTGTTGGGAGTTTATAGGCGTTAGGTCATGCGGGGTCGCGGCGCGTGGGGGGGGCAGGAAAAGGGGAGGAAGAGGCGCAGTCGCCGACACTTCCCCCCTTTTCCTGGGTGGCGGGGTGGTTGACAGTTGGCCGGGATTGGCTAGAGTTTGTTGTTAGAGGTTTGGTAATGTGGGTCCAGGGACAGGTAAAGGGTAGACAGGTTGGATAAGTTTAGATTAGAGGTTGGATAGTTACAGTTGCATTAAAGGCAGGTAGGGGTTACGGTCAGGGGAGTTTGGGAGTTGGGAAAGGCTACATGGTGTAGGATTGGGTTATATGTTGGTTAGGAATGTTATGTTGTATTTTGGGGGGATGGGGGAAATGATGTGGGGATCGTAGGGGTGGGGGGAAAACACAAGGGGTCAGGAGGTTATTGTATAGCGAGGCGTTAGTTTTGTAAGGCAGTGGCCAAGGAGTTAAATTGTGATATGCACCTGTTTCAATAAAGCGGCCTTTTTCACACACAATAAAGTGTTTGGTGTCGGCTTGCCCCCCTCTCCCCCCTTAATCTCCCAATGGGAGCCTGGGGGGCAGCCGAGCACCGCGAGGTCTGCCGCCCGGGCAGGTTGGGAGGGGGGAGAGGGGGGCGTGGCCGAACGACCATTTTGTAAGTAATTGGGCTACATTTGAGGATTAGCCCAAATGTAGCCCAAATCCAGGGGCAGTAGCCCAAGGGTTATATAAGCAAAACGCGCGATATCCCAGCCACCATTTTAGGCTTGGTGACCTGGTGGCTGGGTGCGCTAGTTTAAAAAGTTTTCCCACCCTCCCTCCCTATGGTTAGAGGGTTTTAGGGGGCCTGGTACAGGGGGTTTTGGGGTTGCATTTTTGCGGGTTTTGGGGCAGCATTTGTTGGAACAGGTACATAGGGGCGGTTGGATGTATTGTCGCTTGGAGCAGGTGCAAGCGGGGTGGTTGACAGTTGGCCGAGATTGGCTAGAGTTTGTTGTTAGAGGTTTGGTAATGTGGGTCCAGGGACAGGTAAAGGGTAGACAGGTTGGATAAGTTTAGATTAGAGGTTGGATAGTTACAGTTGCATTAAAGGCAGGTAGGGGTTACGGTCAGGGGAGTTTGGGAGTTGGGAAAGGCTACATGGTGTAGGATTGGGTTATATGTTGGTTAGGAATGTTATGTTGTATTTTGGGGGGATGGGGGAAATGATGTGGGGATCGTAGGGGTGGGGGGAAAACACAAGGGGTCAGGAGGTTATTGTATAGCGAGGCGTTAGTTTTGTAAGGCAGTGGCCAAGGAGTTAAATTGTGATATGCACCTGTTTCAATAAAGCGGCCTTTTTCACACACAATAAAGTGTTTGGTGTCGGTTTGCCCCCCTCTCCCCCCTTAATCTCCCAAGGGCGGCGCATTGCTGGAGTCGTGTTGCAAGCACGACGCAACTCCAGCAATGCTCAGGGGATGCCCATAGCTAACATGCTGCGTCATGCCTTACGCCTGCTTCAAGCAGGTGCAGGGTTTTGATGCAGCAGCGTCGGAAAAGTGACTCAGTGAAATCTTGTAGATTTCACTGCGTCACTTTTCCGAGGCTTTTTCCGACGGAACGCCCACCCTGCATACATTAAACCTGACGCAGGTTTAATGTAGCGCAGGGCTTTAGAACGTGACGCATCTCCCTAGATGCGTCACGTTGTAAATAAGGCGCAACATGGCACATGGTTTACGCCACCGCTGCGTCACAGAAGTGACGCAACGGCGGCGTAAATGTCTCGCAAAGGGCTTGTAAATCTGCCCCGGTATTTATGGCTGCCATGAGGGCTGCATTGGACTATCCTTGAGAAGGGACCGAAAACCTGCGTGGGTGCTGGAAGGGCACCTCGGAAGGAGGCACCCAGCCCTGCAGCTGGTATTCACGGGGGCCCACGTGGACAGGGAGGGACTGCTCTGTGCAGGAGCCGGGGCACGAAGGACCTATGCATGAGACGCCATCCATCAGCAAAACCAGGGGGCAGATTTATGTGTCCTGGCGCATCCCTGCAAATCAGCAGGGATGCGCCAGGAAAGATGCGTCACGCAAGTTTGCCCTTGCGCCACTGCAGATGCGCCGCATTTACAATGCAGCGCATCGTGGCACAACGATAAACAGATGCGTGACGCATCTGATGGCGTAAGGGCGGCGCATCGCTGGAGTCGTGTCGCAAGCACGACACAACTCCAGCAATGTTTAGGGGCTGCCCATACCTTACATGCTGCGTCATGCCTTGCACCTGCTTCAAGCAGGCGCAAGGTTTTGACGCAGCAGCGTCTGAAAAGTGACTGAGTGAAATCTTGTAGATTTCACTGCGTCACTTTTCCGAGGCTTTTTCCGCTGGAACGCCCACCCTGCATACATTAAACCTGACGTAGGTTTAATGTGGTGCAGGGCTTTACACCGTGACGCATCTCCATAGATGCGTCACGATGTAAATAGGGCGCAACGTGGCGCAGGGTTTACGCCGCCGCTGCGTCACAAAAGTGACGCAACGGCGGCGTAAATGTGGCGCAAGTCTAACATAAATCTGCCCCTAAGTATTTCACATACACTGTCGAGTCAGACATAAACATTGTACGACATTGAACTATTTATTCCCCAGAGTTAATGGGCCTAAGTAAATGGCCTTATTAAAAGTAGCAAGGTAGGTTGTAAAAAGGAAGTAAACCACAAGGTTAATGGCGCGTAGTTTCACAGGAACGTCGCAAATTAAAGTACAATCTAGTATGTAATCCAGAGACACGTGTTGGCATTGAAGATGCAAAAAGTACCTCAGCAGTTCGGGTACCATCGTTTCAGCAGCTAATATTCACCATGTCCCTTGCAGGGATGGCTGCACTGGGTCAGTCTGGAGCATGCTAGCACCATCAGACCTGACCTCTGCCCCCTAAAAACTCCTGACTAAGAGGTCCTGAAATGTACCACTTCTTCAGTATAGGTTTAGCCTCCTGGAAGGCCCAGTATGATCTGCGGAAACTTCAGCTGCTCACTGCACAAAAGTCAAGAGCAATCTTACATAAATCGCTTGAGGGCCTCAATCCAGCGCTTTAAACGGGCAGGTACTGTCTGGTACTGAGTATCTGCATTTCTTTAATTTGAAAGGGAGAGTACCGGCACTTCTCAGCACTAGTGAAATACATTTAATGGGAGAGTACCTGCACTTCTCAGCACTGCTGCAATACATTTAATGGGAGAGTACCTGCACTTTTATACTTCCGATTACAGCACTGCCTCATTCTTAAGACTCAGAGATACTTTGTTTGATTAATTAATGGTGTCTCATGGACAGGGTGAGACACTCAGGGGTAGATTTAGAAGCCCCTTGCGTAATTTTTTGCATACCCGTTGCATCACTTTTGGTGACGCAGCGGCGGAGTAAAAATGCGGCCCTGTGACAGGTATAATGTATGCAGGGTGGTAGATGTGAAGCAGTGCGCCACTTCTAGGACCCCACTGCATCAAAACCTTATGCCTGCTTGGTGCAGGCGTAAGGAGTGATGCAGCACAATAAGGATAGGCATCCCCATGCATTGCTGGAGTTGCGTCATGTTTGCGATACGACTCCAGCAATGCGTGACTTTTGCGCTAACAGATGCGTCAGAATTTCTGACGCATCTGTCAATCCTTGTACCATGGTGCACCGTATTGTAAATACCGTGCATCCATGGTGGTGCAAGAGTTTATCAGGGTAGTGCAGGGAAAGTGACGCATTTCTACAGATGTGTCACTCACTCCTTACACTGTCTCCTGTAGAGAGCAGTCCCTCCCTGTCTCCGGGGCGCCTGTGAATACAGGCTGCAGAACTGAATGCCCCCTTGAGGAACACGAGGGGTGCCCCCTTTAATCACCCGCGCACACACAAGCAATGTCGTCTCCTGCCAACAGCAGCCCCTGGCCTTTAGGCACAGCCAGGCTGGGACTAGAAACCAGCCCTGGCAATTCCGCTGATGGGGGAGGAGGGTGCGGTGGGGGGGGGGCAGGTGCTACCTAGAAGCTCCTGTGGGGTGAAGGGGAGTTGGGCAGGTGCTAGTGTCAAGCACTGCTGCCACATTTGTTACAGGGGACCGAAATTGCAGCACGTGGCCCCCATGGGTTAAAAAGCAGCCCTCACCCTTCTGGCCCACCCAGAAAACGCCTGGTGCCCGCTACGGCCACTCCGGCCCTGCCTCAAGGCATCTGATGCTCATAATCCCAGCAGTCAGAGTAGGGATCAGAACTTGGTCCAACTGCTAAATTTGGAATCCTGTCCCTAACTCTAGGAGCTGCGGGAGGGGGAGAGTCGATTGTGAAATCCCTTCTGCTGGAATCACCATCAGAGACGCAGCGTCCAGAAGGCTATTGTGTCCATTTGCAGAAGAAGACTATTGAAAACCAGCTTGACCCAACGGCTGTTGTTCCTCCGTTGTGTAATCCGAGGGTTAAACTTGTGAAGCTCAGCCCTCAGCCCCTTTGACATCGTCGAAAAGCGAAGGTCTGTAGATGCAAAGTACAGCTGAATAATCCCCGCACTTGGGCCTCTCCAACCAGTGTACACTCCACATATACATTTGTGAATAAAATGACACCAGGCCTGTGTTTGTGTTTTTCTCGTGGGAATTCTAGGCTGCAATTTTATTAACATGCATGATCTATATTTTCTGTCACTGACCTCATAAATCACAGCTGCCACTCATAAATCAGGACGATAGGGCCATAAATCATTATTACAGTGTCATAAATCTTTCAGAGTGTTGTAAACCATTTCTGACTGGACCATAAATTATAAACTATGACAGGTCATAAATCACATCTGCCAATTATCAATCAAGGTCTGTCTTTTGCTTGTCATAGTTATGAGACCTTTTTGTTGTTGAGGCAATCATACACGCCATTTGCTTGGAGTAATAACGTTTCTTGTTTTTTTTTCTCTGATCGCGGGGGCATCTCGCTGATGTTTGACTCAACTCACTACCTTGTTTGTCCATTTTTGTGCCCTGCCACTCGGTCGGGTCTGGGCTGCGAGTGCCATGCTCCTTTTATTCCTCCCATCTGTCGTGTTCCCCTGCGATCCCCCACAATAACGACAGACACCGTACTTTCACGGAGGGCTCTTTATTCCTGCCGTCTCACTCGCTGTCCCTACTCTAACTGCCTTTCCCTTTCCTCTCGCCTCCTCTTCCCTGTTGCTCCTCCCACGCTCCGCCCTTCCCACTACTAGACCGCACAACGGTACATCTCCCCCTTTGTTAACAGAACAAACTCACAAAATATTTACATCTCCTCAATTAGCCGTCGTGGCTGGCGAATTGTTTGTCGTGGTCTGAGAGACCGGCCTTCTGCTACCGCGGTGGGGTTGTCTCCACTTCCCTCCTCCGGGTCAGTGGCAGTTTCACGTTGCTGCCCAGTCTGTTCAGTTCTTGGTGACTCTAGCCGCGACTCCAGCGCTTCCTGCAGAGCCGAGCTACATCTTTGAAAGTGAGACACATTTCGAGTGATGCGCCTACTGTCTGATTCTGCCGTCAGCATGGTTCCCTTCTGTCGAGTGACTGTCAGGGGCTCTGCTCGAAACCTACTATCTGTTTTCTTGCATTGTTCCTGCTTAACCACCACACGGTCTCCTTCTCGGAACGAGAGCGACCGAGCTCGTCTCCGGCCGTCAGCATACGTTTTCATGCCTTCTTTGCGGGCCCTATCGGTAGTCACCATTTCTCGATGGACGCGACCTGGGGACACTGGTCGTAGGGCTCCTTCCCAGGTGGGTATCCGTGTCCGAACGGGGCGCCCCAGCATGAGTGTCGCAGGACATTTGCCTGTGGTGGCATGAGGCATCGTTCGGTATGAGCGGAGCACGTCATTGAGGGCTGTTTGTAAATCTCTCCTGTCAAGCACTGCCTGCTGGAATGTTTTCTTGAGAGTGGCCATGAATCTCTCGACAGTGCCATTGGCCTGTGGCCATAACGGCGTTATCCGCCGGTGTCGAACGTCCATTAGTTTCATGAAGTCACTGAACTCCTGCCCATTGAACGGAGGACCATTGTCCGTTTTCAACACTTTGGGTACTCCCCAGGCTGCGAACACTTCGTCTAGGACGGCGAGTGTGGCAGCTGCTCCGGTGGAAGGGACAAATCGGGCAATGGGGAATCTCGAATATTCATCAACTATCACCAGCACGTACTTGCCCGACTGCATGGGGCCGTAGAAGTCCATGGCTAGTTGCTGCCACACTCCCGATGGTAGTGGTGTCATTTGAAGCGGGGCCGGGGGATCACCGCGCCCTACTACTTGGCACTGCGGACAATCCTTAAGGGTAAGTTCTACCATTTTGTCAAGAAACGGGAACCAGACACGTTCGCGAAGGGCCCTCTTGGTCGCAACCACGCCTCGATGGCTCTCATGAGCCAGATTAATGACTCCCTGACGCAGTTGTTGTGGGATGATGATCCCGTGGTCTCTCAGAAGCAGGCCCTCCGCTGTGATGGATAGTTCCTCGCTCACGTTCCTGAACGCCTGCAGCTCTTGACGCTTCAGCGGATCATTCTCTTCAGGCGCGTCGTCCTGTCGCCACCGATGTGTTTGTACCCTATGGATCACCCTTTGTAGCAGCTCATCCTGCGAGGTGGCTTGTTGGATGACTTCTAAAGGAACAGCCGGCGGCCGCGCCTGGGCCACTACGAAGTGGATATACTCCTCGGCTACAGATGGAGCGGGACGTTGGGGGGCTTCGGGGTGTCTTGACATATAGTCGGCTGGGTTGGCTGACTTCCCCGGCTTGTGGACAATGGTGAATGTGCATTCTTGCAGACGTAGTCCCCATCGCTCGATGCGAGGTGGCATTTTGGATCGCGGGTTCCCAAAGATGGTGACGAGCGCTTGGTGGTCCGTCACCATGGTGAAATGTTTTCCATATATGAACACGTGAAAGTGCTCACAGGCCCACACTACCGCGAGACTCTCCTTTTCGGGTTGGGAGTAGGCCTTCTCTGTGTCGGAAAGGCTTCGGCTGGCATGGGCCACTATGTGACGCTGGTCAGTGTCCTTATCGTATTGAGCCAGGATGGCACCTAGACCGACGGGGCTTGCGTCCACTGTGATTTCGGTCTTGCGGTCCGGGCTGAAGTATGCCAAACTGTCAGCTTTTCCTACGGCTTGTTTGATGTCCTGAAAGGCTCGCTCACACTCTGGAGTCCACTCAAATGTCTGTCCTTGTTTGGTGAGCCTCCGGAGGGGGTGACTGAGGGTGGCGTAGTCTTCAATGTACCGTGAGCAGTAGCTCGCCATTCCCAGGAAGGATCGCACATCGCTGACATCTCGTGGGCTCTTGGTGTCGTTCAACGAGCTCACTTTGTCTGGGTCGGGCTTCATCCCCGCCCCGGAGAAGATATGCCCGAAGAACTTCAGCTTTGCTTGATGGAATTCGCACTTCTCCTTGTTGAGTGTGAGATTCGCTTCCAAAAGGGCGTGGCAGACTCGGTCTAGGGCTGTGTCATGAGCTTGAATGTTCGCCCCATACACCAGGATGTCGTCACTGTAGTTCAGTGTGTTGGGGATATGATGGATAGTTTGCCGGATGGCTTCTTGGAATATCTCGGCAGCTGATGATATGCCGAAGTTTAGCCTTTTATACCTGAATAGCCCCAGGTGCGTTGCAAACGTTGTAATATACCGAGAGCCTTCGTGGAGTTCCAGTTGATGGTACCCTTTGTTAAGGTCCAGTTTGGAAAACACTTGCGCACCATTGAGTGCGGCTATCATGTCACTCAAGTGGGGTCCTGGGTGGCGCTCTCTCTCGATAGCTGTGTTGGGCATGCGCATGTCCACACATGCCGGACTTTCCCCGGAGTTCCTTTCTTTGGGACAATCACCACTGGGGACACCCACGGCGTGGGGCCTTCTGTACGCTCGATGATGTCGGCTGTCAGGAGGTCTTGCAGTTCGTCTTCCACATCCTGCTGAAGGTGAAAAGGAACCTTCCGAGGATGTTGGGCAACAGGTCGAACCTGTTCATCGATGTGAAGGCGGATCTGACCTCTGTTCATTTTTCCGAGTCCTGTGAACAGTTTCGGGAATTTGTGGATGATGTCGCTGTCGTTGGTGACGCGGTAGAGAATTTCTACCAGTTTTAGTTGTTCGGCCGTCGGCAGACTGAGGAGACAGTCCGCCTCCGGCCCCTCTATGACATGTATCACAGCTGGGACCGATGTCGTTTGGTGCCTCAGTACGGTTGGAAACTTTCCAAGGCACGGAAGTGGCTTCCTGGACATCCAGGTGTAGACACGGACGTGTGCGGGGCTCAGTCGGGGGCGAGGGTTCATCTTCCTGTATTCTGTCACTGGGATGTAGTTTAGCGATGCCCCACTGTCCATCACGAACTTCGTGTTATGGTCACCGACACTGATGTCCAGTCGGGGATATTTTTTAAGTTGGTCTGGGTCGGCGATCATGTTCGCGTACTCCACCGAGTACTCTCGTTCGTCTGAGGTTGACCCAGAGTCTCGAGACGGAGATCTCCTTGACCACCTTGATGACCGCGACTCCCTGCTAGAATGGGAGGATCTTGACGATGACTTCTGGCGATCGTGCACTGCTCGCACATGGTGCCGGCGGGTGTCGCTTCGTGACGACTCAGGTGCATTCTGATCTTTCTCACGGCGATACTCCCCGCACATGGCTTCAAAGTGATGGCTTCGGCCACACTTGCGGCACTGTTGTCCCATAGCTGGACACACTCCGCTGTGTGGAAAGTCATACCTACATCTGTAGCATCGTCGTGCAGTCGCCTTCTTTGCGTGATCATGCCGCCTGCTCCTCCTCCCTGAGTCTGGCCGCCGATGTCCAGGGTGGCGGCGGTGCGACGTTGGCCGGGCGTGCCGCTCACGCTCTTTCGACCCTCGGCGGGGGCGACTGGTGCGCACTTGACATACAAGTTCCTTGCGCTCCGTACACCCTGATTCCATGGACTTGGCCTGTTCCTCGGCCTGGTCATGCACCCTCGTTAGTTCTTCGATTTCGTCCAGGGTGTGACTCTTCTTCAATAGTTTTCTTCGGAGGGTCTCCGACTGACAGCCGTCGATGACGCACAGGCGTATGGCGTCGTCCGTCGAGAACGATTCAAAGTTGCAGTGACGCGCCAACCGCCGTAGTCACGTTATGTAGGCGCCCATTATCTCATCTTTCTCCTGACGCGCCCGCTGGAACACATACCTCTCATAGTCCACATTCTTCTTGTGTACGAATTTTTTATCCAGGGCTTCTCGTACCTTGGCGTACGTTCCTGCATCTGCAGCGGGGATTTCCTTGATCATTTTGCTGACATCCTTCCCCACGAGGTTGCGGAGCGCAATTAGTTGGTCCTCATCTCCGAGCACCTTGGAGCCTTTGATGTAGTCTTCAAAATCCTCGATCCATTCTTCCCAGCGAGGGCCCATGCTGCTACCGACTACAAGCACCAGGGGCTCCGGAGGGCGCAGGTGTGATAGCCCCATGACAATGGGTTTCGCCTCCTGACGTGTCGGTGATCCGTGGTTTGACATTGTGGGTCACGTGCGTTCGACTCGGCTCACTTTTGTCAGCTCACGTGCTTTCACCTGTGCTTGTTGCTAGATTACCTTGACTTTGCTCGTGCTTGTTTATTTCCCGCTTGCTTTTGCCTGTGCTTGCTACGAAATAATCTTGGCTTTGCTCGTGCTTGTTTTTTTTGTTTTTTTTTTTGTTGCTTTTGCCTGTGCTTGTTGCGAACTTGTCGTGAGTTTGCTCGTGCTGGTTTGTTCCTTTATCTTGGTTTTGCTCGTGCTTGTTTACTTCTCACTTACTCTTGCCTGTGCTTGTTACGAAATTGTCGTGGCTTAGCTCGTGCTTGTTTATTTCTTGTTTGCTTGTGCCTGTGCTTGTTGCGAACTTGTCTTGAGTTTGCTTGTGCTTGTTTGTTACCTTATCTTGGCTTTGCTCGTGTTTGTTTATCTCTCACTTGCTTTTGCCTGTGCTTGTTGGGAACTTCACCTGGTGCCTGACTTCAAGATGGCCGCCAACTCACTTTAATAAGGCTGTCCCTCGGAGGCTGCCTGGTTTCAAGATGGCCGCCGGATGATTGACACACACACACACAGGGCCTCACACGAGGCTCAACCGGTACTTTCTGCTTATCGTAGCACTGCTATCGGAGCTTCACTCACCAACTCCGTGGGATCGCAGCCGGCGCCAGGCAGGTAGGCTTCACCGCTGCTGCTACTGCTGCTCAGGCCCACACGCGCGTCCTCCTCTTTATGCGCGGGGGGAAGGGCTCTCATGTGGCGAGGTCACTCTTGCGGAGCACTTGCCTTGCGAGGAGAGGAGAACTCGAGCAGGGTTTGAGTTTCTCCCTCTTCCTTACGCTCTCCTTTCTTCTGCCCACCGGCTCCGGTTCAGGCTCCGGGTGCACCGCACACTTGTCAGCGCTCCGGCCGTCTCCTTCAGCCTCCCACACTCGGGCGGGCTCGATCACTCGTTGGGGTTCGGGAGAGCCTGCCGCTCATCCCACCCTCGTCGCCAGCTGTCGTGTTCCCCTGCGATCCCCCACAATAACGACAGACACCGTACTTTCACGGAGGGCTCTTTATTCCTGCCGTCTCACTCGCTGTCCCTACTCTAACTGCCTTTCCCTTTCCTCTCGCCTCCTCTTCCCCGTTGCTCCTCCCACGCTCCGCCCTTCCCACTACTAGACCGCACAACGGTACACCATCGGCCTACTCACCATGCCATATGGCATCCACAGGTAAGTGGCCTTCCTCTGGCACACCGCTCTGCCGCTGTGCCTCGTTTACCATTGAATGTACCCCTTATCTGCCTCTCCACCGTCCAGCACTGCGACAATGCTGCTGTTCCAGGTGTAGGTTGGTGGGTTTTGCAAATCCGGATACGGTGCCCCTGCTCTACGAATAGATCCTTTCCAGGGGCAGCGTCGTATTTCCAACCCTTGTAACCCCAGCCAAGGTGTGGTGGTGCCCCCTTATATGGGGGTACAAATAATTACCTGGGCCCTCATTGGACCAGCGTTTTCGTGCCCAGCTAGGAGCGTTTTTACAGATCCTGTGGGACAGGACCGCCCCCCACCCTCACTTGTTCTTTGTTGTGCTTTGGCTGATAGAACCGGGTTATGCAGGCCTCGACTGATGTTACTGGGCCGGCAGCTGATGCCATAACGCCCAGAAATTTCCTCACCAGAAACCTGCATCTCAAAGATCTGAAGCCCTGGCCTGTTTTCCTCCTTAGTTGTTAGGATATTCAAGTGGTGTAAGGCTTAGACTTCAGAGCTGACTCTTCCCATCAGTGGGGCGTTGTGGTCTCTGGAGATGTGGGTTCAAATCCCACTTCTGATACTAATGCAAATTTTACCTGCTTTAATTGTAATCTGTGCGGGATCTCAACCCTTCACTCCTTACAGCCAGACTGAGAGAGATGAAATAGCTTATGTTTCCTCACATGTGCAGAAAGTTGAGAGTTAATGTGCTTTTCCAATATTTTGAAAAAGGTGGAGAGAAGAGATATAGGCCTGTAGTTAGACCAGCAGAGGGGATCTAAACCAGTTTTTTTCAACAGCGGAAGCACCAGCGCGTGCTTCCAACTGCGAGGCAACTGGCCCAGATTTAGGTCAGCCGCGGTTGGTAGTAGGAGTAACTGCAGGGCGGTGACGTGTGGAGGGGGAGGGTCAGATGCAAAATCAGGGGGAACAGTCACAACCTGGTCAGAAAGTTGAGTAGTGGTAAAGATTAGGTTGTCACGAGAAGAGGAATCCGACTCAAGCTCTCGATGAATAGATACAACTTTATTATGAAGAAAACTGCGTAAGTTCATTGCAATGGTGTAATGGAAGGGAGGGTATGGCAAGAACCTATTGGATGCAGAAAGTTCGGACACAACTTTAAATAGGGTTTTCTGACAATTTTGGGCAGACATAATTTTATCCGTATAGAAGAAGGCACAAGCAGATCTGCAAAGAGCTTTGCAAAGAGCATGATATTTTTTTTGTGACTCCAGATAAGTGGCTCTGGCCTCTGACGCGTAATGCTTTCTGCACAGTCTCTCCTAAACTTTACATTGTTTTATTCCAGCTCTAAGGGTGTCATTAAACCACGGAGCTGGGGGAAGCACTCTAGATTGGGATTTAGTAGAAAGGGGAAGAACGGAATCGATAGCCTCAGACAACCAGTGATCGAGAAGTAGCTGGTCCGAGTCCAGCTGAGATGAAATGGAAGGAACAGTCTGCCGAAGCAGCTCATTAAGTGCCTTCATATCAAGTAGAGACCAGTTCCGAGTTGTCTTTGGCAAGGCGGGAGGGCGAGGCGAATAAACCAAGGAGAAACCAATAAAGAAAGGAATGGCAAGGTGATCAGACCAGCCTAGCTGAATGGGAGGAGCAGTGGACACAGTAGGAAGATTCGAAGAAATAGGGTCCAAAAGATGACCTGCTACATGGGAAGGTGAGGAATTGATGAGTGAAAGATTCAGGGTCAACAGATTGTCCAAAAGAGTTTGTGCAGATTTATTACTAGGATCATCAAAATGAAAATTCAAGTCCCCAAGCACAGAAAATTTGCAGCACGAAGAACAAAAGGGGCAAGTGATACGGTCAACAGGGATCCCCAGTTTTTAGTTGGGCCAGGGGGACGGTAAATGAGGGCACCAGAAAAGATAAGATTAGGGGAGAATGAGATAGAGAAATGTAGGGCTTTACAGTTAGGAATCGTGAGTGCCTCAATTTTGCAGTTATAGATTTTTTTTATAAATAATGGCAATTCCTCCACCAGTTTCGAGAGGTCCATTTATACCTAATAGAGCTAAATTCTGTGGTAGTGTCGCAATCACATCTGGTATGGACCCGTCGTGGATCCAGGTCTCTGTTAAAAAAAGACACACCCGGATCCATGTCAACTAGGAAGTGAAATGGGTGCAACTGGTGTTTGGGAAGGGAGCGACAATTGAGACTAAAACAGCGGAAAACCTTGGATGAATGTGAGCCAGAATTGTCAACTCTGGAAAGGTGGGAAGTCTCTCCTCCAAAAGAAGGGTGGGGGCCAGGCCGGGAATAGGTGGGGAAGATATTATCAAATAAACAATGAGAGCAGGAGCTGACGCTGGCATCAGGGGCAAGAACCTGACAAAGATCATTAGGGGTGTATTAAAAACTCCTAGGATCTTGAGAGGAGTAAGTGAGCTGAGGCTGCTAGCAAAAACGAGCAAGGGTTCTGGCCCCTGGCCCCGGCCAGATGCAGACGGGCGCAGACGGGCTTGCCTTATTCGCGCCTTCAGTTCACCAGAGGCGCGCCCACCATGGCATGGATTTAAATAGGAAAAACCCGGAAATGCCGTGAGACGCGAGTCTGGCTAGTTTGGGAACGCCCTCCGCCCAATCGGCACACAGCCGCGGTGTTTCGGGGCGGAACCAGGAAGGAAGAGAAATTCCCCGGCGTGTGGAGGTGATAGCCCGTCAAGTAAAAATACAAAAGTAAACGGTAATTAGCCACCAGTTAAAAAGTTAAAAAGCGAATGTCATAAAATCAAACAATGGGATAACGTACAGCAACAGCGCAACTGACCTCACTCATGTTATTGGATGCAAAAACCTTTAGGTAAAATACAGGAACTAAGAAGCAGCTTGGTTGTTATCCAGGGTTCTAGACCGACCAGTAGAATGTTTTAAATGCACTTTTCTTACATAATTGAAAATATTTAGCAATCCTATTATATAGAACACAAAGAGAAAAATAAATAGCTATTGTGTGGCTAACAGTCTTGAAAAGTAAAAGTATTTTTGAGGCATGCAAAATACATATGAAATTGTGGCAGAAGTTATACAGAAAGAGTTTGTGAGAAACATATATTTATGGGACTGGTCTCAGAATGAAGGAGAGAGAGAGGGTTATTTATTTATAAAGCATGAAAAGCAAGTGTGGATGACATTTTTTTAGCCGACGCATCAAGAATTCTACTACGGACACGGAGGAGAGGAATATGCTTCTCATTTCTTTACTACTAATTTCAGCAGCCATTCACAGTAAAGTAAAACACAAACTACATTATCCATGTTTCCCTGTACCTCCCATGTCACATGCTCCAATCATATATGAGCTACCTATGTAACTGTGGAAGTCACCATTTTGCGTTCTCTTTCTTTGTTAGATAAGTCCATAAGAACAGAATATTCCAAAGGGAAACAGGGTAAAAGTCACCAAAGATCCATACAGCCCAACGTGGACTTAAAACCTCCAGTTGATCCAACAGGGATGTATATCACCAGCCACAGCCCGTGACTGAACTCTGCAATGGGATTAAAATTGCTGCGAGTCAACACGCCATATGTAACTCCTCTCAAGGGAAAGAATTCCAAAGCAGAGTGCACCTCACAGCTGTTCTGGGCGTTTCCTGAAATAGAGAGAGATCCCCAAAGTAAAATCTGGCATCCACCTGGCTAAGGTAGCTGCAGACACTGGTTTTTAGGGTTTTTGTAATGCAATGAGTAGTTGTCCTCCAGCCTCCTATCTCATATCACAAGTAGCGATTTCATAATCCTTTGATCATTGCACCACACATAATTTACTACTGTTTGGGAAACTTGGATAGGTTACCAACATGGAAATAGATTTAGTGCAGCGTGTGATAGTACAGGAAATGCCTTCTGGAGAGAATACTCTACCTGATAGATCCAATACTCGTAAGTCCAATACCCTCTTACAGGAAATCAGACATAATAACATTGTGAGCTTGGCCCGAAAGCTGTTTGCACGACAAGTATTTGTTTGCAGGCCATTGCTCCAAGAATTTGAGAACAACATTCACATCCCAAATGGGTGTATACTCGGGTCTCGGAGGGTTGACCATACGGATACCTTTCATCCATTTGCAGACTAGAGGGTGTTCATCCAATAGTTTACAATCTACTGGGAGGTGTCCTGCAGAGATTGCAGATATGAAGTTATGAGCTGTTCGGTATGCTAAACCAGCTAGTTCTGATAGAAAGTTTATTACTATACAATGTTGTGCCCCCACGGGATCAACACACCATGTGTTGCACCAAGCACACCAGCTCCTCCGAGCTAAAGAATATCTTTTATGGGTGTTATCTGGCCAGGCCTGCCTGATGAAGGAGGCAGCCAGTTGCGAAATGCCTTGGGTATGCCATCTTTGCCTGAAACCATCCCAGCCATCAGCTTGAGTTCACCTGATAGATTCAATGGGTGAGGAATACCTTCTGGGTCTAAGAGGAGATCCGGCTGAACTGGGAGTAGAACTGGAGGCGCACTCGCTAGAGTTAGAGGTACTGGGAATCAAGGTTGCGCTCTCCGGTAAGGTGTCACCAAAATTACTTCTGCTCCTTGTCAACTGATCTGTGACAGAACACAGGGAATCATCAGGAATGGGGGAAAGGCATAGCCTCGGTACTGATCCTTGTTCTGGATGAATGCATCTGTCGCCTGGGCATCGGATCTGGGTGCAAGCTCAAAAACTGTGTCAGATGCCGATTGAGTCATAATGCAAACAGATCTATTTCGCACGGGCCCCACAATCTGTTCAGAGCTTGGAAAGCTGAGTGATTCAGTTTCCAGTCGCTGAAATCTCGTAAGTGTCTGTAGTTCCAGTCGGCTATGGTGTTCCTCTTGCGTGGTAGATGCGCCACTATGAGGGAGATGCAATGATCCAGGCAGGAAGTGACAGAAGTCCTTGGCAATATCTGCTAGTAGACGGGACTTCGTCCCCCTGAGCTTGTTGACGTAGCGGACTTCTGAGATGTTGTCCATTCTCTGTAAGATATAATAGTCCGTCTTTATCGGGGAGAGCCTCCTGATAGCGAAAGAGCCTGCCAGGAGTTCCAGGCAATTTATGTGGAGCCTGAGCCCCGCCTCCGACCACCGACCCCCTGTCGACATTATCCTGCACCTCACTCCCCAACCCAACCGGCTGGCATCCAATTCGATCCCTATTTCTGGCGAGGTGCCGAATGTAGGAGAGTAGGATCTGCTTCTTATAGTTACCCCCACTTTTTGCTGATGTCTCACTGTTTTTCGACTTTAGTCTGGCTGGGGCCCTGCTATCCAGGACCCCGGCCTAGCTGCGTCCTCTCTAAATTGATAATCAGTACTTTAGGTACACTCTAGTTTGGATTCTGGGGTACCCTTCTAAGTCCTCAGTATATGGTATAGTATGTACCCAGGGCATAGGTACCCCAGAGGCCTACCAGGGGCTGAAGCATGTATTATGCCACCCCTGGGAAGCCATTCAAAATGATACCACAGGACTGCTATAGCAGCCTGTGTAAGGTGGTGCATGCACCCCTTACTGAGGTATAGGTTCACTGTATCTCTCCATATCACTGCACATATGAACGTATCAGTCACCCCTATGGCAGGCCTTATCAATCCTGAAGGCTGGGTTTTATGTGAGAGAGTGCCCATGCATGAGCAGCGCCCCTCTGCAGCCATCGGAACCTTTATTCCGGGGTTGTTTGTGATGCAGCCAAACCATATACTCTAAAGTGCATTATAACTAAACAGTAAATGCTAACTTTGGGATGGCTGCACGGAAACATGTCATGTTTGGTGTCAAACACCTTGAAATCATACCCCCACACCAGTAACTGGTGTAGGAGTATGATCCCACCCTACTAGAGGGAGAGACATGACAGCACCGGTAAATCCGGTACCAGCTAACAGAGCCCTGGCATCACAAAATGGATGCTGCCATCCGCAGACACGAGCCTGCCCTCCTGCTGGTTGTATGAAACTCCAGCAGGGGAGGCCTGGACAATAGGTTTCCTGTCACAGGGAGTTGTAATGCCTCCCAGACAGGCTTTAATGTATTGGGGCTGGGTGGGTGCTCTCCAAGAGTGCTTTGAAGTCTGTACTTGGGGCACATTTGGTGTCCCTGTGCATAGTCCAGCTCAAAACCGGTTGCAGGGGCTACAAGCCCCTGCTCTAGCATGAAACTGGACAAAGGAAATGGGTGTAGCCAACCCTCTTTGCTGACCCACCCACAGGTGGGTCCCTAGAGTTTGTCCCACCCCTTCCTTGGGTATAAGATAGGAACCCCTGGCAACAGGACTTTAGATTACACCTGGACAAAACTCTGATACTGAATCCTGGAACTTCGATGATCTACATTGAACTAGATGACTGAAGAATCTCCCTTGGAGTAAAGAGTTACTCTCCTGCAAGGCAGGCACCAAAGACACATTTGACCTGTTAGCATCTCCGAAGCTTCTGAGGACTCTGAAGAACTTTGCCGCACAGTAGGTGGGTTTCCGTGGTCTTAGAGGTCGATCAGCGCCCACAGCAAGTCTGAGGCCTGTATCCCTCGTGGCAACCGTGCAACCCAAACCCCTGGGCACCGCATCAATTTGCAGAAGCATCATCTTTCCAATTACTCCTGCAGCTGAGCTTTGGGTTACTTGTAGCCCTGACCCAAGCAGCATTTACACTGAAGATTGCCCGCCTACACTCCATGAGTGTTCCGTGAGCGGGCTCTTTGTGTTTTCTCTCGAGGTCCCTTCGCAATCCCTAGTACGTTGACTGGTGGGTCCCTGTGAAGGCAACTTTACTTCTAGTTGGACTTACCTGGTTGTTCCAGATGTGCCCTGACTCTCCATTGCTTGGGGAGTCCCCAGGACCTTGCTGGTCCGCACCAAAGCATCTTTTCTCTTGTTGTGTGGGTTGCTGTTGCCAAGGCTTGTTGGGTCCAATCCAGGCACCGTCACCGCAGCACTCGACATCCTTTGTTGGACAGCTTGAATCCAGCTCCTGGTCATCGTTGATGCCTCCTGGTCCTCGTGGCTGCAGAGTCAAGCTTCACCTCTTCGCACCTGAAAAACCCGACATCGGTGGGCATTCGTCTGTCGTCACTTCCGGGGACGGGGGGTGTGGGGTGAGTTCCATATACCTCTCCCTGCCCACTGGGCGCCCTCTTTGCCACTACCCTGATGCCGTTTACGTGGTGTGTGGATGTTGTGTCCCTTGTCTGGCGTCGGTTCCCCGCAGTCGTGTCCCTGGCGTCAGCTTTGTCGGAGAGTGCAGGGGTATGCCAGCCCTCTCCCACACAAGTCTTTCACCTCCCGTATGGTGCTGTGCCAGGGGACAGTCGAGCGGCGTGGGGGGTGACACGAGGCCCCCGTGTGCAGTGGCGTCGGGTTTTGCGGTGAGTGCTGCCTTATATGTCCAAGTGGGTCCCGTGCCAGCGAGGGCTCAGCAAAGCTCGGACCCAGATTTCATGCGTGGTTCCCTACGGGTCCGGGAGGGGAACATTAGGGCAGTGGCGGCCAAGTGTGGGCAGACTCTCCTGCCTGGTTACGTTCGTGCGTAGGTGGGTGATTACCTGTGGAGCTCAGCTCGGGGAGCGGTTACAGTTCAAAGTGGCTTGCAGCTCCGATAGCGCCTCAGAAGCTCATGGAGATGCGCGGGCTGGTTTCATCCCGTCTCACATTCGGTGGCTGGCCTATGGCCCCCGTCGGCATTGTTGTGGTGGGGGGCAGGGTCCTTGTCTGGGTAATCCTGTCCCCAGAGGCAGGCGGAGCATCTCCTTCCTCTGAAAGTCGTGTGCAGTTGCCACAGGTTGTGCGGTTGGGGCAGTGTCATGCCTATGTCTTAGAGTCCGTGTGGGGTAATCCTGTCTCCACAGGTTGTGCGGCTGGGGCAGGGTCACGGCTGTGTCTTGGAGTCCACGTGGGGTAATCCTGTCTACAGAGATTGTGCGGATTCAGAAAGGTCACTGCGGTGTCTCAGGGTCCATGTGGCGGTAATCCGGTCGTGCGGCTGAGGTAAGGTCACAGCTGTGTCTTGAGTTCACGTGGGGTAACCCTCTCCTCTGGGGCAGGCGCAGTATTTAATTGTTGAGATCTCCGATGCAGGTCAGCTCCGCTAGAAGTCTGGTAGATCGAGGGGTGGTGGCGGAGTCAGGCATCTGCGTTTAGGATTTCCATTCTGACCGGGATACCGCTTTCGTAGAATCAAATAGAGCATTCATCCCTTGAGTTGTGAAGCATCCCGGTCCTTTGAGGCCTGTAGGGGAGGTGGTCGGTCATCTGTATATATAAACTCCTTTCACCTCACCTGGCAGTCTAGGGCCCCTGAGAGGCCTGTAGGGTTGAGGTGGCTCCCGCGGGACCAGTGCATCTGCAGCCCCGACTCATGGTGTTGCCATGCTTCATTGTGGAGAGGTCGATTGGTTGTATTTCGTGGCGCAGCGGGAGATTGGAGCCGGTTTTGGCACCTTAGTTTGTAATGTTTTGTCCCATTGGCAACTGAGGCGGAGTGGACGTGGCTCGTCCTTAATTGGGGGTTTCAAGCACCAGACTTGGCGGCTCGGCATTTGGAGTCACGGGTTAGTGTACACGCTTTGTAGGAATGGTTAAGTTTCCTTCTAGCGGCAGTTTACTGGCAGTAAGAAACCCAAGCATATGCTATTGACCTGCCCACATGGGGGTGTTTTAGCCACCAGGTGGCACTGTCCCGCTGTTTTGTTTTCATTCAGTTGATGGTGCGTGTGGCATGGGGGAGCCTACAGTGTTGTAGGTGGGGAAAAGTGCAGCCTGAAAGCCTACAGAGTCATGCGTGCTCTGATAGGCCTCAAGTGTAGCGGCACTGTTAGAGGCGTTGGTAGAGACCCAACTAGGTATTATACCTATCCATACAGAACCCAACGTTGAAATGAGCCTACCGATTCATACAGAACTCAACGTTGAATTGAGCCGGTTGTGCATCTGCAGCCCCGACTCATGGTGTTGCCATGCTTCATTGTGGAGAGGTCGATTGATTGTATTTCGTGGCGCAGCGGGACATTGGAGCCGGTTTTGGCACCTTAGTTTGTAATGTTTTGTCCCATTGGCAACTGAGGCGGAGTGGACGTGGCTCGTCCTTAATTGGGGGTTTCAAGCACCAGACTTCGCGGCTCGGCATTTGGCGTCACGGGTTAGTGTACACGCTTTGCAGGAATGGTTAAGTTCCCTTCTGGCGGCAATTTACTGGCAGTAAGAAACCCAAGCATATGATATTGACCTACCCACATAGGGGTGTTTTAGCCACCAGGTGGTGTTGCAGGGATTCTGCTCATGTACAGAACTATGCGCAGGAAACCAGGACCTCAGTGAATTGTGGTGTACCAAAAAACTCACCTCAGTACTCAGAACCCCTATCCGACCAGCATCAGTGTCCCATTCGTTATCCGTATTCTCTCGGAGGTCCCAATGTATAGACAACCCAGAACAAGCGACTTAGAGTACTCTCAGGAATGGTGGGAATCAGAAATACCTGTTTGTTATTATTCTCATATCAGTCCACAACAAGAGTAATCAGAGACACGGTAAAGTTTAAAAGGTTTATTTTATAAACTACGTGTCCCGAGATGCAGTACTTTGGCTAACATATGATTATAATAAAAACCATCAGCATTGTTACAATACCATAGAAAATGAAGGGAGAAATCATATTACAAATGACAGTGGAATACAGCCACCTTCTCTTCGCTAGTAAGCTAGTATTATTATACGAATAGAAGGTCTCTAGGCTTGAATGGGGAACCCCATACTGTAAAGATCAGCTTAGGTGGATCACATCACAGGATCAGCTTTGCTCTGCGCCTGGAAATGTTCTTCTCCAGAATGTGTTTCTAACGCATGCAAACTGTAATATTAAAAGGCTCTCGACATTCAGGTATTTGCAGCTGTGTGCATATTATGACTAGAGAGTGGTCCGATCAACCTGGACTCAAAAACATATATTGTTTGGTGGCTCAGACTGTTTCTGCACACAATGTTCAGACTAAGGTCGCAGTGCACGTCTAGGGATGTGAACAACAGACAGTTCTCATGTGAAGAAAAGGCAAGCAAGCAGTTTTCAAATAATAACATGTCTCTGCAGTGTCGTGTGCAAAAGCAGCAAAAGTGGCAAGATTGCTTTCTAACATCTAACGCGCTTATGCTAACATAGCAATGTATGCATCTAAATCGCTGCCTTCACTACAGTGGCACTGTCCCGCTGTTTTGTTTTCATTCAGTTGATGGTGCGTGTGGCATGGGGAAGGCTACAGTGTTGTAGGTGGGGAAAAGTGCAGCCTGAAAGCCTACAGAGTCATGCGTGCTCTGATAGGCCTCAAGTGTAGCGGCACTGTTAGAGGCGCTGGTAGAGACCCAATTAGGTATTATACCTATTTATACAGAACCCAACGCTGAAAGGAGCCTACCGATTCATACAGAACCCAACGTTGAATTGAGCCGGTTGTGAGACTCTGTTTCTGAGGAGGGCCCTGGTCGCAGGGACAGAGGTATGAGCAGGCCTGGCCACAGGTTATCCCGCGTGTCCCTCCAGTTGTACTTATGTAGATAGGCTTTATTGAGCGCGGAGAACCCGGAGAATCCCAGTAAATATAAGACTCTAATGTGGGACATCGCTGCCAGCGTAGTCAGTGTCATCCCGAGACGTAGGGGGATGAACCAGGTGCAAGTTAGATGGGGGCAAGGGCCTGAATTTTGTTCCAGAACCAGATCCTGTGATGAGGAGATTTGGGCATTCTACAGATGGTACTTATGCAGCTTAGAAGACAAGGCTTCAAGTCCTGGTAGTGGCAGCCGGTGCAGCTTCCTTGCGAGTCTCGTGGCGTGGGGAGCAGTTAATGTTTATCTTGTTGCAGATAGAAGGGGGGAGTTGCCACCTCCCAGACACGCCTCCTTGTACTATCCTTTGAGCCGGATACGTGGTCCTGCACTGCTTGTCAGTTAGGCGGGACTAGTTGCTAAAATTCCAAGTAATTTATTTAAGTGATGTTTTTGTCTCAGACCCATGAGTGTGCACCAGCAGACTTGTATGGCACCCGTTTTTGTAATAGCTTCACTGCATGCATACATAGGCCTCATGTTGTTAAGAGTAAAAGGTTAAGGTAAAAGCCAAACGGGTTCGATGATTATGGCTCTATACCATTTCATTTGCGTGAGAGTGTGGATTCAGCGGCGCTGGCGGTTTGCCTATGATGGAAAGGGAAGAGCTGGGGGGGTCTTTACTTGTGAGGAGGCCGCTTTATATCTTGTGCATGTTCCACCATCCTTGCCTGTTCAGGGCTCTCCCGGGTGTTGTGTAGAATTGGCTGTTTGCTGGTGTGGGGAGGAATTGACCGTCGGTCGGTACTGACTCTCCAATGGAAGCTGCAGTTTGGCAGTTTTTTGGTGCAGGGTCAACACTGCATTGTCACATCTCGTGATTACGACCAGCTCTGGATTGTCTGTGCGGGTTTTATGGGGCTTTCGGGTCAAGATGCAGGCTGACTGTTGCAGCCTAAGACTCATTCAGCTCTTACACAGTCCCATCTCCTTAGCATCAAAGTGGTGCCTTAGTTATATCTGGGCACACCGTGTCTTAGGACACTGTGGCACTATGGAACTGCCTTGTCTAAGATGAATTGGGGTGTAAGAATGATGCAAGGACCTTCCAATGCTAATTTTCAGCTTCAAGTGCACCGAGGTTAAATGTGACCAAGTGGTTTCTGGTGCGCGGCACCGCCACTCTTCCGTCCAACACCAGCGCTTGTGACAGTCGGCCACCAGTCAGCACCGTCTGGCGAGTTAGAGATGAGCACTACATCAGGCATTGAGTAAGTCCATCACATTGGAATGACTATTGCCTGCTGCCCAAGCCATTCTCCAGCGTTGGGGGCCTGGAATAGTCGGTATTTGTCACCCTGGACAAGGGTCAGGGTTAGTAGTTGGGATGTGACTGGGAGTGGCAGCACGGCAGGTGCAATGGGTGGGGCGATCTGAAGGGGCTGCCTGTCGTCTGTCCTGGCAGATAGTTGCACAAGGGTCGGGGTCAGCTGTTGTGATGTCAATATTTTTGGCAGCACGGCAGGAGCTAGGTGGGGTGCAACTGTTGTGGCCGCATGGCGTCTGTCCTGGCAGAAAATGTTATACAAGTTAGCACTTCACGTGCGGGAGCTGGGAGATCGTTGGGGCACAGCTGGGCCGATGTTAGGTCAAAGGGAGCGGGGCGGGTTGAGTGCCTTCCTGCATGGACCTCGAAGTACGTGGGCAGTTTCATGGGCAGAGCTCCGGGTCGTATGCTGAGTGTGGATCTAAGGCAAGTTTTAGGGAGGCACGGCATAGCACAAGACCTGCAATATCCATACATCCTTCATTACCTCAGTATAACTGCTGCCCACATCTCACGATTTCACTACCTCCCTAGGGTGCGGCATCACCAGCGCTTGTGACAGCCTGCCACTAGGCAGCGCTGTATGTCGATTTTAGAGATGACCACATCAGCAGGCATTGATTAATTTATTATACATTAAAACTACTGATGCCCAAGCCATTCTTGTAGCCTTGGGAGCCTGGAATAGACTGAATCATCACATTTGCCAAGTGTCAGGGTTAGTAATGTGATATTACTAGGTTTGGCTGCATGGCAGGAGCATTGTACGGTGCAACCTGAAGTGGCCGCCTGTCGTGAGCCCTGGCATATACTTTACCAAGTGTCAGGGTTAGTAGTTGGGATGTACCTATGACCGGCAGTACGGCGTGAGCAAGGTGTGGTGCAGGCTTGGGGGGGCCGCCTAAGACCGTCCTGGCATCTAGTTCTCTACATTTTTAACACTTATCGTTTGCTATCTAAGAGGTCTGTAGGCACAGCTGGGACGCTGTTGGGTCAGCTATTTTGGGGTGTTGCGTGTCCTTTCCTGCCAGGGTCTCAAAATGGGTGGTCTGTTACTGGGCAGAGGTCCCTGCTGTAAGCGGCGCGAGAACATAATGCATGTTGATAATAACCCCTTAAGGTACACATGGGTCAGCAGGTGGGGATGATTTCTGCAACAAGAGGAGCATGCTTGTTAATCCATACTTAGTTTCGATCTGAATGGAGGAGTGGCCACCCTGCCATGCCTCAACCCCGACTTGCCCTTGTCTAGTATCCCAACCTTGAAACCGGGTCATGTCCGGCATGCTTTTCAAGCATTGCATGCATGGCCGAGGTATGGGTTTTTCGATACCAGCCATAATCTTACCTGGTTATTACTCAGGGCAAGAAAAGGCTGCATGTCCCCAGGAGCTGGTCTGTTGGCTGGCTTGTTTTTTCAGATGTGTCACAATGTTTCTGTTGGTTGGGGCAAGCCTTTCCTTCTAGAGTAGGCATTTCTTTAAGGATGTAGCAGGCCCCATACTAGACTTCAAGAAAAAAATCCTTGATTCGGGAGGGTTTGAGCACTTCTGGTGTGGGTCAGTCCTTGCTTTAAAAGTTGGAAGCGTTAGGACTATTGCAGCCCCGGTGGGACTGCTTTTTCACAGTGTCAAGTGACGGCACGCTCAAATGGCATGTTTGGCACTTATATACAGGCTTCTTGGTTAAGAGCCACAGGCTCATCTTCTATGGGGGAGTCCGAGATCTGAAGGGCCATTTTAAGCAGCATGTGTACCTTTTTGGTTAAAACCTCGTCCCTCAGCATAACCGGGGTGTGCTCCTTCCTGTACAGCTACGCATCATCACTCATAACCCTTAGTCGGATGGGGATTGGAGTCAGTTCAGTCTGTCCCCCTGTTCTCACTACTCCCTTGCTGGCTTCTTGGTATACACTAACAGAGATAGCGTGCGATTGCCATGTTAGCAAGTGGCAAGTTAACGGGGATGTCCCTCAACATAAACGGTGGGTACCACAGGACGCTTCACTTATGGTAATGAGACTGCTTGCCCCATAGGTTGCCCAGCCAGATGGGTAGGAGTGGTTGTCCTTAGAGCGAGGCAATGTCCTCAGGGTGTGGGATACATTGGGGAGGACTCTAAATGATAAAGAGTATTAGAGCTCCTACATCTCTTATCCTGCATCCCAGCAACATCACTATCTGGGGGCTGGGTAATCCACACCAGGGTGGGTACACCAGGACGGCTACACAACATACGTAAAAGTCCGCAGTCAGACTGGGGGGTATTTGTTTCAATCTGTCCTCCCGTTCTCACCATCCACTTGTCAGCTTCCTGGTTTACATTAGCAGAAGTTCGGCACAGGGCCACCCACGCCAGGGTGGGGACAGTAGCATGGTGACTCAGCATCGGTAGATCGCTTGCAGACGATGATGGACATGCACGCAATAGGAAAAGAAAGGGTAGGCAAGTTCTGCGTATGATTTACTATATGGCGCCACTCGACAAGAGCACTGGCCCCGTGTACACACTTGACTCTCGTGTGGGAGAGGGATCTGTTGCAAGAGATGACGTCCTCCATGTGTAAGTTAGGCAACAACTGGGGGCATGGGAGTTATGCTTTTGCTTGCCTAGTCCACAGGGTGCTTTGAAGAAGATGGGGTTTCACCTGCTAATAATGGGCTTTGACTTGTTTGCTGGACTGGTGAGAGGCCCGGGTATCAGCGGGATGTAGGTAAAGATGCCTACCCTTGTCCAGAGTGGGCATGGACATGTTTGCTAGACCTGGGAGAGGCCCTCGAATCAGAAGAATGTGGGTAAAGATGCTTAAGTGCAAAGCGGAGTATATAGAAAGGTGTGCAGTGCTCAATATAGGGTGTGAAGCAACCCAGCATTTTATTTTGCCAGGATCAATGGTTTGGGTATATGGCCCATGGAGGGGAGGTTGATTGTACTGCACCAGCTTGAGACGGCCAGGTACTGCCCAGTGCGCCTGGTTTCTGCCTACCTGGCACTGCGCCCAGCAACTGAAGGTTACTTATTGATACACGCAGACAGTATCCCCCTCACTAAGTTCCAAGTTCTTAGCATCATGCAGGCATGATTGGCGTTCTCAGGCAACAAGGTAGAGGGCAAACGATTCTGCAGCCACTCATTCCGCATAGGAGCAGCAACCACAGAGTTTAGGGCAGGCCTGTCAGCTGAACGCATCAAATAAGTGGGGCGCTGGGAGTCCCAGTGTTACAAAAGATACATCTGGTCTTGGAGGCCACCATGTTGGGGCTGTAGACTGTGGGATGGTGTTGGTACTGACAAACGTTGGGACGTCAGTAACATTTTGCGGCACCAGATGCCGGTGGCTTGCAGTGAAGTGCAATATGTACAGTTTATTAATTGTAGATGTGCAGTGAGTCATTAAAAACTTTGCAAAGTTTCATCTCTTTAATTGCCTGGGACTATGGTCTGGGTGATTGGCCATGCGAGTGGCACGGTGGGCCGAGAACAGGAAATGGAGGCACGGCCTCACGGTCACAGACCTTATCTGGCTAGGACACCCAGGCATGCGCTGGACCTGCTTGCTGAAGAAGCTACAGCAGAGACTGGTGGGGGTATCCCTCCTCCTAATGTGCTGGTGATACACCTGGGAGGGAATGACCTGGCATTTCTGGGGAGAAGGGCATTGCTTCAAGAAATGACGGTCACCATGTGTAAGTTTAGCAACCAGCTAGGGACCTGTGAGATATGGTGGTCTGAGATAACGCCCCGGCGGGTGTGGCAGGGTGAACGATTGAAGGAAGCCATGGAAGTCTCTCGCAGGAAGGTTAACAGTGCCATGAAAAAATTCACTGAGGAAAGGGGGTTTGGCTTCATCCTTTAAGCGTTGCTGAACACGAAGGCCACAGGGAGTTTTGATGAAGATGGGGTAAACCTGTCCCGAGTGGGTATGGACCTGTTCCTACGTGACCTGGTGGAGGCCTTAGAGACAGCAGGGTGTAAGTAAGAAAGGCTATCTTGGTGAGAGGCTCTGGGGTGACGGTGGCCACACCCAGAGCTGTGGAGGAGTAAGAGGGCGATCCAGAGGCTGTAAGATACATAGGGATACCTGCAGGAGCACAACAAGGGTGCAAAGGCCAAATATCCACAGGGAGGTCCTCCCATTGGACCCTGGAGGAGCATCGGCGCCCGTTAGTCCTACGGGCGGTTGTGGACCTGAGCAACCGGGGGTTGCCTGGCAGGCACCGCCCCCTTATGGGGCGTGAGCAAAGGGGTGGGCTGTTGGCCCACCAGTGGGAGGGGTTGCCCCTACCCAACAATATGGCAAACACCGTTGGGCAGGGCCACGGTGTCAATTGGCTCATCAGGTGGCAGGCGGCGAGGGGCTGCCTGCCTTGGGATCGCCCGTAAGATAACCCACCAATGTTGGCATATTTGTAATGCTAATAAACCTGCAGCAGTTTTCTCCACAAAGAAGGTGTCTTGTCTGGGTATTGCTCTAAGAGAATGCTGTATGGGGGAGGGTGAGTGTTTGCTGATATTGGCACGTGTCTCTGGATTACATACTAGATTGTCCTTTAATTCACGACGTTCCTGTGAAACTACGTGCCGTTTCCTTGTGGTTTACTTCCTTTTTACATCCTACATTGCTACTTTTAATAAGGCCATTTACTTAGGCCCATTAACTCTGGAGAATAACTATTTCAATGTCGTACAATGTTTATGTCTGACTCGACAGTTTATGTGAAATACTTTGTTTTGCTGAAGGATGGCATCTCATGGATAGGTCCTTCGTGACCCGGCTCCTGCAGAGAGCAGTCCCTCCCTGTCCACGTGGGCCCCGTGAATACCAGCTGCAGGGCTGAGTGCCTCCTTCCGAGGTGCCCTTCCAGCACCAACGCAGGTTTTCGGTCCCTTCTCAAGGATAGCACCAGCAGGAGGCAAAACATTCCCCACCCCCCCACAATGGCATGCATGTTCTACGCATAAATAAAACACACCACACAAATTTTGTTTGGGTAAAAAACTGCTGCAGGTTTATTACATACACCGTTATGTAATATGGTGGGTTATCTTATGGGCGATCCAAGGGCAGGCAACCATCTGGGCCGCCTGCCCGCCTGATGAGCCAAGTAGCACCAGGGTGAACCCCATCTGTGCTGCCCCTTCGGTGATCCTCTTCCCGGATCACGGTCCCTTATTACTCACCCCCCTTTCAGGGCGGAGCGTAGCAAGGCAAGCCCCCGGTTGTTCAGGCCCACAACTGCCTGAAGGACTAACGGGGCGCCGACACGGTTTTCCAGTAACCTCCCATGAGGCTCCTGGGCTCTGGCACCCCCTATGGTGCAGCGCAGAGGTACCCTTCGGTACCCATTTGCTTCCAGATCGCCCTGTAACTCCGCCTGCAACGAAAAAGAACAACATTATAACATTCTATGCCTCCCCCGCTGCTTCCACGCCGGGTAAGCGGTAGGGTGGGAGACGACGTGTCTAGGGCGCAACAGAGGAAGGACAGAGGGTGGGGGAGGCCTATATACCCCCACCCCCGTTCCTCGTGCCCCGGAAGTGACGCGACCTGCGCACCGCAGCCCCTGGCTGCCCGAGTCGGGATCTCCTCCCGGAGTGGTCCCCATACTTAGAAGAAGGGGGGTGGGCTGGTGCCTTGCTGGCACTAGAGGCCCGCCCTTCTAGGGCACCCTGCGGGTGCCAGGGCAGCCGCATAGCACCAGCAGGAGGCAACACTCCCCACCCCCCCACAATGGCATGCATGTTCTACGCATAAATAAAACACACCACACAAATTTTGTTTGGGTACAAAACTGCTGCAGGTTTATTACATACACCGTTATGTAATATGGTGGGTTATCTTACAGGCGATCCAAGGGCAGGCAACCATCTGGGCCGCCTGCCCGCCTGATGAGCCAAGCAGCACCAGGGCGAATCCCATCATTGCTGCCCCTTCGGTGATCCTCTTCCCGGATCACGGTCCCTTATTACTCACGCCACTTTCAGGGCGGAGCGTAGCAAGGCAAGCCCCCGGTTGTTCAGGCCCACAACCGCCCGAAGGACTAACGGGGCGCCGACACGGTTTTCCAGGGACCTCCCATGAGGCACCTGGGCTCTGGCACCCCCTATGGTGCCACGCAGAGGTACCCTTTGGTACCCATTTGCTTCCAGATCACCCTGTAACTCCGCCACAGCTCTGGAGGCGGTCACCGTTGCCGCCAGAGCCCCCCACCAAAATAGCTATAGTCTTGCCCGCTAACTCTCCTGTCTAGAGCCTCCTGCAAATCTAGATGGAAGGGAACATCCCTACTGGTTATCGATACCCCATCTATATCCCAATAGCCCTAGACGTTAGCTTGGGTCAGCTAGTGTCTGAAGAAACAAAAAACGCCCTTTATGCCTGTGAAGTTGTGCCAAGCACTAAACATCTCACGCCGCAAGGTTCCACTGCGACACATGACTCAGCCCCGTCCCACTCAGGGCGGGACAGTTTCAGACACCCTGGCTCACGATGCCCCACCTATTTGCTGATCACACTGGCAGCCGCCCATCTAGCACCGTGTGAGACTGGACACATGTGACTCGCATCTCTGGGACAGCAGCTCAGATGTTAGGAGACCACTCCAGCCCCCGCTTGCCAGCTTAGGCTATTCAGGCGAGGGGGATTATGCTTAACCCTGGCACGGTCCCTTTACTTGCTAAATTCATGCGCACAGGGATGTCCATAACAGGTGTAATAGACAATGAGCACGGCTGCACTCCAGCACTTGCCCTGCATCCCTTATTCCTTGCGGGAATTTCGAACGCTCAGCTCCCTCTGGTGAAGCCCCCTAGGCATCCCACTCAGAGAATCTGTCCGAGTCGATACCGGGCGCACAGTCTATAATCCAGTGCCTAACACTTGATGTGGGAGATGCCACACACTGCCTAGGTCATGGGAACCTAAGAAGCACAGCAATTTATCCTGGGCGTACCACTAAATGGGACTGGCTCCACCCAGCTGTAACGCTCCTACTGGGCTGAGAAATGCAGCCCAGGATGACCCTTAAACAATCCGTGTGGTGTGCCACCACAAGCCGTATTGGTAATAAGAACCTTAAGAAGCACACAATTACCACCTGGATGTACCCCTCAATGAGACCGGCTCCACACAGCTGTACGCCAGAGGGACACAATATTCCACCGATATACTGGATTCTGCCACTTGGTACCCTACTGGTTGCGGCTCTGAGTTTATGTGAAGCGCGCGTGCCCCCGGGGCATGAAGTCGCTGATAACCCGGTAAGTTACCCACTCGCTGATGTATCGCTAACTGCCCTTATTTAGAATGAAGGAAAGCTGGATGATTCCTAAGGACTGTGGACTTAATACTCCAACCCAGTTTGGCCCCAAAACTTGGGACAGGCCACGAAGAAATCACGCCCTTCAAGGTACATCTACCCCAGCAATGACTATCAACATGATTGGGACACCGTTCGCAGAAGATGCCCCGTCTAGTCTCAGGTTCTCGCCCCTAGAAGGATAACCAGAGAGCGGACAAGTATGTGGGAACCAGGGGGGGGGACATACTGTGCAAAACCTGCCCTTTCCTGAATATTGGGACGCCAAAAGGTCTATGATACCCTGTCGCCCTTTGGCACTAATGCAGTGTTAACCAAATTTTACTGCGCCACAGCACACTTGTTAGCTGACAACTACCACCACCCGCCTGCTGCCCTGGTTAACGCACGGGTGAATATATCTTAACTGAAGTTACCTGATACCTGCCCTTGGCTGCACCCGAATGCCCACCCCGTAAACATGGTACCCGATTCTATAAGGTGCCCGCAGATGTTCCCCATGAAGGCCCTCGTAGCCAATAGCACAATGCATTCATTATTTTGTAAGTGCCTCACTCTGCGTTGAAATTTCCTGAGTAAGTGTAAAATTATACTTTACCACCATTGGGCAGGTACATGGAGGCAAAGGCAGATTGTTAATTTGTGGCTTCTGACATTGCCGCTGTGTAACTACTACAAAACCACAGTACACCTACAACACGCCAGTGCCATTGGCTTTAACAATGTTTGTTAGTTGCAAAGGTAACTGAAGTCACAATTTCGGCTTCGCTGCGTAGCATGTTGAACAAGCCACCATTCAGCTGGTGGGACTGTCACCTTAACGTGTTGAACAAGCATGAATTGTCTCCCTACGATGAGTAGTGAGCTTACCCGCAATTGGGACCATTCCACTAATCAACTTCCGCAACAGCCAGACAGGTCACCTGCACGTGAGCCAGGTACCGAAAGCGGGAGTCCTTTGGAAACAACATAGCGGCGCACAATCCCCGCGTTGGAGACAAAATTGACCTCGTTATACTGCGAAAGAGGCACATGCGGAGACAAAATAACTATTCTTCGCAAAACAGAGCCTGTCCGTATCTATTGCCTATATAGGGACAAAAGATGAAACATGATATTATCACTGACCAAGTCTGTGATTTCCTCTTCGCAACCGCTGGCGTATTTCTCATAATTCGCCATATATGACTGACACCGCACTCACAGCCTGTGCTTTGTGTGATCTTGGCCCACTTTGGTGTGACCAGAGCCCCGTGAACTATGCCTGGGTTCTAGGCCGAAGATGCACAAGTGATAGGTGAGGAACATGAAACCATACTTGCCGATCCCCGGCCAGAACCGACAACCATTTGACCATTTGTCCTCCGTAGCACATTCATCAATAGGACATTGGGATGGGCCACATGCATAACTCCTAGTGGCCAAAGGACCTTGCTGGCCAAGTGGCGAAATCTTCGCTCAATGCAATAATACGAAACAGACTTCTCACGGTGCACGCCACCCAGGCGCCAACATCCACGACTCCTAAGAAAAGGCACCACAAACCCAAGGCCCTGCGCGAGTCACTCACCGAGGCACCGCTGAAGGATCCACCCCTGAACAACGCCTTCAATGAAAGCAAGCTCAACCGCAAATGGGACCATTACACTAAGCAACACCACCAATCAACGGAAATCAACCATACCCCCCTGTCAAACAGGTAAAATGTGTGAGAAACCCAGCCATGGTCAGACGAAACCATAGACGAAGTTTATCTGGGGCATTGTAGAGACGTGACCGATACCAGACAACCTGTCCCTTCCATCTGAAACTCGATAATCATTAACAGAATGCCTGGTGACTTAAAAGATGCATATCACTGTCACAGCTCCCCACGGTGCGAAGGCTCTTGCTATAAGAGGGAACCTCAAATAAGGTGCTTTCTTTACCTGACTTTGCATAATCTGTGTCCAGCGACCTAGGCTGGTGGTGTGCTATACCTGCACCTAACGGAAAATGAAAACTCTGGAACTGCAGCCATGAAAGCTAAATAAATGAATTAGCCCCACCACAGGCACTCTGTCCAATACCGCCAAGGAAGACGCACCGCAACGCCAACTGAAGGCAGACTTCGACTTATTCAGGGAAATGTGTTTGTTTCATGCAACATCCATAAAAATCAAATCAGGACCTCACATTTGAAAAATAGGAGGCTGTCAACGAAATTATTTGCAGCAATATTAGTGTGCTGCTGGTGTTACAAAATTGAAAACATACCTCACTATGCCTGGATATTAGATGTAGACACATTGGGGATTTGGACAAGTGTGCCTCTGCACTGCCAGTGTCCTGGCCGCAGGGGGCATGGATCATCAATTCAGAGCTGTTCCGAACACGGGCCCCCAAAATATGTTTGGCCCAGGGCCCCCAACACCCTTAAGATGTCCCTGGACGCACCGCAACACCAACTGGAGGTAGCATAACAAGTTCTGACCTAGAGCTGTTCCCGGTGACGCCTACATAGACGCCCAGTATTGCGCGAAACTAGAATCCGCATATGCTTGCGCTACCTTACCGCAAGACAGTGCAACAGACAACCTGACACTAGTGCCACTATATGCCTTGACTCACGTCAGGCGGCCACTTCCTTTGCACCATACCTTGCTCCTGCTGTGCTGCCCATCCTATTATCACCACAACTACTAACCCTGACACCCGTGCAAGCGTGACAAGTCCGCCTATTCCAAGGCCCTCAAAGCTATAAGAATGGCTTTGGCAGCAGGCAATAGTGATTTTAATGTAAACTAAAATTAAACCATGCCTGTTGCGGTCATCTCTAAAATAGACAGAAAGCGCCAACCCGTGGCAGGCTGTCACAAGCACCGGTGTGACAGTTAAGTGAAGTGCACAGATGCCAAATTCTTTTATTCTTCTCAGTGTGAGAGCAAAAGTAACCAACGGTCGCACTACCGACCCACAGCGCTCCGCTTACCGACCCCGGTATCATACCTGCAAAACTTCACCCTGCGCCGCTATGGCTATGTGTTCCACACTTACAACATCACTAAAATGTTTCTTTTAGATCGAGACAGAACCTCCAATCTGCTAAGTGGTGGAGTCACCTATTATTTCCAGTGATATTAGGGAGCTGTTGCTGTGTTACTGTGTTAAAATACGCCACCATCCCCCACTATTGTATGCAAACACATTTAGAAATTGGAAGAGTATGCCCGTGCACTGTCAGTAACTTTCCCCAAGATGGGCAAGGAAGAGCTGGACTGTTCACATTCAAAGCTGTTCCAAACGGGGGCCCCCGAATAAGTCTCTACCAAGGGCACCTGCTAATACTACCGCATATGCTGTCATGCACAAGTATGCCCTCCTGACCTCAAACCTTCAAAATGCTGTGTTAAACGTGCCAGAGCCGCCCCACGCATCCTGAGAAGGCTGTGGATTGCCAACAGAGAAAGGGAGTTAACGAATCAATGTGCGCCCCGGCAACCTCAAGCACATCTTCTCTTCCCCATCCGACATCAATAATACTGAGTTTCAAGCGGAGAAGAGAGATCCACAGACTGGCCTTTCAATGACTAAATATGACATCTGAACTGAGCAAGTGAGCGCTGACAAGATTTACAGTTCGATCCGACAGCAGAGGGGTGGCCAGTCTTGACCTCCACCTTCAAAATGCCTTGTTAGAAGCGCCAGGGCCCCCCACGCATTCTGACGAAGGCAGTGCATTGCCAGAGAGGAGGTATTAATCAATCAATGTGCGCCCAGCCAACATCAGGCGCGTCTTTACTTCGCCAGCCGACCATCAACATATGCTGCGATACGATAGCTATACATCAAAGCCCCTCGGTGGCAATGATGCAACCCGCAACGGGGGGGGGGGAATGAACTTCTGTTCTACGTTGCCCACTCCCCAAAACAGGATGACACCCGGCGGCCGCGTGTCCGGCGGGTGACACCAGGGACCCATAGTCTTAAAGGCAGTTGGGTGCGCCGCAAGCTTGGGGGGGGGGGGGGGAGAACCCGAAGCAAGCACCCTGCCCTCTGGGCTCCCAGCCAGGAGGCGTGTATGTCCGAAAGGACCCACGATGCTGACGATAGAACCCGGGGCCCAACCCATACAGAGGATGTGCCCTACCACTGATACATCCCCGCGCACTTCATGAATTGCCGATGCCTAACTGCCTCTGTGACCATAGAGCCACCATGTGAACATCAACACTTTGCCACAGTGAATCACATGGAAACACAAGCAATTAAAATTTTATTATTCTATATTACTATGTAGGTTGGGGCAAAGCACTGCTTTGACAGTCATATCAACCTTTGATGCAGGTAGCAGAACGATATGTTTAGCTCAGCCAACCTGTGTAAAATGTCTGCACTCATCCTCTCACACCTTCCATGATCACATACCAAGACACAGTTGCGCGGATCCAGAACACACTTCATGAGAACCCGCATGCGGCCCGGCCCCAGCATGCAAACCTGTGTCAGGTGCGGCATAGTGTGACAATAGATCATTACGCTGCCGCCGTCTTACCGGGCTGCTGGGGTGGGGACCCAACGTGGCCAACGCAGAAGGAAGGAGTGATCGCCGCATTGAAAGCTGCATGACACGTGCCTGCAACATATAGGGACCGTTTAACAACCACCCCCATCCGCGTCTCGCAGCACCAGCGGTACACATGGACACCACAACCCTACACTCAGCTCGGGGTCCGTGGCGACCAACGATTGCCCCAGCTGGCGCGGCCAATGTTATGTTCAAGGGAACACCCCCCCCCGCTTACGCGAGGGTGGTCCCGTCTGTGACCCGGAAGGGCTTAGTTAAATAAATGGGGGCTGGACCGGATGATCCGGGTCAGTGCACCGAAGCGCAGTACGAAGCGTAGGTGTGTGTTTATATTTCCTCCCCGATCCCGGAGTGCATGCTGCCCGCCTACCTGCCCGCTGTCATTCTCAGTCCTGCACAGGACGTAACAACTGGCGACGAGGGGGTCTTTTCCGGACTCTCGCAACACGACGGCTGGATCCTCGCTGCCTGACCCGCTCCGGTGGCGGCCGCCACACGGAGCGCTGCTGCTCGCACGTGCGTGCGTCTACACGCGGCCTGTCCCTGCCGCCTCTCTGCCTTCTCCCAGCTCCCGGTGCTGTGTTCTCTTCCTCCTCGGCCCGCATCGAAGCTGCCATCGTGCAACAAGAGCACGTGGGAGCGCTCTCATCGACCGGCCTGCTGCCTGGCTGCCCCATCGCATGTGCCTGTGTCCTGGCGGTGCTGCATTGAAGGACGCCCCCCCTACAGCCTACTCTTCCCGGTCAGTTGCTGTCTGTGTCTCTGCAGTGGTTTGCTGACTGTGGTGGCGGCATCGGTGTGACGCATAGGCTGCTGTGAGGCGGAGGGGTGGTCGTGTCTGCTGATTCCTGCCCAGGGGGTCTTACCTGCCGCCGCCTGGTGCCACGTGGGGTGTGCTCTCCGACGCTCGACGCCCGGTCCCTGTGGCCTGGATGCTGGGTGCCTGTAGGCCGCATCTTGCCGCGGCCTGCGCCGGAAGTGCAGAGTTGTGGCTGTCTTGACTGCGTCCATCCCTGAAGCGCCTCCTCTGTCGTGTACAAGTCTGCCTACACCTGCTACTTTGGTCCTCCCGCCCAGTCGGCGTCAAGATGACGACGGTCCCCCCGGTGGAAGCGTTCATTGTGGACGGCCCGCCGTCCGCCCAGGTGGCCAAGTGGAAAGAGTGGCTGGAGCGCCTGGAGAATTATTTTGCCGCAGTCGGCCTCAAGCCTGAACGACATCGGCCCATGCTCCTGCATCTGGGTGGTTCTGCAGTTCACCGATTGGCCAAGTCCGTGGTGGAAACCGGCCCTCCCTACACCTATGCCACGCTCAAGGCGGCCCTGACCGCACATTTTGAGCCCCTAGCGAATCCAGATTACGAACGTTTTCTCCTACGTCAAGCAAGGCAACAACCGGAGGAATCAGTTGACACCTTCTATGCTCGTCTGAAAGAACTGGCAAGCACCTGTACTCTACCGGACACAGATGACGAGCTGCGGGCGCAGTTCATCCAAGGCTGTTCGTCCGTGAAGTTGAGAGAAAGGGTCCTCGAACTGCCCGGAATCTCCATGGCTGACATTCTCACCATGGGCCGGTCCAAGGAATTGTCCAAAGTGCGCGCCGCACATATGGAGACGGCCCTCCAACGTCAAGTAAAAACAGAGCCAGTAAACGCGGTGGTGGCGACTACCCCGAAGAAAGCGTCTACGAAGAAGCCGGAACACGGAAAACCACCACCCTCGTCTCGTTCCTGCTACATGTGCGGAGGACCGTACCCACACCAAGGTCCATGCCCTGCGCAAGGAAAAAGGTGTTCGGCGTGTCGTCGTCTGAACCATCTAGCCAAAGTGTGCCGCTCGGCGGGACGTCAGCGGCAACAAAGTCGGCAGATCAATGCGGTGGATGCCCCTCCACCCGAAACTGAGGAAGACGACATGGATGACGATGAGGACGAAGGCACGGTCCATGTAATTCACGCCCTACAGCCTGATGGATGTCCGAGACGAAGGGCACCGAAGTGTCACGTCAAGATTGCAGGGCATCTGACGCCGGTGCTGATCGACACAGGTGCGTCCATAAACATAATGGCCCAGTCCATGCTGAAATCCTTCCCGACTCAGCCCGTCCTGAAGCCAACGTCCATACAGGTGTTTGCTTATGGCTCCGGCACACCACTCACTGTGGTAGGCGTCTTCACCACCGACATCGCCCACGAGGCCAACTCCGTCCGCACCAAAGTGTACGTCACCAAGGAGGGTACGGGGATGCTGTTGGGCTGTCGTACGGCGGAACATCTGCAACTGGTGGTTTTTGCATTCGCTGTGCACCTGGAGGATGTCGAGTCATTGGTGGAAGAATTTCGAGACCTGTTCAACGGAATTGGTTGCCTGAAGGACCACCTGGTACGGCTGCATATAGACCAATCAGTACAACCAGTTGCTCTCAAGCATCGGAGAGTAGCGTTTCATCTGCGGCCCAAGGTTGAAGAGGAACTAAGAAAATTGGAGGCCGCTGACATCATTGAGAGAGTGGACGGACCAACACCTTGGGTTTCCCCCATTGTGATAGCCCGGAAACCAAAACAACCAGGTGAAGTCCGGATATGCGTGGACATGCGTTTGCCGAACCACGCCATCAAGCGGGAACGCCATCTGACACCCACAGTCGACGACATTGTTGCGGAGGTCAGCGGATCGCGCTGGTTCTCGAAGATGGACCTTCGGGCGGGCTACCATCAACTCCTGCTGGATCCCGAGTCAAGGGCCATAACCACCTTCTCCACCCATGTGGGCCTGCGCCGCTACAAGCGCCTCAGTTTCGGGGTGTCCAGCGCGGCGGAAGTGTTTCAGGATACCATCAGAGGGGTGTTGGCTGGCCTCAGTGGAGTCATAAATGTCAGTGATGACATTCTTGTACATGCGCCGACTCTGGAGGAACACATGAACTGCCTACGATGCGTGTTCCGGAGACTCCAGGACAGTGGCCTCACGTTGCATCGCGAGAAGTGCGAATTCCTAAAAAAGGAGATAGCGTTCTTTGGATATCACTTTTCACAACAAGGAGTGTCGCCCGACCCTGCCAAAGTTCGTGACATCCAGACGGCACCGGCCCCGACCACAGTCACCGGAGTGAGAAGCTTCCTGGGCATGGTCACCTACTGTGGTCGATTCATCCGGAACCTCACGAATCTAACAGCACCTCTACGGGACCTCACGAAGAACGCCGCAACCTGGGAATGGGGCCCCATTCAAGAGAAGGCCTTTCAGGACACTAAACACGCTCTGTCCGCCGAAACCACCCTAGCGTACTTTGACCCCACCCGGGAGTCCGAACTGTCGGTGGATGCCAGTCCCATCGGTTTGGGTGCTGTATTGTCCCAGAAGCAACTGGACGGTGAATGGGCCCCGGTTGCCTACGCGAGCCGGGCTCTGACAGAAACTGAGCAAAGGTACTCCCACATCGAAAAGGAGGCGATTGCGATACATTGGGGGTGTCGTCACTTCCACCTCTACCTATATGGGCAGCCATTCACGGTTCACACTGACCACAAACCGCTGATTCCTCTCTTCATGGGCGTGTCGTCGAAACCACCCCCAAGAATCGAAAAGTGGATCCTGCAGCTGCAGGAATATCAATTCAAAGTGGTCTACCGCCCGGGGACGCAAAACCCGGCGGACTTCCTCTCCAGACATGCCCGGCCAGTTACCCGAGAAGAGGAGTCTGAAGCGCAGGAGACGGAGGAGTATGTTAGGCTGGTGGTGGAACGCTCTCGGCCCCTGCCTATCAGGCTCGAGGACATCCTGGAGGCGACCAAACAGGATGACTGCTGGGAGTTGGTGATATCAGCGATTGGATCAGGAAGGTGGCACTCCCTGTTGGAGAACCTGACACACCGCACGGACGATGCACAACTGGCGTTAAGGGCTCTTCACAACGTCCGGTCCGAATTGGCCGTGTCCCCCGAGGGATGTCTGATGAGAGGCACGCGTCTGGTTATCCCCAGGTCATTACAGCAGCGAGTGGTGGACTTAGCTCACATTGCGCACCAAGGGGTAGTCAAGACAAAATCACGTCTGAGGAGCAAGGTGTGGTTCCCTAATCTGGACAGTGTGGTGGAGAGGACTGTCCGGTCTTGTGCGCTCTGCCAAGCGGTAGGCCCAGCGGATCCGCCGGCCCCAATCCTGACGGAAGACATACCTCCTCACCCGTGGCACCGGGTGAGTGCCGACTTTGGGAGCCTACCGGATGGCCGACACATGCTTGTCGTCATTGATGACTTCTCAAAATACCCCGAGGTTGAGATACTGGACTCCATTACTGCGAGCAATACCATACCTCGTTTCGAGAAAATTATGGCCAGCCATGGGCTAATCAAAGAGCTACGCACAGACAATGGTCCGCCATTCGCCAGCCATGAGTTCTCTGAATACCTCCGATCAAGAGGTGTCCGTCATGTGAAGATCACACCACGGTGGCCACAGGCTAATGGTGAGGCCGAGCGTTTCATGCGCACCCTAAACAAAGTGCTCCGGATAGCAATGTCTCGAGAGCAGAACATGGAGTGTGCCCTGTACAATTTCGTAAAAGAATACAGACTTACGCCTCACTCGACCACCATGGCCAGCCCTGGGTTTCTGTGCAATCAACGGGTGCTGAATGATGTGTTTCCCCAGGTGACACCATCCTTGCCTGCGTATCGTCAAGCATCCGAACGTCTCCGACAGAGGCGGGCTAAGAATGACCGAATGTCCCAGAGGCGCCATGCCATGAGCAAAGCGTTGGTGGCCGGTGACCTGGTGCTGGTGAAGAATCGACACCCACGAGGGAAGTTCTCCCTTCCGTTTGAACCGGAGCCCTGGGTGATTCAGACAATTAAGGGCACGATGGTCACTGCCCAGAGGGGCCACGAGACAGTCACCAGGAACATCTCCCAATTCAAAAAGTACCGGTGTCCGGCACAACCAAGTGAGATGGTGCCAGAGTCTGAGGGTGGCGAACCGACGGGCGACGCTCTCGATGAGGAGAGTGGTTCACCTGGGCCAGTCCCCCCACTGCCTGGGGCAGTTGTGGAACATTCACCAGGGGCGGCTGGAGCTGAAGGCCGTAGAGATGGGAGCGAAGGTCGAGGTGGACACAGATATCATCTCCGAGCCAATCCAGCGGTGTCGTCTCGACTGAGAGGTTTTGTAATGGACTAAGGAAAAGAAATGCAGTGTTTTCCCGTTCTTTTGTTTCTCTCTCTCTCTCTCTCTCTCTCTCTCTCTCTCTCTCTCTCTCTCTCTCGTTTTGAACTGGAGCACCCTTCCAACCGGTGTTGTGTTTGTTTTTGTTGTGCCATGATAAAGGAGGAATGTTATGTTCAAGGGAACACCCCCCCGCTTACGCGAGGGTGGTCCCGTCTGTGACCCGGAAGGGCTTAGTTAAATAAATGGGGGCTGGACCGGATGATCCGGGTCAGTGCACCGAAGCGCAGTACGAAGCGTAGGTGTGTGTTTATATTTCCTCCCCGATCCCGGAGTGCATGCTGCCCGCCTACCTGCCCGCTGTCATTCTCAGTCCTGCACAGGACGTAACAGCCATGTCCGCTGCGGGATCGCGCTGCCGATCCAAACAGCAACAGGACCCAGGCCCCGAACGCGCCCCAAACACTGCACCGAGGCATCGACGAGCAGCTCGCCAGCAGGTCGGCACTCCCACACACGCAACAATGGGAAGGGCGGGGGGACGCGGAAAATGCATTTAGACATGCCCTGAAACCACCAGATCATACCACCCACACTTCAAAAGCCACCCGATGGAACTCCCATTGAAGAAAGGCACTGCGGAAAGTATCCCCCCCCAGAGAACCAGCTACACACAACACGTAACACGCTTTTGTAACATGCACACATGTCACTTTTTCCTTTTGTAACGTATTGTTTGCTACCTTTGTATTTTGTTTGCTCTTGATACTTGCACAATTGACACTATTGCCTCATGTGACGTAACGTTTGCTTTTGTAACATGCTCACTTGTGATTTTCTCCTCATGTATCAGTAGTGTTCATATTATGAAGCGCTCGGACACCTACGGGTAAAGTCCGCGCTATAAAACGCATAAAATAAATAAATTGCTGCACCCATCCTCTGCCTGGATGGGAGCCGCTACTGCTGCGGCGGACCTGAGGAAGGGAAACACCGCGATGGCAGCGCTACCGCCACCAAAACCACCGTCCATGAAGATTTGTGCGCGTGCACGCAGCCGCCGATACCCGGACCCACGGGGCTGCCTCAATGAGCGAGCGAAACCCACCGCTGAGGCGCTGGCGCCCATACACTTTTGGGAGCCCCTGACAACGAACCGGCACCCGTTGAAAGAAAGCTGAGCTGAGCCCCTGGGCGGAATTCTAGATTCCAGCAGTGGTGGAAGTATCCCAATGAGCTGCTGCTCCGACTTCACCTGAGAACGGCCCGGCGATGGGCAGGGGGGTAGCGCTCGCCTCCGAGGGGGGGGGGGGGGGGGGGGGGGAAAGAGGGTGGGCTGCAGCGGCCGGATGCGGGGAGATTGAGCGATTAGCCCCAGGGTCCCAGGATGTGAACGCAACCCAGAGGCCCGGGGGTTGAAACCGGGGCCTCATACAAGCGACGCATGCGCTCTACCACGAAGCTACATTCCCACTGGAAACTCAGTCTGACCGACGGACCACATCCTATTAAACAGCTAAAGGGGGGGGGAGGGTGGTGGCACTCGCTGCTCTCCCCCCTCTTCCCCCGCATCGCCGAGCTGAGCGGCGCCTTGCTGCCCTCGCTGGCTCCCCCTCAGGCACACACCGGGGCCAGGCCAGCGCCGAGCAGCGTGGCGGGGATCTGGCCAGAGATAAAAAATGCTTGTAATCATAAATGGGTTTTGAACTGAGGATCTCCTGTTTAGTAAACAGGCTCATTAACCAACTAAGCCACAGTGCCTCCTGCGGAAACTGCCTGTGCCCCCCAGGAGCTGACCGGCCCCCCCATGGCAGGCCGTCGCCTAGGCCATGGCCGGGCTAAGCAGCCCTGCCTAAGAGATTGGGGGGGGGGGGGGGGGGCTAATGCACTCAACAGGTACAGCTCATGGAGGTCTGGGGCACACCTAACAGCGAGACGGCGTGTCCCGCGAGGCACATATCACGGCATGTCCAGGGCGCAACAGAGGAAGGACAGATGGTGGGGAGGCCTATATACCCCCACCCCCGTTCCTCGCGACCCGGAAGTGACGCTCCCTGCGTGCCGCAGCCCCTGACTGCCCGAGTAGGGGGACTCTTCCCCGAGGGGTCCCTATACTTAGAAGAAGGGGGGTGGGCTGGTGCCTTGCTGGCACTAGAGGCCCGCCCTTCCAGGGCACCCTGCGGGCGCCAGGGCAGCCGCATTGTCCAATGCAGCCCTCATGGCAGCCATAAATACCTCCCCTAGCTGTACGAGCTGGGGGAAGGGGGAGGTCGTCCATGGAATCACTGCAGCAGTAAACACCATCTCAGACATAGCACCCAGAAGACCAGTGAAGTTTAAGTGCATCAAAAGAAGACGATTGCAAACGTAGATTGGGCTGCGGCTGTGGTTTCTTGTTGTGCGATGCATGGATTAGCGTTAAAAGGTGCGAAATTCAGCTCTTGGCTCCTTTCAGAAGGTTGATAAGAGAAGGTCTGTGGATGGGAAGTGCAGTTGAACCACACCCGGAAACACTGAGGTGATATGGAGCCTCTTGGAGCTCTGATGACATCACCTGGCTCCACGCTCCTTCAGCTGTCAGGATGGCCGAGCGGTCTAAGGCGCCAGACTCAAGAGCTGCCTCTTCCCACCAGCTGGGTGTTCTGGTCTCCGATTGGAGGCGTGGGTTCAAATCCCACTTCTGACAATAATACTTTTGCAACTTATTAATATTTGGGCAACTTTTAATTCCCGTGTGCAGTTTGTGTGCATTCCCTTGGGAGTGGTGCGCAGCAGCGGAGTCAGAGGAGGAGGAGGAGCCATATTAGGAGTTGAGACTTCTCTTGTATGCACATACGGGGCTCTTGGGAGGCGGGGTTTATCGACAAGTATGGTCTCTATGGTACTGGCTTGCATCAGTGTATTTCACCAGTCGCCATGTGGTTAGGTCCGAATGTGCTGATCTGAAAACGTACGAGTCTTTTACGATGTTTTCACCTGGTGTAGTTATAGAGTTACAGACGTAACGTCTTAGAACTGAACCCTGTTGGATGCAGCACGGAAAAGCGACTTGTGTATTGTTAGTGCTAAGAGGTCCTGAGAGCACTGTGAATGTTTAAGTCATTATTATACGCAGTAAAATACATTTCGGTTAAAGATAAAAAGAGCTTTAAAGTATAGATTTCATTAATATGCAGACTCTACATGGTGCATACTTTTTTATGAATGTCCTTTAATGCATGCACCCCGTGGCTCAGCTTGGAACACCCTTACAGTACCTCGCAAAAAGAAAATACCACCTCCGAAGCAGCCTTTGCATTTGCCATGTAGCCAATGGCGCACATGTGCCTTGCTTTGGGGAAGCAGGAAAGAAGGGTTATTTATTTCCCCTGTCTGCGAAGTGCACAGGATACAGTCCGGAGGGCCGTCAGGTCTCTGGTCACGGGGCTGCCGCGAGCGGGCGGACATGCAGCTGTAGAGCTGGAGGTGGTTCAATACGCGGTGGTTCAGACCGCCCTCGTCGCCATTGTTGCGCCGCGCGCTGCGCTGACTAATTACGCAGATCGCCAGCGCGAGAATGATCAGAGACCACAGTCGGTATTACTGTTGGCGCCACTGCCGTAGAAGGCGCGCCCCCTTTATTTTATAACCGCGTACGCCACCGTCGTGGCGTACGCACAACGCCCGTAACTTACGCGCTCTAGCGTTAAACGCTAGAGCGCTAACTGCAACAGCTGGTATCTTTTGTTAAACATATCCCCTTTGATGCAGTTCTCGCCTATTTCATGTCTGTTAAGGACACCTGTGCTGCAGAGCCTGTTGTGATAAGCGTCAGTGAATAAGAGACGTGTTGTGAGCGCTTCCTGTAGCGTGACGTCACAACCGGCGTCTAGTGCATTGTCCCCACAGTTGACTCCCAGCTGTCAGGATGGCCGAGCGGTCTAAGGCGCCAGACTCAAGAGCTGCCTCTTCCCCCAGCTGGGTGTTCTGGTCTCCGATTGGAGGCGTGGGTTCAAATCCCACTTCTGACACAATAGCATTTTATATCCAACTTTAATCATAATCGCCGCGGATGCATTACCCAGGCGCCTCCTCCCCTTTGGAAGTGAAGGGGTCGTGTTCTGGGAGAGATGCACCTCGTGGATTGGAAACCTTTTTATTTTTACTCTGCATGCTTTCAATTTTTCTCCCTCATATAGCTTGGACTGTAAACTGCGTGTTCCTCCTGTATCCCTTTATCTCCCAGTGTGATCCCTCCTATCCTTATGTTTTATTCCCCCCCTTCAATCCTGTAAAGCTCTCTGATACCCTCACGGGTCTGCTTCACGCTCTATAAAACTCTAAAATAAATAAATAAATAAATGAGAGTGTTCATATGTGAGTGAGAAATGGAGGCGGGGCGGCTCCATCGGCCCCTCCCAGGCTGGAAGGGCCATGTGGAGGAGGAGGCGTGTGAGCTGCTGTAAGAGGCGGCTGCAGGGGGGAGATCCGGAGGCAAATTGCAGCAGGTGTGTTTTTGCCACCTCCATTCATACAGATCCCAAAAACGGAGGGTTTGAGAAAAATGTAAATAGAACAAACAGAGTCTCACGCTCTAACCACTGAACTATCGCAGGTACTACAGACTCAATGTGCCCTAGCTGTCCCATATGTTAGGAACAAGGGGCTACAGAGTTTATTTTGTGTCCTATGATTCTGTATTCACTCGTACCTCTCTCTGCTCAGTCTCCTGGACCCACCCCCTGGCTCTGGATGGACCCCTCCGCCTCTGAGGATCCACTGCTGGTACAGATCTCTCTGCTTCCGCCTGGCCCTGTGTTCCTTCCTTCACATACCGGCTGCAGGATGCCTCCTTCGGGAACACCAGGGGCGCCCCTCATAATAGCAGCAGTCGGGGTAGAGATCCCGAGCTCTAAATCTGGGATGAAGTCAGTGACTGCACGAGCTGCCGGAGGAGGGGGGTCATGTGTGGACTCCCTGCAGTTTCATTCCCCGTCTGAGACTGCAGAGCCCACAAGAGCAGTGCAGCACACGTGCATCACAAGAAGACGCTGCGGCTGTGGTTCCTTGTTGTGCGATGCACGGATTAGCGTTAAAGGTGCGAAATTCAGCTCTCGGCTCCTTTCAGAAGGTTGAGAAGAGAAGGTCTGTGGTGGGAAGTGCAGTTGAAGCACGCCCGGAAACACTGCTGGTCACATGTGGCCTCTTCGGAGCTCTGATGACATCACCTGGCTCCACGCTTTCTCAGCTGTCAGGATGGCCGAGCGGTCTAAGGCGCCAGACTCAAGAGCTGCCTCTTCCCCCAGTTGGGTGTTCTGGTCTCCGATTGGAGGCGTGGGTTCAAATCCCACTTCTGACACATTACCTTTTTATATTCTACTTTAATCATGATCCGAGCGGGATCGCCATCCCCTTTACTTCCCCAGGCCCCTCCCCCCTCCGAAGTAAAGGGGGCGTAATCCCGGGGAATAGGCGCCGAAAAATATGGGTGTGTTTGTATGTGAGTGAGGCATGCCCATGGGGGCGGGGCGGCTCCCAACCCCCCAGGCTTGGTAGGGCCGTCCGGAAGAGGAGGTGCGAGAGCTGCTTTAAGAAGCAGCTGCTAGAGAGATATCAGGTCGCAAATTGTAGCAGGTGATTTCTTTTGTCACCTCCACTAATATAGATTTTAAAAAACGGACAGTTTGTTAAAAATGTAAATAGGACTCAAAAATATCTGTGCGCCCAACGTGGGGCTCGAACCCACGACCCTGAGATTAAGAGTCTCATGCTCTACCGACTGAGCTAGCCGGGCTGCCTTGCGTAAGGTATCGCATCTCATGCATTCATATGGCTGTGTACCGGCTGCCCTGGTGAGGAATCATTGGTTGGAGGTTACAGAGTCGGTCTCACAGTCCCGGCCTCCACTCATGTCCCCCTCTCTCTGCCCAGTCTCATGGGCCCCCTCCCTGGCTCTGGATAGACCCCTCTGCCGCTGGAGCCACAGCTGGGTACAGATCTTTCTGCTTCCGCCTGTCTCTCTGTACCTTCACTTACCAGCTGCAGGGCTGGATGCCCCCTCCAGGACCCCAGGGGCGCCTTTCAGAGCACGCGGCGCTCCCTCAGTCTCTTGCCGAGAGTAGCGCCGGCCTCTAGGCGCCCGTCGGCGCTGCTCATAATCCCAGCAGTCAAAGGTAGGGATCTGGACTTGGTCCGATTTCTAAATCTGGATCTAGTCACTAACTCTACGAGCACGAGCTGCCGAAGGCGCTCCTGCAGCTGGAAACACCGTTTGAGAAGACCCCAGGGACACCATGTGCAGAAGAGGAGGATTGGAAAACCAGCTGCACTCAAGGGCTGTCGCTCCTCCGTTCGTAAAGCGCGGACTGGGGTCAAAGGGAGGGAAGTTCAGCCCTCGGCTCCTTTCAGGTCGTGGAGAAGAGGAGGTCTGTGAATTCAGGGTACTCCTGAAAAACACACAGAACCCCCCAGTAACAGTCTGCACCCCACAGATCTGATGGCATCATTCGACCTCCCCTTCTCTAAACAGCTGTCATCTGTCCCTTCAGGTGCGAGTTGGGGGACAGTTGATTCCTGATGTCTGTTCCAGACTTCTCAGGTGGAACATCAAGCATTGCTGGTGGCTGTTCTATCAAATCTGCTTCAGATGGGGGCCCAGAGACACTTGAACCCATCTGTCTCTTCCCGCAAGTGTGGTTGTGTGTGGCATACATGTCTCAAGCGGCACATGCCAGTGGCGGCGTCCTTACTGTGACGTCAGTGCCAGATGTCTGCTCCATAATACCTGGGTTCCGGATGTCTGAGCTGTAATATCTCAGCAGTGATGTCAGTGAAATGATATTAAATTCCTGGCGTCTGTACCAGAACGGTCTAGCGCGGAGTCTGATGTTGTGTACTGGAATAGTAAGGGCGGTTCTGGCCAATTCAGCGGCAGCCTCGGTTCTGTGGCCTCTCGTGTCTGACATCTGCCACAGAAGCGCCGTTCTTAGTTGCTGCTCGGATAAATGCCTGTGCTGTCATATTGTGCAATAAGTGAGCCCTGGTGCGGGTTGTAAAAGCCTTGTGGTGGGTGTGTGATGTAGAAGGGTGAGTTGCTGGTATCTTTTGTTAAACATTTCCCGTTTGATGCAGTTCTCGCCTATTTCATGTCTGTTAAGGACACCTGTGCTGCAGAGCCTGTTATGATAAGCGTCAGTGAATAAGAGACGTGTTGTGAGCGCTTCCTATAGCGTGACGTCACATGCAGCCTCTAGAGCATTGTCCCCACGGCTGACTCCCAGCTGTCAGGATGGCCGAGCGGTCTAAGGCGCCAGACTCAAGAGCTGCCTCTTCCCCCAGCTGGGTGTTCTGGTCTCCGATTGGAGGCGTGGGTTCAAATCCCACTTCTGACAAAATTACTTTTGCAACTTGTTAATATTTGGGCAACTTTTACTTCCCATGTGCAGTTTGTGTGCATTCCCTTGGGAGTGGTGCGCAGCAGCGGAGTCGGAGGAGCCATATTAGGAGTTGAGACTTCTCTTGTATGCACATACGGGGCCCTTGGGAGGCGGGGTTTATCGACAAGTATGGTCTCTAATGGTACTGGCATGGATCAGTGTATTTTACCAGTTGCCATGTGGTTAGGTCCTAATGTGCTGATCTGAAAACGTACGAGTCTTTTACGATGTTTTCACCTGGTGTAGTTATAGAGTTACAGTCGTAACGTCTTAGAACTGAACCCTGATGGATGCAGCACGGAAAAGCGTCTTGTGTATTGTTAGTGCTAAGGGCACTGTGAATGTTTAAGTCATTATTATACGCAGTATAATACATTTCGGTTAAAGAGAAAAAGTGCTTTAAAGTATAGATTTCATTAATATGCAAAAACCAATGGCACACATGTGCATTGCTTTGGGGAAGCAGAAAAGAAGGGTTATTTATTTCCCCTGTCTGCACCTCCCTCCGGAACGCAGCGCAGACACTCCCTTGCAGGTCAGCCTAGGAACTCAATTGTGGAAATTAACCTTTGTTCTTTAGCTGAGAGGCTAAAAGTAAGGACAGTTTAAACAGTCATTACAGATGGTTGGTCACCCTAGTCTAGAGGGAGAAGGGAGCAGCAGTGGAGGGGTGAGAGGAGCAGCCAGGGAGAGACACGAGAGGCCTGGAAGGAAAAAGAGCAGCAGCGGAGAGACTAGAAGCCTAGAGGGAGAAGAGAGAAGCTGGGGAGGGACTAGAGGCCTGGTGGGAGAGGGGGCAGCAAGGGAGGGACTAGAAGCCTGGAGGGAGAGGGGGCGGCAAGGGAGGGACTACAATCCTGGAGAGAGAGGGGGCAGCAAGGGAGGGACTGGAAGCCTGGAGGGAGAGGGGGCAGCAAGGGAGGGACTGGAAGCCTGGAGGGACATGGGGCGGCAAGGGAGGGACTAGAATGTAGTGTGCGTTCTAGTTCTCGCACGCTGTTTGGTTACGCAGCGCGCGAGGGCAGAACGCGTGAGAGGAAATGCGCATGCGCGGTCAGCGGAACGCGCGAGAGAGCGGAGCCGCGGCACGGAGCAGGGAGTGTTTGCCCGGCGCTCTTGCATGTGTATACCATAATAAATTACCACAGTGTTCCTACTTTCCTGCATTGTGTCTTCTATCAGTGGGGGCTACATACAACATTACAGTGGCGACGAGCCTGGGATTCTGCCAATACAGACAGCAGAAGGATCCTGACCTACTGACCAGGAGCACAGGCGGAGCAGCATTGGCCAGCCAAGGGGGAAGACAGGAAGAAGAACCATCCCAAGGGAAAAAACACATGAAGAGCGCGGCAGAGGCAGCAAATAAAAGGTACAGACCGCGTGCAGAGGCCGAGAGAAGGCGCGCAACCGCAAGAAGCACGCGAAACGCCTAGTCATAGTGAACCTGGCGGAAGCGGCGGCAAGCAGCGACGGGGGGTCGGAAGAGGAGCGACAGCAGGAGCAGGCGCAACCAGAGAGAGGGGACACGCCAGACAGTCCGAGAGGCCCGGGAGCGGCGCCAGGACGGAGGGGAGAGATGAGCACCCAAGGATCCTCACTAACGGCGCTAATACCATTTCAGCCACGACCAGGAGAACCCCAAATGAAGTGGGAGGATTGGCGGGAATATTTTAAGAACTACCTAGCGGCCCTCGAGGATGAAAACGGAGAAGAGTTCCCCAGCGCGAGGAAGAAAAGAATACTCCTGCACAATTTAGGCCCGGAAGGCATAAGGGTCTACCAGAATCTGGAGCCGCAACTCCGGCAAAACGCGGACGATGACGTATTTAAACACGCCATGGAGGACCTCGATGCCCACTACCGCCCGGCGGTGAGTGTCTCGATAGACAGGTACAACTTCCAACAGAGGAAACAAGAGCCGGGAGAAACCAACGATGAATACGTAGCGGCCTTGAAGAAACTGGCGGTGATATGCAAATACGGAGCTCTGCACGATGAGTTCATCAAGGACCAAATCGTCATGCATACTTCGAACAAAAGCGTACAAGACAAACTGTGGGCGAATAGTGAGGCGCCACTGAAAGAAGCGATTGCGATGGTGAAGAAGGCGGAGTTGACTAAACGGTGCGCGGAGGCGGCAAAACGAGAAATGGTCCCCAAAACCATGGTGAACAAAGTAGATGACGCAGAAGCACAGGGAAGAAGCAAACAACCGGCCCAGGAGAGAAGAGGACCCTCGAAGTGGAAAGGGAAGACTGGACAAACGTGGAAGCCGACTAGAGACAACAATGGAGCTTGCTACAGATGCGGCAGGCCTGCACACACAGCTCAGGACAAGAGATGCCCAGCGTTCCGTGCGAAGTGTATGTTCTGCGGCATAATGGGCCACTATGAGAAAGTCTGCCGAAGGAAGACGAAGAGGCCTGTGGTGAAATATGTGGAACAGGAGCAACGGGAAGAGGATGAAGAGCAGGAGGAAGATGTGGAAGTCCTGTGTATCGATGAGCAGGTGCTGGGGATAGACGGGAAGAGAACCCGCAAACCCCAATGCGACATGAAGATTGGAGGGGTAAATATCCAAATAGTAATAGACTCGGGATCCCCATACACCATCATCCAGAAAACGGTATGGAAGGAGCAGTTTGAACCCACGTTGGGAACAAGGCTGGAACCACCCGACATTCGCCCGGTGTCGTATACAGGGGAACCGATACCCATGGTGGGGTACAGGAAACTGACCTTTGAATTCCGGGGAAGACAAGCCGAGTGCAAACTGTACATAGCGGAGAGAGGCCCCTCCGTACTGGGATGGATGGACCAAGGGGATCTAGGGATCAAACTAGACCCGGGAGGCGACACACAAGTCCTCATGACAGCGCCAGGGAGCTGGCCGGTACGGGAAGCGATGAAGCATAAATTCCCGAAAGTGTTTGGAGGAAAGGTGGGGAAACTGGAGAAATTTACACACAAGATAGTACTTAAAGAAAACTCCAGTCCAGTGTCCCACAAAGTCAGAAATATACCCCTAGCGGTGAAAGACGCGGTGCAGAAGGAGCTACACAGGTTGGAAAAGGAAGGGATAATAGAGCCGATCGACAGTGCGGAATGGCTCGCCCCCCTGGTAGTGGCGATGAAACCAAATGGGAAAGTCCGTCTGTGCGTGGACCTTCGGGAACTAAACAAGTGTCTCATAGTGGAGAAATTCCCATTACCTCGCATTGAAGAAATGCTAGCCAAGACCAAAGGGGTAAAGTGGTTCTCCACCATCGACCTAACGTCCGCCTATCATCAGATAGACCTACACCCGTCAAGCCGGAAGTTGACATCGTTTATCACACCCTTTGGGTGCTACCAATTCCGGAGAATGCCCTTTGGCCTCGCCTCCGCAGCAGCAGTGTTCCAAAAACTGATGCATCGTCTGTTTCAGGACATCGAGGGCGTCCAGTACTTTCAGGACGATATACTTGTGATGGGAACAGACAGGAGAGACCACGATGAGAGACTGGAGAAAGTACTCAGAATACTAGAGGACAAAGGCCTGACTGCGGAATGGGAAAAGTGCAAGCTGGGAATGACATCGGTCACATATCTGGGGCACGAGATAGGAGGACACGGCATCACCCCTAAAAGAGCAAATGTGGAGGCGATATGCAAGGCGACAGCACCCAACAACAAAGAGGAAGTAAGGTCCTTCCTAGGGATGGCGGAGTATTACAGCAAATTTGTACCCCACTTCGCCACCAAGACACATCACCTCCGACAACTAACGAGGGACAAAACGACCTACAAATGGACGGAGGACACTCAAAAGGAGTTTGATGCCCTGAAGAAAGACATCAGTCAAGCGGTGCCCTTGCAAGGGTATGACCCACTAGGCCGGTCGATTCTGACGACAGATGCCAGCGAAAAAGGACTAGGGGCAGTACTCATGCAGGAAAGAAGTGATGGACTGGTGGAAGCACTCAGCTTCGCGTCCAGGACACTATCACCCACTGAGCAGAAATACAGTGTGATTGAGAAAGAGATGCTAGCTGTGGTGTGGGCGATGGGGAAATATCGCCAATTCCTATGGGGCACAAGATGCCTGCTTAAGACGGACCACAAGCCTTTAGTCAAGGTACTCAGCTCAAGTGGGCATGCTGGCGCCACACCCCGCATAGCTAAAATGGCGCTTAAACTGTTAGAGTACAGATATGACGTGGAATATATTCTGGGGACGAGGAACAAGGTGGCAGACTATCTTAGCCGAGCAGCAGCCATGGAAGGTGCCCCGGACATGACCCCCGAGGAAGACGAGATGGTGGCAATAATGGATGATCAGGAAAGGGTAATAAGCAAACAAGACTGGATACAGGCGTATGGAGAAGATGTGGAAATTTGCAAGGTCAAGGAACACATAATAAAAGGATGGCCGGAGAAGAAACGGCTAGGAGAGGCACTCCGAAAATATTATGAAGTACGTGAAGAGTTGTCAGTGGGGAATGAAGGAATATTCTTGTACAGGAGAGACAAAGTGGTTCCTCCAGCAGCAGTGGTTCCCCGATTAATCGAAATGCTACACGAAGGGCACTTAGGAATAGTAAAATCTAAGGCGAGGGCGAAGCACATGTACTGGTGGCCAGGAATGGATGCTCAGGTGGAAAGGCAAGTGAGAGAGTGCAACCAGTGCCAAGGAGCAGACAAGACGCTGGTTCCCCTACGGCCGGCGCTGGGGAAATTCCCCGTACCAAGTGGGCCATGGGAAGATGTGGCGGTGGACATCCTGGGACCGGTACTGGACATCCATGGAACGCCCCAATACCTCTGTGTCCTGGTCGACAAGTATTTCAAGTGGCCAGAGATACACATACAGGAAGAAATGGAAGCAGAGACGGTGATAAAATTTCTCACCTCGGTCTTCCTAAGGGAAGGCATCCCCAGAACGCTGCTGAGTGACAACGGACCCCAATTTAGATCGGAAAAATGGAACAAGTATGCGGAGCGAAATGGGATCAAATTGCTGCACACAGCGGTGTACCACCCGTCGAGCAATGGACAAGTAGAGCGCTTCAATAGAGTGCTAATAGGTTCCATTCAAGCAGCTATCATGATGGGGAAGGACTGGGAGATAGAGATACAGAAAACGGTGTGGGCCTACCGCATCACCCCCACGGGGACGGGGTACAGCCCCTTCCAAATCCTAAGGAGGAGACACCCCTTCACCAAGGACAACGTCATGTGGAGGGAAAAGACAATAACGAGCAAATGGTCTCCAGCGGTAGTACAACACAACCTGGAGAAGGCCCATAGAGTGTACACGGAGTACTACAACCAGAGACGGAAGGTCAACAAGCATTTGCAATGCAATAGGTCTCGCATTTATAAGAGTTTGAGCTATTGGCATTGTAAAATTACAATGCCTTTTATTTATGCTTTGGTTTTAAAACAAATAAAAGGCATTGTCATTTACAATGTCAGTAGCATAAACTCGCATAAAAGCAGTGTGTGGAGTGCAGCAGTGTGCGGCGTGCAGCAGTGTGTGGCGTGCAGCAGTGTGCGGCGTGCAGCAGTGTGCGGCGTGCAGCAGTGTGCGGCGTGCAGCAGTGTGCGGCGTGCAGCAGTGTATGGCGTGCAGCAGTGAATGGCGTGCAGCAGTGTGTGGCATGCAGCAGTGTTTCGTGTAGCAGTGTGAGGCATGCAGCACTGTGTGGCGTGCAGCGGCGTGCAGCAGTGTGCAGCGTGCAGCAGTGTGCGGCATGCAGCAGTGTGCTGCGTGCAGCAGTGTCGTGCAGCATGCAGCAGTGAGTAATGCAGCAGTGTGCAGCAGTGTGTGGTGTGCAGCAGTGTGTGGCATGCAGCAGTGTGTGGCGTGCAGCAGTGTGTGCCGTGCAGCAGTGTTTCGTGTAGCATTGTGCGGCGTGCAGCAGTGTGTGGCATGCAGCAGTTTGTGGCGTGCAGCAGCGTGTGGCGTGCAGCAGTGTGTGGCGTGCAGCAGTGTGCGGCGTGCAGCAGTGTGCGGCGTGCAGCAGTGTGTGGCGTGCAGCAGTGTGTGGCGTGCAGCAGTGAGCGGCGTGCAGCAGTGTGCGGCATGCAGCAGTGTGAGGCGTGCAGCAGTGTGTGGCGTGCAGCAGTGTGTGGCGTGCAGCAGTGTGTGGCGTGCAGCAGTGTGTGGTACTGCAAATATGTTCTTGCTAGTCTGGGAAGCAGTTATCCGATGGGCATCTGACTACTAAACAGAATAAATATGCAACACAAACACGAATGTTAAATGACAATTTACAAACGGAAGCACGGTGCAGACAAATTATGTATAATGCAGACTGGCTAGTCATGTCTTCCTTCCCCTACATGTCATATGGTCCCCAAAAGCAGGTCGTGGTTGGAATTAGCAATTATTTATCAGTCAGGCTGTGTGCACCTCTGAGCTCCGTGCCTGCTTAGCTGGCCTGGCTGCTGCAGCTCTGCCGCTCCCTGTGTGCCCATGGGCTGTCCCTGCCTCGTGGCAATACACGGCAGGCATAAATCAGAGGACAGTAAAAGCGGCCCGCGTGCAAATCATTCGGCTAATTGATTAAAAATAAGCACACCGAGACAGGAGGGCACACGCACGGCTCTCTGTCCCCGGAAGTCCCCCTCGTATGGTGCTGCCTCACTGCTGTTGCAGCGGGGAGGAGGGACAGTAACGTCGGCGTGAAAGCAGCGTGATTTTAATAGAGGCCCAATCAGAGAGCCGACTGGAGCGTGTAAACAGTGTGACTGATAAGAAATGTAGTCACGTGCAGAGACGCCGTAGACTTGGTGTCCCAAGAGCATGTCCAAACCAGGCGGGAGTTTATCAGCAGGCTGCAGCAGCTTCATAAACACTGGACAAATAAAATAGCTTGCGGGTACAGTGTGATTAAAGACAAGATGTCAGTCAATTGTCAGAAAGACGAGTGTAAATAAAACATTTATGGTTTTGCAGGGGAGGAGCGGAGCGGATGGAGCTTTGTGGGTACACGGGTGGGAAGGCAGGCGCTGTGGGTTTAAAGTGAAGTTGATGGGCATTGCTGAAGCGTGCTGCTGGTGTTGTGTTGCCAGGGGGCCATGGGCGGCGGTTATGACAGAGTTTGCCTTGTGGCCTTGTTTGCGCCATGAAGGAATAAAGCAGCTGTAGCGCGTCTGCTCCTGGCATGGGGGAGTTGTGTGTGTGGGGGGGGGGTTCTGTGCCAGGGCAGCTGCTTTAAGAGGTGTGGGCTTGGTTTCGCTGGAGACGCATGGGGAGTATCGTAGCATGCCTGGAGTGCGGTTGCCATGGTAGGACGTGGCTGGTGTTGAGTTAATGGCCATTTGCGAAGCGTGAAAGGGCATGTTGCAGGAAGGCCACGGGTCACATGATGTTTTCGCTCCACCAGCTGTGGACAAGTCCATTGTGTTCGAGCTGCAATAAAAACCAGAACAAGCGGCGCGAAACTGAAAGTGATCGCAATCGCGATAAAACATCAAAGCGGCCGAGCGGCCGCGAAAGTGAAAGACTAAGAGTGCTTTCAGGCTGCCAAATGGTGCGCGCGCCCGGCACACATGCACAGTAGTTGGCGGCCTGAAAGCACTCGTTTGCACTTCCAAAAGTGCTTACTATAAGTCTCGCCAGAGCAGCGCTAAAGCGCTGTCTCAGGCGAGACCTAAAAACGCCACTCTGGAGAAAGGGGAGTGGGTGAGAGTCAAATTAGCGGTTCGAAGGAAGAAGGGAGACAGCAAGTACAGTCCACCTCTACAGGTGGAGGAAGTATATGAGAGAGCCGCCCTACTCAGCGATGGGAACGTGTGGTCCCACGACCGCATGGCGAAATGCAACAAGATCTTAAAAAGGCCAGAGGAAGAGAACGAGAAAGTAGCCCATGAGACCTACACTAAGGACAGCGAAGGAAGTAAACTCCCTGAAAGAAGAGGCACACCAGAGAGAGAGTACAGTGGGGAGCAGGGAGACCAGGGGACGATGGAAGTGGAAGAGCTACCGATGGAGGAAGGCCACAGCCCGGACAGAGCGGGGCGAGGCGACCCCCGAGGCATGGAGGGGAGCCCAGCTGTAAGCAATGATCCTGGTAATCCCGGCACCTCGGTAAGACGTACCCGAGCTGGCAGAGTGATTGTGAGGCCTAGCCGCTTCAAAGACTTTGAACTAGATGGAGGGAGTGTACCTTAGAGACTATGAGGACTACATGTTATCAGGGCCAAGGAAAAGGAGGGAGATATGTAGTGTGCATTCTAGTTCTCGCACGCTGCGTGGTTACGCAGCGCGCGAGGGCAGAACGCGTGAGAGGAAATGCGCATGCGCGGTCAGCGGAACACGTGAGAGAGCGGAGCCGCGGCACGGAGCAGGGAGTGTTTGCCCGGCGCTCTTGCATGTGTATACCATAATAAATTACCACAGTGTTCCTACTTTCCTGCATTGTGTCTTCTATCAGTGGGGGCTACATACAACATTACATAGAAGCCTGGAGGGAGAGGGGGGGGCAGCAAGGGAGGGACTAGAAGCCTGGAGGGAGAGGGGGGCAGCAAGGGAGGGACTAGAGGCCTGGTGGGAGAGGGGGGCTGCAAGGGTGGGACTAGAAGCCTGGAGGGAGAGGGGGCGGCAAGGGAGGGACTAGAAGCCTGGAGGAAGAGGGGGCAGCAAGGGTGGGACTTGAAGCCGGGAGGGAGAGGGGGCGGCAAGGGAGGGACTAGAAGCCTGGAGGGAGAGGGGGCAGCAAGGGAGGGACTAGAAGCCTTGAGGGAGAAGAGAGCAGCTGGGGAGGGACTGGAGGCCTGGAGGGAGAGGGGCCAGCAAGGGAGGGATTAGAGGCCTAGAGGGAGAGGGGGGAAGCAAGGGAGGAACTAGAAGCCTGGAGGGAGAAGGGAGAAGCTGGGGAGGGACTAGAGGCCTGGAGGGAGAGGGGGGAAGCAAGGGAGGGACTAGAAGCCTGGAGGGAGAAGAGAGAAGCTGGGGAGGGACTAGAGGCCTAGAGGGAGAGGGGCCAGCAAGGGAGGGACGAGAGGCCAGGAGGGAGAGGGGGGGCAGCAAGGGAGGGACTAGAAGCCTGGAGGGAGAAGAGAGAAGCTGGGGAGGGACTGAAGGCCTGGAGGGAGAGGGGCCAGCAAGGGAGGGACGAGAGGCCAGGAGGGAGAGGGGGGCAGCAAGGGAGGGACTAGAAGCCTGGAGGGAGAAGAGAGAAGCTGGGGAGGGACTAGAGGCCTGGAGGGAGAGGGGCCACCAAGGGAGGGACGAGAGGCCAGGAGGGAGAAGAGAGAAGCTGGGGAGGGACTAGAGGCCTGGAGGGAGAGGGGGCAGCAAGGGAGGGACTAGAAGCCTGAAGGGAGAAGAGAGAAGCTGGGGAGGGACTAGAGGCCTGGAGGGAGAGGGGGGCAGCAAGGGAGGGACTAGAAGCCTGGAGGGAGAGGGGGCAGCAAGGGAGTGACTGGAAGCCTGGAGGGAGAGGGGGGGGGCAGCATGGGAGGGACTAGAGGCCTGGTGGGAGAGGGGGGCTGCAAGGGTGGGACTAGAAGCCTGGAGGGAGAGGGGGCGGCAAGGGAGGGACTAGAAGCCTGGAGGGAGAGGGGGCAGCAAGGGTGGGACTAGAAGCCTGGAGGGAGAGGGGGCGTCAAGGGAGGGACTAGAAGCCTGGAGGGAGAGGGGGCAGCAAGGGAGGGACTAGAAGCCTTGAGGGAGAAGAGAGCAGCTGGGGAGGGACTAAAGGCCTAGAGGGAGAGGGGGGAAGCAAGGGAGGGACTAGAAGCCTGGAGGGAGAAGAGAGAAGCTGGGGAGGGACTAGAGGCCTGGAGGGAGAGGGGCCAGCAAGGGAGGGACGAGAGGCCAGGAGGGAGAGGAGGGGCAGCAAGGGAGGGACTAGAAGCCTGGAGGGAGAAGAGAGAAGCTGGGGAGGGACTAGAGGCCTGGAGGGAGAGGGGCCAGCAAGAGAGGGACGAGAGGCCAGGAGGGAGAGGGGGCAGCAAGGGAGGGACTAGAAGCCTGAACGGAGAAGTGAGAAGCTGGGGAGGGACTAGAGGCCTGGAGGGAGAGGGGGCCAGCAAGGGAGGGACGAGAGGCATGGAGGGAACAGAGAGCCACGATGGAGGAACTAGAGGCCTGGAGGGGGGGAGAGCAGCAGGGGAGGGATGAGAGGCCTGAAGGGAGAAGAGAGCAGCAAGGGAGGGACGAGAGGCCTGGAGGGAACACAGAGCAGCAATGGAGGGACTAAAGGCCTGGAGGGGGGGAGAGAGCAGCAGGGAAGGGATGAGAGGCCTGGAGGGAGAGGAGAACAGCCAGGGAAGTATGAGAGTCCTGGAGGGAGAAGAGAACAGCAAGGGAGGGACTAAAGGCCTGGGGAGGGAGAGAGTAGCAGGGGAGGGATGAGAGGCCTGGAGGGAGAGGAGAACAGTGAGGGAGGGACAAGAGGCCTGGAGGGGGGAGGGAGCAGTAAGGGAGGGACGAGAGGCCTGGAGGGAACAGAGAGCAGCAATGGAGGGACTAAAGGCCTGGAGAGGGAGAGAGCAGCAGGGGAGGGATGAGAGGCCTGGAGGGAGAGGAGAACAGTGAGGGAGGGACGCGAGGCCTGGAGAGGGAGAGAGCAGCAGGGGAGGGATGAGAGGCCTGGAGGGAGAGAAGAACAGTGAGGGAGTGATGAGAGGCCTGGAGGGGGGAGGGAGCAGTAGGGGAGGGATGAGAGGCCTGGAGGGAACAAAGAGCAGCAATGGAGGGACTAAAGGCCTGGAGGGAGAAGAGAACAGCAAGGGAGGGACGAGAGGCCTGGAGGGAACAGAGAGCAGCAATGGAGGGACTAAAGGCCTGGAGGGAGAAGAGAGCATCAATGGAGGGACTAAAGGCCTGGAGGGGGGAGAGAGCAGCAGGGGAGGGATGAGAGGCCTGGAGGGGGGAGAGAGCAGCAGGGGAGGGAAGAGAGGCCTGGAGGGAACAGAGAGCAGCAATGGAGGGACTAAATGCCTGGAGAGGGAGAGAGCAGCAGGGGAGGGATGAGAGGCCTGGAGGGAGAGGAGAACAGTGAGGGAGGGACTAGAAGCCTGGAGGGAGAGGGGACAGCAAGGGTGGGACTAGAAGCCTGGAGGGAGAGGGGGCGGCAAGGGAGGGACTAGGAGCCTGGAGGGAGAGGGGGCAGCAAGGGAGGGACTAGAAGCCTTGAGGGAGAAGAGAGCAGCTGGGGAGGGACTAGAGGCCTACAGGGAGAGAGGGGAAGCAAGGGAGGGACTAGAAGCCTGGAGGGAGAAGAGAGAAGCTGGGGAGGGACTAGAGGCCTGGAGGGAGAGGGGCCAGCAAGGGAGGGACGAGAGGCCAGGAGGGAGAGGGGGGGCAGCAAGGGAGGGACTAGAAGCCTGGAGGGAGAAGGGAGAAGCTGGGGAGGGACTAGAGGCCTGGAGGGAGAGGGGGGAAGCAAGGGAGGGACTAGAAGCCTGGAGGGAGAAGAGAGAAGCTGGGGAGGGACTAGAGGCCTGGAGGGAGAGGGGCTAGCAAGGGAGGGATGAGAGGCCAGGAGGGAGAGGGGGGAGCAAGGGAGGGACTAGAAGCCTGGAGGGAGAAGAGAGAAGCTGGGGAGGGACTGAAGGCCTGGAGGGAGAGGGGCCAGCAAGGGAGGGACGAGAGGCCAGGAGGGAGAGGGGGGCAGCAAGGGAGTGACTAGAAGCCTGGAGGGAGAGGGGGGGGGCAGCATGGGAGGGACTAGAGGCCTGGTGGGAGAGGGGGGCTGCAAGGGTGGGACTAGAAGCCTGGAGGGAGAGGGGGCGGCAAGGGAGGGACTAGAAGCCTGGAGGGAGAGGGGGCAGCAAGGGTGGGACTAGAAGCCTGGAGGGGGAGGGGGCGTCAAGGGAGGGACTAGAAGCCTGGAGGGAGAGGGGGCAGCAAGGGAGGGACTAGAAGCCTTGAGGGAGAAGAGAGCAGCTGGGGAGGGACTAAAGGCCTAGAGGGAGAGGGGGGAAGCAAGGGAGGGACTAGAAGCCTGGAGGGAGAAGAGAGAAGCTGGGGAGGGACTAGAGGCCTGGAGGGAGAGGGGCCAGCAAGGGAGGGACGAGAGGCCAGGAGGGAGAGGAGGGGCAGCAAGGGAGGGACTAGAAGCCTGGAGGGAGAAGAGAGAAGCTGGGGAGGGACTAGAGGCCTGGAGGGAGAGGGGCCAGCAAGAGAGGGACGAGAGGCCAGGAGGGAGAGGGGGCAGCAAGGGAGGGACTAGAAGCCTGAACGGAGAAGTGAGAAGCTGGGGAGGGACTAGAGGCCTGGAGGGAGAGGGGGCCAGCAAGGGAGGGACGAGAGGCATGGAGGGAACAGAGAGCCACGATGGAGGAACTAGAGGCCTGGAGGGGGGGAGAGCAGCAGGGGAGGGATGAGAGGCCTGAAGGGAGAAGAGAGCAGCAAGGGAGGGACGAGAGGCCTGGAGGGAACACAGAGCAGCAATGGAGGGACTAAAGGCCTGGAGGGGGGGAGAGAGCAGCAGGGAAGGGATGAGAGGCCTGGAGGGAGAGGAGAACAGCCAGGGAAGTATGAGAGTCCTGGAGGGAGAAGAGAACAGCAAGGGAGGGACTAAAGGCCTGGGGAGGGAGAGAGTAGCAGGGGAGGGATGAGAGGCCTGGAGGGAGAGGAGAACAGTGAGGGAGGGACAAGAGGCCTGGAGGGGGGAGGGAGCAGTAAGGGAGGGACGAGAGGCCTGGAGGGAACAGAGAGCAGCAATGGAGGGACTAAAGGCCTGGAGAGGGAGAGAGCAGCAGGGGAGGGATGAGAGGCCTGGAGGGAGAGGAGAACAGTGAGGGAGGGACGCGAGGCCTGGAGAGGGAGAGAGCAGCAGGGGAGGGATGAGAGGCCTGGAGGGAGAGAAGAACAGTGAGGGAGTGATGAGAGGCCTGGAGGGGGGAGGGAGCAGTAGGGGAGGGATGAGAGGCCTGGAGGGAACAAAGAGCAGCAATGGAGGGACTAAAGGCCTGGAGGGAGAAGAGAACAGCAAGGGAGGGACGAGAGGCCTGGAGGGAACAGAGAGCAGCAATGGAGGGACTAAAGGCCTGGAGGGAGAAGAGAGCATCAATGGAGGGACTAAAGGCCTGGAGGGGGGAGAGAGCAGCAGGGGAGGGATGAGAGGCCTGGAGGGGGGAGAGAGCAGCAGGGGAGGGAAGAGAGGCCTGGAGGGAACAGAGAGCAGCAATGGAGGGACTAAATGCCTGGAGAGGGAGAGAGCAGCAGGGGAGGGATGAGAGGCCTGGAGGGAGAGGAGAACAGTGAGGGAGGGACTAGAAGCCTGGAGGGAGAGGGGACAGCAAGGGTGGGACTAGAAGCCTGGAGGGAGAGGGGGCGGCAAGGGAGGGACTAGGAGCCTGGAGGGAGAGGGGGCAGCAAGGGAGGGACTAGAAGCCTTGAGGGAGAAGAGAGCAGCTGGGGAGGGACTAGAGGCCTACAGGGAGAGAGGGGAAGCAAGGGAGGGACTAGAAGCCTGGAGGGAGAAGAGAGAAGCTGGGGAGGGACTAGAGGCCTGGAGGGAGAGGGGCCAGCAAGGGAGGGACGAGAGGCCAGGAGGGAGAGGGGGGGCAGCAAGGGAGGGACTAGAAGCCTGGAGGGAGAAGGGAGAAGCTGGGGAGGGACTAGAGGCCTGGAGGGAGAGGGGGGAAGCAAGGGAGGGACTAGAAGCCTGGAGGGAGAAGAGAGAAGCTGGGGAGGGACTAGAGGCCTGGAGGGAGAGGGGCTAGCAAGGGAGGGATGAGAGGCCAGGAGGGAGAGGGGGGAGCAAGGGAGGGACTAGAAGCCTGGAGGGAGAAGAGAGAAGCTGGGGAGGGACTGAAGGCCTGGAGGGAGAGGGGCCAGCAAGGGAGGGACGAGAGGCCAGGAGGGAGAGGGGGGCAGCAAGGGAGGGACTAGAAGCCTGGAGGGAGAAGAGAGAAGCTGGGGAGGGACTAGAGGCCTGGAGGGAGAGGGGCCAGCAAGGGAGGGACGAGAGGCCAGGAGGGACAAAAGAGAAGCTGGGGAGGGACTAGAGGCGTGGAGGGAGAGGGGGCAGCAAGGGAGGGACTAGAAGCCTGGAGGGAGAAGAGAGAAGCTGGGGAGGGACTAGAGGCCTGGAGGGAGAGGGGGGCAGCAAGGGAGTGACTACAAGCCTGGAGGGAGAGGGGGCAGCAAGGGAGTGACTAGAAGCCTGGAGGGAGAGGGGGGGGGCAGCAAGGGAGGGACTAGAGGCCTGGTGGGAGAGGGGGGCTGCAAGGGTGGGACTAGAAGCCTGGAGTGAGAGGGGGCGGCAAGGGAGGGACTAGAAGCCTGGAGGGAGAGGGGGCAGCAAGGGTGGAACTAGAAGCCTGGAGGGAGAGGGGGCGGCAAGGGAGGGACTAGAAGCCTGGAGGGAGAGGGGGCAGCAAGGGAGGGACTAGAAGCCTTGAGGGAGAAGGGAGAAGCTGGGGAGGGACTAGAGGCCTGGAGGGAGAGGGGGGAAGCAAGGGAGGGACTAGAAGCCTGGAGGGAGAAGAGAGAAGCTGGGGAGGGACTAGAGGCCTGGAGGGAGAGGGGCTAGCAAGGGAGGGATGAGAGGCCAGGAGGGAGAGGGGGGAGCAAGGGAGGGACTAGAAGCCTGGAGGGAGAAGAGAGAAGCTGGGGAGGGACTGAAGGCCTGGAGGGAGAGGGGCCAGCAAGGGAGGGACGAGAGGCCAGGAGGGAGAGGGGGGCAGCAAGGGAGGGACTAGAAGCCTGGAGGGAGAAGAGAGAAGCTGGGGAGGGACTAGAGGCCTGGAGGGAGAGGGGCCAGCAAGGGAGGGACGAGAGGCCAGGAGGGACAAAAGAGAAGCTGGGGAGGGACTAGAGGCGTGGAGGGAGAGGGGGCAGCAAGGGAGGGACTAGAAGCCTGGAGGGAGAAGAGAGAAGCTGGGGAGGGACTAGAGGCCTGGAGGGAGAGGGGGGCAGCAAGGGAGTGACTACAAGCCTGGAGGGAGAGGGGGCAGCAAGGGAGTGACTAGAAGCCTGGAGGGAGAGGGGGGGGCAGCAAGGGAGGGACTAGAAGCCTGGAGGGAGAAGAGAGAAGCTGGGGAGGGACTAGAGGCCTGGAGGGAGAGGGGGGCAGCAAGGGAGTGACTACAAGCCTGGAGGGAGAGGGGGCAGCAAGGGAGTGACTAGAAGCCTGGAGGGAGAGGGGGGGGGCAGCAAGGGAGGGACTAGAGGCCTGGTGGGAGAGGGGGGCTGCAAGGGTGGGACTAGAAGCCTGGAGGGAGAGGGGGCGGCAAGGGAGGGACTAGAAGCCTGGAGGGAGAGGGGGCAGCAAGGGAGGGACTAGAAGCCTTGAGGGAGAAGAGTGCAGCTGGGGAGGGACTAGAGGCCTACAGGGAGAGAGGGGAAGCAAGGGAGGGACTAGAAGCCTGGAGGGAGAAGAGAGAAGCTGGGGAGGGACTAGAGGCCTGGAGGGAGAGGGGCCAGCAAGGGATTGACGAGAGGCCAGGAGGGAGAGGGGGGGAGCAAGGGAGGGACTAGAAGCCTGGAGGGAGAAGAGAGAAGCTGGGGAGTGACTGGAAGCCTGGAGGGAGAGGGGCCAACAAGGGAGGGACGAGAGGCCAGGAGGGAGAGGGGGGCAGCAAGGGAGGGACTAGAAGCCTGGAGGGAGAAGAGAGAAGCTGGGGAGGGACTAGAGGCCTGGAGGGAGAGGGGGGCAGCAAGGGAGGGACTACAAGCCTGGAGGGAGAGGGGGCAGCAAGGGAGTGACTAGAAGCCTGGAGGGAGAGGGGGGGGGGCAGCAAGGGAGGGACTAGAGGCCTGGTGGGAGAGGGGGGCTGCAAGGGTGGGACTAGAAGCCTGGAGTGAGAGGGGGCGGCAAGGGAGGGACTAGAAGCCTGGAGGTAGAGGGGGCAGCAAGGGTGGGACTAGAAGCCTGGAGGGAGAGGGGGCGGCAAGGGAGGGACTAGAAGCCTGGAGGGAGAGGGGGCAGCAAGGGAGGGACTAGAAGCCTTGAGGGAGAAGAGAGCAGCTGGGGAGGGACTAGAGGCCTACAGGGAGAGAGGGGAAGCAAGGGAGGGACTAGAAGCCTGGAGGGAGAAGAGAGAAGCTGGGGAGGGTCTAGAGGCCTGGAGGGAGAGGGGCCAGCAAGGGAGGGACGAGAGGCCAGGAGGGAGAGGGGGGGCAGCAAGGGAGGGACTAGAAGCCTGGAGGGAGAAGAGAGAAGCTGGGGAGGGACTGGAGGCCTGGAGGGAGAGGGGCCAGCAAGGGAGGGACGAGAGGCCAGGAGGGAGAGGGGGCAGCAAGGGAGGGACTAGAAGCCTGGAGGGAGAAGAGAGAAGCTGGGGAGGGACTAGAGGCATGGAGGGAGAGGGGCCAGCAAGGGAGGGACGAGAGGCCAGGAGGGAGAGGGGGGCAGCAAGGGAGGGACTAGAAGCCTGGAGGGAGAAGAGAGAAGCTGGGGAGGGACGAACGGCCTGGAGGGAGAGAGGGGAAGCAGGGGAAGGACAAGAGGACTGAACGGAGAAGAGAGAAGCTGGGGAGGGGCTAGAGGCCTGGAGGGAGAGGGGGCCAGCAAGGGAGGGACGAGAGGCGTGGAGGGAACAGAGAGCAACGATGGATGAACTAGAGGCCTGAAGGTGGGGAGAGCAGCAGGGGAGGGATGAGAGGCCTGGAGCAAACAGAGAGCAGCAATGGAGGGACTAAAGGCCTGGAGGGGGGGGGAGAGCAGCAGGGAAGGGATGAGAGGCCTGGAGGGAGAGGAGAACAGCCAGGGAAGTATGAGAGCCCTGGAGGGAGAAGAGAACAGCAAGGGAGGGACTAAAGGCCTGGGGAGGGAGAGAGCAGCAGGGGAGGGATGAGAGGCCTGGAGGGAGAGGAGAACAGTGAGGGAGGGACAAGAGGCCTGGAGGGGGGAGGGAGCAGTAAGGGAGGGACGAGAGGCCTGGAGGGAACAGAGAGCAGCAATGGAGGGACTAAAGGCCTGGAGAGGGAGAGAGCAGCAGGGGAGGGATGAGAGGCCTGGAGGGAGAGGAGAACAGTGAGGGAGGGGCGCAAGGCCTGGAGAGGGAGAGAGCAGCAGGGGAGGGATGAGAGGCCTGGAGGGAGAGGAGAACAGTGAGGGAGTGATGAGAGGCCTGGAGGGGGAGGGAGCAGTAGGGGAGGGATGAGAGGCCTGGAGGGAACAAAGAGCAGCAATGGAGGGACTAAAGACCTGGAGGGAGAAGAGAACAGCAAGGGAGGGACGAGAGGCCTGGAGGGAACAGAGAGCAGCAATGGAGGGACTAAAGGCCTGGAGGGAGAAGAGAGCAGCAATGGAGGGACTAAATGCCTGGAGGGGGGAGGGAGCAGCAGGGGAGGGATGAGAGGCCTGGAGGGGGGAGAGAGCAGCAGGGGAGGGAAGAGAGGCCTGGGGGGAACAGAGAGCAGCAATGGAGGGACTAAATGCCTGGAGAGGGAGAGAGCAGCAGGGGAGGGATGAGAGGCCTGGAGGGAGAGGAGAACAGTGAGGGAGGGACTAGAAGCCTGGAGGGAGAGGGGGCAGCAAGGGTGGGACTAGAAGCCTGGAGGGAGAGGGGGCGGAAAGGGAGGGACTAGAAGCCTGGTAGGAGAGGGGGCAGCAAGGGAGGGACTAGAAGCCTGGAGGGAGAAGAGAGCAGCTGGGGAGGGACTAGAGGCCTACAGGGAGAGAGGGGAAGCAAGGGAGGGACTAGAAGCCTGGAGGGAGAAGAGAGAAGCTGGGGAGGGACTAGAGGCCTGGAGGGAGAGGGGCCAGCAAGGGAGGGACGAGAGGCCAGGAGGGAGAGGGGGGGGGCAGCAAGGGAGGGACCAGAAGCCTGGAGGGAGAAGAGAGAAGCTGGGGAGGGACTGGAGGCTTGGAGGGAGAGGGGCCAGCAAGGGAGGGACGAGAGGCCAGGAGGGAGAGGGGGGCAGCAAGGGAGGGACTAGAAGCCTGAAGGGAGAAGAGAGAAGCTGGGGAGGGACTAGAGGCATGGAGGGAGAGGGGCCAGCAAGGGAGGGACGAGAGGCCAGGAGGGAGAGGGGGGCAGCAAGGGAGGGACTAGAAGTCTGGAGGGAGAAGAGAGAAGCTGGGGAGAGACGAACGGCCTGGAGGGAGAGAGGGGAAGCAGGGGAAGGACGAGAGGACTGAACGGAGAAGAGAGAAGCTGGGGAGGGACTAGAGGCCTGGAGGGAGAGGGGCCAGCAAGGGAGGGACGAGAGGCGTGGAGGGAACAGAGAGCAACGATGGATGAACTAGAGGCCTGGAGGGGGGGGGAGCAGCAGGGGAGGGATGAGAGGCCTGGAGGGAGAAGAGAGCAGCAAGGGAGGGACGAGAGGCCTGGAGCGAACAGAGAGCAGCAATGGAGGGACTAAAGGCCTGGAGGGGGGGGGGGGAGAGCAGCAGGGAAGAGATGAGAGGCCTGGAGGGAGAGGAGAACAGCCAGGGAAGTATGAGAGCCCTGGAGGGAGAAGAGAACAGCAAGGGAGGGACTAAAGGCCTGGGGAGGGAGAGAGCAGCAGGGGAGGGATGAGAGGCCTGGAGGGAGAGGAAAACAGTGAGGGAGGGACAAGAGGCCTGGAGGGGGGAGGGAGCAGTAAGGGAGGGATGGGAGGCCTGGAGGGAACAGAGAGCAGCAATGGAGGGACTAAAGGCCTGGAGAGGGAGAGAGCAGCAGGGGAGGGATGAGAGGCCTGGAGGGAGAGGGGAACAGTGAGGGAGGGACGCGAGGCCTGGAGAGGGAGAGAGCAGCAGGGGAGGGATAAGAGGCCTGGAGGAAGAGGAGAACAGTGAGGGAGTGATGAGAGGCCTGGAGGGGGTAGAGAGCAGTAGGGGAGGGATGAGAGGCCTGGAGGGAACAAAGAGCAGCAATGGAGGGAAGACAGGCCTGGAGGGAACAGAGAGCTGCAATGGAGGGACTAAAGGCCTGGAGGGAGAAGAGAACAGCAATGGAGGGACTAAAGGCCTGGAGGGGGGAGAGAGCAGCAGGGGAGGGATGAGAGGCCTGGAGGGGGGAGAGAGCAGCAGGGGAGGGAAGAGGGGCCTGGAGGGAACAGAGAGTAGCAATGGAGGGACTAAATGCCTGGAGAGGGAGAGAACAGCAGGGGAGGGATGAGAGGCCTGGAGGGAGAGGAGAACAGTGAGGGAGGGACGAGAGACCTTGGAGGGAGAGAGAGCAGCAGGGGAGGGATGAGAGGCCTGGAGGGAGAGGAGAACAGTGAGGGAGGGATGAGAGGCCTGGAGGGGGGAGAGAGCAGCAGGGGAGGGAAGAGAGGCCTGGAGGGAACAGAGGGCAGCAATGGAGGGACTAAAGGCCTGGAGAGGGAGAGAGCAGCAGGGGAGGGATGAGAGGCCTGGAGGGAGAGGAGAACAGCAAGGAAGTGCTGAAGCTCTGTGGCACTCCCTGCCCCAGGGCTGTTTTTAGGCAGAGTATGCTGAGGGACAGCAAAGGATTGAAGTTCTCAAGCCAGGGAGAGGTGCTGAGAGACAGCACTGGTGCCCACTCACCCACCTCAGGGCAGGGTTTACTTGTCCATAGGGCAACCTGGCAATGCCCGCTGGGCCGGTCTGACGGGTCAGTGTGTGGGCCGATTTTTGGCTGCTTGTGGGCCTGTTTTAAGATCTGGTGGGTCAGTTTTATGTTGATTTCCCTGATTTTACCACATATGTTGCCTGCATTCTCGCATACTTTGTGAAATACTTACAGTGTGTCTTTACAAGTTCAAAGCAATCCTGATTTGCATATATGGGCTACTTTTTAGGGTATCTGATTCGCTAACGGGGGCTACTTTTATTTTGGTGCCTGGGCCTATTGTCGGTCCCAGTCCAATTCTACTTCAGGGCTTTCTCTACCTCCCCCCCCCCCCCCCCCCGCTCCAAGGCTGAGTCCATGAAGCGGGTGCTGAGGGACAGCACTGGTGGAGTATTGAACTCTCGGGCTCTCCTGTCTCAGGTGTGTCCAGGGTGGAAACGACAGACAGCACATAGGGTTGGACACTCCCTACCTCAGGGCTGAGTCCAGGGACAGCACAGGCAGGGTGTGGGAGGTCTGAACCCTCCATATCTTTGGGCTGAGTCCAGGGACAGCACTGGCAGGGTGTGGGAGGTCTGAACCCTCCATATCTTAGGGCTGAGTCCAGGGACAGCACAGGCAGGGTATGGGAGGTCTGAACCCTCCATATCTTAGGGCTGAGTCCAAGGACAGCACAGGCAGGGTGTGGGAGGTCTGAACACTCCATATCTTAGGGCTGAGTCCAGGGACAGCACAGGCAGGGTGTGGGAGGTCTGAACCCTCCATATCTTAGGGCTGAGTCCAGGGCAGCACAGGCAGGGTGTGGGAGGTCTGAACCCTCCATAACTTAGGGCTGAGTCCAGGGACAGCACAGGCAGGGTGTGGGAGGTCTGAACCCTCCATATCTTAGGGCTGAGTCCAGGGACAGCACAGGCAGGGTGTGGGAGGTCTGAACTCTCAGTATCTTAGAGCTGAGTCCAGGGACAGCACAGGCAGGGTGTGGGAGTTCTGAACCCTCCATATCTTAGGGCTGAGTCCAGGGACAGCACAGGCAGGGTGATAAAGGCCTGAGCCCTCAGCGCCTCAAGGTTGTCTCCAGGGAGAGGGTGTTGAGGGACAGCATATGCATGGTTTTGAAGGCCTTATCCCTCGCTGCACCAGGGCTGTCAACAGAGAAAAGCCAGCTGTAAGAAAACAGGTGTTTTTGCAGATACCCGCCCCACTTTTTGCCATTTGGGCAACTAGATTCTGGTTTCTGACTCTGACAATGCTCTGTAGCCTGGTCATCAAAACCCAGTGGCAGTGCTCTCTTCCTAAAACTGATATGTGTGAATTGGTAACCTCAATTGGCAGAGAACTTTAACCCCCTTATAAGTCGGTAGTACATGGTACCAGTGGTACCCAGGAAATGGGTGTTAAAGGGGAGTAAAGGGCCTTAAGCACTGTTTGTGCCACCCTCAGTGACTCATGCAAATTACTGACAGCAGGCCTACCATTGCAGACAGCAGGAGCAGTGTAAACTGGTCCAACTCGACTTTGCCCTCACCATATTAGGTAAAGTCAATGTCCGTCCCCCCTATTGGAGGCCTCCTAAGTCCAGGAGACAGGGTTCATTTTATTAAAACGGTGTTGACATGTATGTGCAAACTTACATGTCCCTATAGTAGCCTTTACCATTAAAGGACACTTTAAGTGATAGACGGCACATAGCATAACATGGGCTGTCACCCTGGCAAACCAGAGCTTGGCAGCTTCATTATGGTGCCGTATAAATATGTTGTGTTTGGTATCAACCAATGTGCCTCATCACCCCTGACACAATTCTCATGCCAAGGACGATGTGGCAATTATGCACCCAGGAGGCTACATTAGAGGTTGCCCACCTGGTTGTCCTTGCCTTTCCCGTGCTCTGGCTGCCACCAAGAATGCCAGAGGTGAGAACTCTCCTAGAAGTCAGAATCAATGGCCAGGATGGAAAGAAGGTCACACCTTCCTCCGCAACAGGCTGCTTAGTGAAGTGGCACATCAAGGCCTGGAGCTTCAGAGCATGCACCGCCTCTGATATGCAAGCAGGGTGCCTCGCAGGGGAGGAAACACCTGTCCTCCTGCCCCAGGCCCATTTTCACCTGGGCAAATTAGGTATTCAGGGGGTGTACACTCCCAGAAGGCTAGCCACACACCTAGGGTGGGCTGCCCAGTCTGTACAGCCAAAGAAGGTTTCTGCCATTTTTAGGAGTGGTAGAATAGAGGGTTCTTAGTAGCAAAGGTGACCCACACCCCCGGATGTTGTCACCTCAGGGTCGGACTAGCAGCAGGGACTAGTACCCCTTAGCTACTTGCAAAAAGAGGGAAACTGCACCTGTGGCAACTCTCCTGGAACTACATGACTGCTACTCGCCCTAGCTCAAAGCTCAGTCCTCCCAGACAGAGGGACAAATTGTGAGAGTCAGAAGCAAGCTCAGAGTCTCCTGGACTAGTGGCACTAGTCCCCAGCAACCGCGAGTAAAAACAACATACCTAAACCAAAGAATTGCTGGCCATCCGAGGGATCACTCAAAAGTAAATGGTCAAGTGCATTGTGGGAAATGTAGTCTTGACCTCCACACATTTTTAGGCAGCTACCATGTTGCCGTGGACCTGAAAAAAACATCTTTTGGTGTTTTTGTTAGTGGCCTAGTGGTGTTGGTGGAAACAAAGTATTAGGACAATGAGCATTTTTGAGACAGACATTTGATATGATAAACATGCTTTGATCCATATCAAAGAATAAATGATAGGATCATCCAGAGGGGACTCTTACACTAAGGTGCTTTCTCGCAGTGTGAGAAGCAGAAACATAAAATGGTAATTACTACCATTTTATGTTTCTGTTTCTCGCACTGCGAGAAAGCAGAAGGGTTTATTTTCGGGTGGGTGGGGCTGCTCTGTGAGCAGGGGAGGAGTGATGTGTCCACTCATGAGGGCGCAATGACTGTTTGGTTGGCCCTCTGCGGCCGCCCAAACCAGTCATGCACACTCTGCCCTTTCTCCATGTAGGCTGCAATGGAGCCTACATGGAGAAAATGGCGTCCCTGTAAGCCCCTGGCTGGGCGGTGTGCCCACCAATCACACCACTGCCATTGCAGCGTTGTGATTGGCTTAGGGGAGGGGGAGGCTGCCTGCAGGAGAGCAGGAGCAGGAGCTAAGAAAACGCAGGACCTGGCCAGCGGAAAGATAAGTTTTTTTGTATTATTATTATTATTATTATACATTGGACCCCGCCAGATCGTGACTGAACCTACGCACTCAGCAGGACACACTCTTGACCCCCTCTTCACAACAGGAAACTCCATCACCTTCAGCCACACCACCGAACTCCCATGGACTGACCATCGATGCGTCCATTTCACCTTCAGAACACCCACCATCCACAGGCCCCTTCCCCCTCCGATGTAAAGGGGGGCGTAATCCCTGGGGAATAGGCGCTGAAAATATGGGTGTGTTTGTATGTGACTGAGGAATGCCCATGGGGGCGGGGCGGCTCCTATCCCTCCCAGGCTTGGTAAGACCGTGCGGAAGAGGAGGTGCGAGAGCTGCTTTAAGAAGCAGCTGCTAGAGAGATATCAGGTCGTAAATTGTAGCAGGTGATTTCTTTTGTCACCTCCACTAATATAGATTAAAAAAAACGGACAGTTTTTTAAAAATGTAAATAGGACTTGATAAAAGTAAGTGCTCCCAACGTGGGGTTCGAACCCATGACACTGAGATTAAGAGTCTCATGCTCTACCGACTGAACTAGCCGGGCTGCCATGACGCAATGCACCGCATCTCATGCATTCATATGGCTGTGTACCGGCTGGCCCCTGCTGTCCGTAGTACGGAACCATTGATTGGAGGTTACAGAGTCGATCTCACAGTCCCTGCCTCGCTCATGTCCCCCTCTCTCTGCCCAGTCTCATCCCCCCCTGGCTCTGGATAGACCCCTCTGCCTCTGGAGCCACAGCTGGGTACAGATCTTTCTCCTTCCGCCTGTCTCTCTGTACCTTCACTTACCAGCTGCAGGACTGGATGCCCCCTCCAGGACCCCAGGTGCGCCTTTCAGAGCACGCGACGCTCCCTCAGTCTCTTGCCGAGAGTAGCTCCGGCCTCTAGGCGCCCGTCGGTGCTGCTCATAATCCCAGCAGTCAAAGGTAGGGATCCGGACTTGGTCCGACTTCTAAATCTGGATCTAGTCACTAACTCTACGAGCACGAGCTGCCGAAGGCGCTCCTGCAGCTGTAAACACCGTTTGAGAAGTCCCCAGGGACACCATGGGGCAGATTTATGAGCCCCTTGCGCCACTTTTTTGTCACTTTTCCCATGTTAAAACGCAAAAGTGGCGCAAGGGGCTCATAAATCTGCCCCCATGTGTAGAAGAGGAGGATTGGAAAACCAGCTGGACTCAAGGGCTGTCGCTCCTCCGTTCGTAAAGCGCGGACTGGGGTCAAAGGGAGGGAAGTTCAGCCCTCGGCTCCTTTCAGGTCGTGGAGAAGAGGAGGTCTGTGAATTCCGGGTACTCCTGAAAAACACACAGAACCCCCCAGTAACAGTCTGCACACTGTGGTGTTGTGGGCCTCAGGCCCGCATGGTGGATGAATGACGACAGACACAGCGTAGTTGGGTATTAGAGCTGGCCCCGAGCACGTGCACTCGGGCTCTTTTGACGGGGCCACGTCACTCGTGGCACCCGTGATGGATGGGTGTGGGGGTGCAGTGTGTCCAGCCCTCAAGGGAGTGGCTGGGATTTCAGCTTCCTGTGAGACACTAGAACGTGTCTCGCCGGTCATTACATTCCTCCCCAACTTTATTGAAGGACAAACAAAGTGTCAGTCCAACCTGTGGGGAAGAAACACACAGTTGACTGACCTCGAGTCAGGTGGCAGGACGACATCAGACGTGGGCTGGTGAACTTGGTTTGCAGCAGGACCTTCTCGGCGGGCACCCGTAATTTAACCTGAGGGACTCAGGACACGACCGCTGGCTTGGAGACGTCCGCTCCATACCGTCCGTTCGCTGACAATGACATGTCTTGCATGGCTTCCATTTTGCTGACGTTGGTGATGGTCTGTGGTGAATTCTAACAGTTCTTTTTAGCGTGCTGCGTCGTGACCATGGATGGAGTCTCAAGTGAGATTTCACGGAGGTGTTGCTGGACCGACTGTCCCTGTTGAACTACTTGGCTGTCACCGGTAACCTATCGGTGGGGCAATGTCTCTCCTCGCTCTGCCGCCTGGGGAGGCCCGTCGTCGGGGTTGCTGCGGGACTGTAGGAAGGCTGCGCTGGGGCCGCTGCGTGTGTGCCGTCTGGGGGCAGCTGCAGGACCGCCGAGGAGCCGTTGCTTGGTCGCACGCACAACCCTCACGGGTGGATGAGTCTTGGTCAAGACTTGCACTTGCTGCCGCGGTTCTGGTGTAGGCCAGGTTCACAGGTGGCTTCTGGTTCCATTTAGGCGGCTTGTGTGGCAACGGTTTCGGACTCCAGTCCATCGGTACTCTGGGAGTGGTGTTTGACGCATGTGTTGATGTCTGGCGTGGTGATGATTGCTAGCCATATGGTGAGTCGGAATGACAGGGGTTGGTGACTTGCTGGGAGAGTTCGGATGTCAGGATGGACCTGGGCAGCCACGTGTGCCGCCTTGCTGATGTTGAGTGTCTGTGGCGGTTTAACACATAGAGTGTGTTGATCCTCTCTTGCCTGGCTTGGGGCCACTGCCGACTCCGTCTTGAGGCGGTGTGAGGACGGACACTCAGTGCTGATCTTCACCCGCGGCATCTGCGGACAGGAGCAGGGATGCCACTTGACTTAGACTGCCGGCGCTTGGGGATGGACGGTCGCCTGGGGAGGCATAGGGACGAGACGCGGTTTGCACTTGCTGCGGCTTACGTTTGGTTCACCCGTGGAGCTGTCTCCGGGGACGTCGGTCCGCCTTGGTGGCTGCCTGGTATGTCAGGGTGTGATCTTGGCTTGCTGTGAGTCCTCGGTCTTCTCCCTTTTGCTGGTCTATTCAGCCCACCCGCGTTCCTCCGATTTTCGTGGTGACAGGGCTGTCACTCTCTTCTTCTTCGAGGGCGTTGCGCTTGGACCTCGAGGCGGCGCTGTCATGGCGCCGGCTTCTGTCTTCACTCCGGCACGCTCCTTGCTTGCTGGGCAACGTGACGTCCGGTCGCGTGTCGCTGGCATTGGAGCGCCTGTTGCTGTGGCGGCCTGCCACGTGGGGTGTGCAACTCCTCTCTTGCCTGTCGTGGGTCACCGCCGACTCCATCCTGAGGCATTGTTGAGGAGGACACTGTGTTGCTTCCGGACCGCTGCGAATGCGACCCCTCTCTTGCCTGTCGTGGGTCACCGCCGACTCCATCTTGAGGCAGCGCTGAGGAGGACACTGTTGCTTTCGGGCTGCTGCGGGTGAGACTCCTCTCTTGCCTGCCATGGGTCACCGCCGACTCCATCTTGAGGCAGTGTTGAGGAGGACACTGTTGCTTTCGGCCCACTGCGGGGCTTCGCTGGTGCAGTGGAGACGTGGGTGCTCTCCTACCTGCGTTCAGCAGTGCTTCTTTGTGGAGATGTCTCTGTCTCCTGGGCGCCTGCCCAAGCTGTCAGGTTCGGTGGAGCGGCTTTCTGCGTACTTCCGACCTAGTGCGCTCCATCTTCTTCTTGGGCGCTCTATTCTGGCACCTGGAGTGCCTGCTTTTCCTTCTTGCGGGGGTGGTCGTTCACCGCCCGGGGCGTGTGTAGCCAAACACTTGCTTGCCGTGGCATCGGTCAGCCACTGGTAGTACACACTCAGCGCTTGCTTCCTTTGGTAGCTTGACGCTTCTTGGCACTCTCAGTTCTGTGAGCCGCACATTCATCGGCGCTGAGTTCTCTTCTGCATTGGGCTGCTTGGGGCTCTTTGCTGAGAACATGTAGTTTTGCTTTTCATCGGGTGCCATTTAGTGCCCTGTAAGGTGGATGCGGGGGGGGCACTGCAGGCCTTAATGTTCTCTCCTTACTGCAGTACTGCTTGGCTTCTGAAGCTTTAGCCTGTGGAGCAACTTGCACTGTTCATGATAGGGGACATGGTATCCATTTGGGGTTTATGATGGATTCTGTTGTAGGCAGGGTGACAGTGGGGCCGTCCTCCTTGTGTTTGTGCTTAACTGATTGTGACATTACCGGTTTGAGCCCTTGACCGCCTGTCTCTCTCTTGCTTAGGGTGGCTGCTGGGCTCAGTCAACATGTTTCTGAGGCAGAGATGGGGTGACACAAGCAGTGCTCTGCTTCCTTCACTTTAGGTCAAGGCAAGTTTGCAGCGCTGCTGGCGATTCCTTGCAAGTTGTCCCTTCTTTCTTCTTTGACTGGTGCAATAATGCCCAGTGGCCACTAGGTGGCAGTACAGAGTTATTCATAGGCCCGAGCAGTTTCCTTGATGCTGCGGGCCTAGCGGACATTGTTCCACAAAGACATCAGTGGACGGTGCTGCACAGTCGGGATCCTTCCACTGGTGGAGCCACTGGCTGTTCAGAGCAGGTGCGAGCTGTCCTCTCATTCTGCCACTGCTGGCAGCGTTGTACTTGCTGTCACTTTAGGCCGCTGCAGCTTTAGCAGTGCTGCTGTCCGGTTCTGTGCACACGTATTCAGGTGCTGTACTTTAGCACTGGGTGGCGCTGCAGTCACTGGGTAGGCTGCATAGGGCGTCGCTGAGCTCCAGGAGCGGGTTTGCAGAATGCAGGGGGCGGTGTTGCAGGTGCGTGTGTGCTGATTGGGGCTGCTACATAGCTGGTGCGCCTAATAGGCCGTATGTGGCACTGCGGGCTTCAAGCTGGAGTGGAGAGCTCTCGAAATTCACCTGGTTGGGCTGCAGCTTGCAGGTCACACGGTGCTTCAAACCCCTGCTAGGTGGCGCTGCAGCCGCTCAAAGAGGCCTCGGCTGTCTTCCTCTGAGTTGCAGGCTCCCTGGGACATGCAGATGCCCGGTGCGAGGGGCTAGCACCTTCGTAGTGTGTCCTTGATGTCCTGGTTACGCAGGGGCTTGTGGACTCTGCTGGGACTCACCCTGCAGGAGTCGCTTTCTTTCTCCTATCGGTGGCGGGACGCTTAACAGTACGGACTCATGCAATGAGGCACCTCCAACTGGGCGAATGCCTTGCGGTTGGAAACACCGGCAGAGAGGAGAGTCGCGTCGTCGGCCTCCGGGCCGGCAGCATGAAACAACATACCTGCTCACCGGCAGGTAGGGACGCCAGTGCCATACAGGGGCGGGGGTCCTTTCCAGCCTGTATACCTATGCTGCAATCCTGCTGACTTCTTTGCAGTCGGGTGGTAACGCTCGGACGCGTTACTGCCGCTCACCCTGGCCGGGCCGCTTGTCTCGTTCTGCAGGGGCTGCAGACACAGGTGCTGCCGTGTTGGCACGGCCTCATTTTCCTCCCCAGCTGGCTGGGTCCCAGCGGGCGTGACGGGCAACAGTGGGCCTGCGAATGCTTGCTCAGAACCTGCCTCTCCCTGGGGAAACCGCTTTTGCTTAGGCCTCGCTATGAGTGCAAATGCACATCTCTGGAAGGGCCCCGCTCCCTCCTTGCGCTCCGGGGCAGATGGCGGCAGGCAGCGCCGCCGATGGGCACTTCACCAGGCAGGGGTTGACATAGTGACCACACCGTCATCCGCTCCACTCAACACGCATGCACAGACGTCACCCAAGGATTACACTGACACATTCGTTATGGGTGAAGAACTGCTGCAGGTTTATTTCATACAACATAAATATGACGATAGAGTGGGTTATCTTACGGGCGATCCAGGGCAAGCAGCCCCTCGCTGCTCCGCCCGCCTTACGAGCCAGCACGCACGGTGGGTCGATGCCCGACAGCGCGGCACATTCTTTTCAGATCCTCCTTTGGATCACGTGATCTGTCTAATACTCCCGCCCCCTTTTTACGGGGGCGGAGCGTGTTATGGCACACCCCCGGTTGGTCAGGCCCCCCAACCGCCCGAAGGACTAACGGGGCGCCGTCGCGGTCTTCCCAGAACCTCCTTCGGCTCCCGGACCTTGGCTCGGGCACCCTTACTGTGCCGGACAGGGGTACCCTTACTGTACCGACTGTCGCAGAGGTACCCTTACTGTACCCTTCTGCCTCCAGATCGCCCTGTAACTCCGCCTGCAACACAAGAAAAAACATTATAACATCCCAGTTGCGCGCTGCCTACGCCGCGCAGGGTAAGCGGAAAGGGTGGGATCTCGTGCGGCCAGGAGAGAAACAGGAAGCAGAGGGCGATCTACGGAGGCGGGAGGCATAAATAGGCCTGGCCCCGCCCAGCCCAGTGGCCCGCCTCCCCCTGCAGGGCCATTGATTGGGGCCTCCCCTCCCAAGGCGCGGCTTCACGAGAGAGGAGGAACAAAGGGGGGGGGAGGCTCCGACGGGGGGCCACTAGAGGGCTGACCTGCTAATGTCCCCCTGCGTGGGACGCGGCCAGCGACATAGTGACCACACCGTCATCCGCTCCACTCAACACGCATGCACAGACGTCACCCAAGGATTACACTGACACATTCGTTATGGGTGAAGAACTGCTGCAGGTTTATTTCATACAACATAAGTATGACGATAGAGTGGGTTATCTTACGGGCGATCCAGGGCAAGCAGCCCCTCGCTGCTCCGCCCGCCTTACGAGCCAGCACGCACGGTGGGTCGATGCCCGACAGCGCGGCACATTCTTTTCAGATCCTCCTTTGGATCACGTGATCTGTCTAATACTCCCGCCCCCTTTTTACGGGGGCGGAGCGTGTTATGGCACACCCCCGGTTGGTCAGGCCCCCCAACCGCCCGAAGGACTAACGGGGCGCCGTTGCGGTCTTCCCAGAACCTCCTTCGGCTCCCGGACCTTGGCTCGGGCACCCTTAATGTGCCGGACAGGGGTACCCTTACTGTACCGACTGTCGCAGAGGTACCCTTACTGTACCCTTCTGCCTCCAGATCGCCCTGTAACTCCGCCTGCAACACAAGAAAAAACATTATAACATCCCAGTTGCGCGCTGCCTACGCCGCGCAGGGTAAGCGGAAAGGGTGGTATCTCGCGCGGCCAGGAGAGAAACAGGAAGCAGAGGGTGATCTACGGAGGCGGGAGGCATAAATAGGCCTGGCCCCGCCCAGCCCAGTGGCCCGCCTCCCCCTGCAGGGCCATTGATTGGGGCCTCCCCTCCCAAGGCGCGGCCTCACGAGAGAGGAGGAACAAAGGGGGGGGAGGCTCCGACGGGTGGCCACTAGAGGGCTGACCTGCTAATGTCCCCCTGCGTGGGACGCGGCCAGCGACATAGTGACCACACCGTCATCCGCTCCACTCAACACGCATGCACAGACGTCACCCAAGGATTACACTGACACATTCGTTTTGGGTGAAGAACTGCTGCAGGTTTATTTCATACAACATAAATATGACGATAGAGTGGGTTATCTTACGGGCGATCCAGGGCAAGCAGCCCCTCGCTGCTCCGCCCGCCTTACGAGCCAGCACGCACGGTGGGTCGATGCCCGACAGCGCGGCACATTCTTTTCAGATCCTCCTTTGGATCACGTGATCTGTCTAATACTCCCGCCCCCTTTTTACGGGGGCGGAGCGTGTTATGGCACACCCCCGGTTGGTCAGGCCCCCCAACCGCCCGAAGGACTAACGGGGCGCCGTCGCGGTCTTCCCAGAACCTCCTTCGGCTCCCGGACCTTGGCTCGGGCACCCTTACTGTGCCGGACAGGGGTACCCTTACTGTACCGACTGTCGCAGAGGTACCCTTACTGTACCCTTCTGCCTCCAGATCGCCCTGTAACTCCGCCACAGCTCTGGGGAGGCTTCCGTCGCTGCCAGAGCCCCCCCCTTCCTCCCTTCGCTGTTATAGGTGCCCTGCCCCTGCGAGCTAGCTTTTAGTGGGCTAAATTATGGGTCCTGTTCTGTAACCCGTAAATGACAGCATTAATTTGCAACATTACTCAGAAGCCCAGGGCAGACTAACAAAGGATGTCTTTTGGCCCCACTGCCGTTCAGCTTAGACGTGAATGGTGTTCCTAACTTTCTTAGCGATGCGACTGCAGATCTTCCTAACGTAATTATGGGAAGATCTAGCACCTACATATGGAGCCAGAACTGAACCATAGCTGAAATTCTTCAATCCATCGATACCCTTCATATCCTAGCACAAAGGTTTTAATTTCCACTTTGTCTACAAAGGTGATGTATTGATAGCGTCATGGTTCCCGAATTGCTGCTGCTTCGAGGTTTGCATGATTTCTCGGCAGGGCAAAACATTTAACGTATCTGCTATATGGACGCCTTTTATCATGACTCCGGATAAAGCCAATATGACTGACTGAGCTGCCGAAGAATACATCTCTCAGCTCCATGACCCAAATTTGTGAGCGTTTCCCAACTCCCTGGCTCCAAGGAAAGGCTGAGCGAGAAGAGCAACACCTAAATCTGTTTCTCAGGCTGGAAAATATGGCATGGGTAACAAGGCATTGGTGAAATAGGCGCTTATGGACCTGCAATCCTATTATGATTTTTCAATTGGCCAAATCAGGGGCCTTCCTGGCTTAGAAGTGTGTTCCCAACAGCTACAGCACAATAAGCAGGGTGAAGGTAACGTGTGAGTTAACCACTTTCCCTACGTATATAAACACAAGCTGACATCACGGGTATCTAATGAGGGGATGGGCCCTTAAAAGCTGTGAGCATCAGACCGTATGGGGGCAACAGCCTCTGTCTATGTACTCTCACCCAGCACACGGGAAACATATGCTCACTGTCCCGGCTGCTTCATGTCACTGAATGGTTACTGCCACAAACCTTAGCTGGTGACAGCATTGTTGGCAAAAGATTCGTTGAGACAATCTCACCTTCCTACAGCATGCCAATCCAAATAAATGAACAATCGATAAAACTGCTAACTCTGCCATGTTTACCTTTTCGGCCATTATCTCCCTACGTTTGCTTCCTTTCACATTGTATTATCCTATTGTTTACTACAAACTGACCCATATCTTAGCAACATCTCCTCGTTTTAGCCTTTCTACTTGCAAATTAAGTTACATTAAATTGGATGATAGTCTTATACTAGTCCCGCTGTTCATCCCAATCTTTTCTTGCTCTCCACTGGGACAGCGTATCCAATTTCCTTGCTTGTTGGATAGAAGCTAGCTTTTAGACTTTATTGCTGCTGCAAGGAGTTAATAGGTTTGCCTACATTCCTTGTTATACCGGTGTTGCTGCGCTATAGGTAATTCGTGGCACCTGACATAGTGGCTTGAAAAAGAAACTTCTTATTTTATCAAATAATTTGTTGTGAGCCCGTTATGATTTCGTTCACATCTTCATAGTTGGCAGTGTCTCTATCTTGCCAATGCCTGGGTCACGTCTGCCTTAAATGATGACAATACATCTGGCTTTTCCGCTAGCTTTGCCCATTTAACCTGTCAAATGTCATTGGAAAGCAGCACAACTCTGGTCATGCTCATTTCAGAAGGTGTTAAGCCCTTTCCATTACTAGAAAGTTTAAGTGCAAAGTTCAAGAGGTATGGTCGCTCTCTGCTCTCATTACCATGTAGATGAGGGCATGCCATTCTGGGGTGTCTGGTTGAAGTATGCACAGGTAATTGACACTCTCATTCTGGGGTGTCTGGTTGAAGTATGCACAGGTAATTGACACTCTCTCACGTGCAGTGCTGTGAAACGTTTGAAGTAGTTCATCAAATTCAGCCAGCCACCCCCCTAGGTGGAGGCTTGCACTCCCAAACTTCTGCTAGTGTAAAATCCGGTCACACCTCCAGTTCAGTAGAATTTAGTAATTCACGACACTGACAACCCCAGGGGCCTAATACTGGGCTGTGTATATGCGGCCCAATATCACCATGAACAATTAGCTTGGAGTGGATGGGTGTTAACCTAGACTGGCTGAAGTGCAAAACCTTTGACAATCACTCCTGACAAGATGTGCCAACGCAGGTGGAATAAAGAGTTATCGAGCCCGCCTTACTTCCTTTCCCAGTCTGACACAGGTCGAAGAAGATGCCCCTTCCAGAAAGGTCATGGCCTTATCCCTGAAGCCTATCCATACAGCATTCTACCGGAAATCTACAGCATTGCTTTGTAAAGCTTTTTCTGGTTCCACTATTAATTATGGTCGATATGCTCTCCCTCAGTTTGAACAAAATCTTAGCTAATCGTACGCCTGCCTAATTCCCAGGGCTGACTGGTTTAATGCTTTACGCCTGGAATTGCCCCACCAAATGTGGCCTTGCACGAAACTTAACTGGGTTTTCTCAACTTTCCTTTTAGAGCTAGAAACGCCCCCGGGAGTACATGGTACCTGTTTCTATATGGTGCCAGCAGATGTAGCCAATTGCACAATGCAGTCTCAACAATATTTCGCAGCACCTCTTTTTGCGTTGTAATTGCCCAGAGTAAGTGTAAAATTAAACTTTCCCATCAATGTGGAGAACCTGGGCATAACCTCCCTGTTTCCTACGGTAAAACCATAATTATCTTGCACCAGTATCAAACGTGCCACCTGCATCCATGCCCTATCATCTGTTGCTATGCTCAGGCTGCTGACTTTCCTGCGTAGACTAAGCTGCCACTATGACTGAGTTGAAGAAAACATGACACCAGCTGTTTCCGAATAGCAAGGCTAAAGATGAAAGGCAGCAGCATCTCTTGACTGAAGCGTGGAACTCACAATAATAAATACCTTCAAGACTCAGGCTGCTGGCTTTTCTGCATAGACTAAGCTGCTACGATGACTGTGATTTGAAAGAAAACATTACACCAGCTGTTGTCGAACAGCAAGGCAAAGATGAAAGACAGCAGCACCTCTTGACTCAAGCGTGGGACTCGCAATAATAACATCGGTATTCCAAATCCAAACATTTAACCAATATTTGATCACATGTGACTATCTTAATCACCATCAGCCTAGGCCTGCTTCCGTATTAAACTGGCGAGTGGCCCGCAACAGAGTACATTTGAAATGTAAAACCATGCATTTTCAAACATGAAGCCAGGAATCGAAGGAAAGCTTGGGGACAAAAGTGTGACTAGTGCTGGTGGCCTCTGGTTCAGGGCTTTCAGGAATGAAACATCCGTCAAGTTAAGAGAGACCACTAACTCAACTCGAGCTTGGGGAACTGCCCCTTATGTTGCTTGCATGGATTGTAGTTCCACCAGTGTGTGGGCTGCAATAAGAAATACATCACAGGGACCAATATGAGCATGATGTTTGGACACCAAAGCCTATATATCTTACATCAGACTCTGAAAACCATGCTGTTTTGGCAAGCCGTTATGTTCGATGAAAGTTGGAGTAAAAGTAGCCAGTTTACTGTACCCGCAAATAACAACATGTATCTATACCAATACTGTTCTCATTCAGAATGTTCCCAATAAAAACCTTTCCACAAAGGAAACATATCGCGGCCTTATAGCCCGCCGTAGCGGGCTATACCAGCTGTTAGTGGGCCCGCTGCAGCGTTAAAGGCCCGACAGTAAAGACTATTCCCTACTCCCACCGCTAATAGCACGGCCTGGGCAGCAGGCAATAGCAATCTTACTGAGATTGAGTTCCTCAACGCATGAAAGAAAAGAAGGACCTTGCCCATAAAAACGACACCAACGGAGCTGAGGGAGCCCTGAGCAAGCTCCAAGGATTGTTTCAGAGAGAAAACTAATCTGCAGGGCTACACACATTGTGAATTACATATCTATTATACAAATGTAACGTGTATGTGGATGCCAAGGCATTAAAACGCTACACATGAGCGCCAGGTACATTACATATTCATTGCTGCCATTGCATCCCTATATTTACTACAAAAGGGGGCACTACCTCCAACAAGCCCGACTATTGGCTTATCAGTGGTTCTATTTGCATAAGGTGCATACAACCTACCCCATGCCAGCTACCCTCTGCACATTTCAGAACAAAGTAGTCGACAGTACCCTAAGAAGGGGCACTCCGCGACTAAAGTGCTGTGGAGCTCATCAACCATCAACTGCATTCTAGTATGGGTGGGGGACTCCTCCCTGAGTCCCTGCCCATAAGGGGGGGGGGTGTGAGGCGCCACCACGCCCCACTGGCTCAGAGTGCTCCAAATACCCCAAAACGAAAGGACACTCCCTTCAGTGTCCATCCCCGTCACAAATGTCCACCACTACAACTTTGTCGCTGCGCCACTCCAGTGCACCCCCCACACGAGACCGTCAAACCGCACCGGAAGGCCAGACCAGTCATGGGCAATCTTGTGGAGAAAAGCAGTGGGAAAGCCCTCCCCTGCTCACACCCAACAAAGCAAGCGTGTACACTCAGAAACAAACTGCTGCAAGCGCATGTCACCAGCAGCGCCACCCCCGACGCCAAGCAAGACCGACAGAGGTTCGAACCGTGCATCCTGAGACGAACTGACAGCATCAACCACACCTGTGCACAGCACCGTCACCCACAATGGCCCCAATGCAATGTCCCGAGCAACCAAACAAAGGCCCCTTGTAGGTGCATGCCCAGTGACCACCGGATGCTGCGCGTGACATCCCAAAACAATGAAACGGTGGGCAGAAGACGGCCCCGAACGCAACCCTTCGTGCCACCCAAACCTTGGAAAAGAAAACCACGCGCCACGGCCCATACCAAGACACGGTCATTCTGTACCCACAGGGAAAACAATGCACGGCCAGAAACCCAGGCCTGTGAGCAAACGCCCGCCCACTCGCGCCACATGGATCGGCACACGAGAAGGGCCTCCCCCGAGGCGGGGGCAAGGGCCCACCAATGCGCCGCAGCGCCAGTTCCATCCAATTGCAGGCTGGCGCACTGCAGCCCTCTGTCCGCACACACAAGCTGCCACACGCGACTGCAGCAGGCGCCCGGCCCCCCCAATCCACACCAGTCTCCGGGCCAAGCGCACCGCGTGTTCCGTCCGTAACCGGAGTCCCAAAATTCCGACAACGTATGATTCTTTGACGGTGCTAGCAGGACTCGAACCCTTGCCCTGCATGATCCCCTCAATCACCGACCCAAAACGCCTCATTGAGCCATAGCTCCCGGTAGCGGAAGCACCCACCATAAGGTTCTACGTGATTTCCAGGCATCACCAAATGAGCACGCCTTAACCTAGCAACCCCCATCGTCATCGGGCAACAAAGGAAGACCGTGACTTCGAGAGCACGCGCGCTCCGGCACCCGCGAACAGACGCGACCTCATGGGCAAGAACCCGATCCCTCGCACGCCGCCCCATGCATGCCCCCCTCACACCCACTCCGTATTGCGGCCACCGGAGGGGGGGGGGGAGGTGCGGCGACGGATCTCGTGTGCACCACCGGCGTGCTGTGGAAATATGGATTTCTATGACCAGTTATGTCCCCTATCTTGGACCCCAACGGTTTCATGTATAAATCACAAGTACATGTATGTCCCCTCCAGTTCCAGTTATAAAGACGCAAACACATGTGTGTCCACCGCCAACATGTCCTCTTCCAGATCCGCCATGAATGGGCCGGATATTCCATTCCTAAGTATGAAAGGCCACCGGCTTTGTATGGTTCATTCATGCCATTTTACAGTCCAGGCGAGTAGGCCCTGATTCTGCCATTAAGCCTTTTCCTGCCTTCTGCCTCTGAAAGCTCCAGTCTGAGCTCGCATCTGTATCCATGAACTTTGTCCTACTCCCTGCGCGGCTAACGGTGCCTGACACCAGCCTGTTGCCTGCCAAAACTGTATTTCACCTTCGAAATTATCTGCTCCGCTCCGCATCCAATGCATTCCTGTCTAGTAGTTTAAGTAAACATTCTTCCAGCTACCAAGCAAGGGGCCCGGCTTCTCTGTCTTTATGCAAGTAATTCATAGCCCTGTTACTATGGAAGATTTCTGCCCTCGCATCTAGTGTAGACACTTAGACGCTTGTACACGCACTAACAGTCAGTATAGTCAGTATAGAATAAGATTTTACTCTAAGAGACCTCTCTTTTTGGATAACATAGTTCTTTAAAAATAGGATGTTAGATATGATTTGAGATTAGGTTGACTTGACCCCCCAGACTCCCTGTCTCCACATGTAGAGCTAAATGTCAAGTCCCCTTCACCCCCCTAGTTGCACGTCAACCACACGTCATGCTGCTGCGCGCGCATGTCTGCCAAGTATTTCTGCTGACATTGCGAAATTCTTTCATGGAACCACCCTATTATGACATCACACCTGATGACGTTCTTTAGTTACGCCCAGTTACACCCACTTTAGCTACGCATGTATGTTTTATCTTTACTATCAATTGTTACGCCTCCTGCATTTGTTTCACTGTAATGCATATTGTATAAAAATGATTACTTGTCAATAAAGTAGGGCCTTCACTTCCTGAACCTTCGTGGTGATGGAATATGGAGCTCCTCAATTCGAATTGATCTTGGAATAAAGCCCGTTCCGAAACTCTATTACCACGGATTCTGCCTCTTATTTTACTGAGCTATTATTATAGATTTTCCGCATCAAATTAAGTTCCGGTAATTAAATTATTTACCACATATATGGCGCCCGAATAGGGACACTTTCTCATCTCACGCGCCGGCGGTGCGTTGCAGGCCCGGTCTCCTGTCACAGCTGGACGGACAACAACGCGTACCCACAGGATTTCCTGTATCTCCCTCCTGCCGAGCGGGGGTAACTGAGGCTGCGATCAACACCCAGACGAGGCGGTGAGAAGTGCGAAGTATCCCGACCAGAGCCTAGCTGAGAGAGCAAGATCCGAGGTATACAGAGGCCCACCAGTTTCCGAAGTCCCGAAGTTTCGAGTCGAGTCCAGTCCGGTTCAAGTTCAGTTCAGTTCCGAGGCCTTCCGTTCCGAGCTACCCGGTGAGTACCATTGTCGGGGAGGCGTTCTGACGTGCACATAGTTTGTGCCGGTCAAGACGGGTTTGGGTACACAAATCCGGTCTGCACTGTTTCAGCAGTGTATCTGTACTGTTTAGCAGTATATCAAGTATGTCTAGTATGTAAAATTCAGAATTACCTAGTTAGTATCGAGTATTATGCTTAGTGACTAGTTCCCTAAATGGCCATCATTGTTTATTCATTAAATGTTAAATGTTAAATGTTTTAAATATGTTCTGCATACTGTGGTGTGAATGACTGTTCATTATTGTGTTTTGTTGTATTAAACGTGTTCAAAATTAGGTATCAGATCAGTTCTCAATATGCCGCTCTTTTCGAAATTAAGACAGATCAAAACTAGAAAAGGGGTACTCGAAGAAGCTGTCCCCATTCCTCCTAGGGACACTCCAGGGTACTTCATGTATCATAAACATGGCCTAGACGCCATATTATTTCTTGATTTATGGGTGGACTACACCAAGGAATTACCAGAAAGTCAGAGGTGGCCCGCAGCTGGGACCTGGGATGCAGATTGCATCATGAAAGTAGAAGAAGAATTACGGAAAAAGAAGGCTAGACAGTCACAGAAAGATGCCATCGAATTATGGCGTAAAGAATCATATAGACGTACAGAAAAAGCGCTCAGACAGGAAGAGAAAAGTAAGGAGAATTCAAATAAAGTTCGAGAAAATGTAGTAATTGAAGAAGGTACTCGAGTAAAGTCAGAACAAACAGACAGGCAAAGAAATGCCCTTGTGAATGGTATGTATCCTCTTCTGGCCGAAGGATTACCTAAGGCTACTCCGGAGATACCAAAAGACTTGCCACCCCCATTGTTTCCAATAAAAGTACATCCCAAAGGGCATCCCAGAACCGCAGAAGATGTTTTTCTTTCCTCTTATTTAGACGACGCAGCTCCCGAGTATGCTAATGCTGCGCCACATAGACCGCCTGCTGAGGGGGTTCAACGCCAAGACCCTCCTCCGTCTGTACACCTGCAACAGCAAACTCCGACACAAGTTCCGGCAAGCACATCTGTTTCTACATCCGTATCCACACCTATGGTTGCTATATCACGTTCAACGAATCCTTTCACCTCCAGCACCCCAGGTGGTGCTACTGGAGGTACATCAAGCATTTTTTCCACGCCACCCAGAGCAAATAAACTTTCCTTTCAAGAATCAGTCCACCAACGTACGCCCAAACTAGTAACTCCCAACACGCTCAAAGAACTTCTAATAGATTGTAGATATGACCCTGTGCCCGGAAAGGGGGACGAAATGGTGCTGGCATCATTACGTATCCGACGAGCTGCAATATATTTAGGGAAAATACCAGGAATGACTGCACATTTAGAAAATATATATCACTTTGTTCAGTCAGGGCGAGACCCTGAGAGTATTAACAGAGCCATGGAGTACCAAAAAGTGGAAATACAAGGAGAACTGTTACGTTTCCTCATAAACTGTGTGATCAGAAATCAAGACCGACCAGGGGTAAATGTGGAAGAAATGCAAATTCTTACCACGTGGAGTAAGAATATATCAGAGGGGAGACATGATAAACGATCATGTATAGTAGCTATGTGCCGAAAGATCCGCAAAGAAATAGAACGAATACACGAAGAAAGATTAGCAGTAGATGAACCTGAACAAAGCGAGGACGAGGAAGAATTAGAACTGCCCACAGGACAGTTAGAAACCATGGCCTATGTAGGTAGAGGAAGATCTTGCAATAATACTAGATGTTTTACTGATCCGATACGTCCGATACGTCCAGATAATAGCAGAAAATTCCAAACTCCTATAATAAATATAAGGTCCCCCGAACATTCATTCCAAGCCGCTGATAAATTACTCCGAGAACGAAGGGGTTATCATATACTCGATTCTATGGATGAACAAGAATTAGCCAGGTCAGCCGTTCACTGGGTTGATAGTCCTGGAAAATATGGTGATGATACACTAGCACATACGTTTTTGAACCTCGCCCCAGATGAACAGCGTTTAGCTGGTATCTATATGATTCAACAACTCCTTATATTATATAAAAGCCAACACTCCGATCCTGGCCCCTTACCTGATATATTGACTGAATTACTCACGAATAAATGGAGAGGTTCCGGTACTAAGTTAATTAGAGAGATACTAGAATCCAGAAAGCAGTACATTCTTTTTGTATGTCCTGAACATGTCTCACTGCCCATCAAGGAAAGAACGACGTATTATATGGATAGACAGAATCCCTTACGCGAAGTCCACCCGATAAAAGGTGAGGACAATGAGTTTAAACGTGTGTTTGTGTACACACCCATATCAAAAATAGAACTATTAGAAATGAAGAAAGTGGTACCCAGTCATGATAAAGACCCAGCGGGTTTCCACCGTGAAATTAAAGATATGTTACTCATGGGAGAATATACCTACCCCGACATTATGACAATATTGAAGGTATTAATGCCTGCTGGCATTTACGAAAAACTCAAGGAAAAGGATTGGGAGGTGGGAGACCAGAAGATAGATTGGACAGCATTAGAAAACGAAGAAAAAGCTCGAGGTCCAGGTTCAGGGCTTGGGGAAAAGACCAAAACACTACCAGGTTTACTAGTACAGGTACTGCCACGTTTGTTAACTACGAAAAAGGAAGACTGGGGTGCAATATCAGCCTGTAAACAAAAACCAGATGAAGACACTAGTGATTTCTATTCCCGATTTGAAAAATGTTTTGGTATAAATAGTGGAATAAAAGCAAGTAGCAAGTCGTATCCACACCTGTTTGTGACAAAATTGGTTGAAAATGCCTTGCCCCAAGTTAAGAATAGAATATTGAAATTCGAGAGTACCTGGCAAGGTAACACTCCGTCACAAATGTTACAAATGCTACAGTACCATCACAATAGAATTAGAGAAGAACAAGAACATGAACATAGACGCATGAAAGACACGAAAATGAAAATGCTAGTTTCCCAGACAGTTCCAGCTGACGGTCATAAAAAGGGTATGACACAGTCCAGTGTTTCAGCAGGTCCTGTAAAAGGGACGTGTAACTATTGTAAACAGCCAGGTCATTATGTACACGATTGTCCCGTTTTAAAACATAATATCGCCATAGGTAACACAAAAGAAAGACCAAGACCACTTAGACAGGATCAGAATCACCAAGGAGCCCCGCAGCATGCGCAGTCCATGCCAGCTCCGCAACAGTCTATGCCAGCTCCACCACCGCAGCCTATCGCTGCCACACAAACAACGACCCGACAGATGTATCAGACCGCACAATATGACTACCCTGATTATCAACGATACTCATGAAACAGCCTAGAGAGGGAAGTTGGCTTACCCCTTATTGAGGTCCCTGTAGATCAAGAAGGACCTTATGTACACAGTGAACTATTAGGCCAAGATAGAAAATTTTTACTTGATACAGGGGCAAGCCGAACAACAATAAAACGTAGTGAAGTTCCAGGGGTACCCCTCTCAGGCACACAGAATATTTCCCTTGGTTTTTCAGGAAAACCTATCATTAACGAAGTATCACAGCCTCTTCCACTTACGATTGGTCCCTTGACACGAACTACAGATTTATTACTTACTAAATCATGTCCAGAAAACCTGTTAGGCATAAAAACTTTGAAAGCTCTAGGAGCTATAATATGTTGTTCTCCGAAAGGAGTAAGATTATTTTTACGAGATTTCAAAGGGCACTACGTGTCCCGAGACATGGATTACCGACTGCAGACTTTACCCACACATTTATGGGCACAAGGCCCTACAGATGTTGGTTGCATGAACATTACACCATATCGAGTCACACTAAAGGCAGGAGTGGTACTACCCCGAATGCGACAATACAAGTTACCCCCAGATGCTGTAGTGGCTTTACTACAAATCATTGACGAGCTTATTACCCAAGGAGTGGTTGTGGAAACCGACTCCAATGTATGTAATTCACCGATAATTCCGATTCTTAAACGAACTGATCCAACAGCCCCGCCAGTATACCGATTGGTTATTGATCTGCGCGAATTAAATAAATGTATTGTACCACAATACCCCGTAGTCCCAGACATTTCTTCATTACTGACAGCCATTGATTCCGAAGCAACATTCTTTACTGTAATTGATCTCAAGAATGCCTTTTTCAGCGTCCCAATAGATCCGGAAAGCCAATACTTGTTCGGATTTAGTTTAAATGAACGAAGCTTTAAATTCACACGCGCACCTCAAGGATTCACAGAAAGCCCCAGCATCTATAGCCAAGCACTGAAACGAGAACTCGACAGTATCCATATGCCAGTCAACACTGCCCTGCTTCAATATGTCGATGATCTGCTGATCACCGCTAGAAGCGAGCCTGAATGTGAAGAAGCCTCACTGACGGTTTTACAATTTTTGGCCGAAAAGGGGCACAAGGTGTCCCCTTCTAAGCTGCAATTCTGTGTCCAGCGAGTTGTTTACCTTGGTCACTCGCTGTCCAAGGAGGGAAGGCAGCTTACATCAGATCGCATCCAGTTAATTGCTAACATGCCAATACCCAAGACACAAAAGGAGGTACGGGCTTTCATAGGCCTCACTTCATATTGTAGGCAGTGGATCCCTCAGTATGCATTTCTAGCAAAACCACTCATTCAATTGACAACACAGGAGGCAGCCACATCGACTGTTCTCCCTTGGACTCAGGAACATACACAAGCTTTTGAAAACCTAAAGAAAGCTTTATGTCAAGCACCTGCTTTAGCAACACCATGTTACAATAAACAGTTTACACTCTTTGTTACAGAACGCGAAGGTACTGCCTTGTCAGTACTCACACAGGAACAAGCAGGATCACACAAACCATGTGCTTATTTTTCTAGTACATTAGATCCCGTAGCTCAGGCTCTGCCTGCGTGCCTGAAATCAGTGGCAGCAACAGCTTTAGCAATCAGACAAAGCGATGCCATAGTACTAGGACACCAATTGACAGTACAAGTACCACATGCAGTAGAGGTTCTCTTGAACCGCACACAAACACAACACTTGACTATAGCACGACTCACTGGTTACGAATTAACATTGTTTCAGCCACATATAGAAATCAGACGTTGTAGTACATTGAATCCTGCCACACTGTTACCTGTAAATGGAACAGACCCACTTGCACATGATTGTATGGAAGTTATCACTATCACGACGAAACCCAGACAAGACTTGACAGACGTCCCATTGTCAGACCCAGACCTGACGTTGTATGTAGATGGTTCATGTATGAGAACAAGTACAGGAGAGTTAGTGGCCGCTTACGCAGTCACAACAGACACTGAAGTCATTGAAACAAACCGCATAAATACCTTGTCCGCTCAAGCAGCAGAGCTCATTGCTCTGACACAAGCCTGTATTCAAGCCACAAATAAAAAAGTCAACATATACACTGATTCACGTTATGCATTCGGAGTTGTATATGACTTCGGCGTGCTGTGGCGAGAGAGAGGTTATTTAACTTCTCACGGTGCCCACATTCAGCACGGACCCCTCATTCATGCCTTATTAGATGCAATACATCTACCTACTGCAATATCAATTATGAAATGTAAAGCTCATACGAAAGTTACTGATATCATTTCTCAAGGCAATGATCTAGCTGACAGAACAGCTAAACAGACTGCTCAAACTCAAACATCCGACATGACAAAGACAATAGTCCCGACACCGACATATTGCATGACGGTTAAGGATCCCGCTCTTGATGTAATTGACATACAGACACATGCTACACCAGACGAAATAAAGAAATGGACTGAATTAGGAGGGATCCAAACGGATCAAGGATGGATGACGAAGGAAAAATCTGTGTGGTTCCTTCCTGATTCAATGGTCCAAGTTATAATTAATACTGTACATAGTCCAGCGCATTTAGGAGAAAAAGCTATGCTAGACAGCATTCAACACATTTGGTTTAACAAATATTTACGAGCAGCAGCTAAACAAAAAGTTCGTACCTGTATGATCTGTTGTCAGTTTAACCCAGGTAAAAGCATTCCCGTAGAACAGGGTGGATTTCAGCCTCCTGATCACCCTTTTGAAGTCCTCCAGATGGATTATATCCAGATGGAACGATGTCGAGGATTCAAATATGTTCTCGTAGTTGTCTGTGCTCTTTCCCGTTGGACAGAGGCATACCCGGTTTCAGATTACACTGCCCCGACTACTGCCAAACAGTTGGTTCGAGAATTCTTCCCACGGCACGGTTTACCACGTGTTGTCTACTCAGATAACGGCCAGCCGTTCTCATCCGAACTAATGAAACACGTTTCACTTTTGTTAGGCTATCAGTGGAAATTCCACTGTGTCCGACACCCCGAGGCAGCAGGTCTCGTGGAAAGACATAATCAGACCCTGAAAATTAGATTGTCCAAAATATGTAGAGAGAAAGGTGTCGACTGGGTAGTAGCTTTACCAGTTGCACTCTTTTACATGAGAATGGTAGCACACTCTCGAACAGGGCTATCCCCTTATGAAGTGATCTTTGGTAGACCACCAAATATGTGGGGGACGCCTATACCACGTAAAATAACTGATATTGACTGTAATATGCTGACAGATTACCTGGCTTCCTTGATGTCTGCACTACAATCTTGTCGTTCACAGGTAGCTGCAGCCTTTCCCGACAACACCGAGGTGAAACCCCATGACGTAATTCCAGGGGACTTGGTATTAGTGAGGAACTTTGACCGGAAGTCTCAGCTGGATCCTAGGTGGAAGTCGCCTCAAATCGTACTGTTAACGACGAGGACTGCCGTGAAGATCGAAGGTCGAAAAGGCTGGATACATTCAAGTCATATCAAGAAATTTCATGGACTACCGTCCGACGTAAATGACACACCTCGCGTGTCTTCACCGATTGACTCAAAGCTTCCTTTGGTTGAACTGAATAACAATGAACAATATAAACTAAAACTTCGGTCTAACAAGTCAGGCAATTTGATTGTTTAAGTCCTCTCCAAGGTGAATCGGTCGAATTTGTCTCTGACATGTATCCCTTAGACCTGTATAGAGAAAGAAACAGAAGGAGGAAGTTGAAACAACATGCGTACTGTAAATCACTGCGTAGTCATTGCATAGTGACGTTATTGATTTTGTTTTTCTTAAGTCTTTTAATAATTACTGCAAGTATATTGTTGCACATATATTATCCTATTTCTAGACATGTTTATAATGTTACTGCTGAACATTCTTTTAGTGAATTACCTCCGCATGAGTTGTCCTATAGGTTTGCGCTGCGCAATAACACTTTTATTAGTATGTTACATCATTCCCATCAGGTTAGCAATGCTACAAATTGTTGGATATGTGGCCGACTCCCTCCCTATCAGAACTATAAAGGAATTTTGCCTCTCTTTCCATACCCGTTCACACACAATGGCTCCTGTGGAGCATGGTTTAGTTTAATTAATTCTCTAGATTCGAATTCTGCAGTTTACCAAAATAACTGGGTATGGGGAAATCTGAACTTAGTTTTACTCAAAGTCTGCTATCCTAACGAGGAGGGACTTCCCAAAAGAACAGGAACTGATTTAGAAAATGAAGTATATGGATTAGGTAATTTTACGCTTAATCTCATGATCCTGAATGTCGAATCCGAAGCTACACCAATTCTGCCCGCCATGTCAGTATTTCCAGTTAAAGGTGAATTATGTGTAAGAAAGAATGGTTCCATACATATGGGCCATAGTAGATGCACCACTGTAATAGAATTCAGTGATCAAGGCAAGTCTACCTTTAGAGCTTCCCGCCATTCCTACTTCATATGTGGTCAGACGGCATATATACGTTTGCCTCTAGATTGGGATGGTACCTGCTACATCGGATTCCTTATGCCACCTGTTTTTCTAGCTCCTCCTGATTATCACAGAAATACTCATTTAGTACACAATAGAGAACAAAGAGATCTCCCAATAGTCGATTACACTGAGACAGCATGGGAAAAATACACTGATTTCAATAAAGGTCTCTTTCCCTATATAGGTACAGTTACTAATAGTAAGCTGATACGTAGATTAACCAGAACCCTTGAAGCAGTAGTGAACGAAACTATTTCCGCCTTAGGCAATTTAACAGAAGAGCAGTCTGCTATGCGGATTGTTGTGCTTCAAAATCGTCTTGTCCTTGACGTCATCCTGGCCGATAGGGGCGGAGCTTGTAGGGTCATCGGATCAAGCTGTTGCATTTTCATACCAGAAAATTCGCCATCTGTATATAAAGCCATCACTCGCCTTCATAAGATTGTAAGCCAGATACACCAGAATCCAGGTACCTGGACTTGGTCCGGTTGGTTTTGGAGTGTATTATCTACCTTTGGATGGAGGGTCCTATCCTTCCTAGGTATTGGCTTTCTCATATTATTCAGTTGCTGCTTATGCCTACAATGTGGACCAGCGATTTGTGGTCTGTGTGCCACATCGTGTATTCCACCACCAAGATTTCACTCATCACGGAAGAAGAAAGAAGAACAAATGATGCTATATGAACAGATCAACGGATTGATGAAGATTGATATCTCTTAAGGGCAAGTAGGGGACAAGGAGGGAATGTGGAAATATGGATTTCTATGACCAGTTATGTCCCCTATCTTGGACCCCAACGGTTTCATGTATAAATCACAAGTACATGTATGTCCCCTCCAGTTCCAGTTATAAAGACGCAAACACATGTGTGTCCACCGCCAACATGTCCTCTTCCAGATCCGCCATGAATGGGCCGGATATTCCATTCCTAAGTATGAAAGGCCACCGGCTTTGTATGGTTCATTCATGCCATTTTACAGTCCAGGCGAGTAGGCCCTGATTCTGCCATTAAGCCTTTTCCTGCCTTCTGCCTCTGAAAGCTCCAGTCTGAGCTCGCATCTGTATCCATGAACTTTGTCCTACTCCCTGCGCGGCTAACGGTGCCTGACACCAGCCTGTTGCCTGCCAAAACTGTATTTCACCTTCGAAATTATCTGCTCCGCTCCGCATCCAATGCATTCCTGTCTAGTAGTTTAAGTAAACATTCTTCCAGCTACCAAGCAAGGGGCCCGGCTTCTCTGTCTTTATGCAAGTAATTCATAGCCCTGTTACTATGGAAGATTTCTGCCCTCGCATCTAGTGTAGACACTTAGACGCTTGTACACGCACTAACAGTCAGTATAGTCAGTATAGAATAAGATTTTACTCTAAGAGACCTCTCTTTTTGGATAACATAGTTCTTTAAACATAGGATGTTAGATATGATTTGAGATTAGGTTGACTTGACCCCCCAGACTCCCTGTCTCCACATGTAGAGCTAAATGTCAAGTCCCCTTCACCCCCCTAGTTGCATGTCAACCACACGTCATGCTGCTGCGCGCGCATGTCTGCCAAGTATTTCTGCTGACATTGCGAAATTCTTTCATGGAACCACCCTATTATGACATCACACCTGATGACGTTCTTTAGTTACGCCCAGTTACACCCACTTTAGCTACGCATGTATGTTTTATCTTTACTATCAATTGTTACGCCTCCTGCATTTGTTTCACTGTAATGCATATTGTATAAAAATGATTACTTGTCAATAAAGTAGGGCCTTCACTTCCTGAACCTTCGTGGTGATGGAATATGGAGCTCCTCAATTCGAATTGATCTTGGAATAAAGCCCGTTCCGAAACTCTAATACCACGGATTCTGCCTCTTATTTTACTGAGCTATTATTATAGATTTTCCGCATCAAATTAAGTTCCGGTAATTAAATTATTTACCACAGTGCACCACCCGCGATCCGCGGGGGCCCAGGCAGCCTCCAACTCTGCAGCGCTGGTGCGGGGGGGGGTCCCGGGGTGGCGTGGCGAACACAGCGACACGTGGCGAACACAGCAGGCATTATATGCGCCCAACGGCTGAAAATCGTTGCATATTTTTATAGCGCGAACTCGACCCGAAGGCAGCGGAGCGCTTCACACGAGCACCGCATCTACACTACACATTCAGGCACGGAGGGACCAAGCAACCCGCCCCAGAATCACAGGAAGCTCCTTAAATGAACCCCTCCCCATGCATTAAAAGCAAGCGAAAGCTACTGCGGCGCTGCCGCGGGACACGCTGTACCAATAACACGCTAAACCAATATCAGACGTGATGACCCCGCTGAACGCGCTACCGTCAAAACAGCGCTACCGCTGGGACCCGCTCATCTAACGGATACCATGCATAGCCCGGGCCTGAACCATTAAACCCTGCAAGTGTTTACGCGCTGACACCGCTCCCCGGCCCACGCAATTCCCTGGGATAAAAATTGCGCGAAAGATAGCACCGTGCTACCGCTAACAACTACTCGCCTCCCACGCTTATCATGCCCTAAACCGCACACCGCCTACGAGCCCCAGATCCTAGAGGGAGGCGTCGAATCGACAACGATTACCCGGAACCAACACGCTAACACAGAGGAGACACCGTGCAGCCACCGGAGCCCAGCGGGGGGCAAAGGTCCTTAGTCCACCCACTTACAGTGCCCCAAAGGCCGCACAGCGCTCCCCCCAGCCTCCGACACCTCACCTCTGGATCTGCGATGCCCAAGACGCTTCTACTATAGCCCGCTACCACACCGCAAGACTCCTCTGCCGACCGCAATTCAGGGTTCCACGACGATCGATTAGCCCCAGAAACCGCAAGACACCACCGCCGACCGCGATTCAAAGGGCGACGGAGAGATCTCGCGCGGCCGATCTACGGAGGCGGGAGGCATAAATAGGCCTGGCCCCGCCCAACCCAGTGGCCCGCCTCCCCCTGCAGGGCCATTGATTGGGGCCTCCCCTCCCAAGGCGCGGCCTCACGAGAGAGGAGGAACAAAGGGGGGGGGAGGCTCCGACGGGTGGCCACTAGAGGGCTGACCTGCTAATGTCCCCCTGCGTGGGACGCGGCCAGCGACATACCTCTTGTGCCGCTGCTGCTGGTGCCATTTCCCCCTTCTTGGCAGGCATGGATGTCTTCCGTCACCATGCAGGACAGTGCGGGCGCCGTTAACTGGTCGTGTGCCACCTTTCCAGGAGGTACTCCTGTTGTAAAGCCGGACAGGACGGCGGTGGCAGTGGGTGCGGGGTGCCGCAGGCTAGGCCCACTCCTCGATGAACTGGGAGGCGGCCGCCACGTCACACGTGGGATAAGACCCACTCGTCGCCATTCTGGTGTTGTGGGCCTCAGGCCCGCATGGTGGATGAATGACCACAGACACAGCGTAGTTGGGTATTAGAGCTGGCCCCGAGCACGTGCACTCGGGCTCTTTTATTGACGGGGCCATGTCACTCGTGGCACCCGTGATGGATGGGTGTGGGGGTGCAGTGTGTCCAGCCCTCAAGGGAGTGGCTGGGATTACAGCTTCGTGTGAGACACTAGAACGTGTCTCGCAGGACATTACACACCCCACAGATCTGATGACATCATTCGACCTCCCCTTCTCTAAACAGCTGTCATCTGTCCCTTCAGATGCGAGTTGGGGGCAGTTGATTCCTGATGTCTGTTCCAGACTTCTCAGGTGGAACATCAAGCATTGCTGGTGGCTGTTCTATCAAATCTGCTTCAGATGTGGGCCCAGAGACCCTTGAACCCATCTGTCTCTTCCAGCAAGTGTGGTTGCGTGTGGCATACATGTCTCAAGCGGCACGTCCTTACTGTGACGTCAGTGCCAGATGTCTGTTCCATAATACCTGGGTTCCGGATGTCTGAGCTGTAATATCTCAGCAGTGATGTCAGTGAAATGATATTAAATTCCTGGCGTCTATACCAGAACGGTCTAGCGCGGAGTCTGATGTGGCGTACTGGATTAGTAAGGGCGGTTCTCGCCAATTCAGCGGCAGCCTCGGTTCTGTGGCCTCTAGTGTCTGACATCTGCCACAGAAGCGCCGTTGTTAGTTGCTGCTCGGATAAATGCCTGTGCCGTCATATTGTGCAATAAGTGAGCCCTGGTGTGGGTTGTAAAAGCCTTGTGGTGGGTGTGTGATGTAGGAGGGTGAGTTGCGGGCATCTTTTGTTAAACATTTCCCCTTTGATGCAGTTCTCGCCTATTTCATGTCTGTTAAGGACACCTGTGCTGCAGAGCCTGTTGTGATAAGCGTCAGTGAATAAGAGACTACTGTAAATGCTTCCTGTAGCGTGACGTCACTACCGGCCTCTAGAGCATTGTCCCCACAGCTGGCTCCCAGCTGTCAGGATGGCCGAGCGGTCTAAGGCGCCAGACTCAAGAGCTGCCTCTTCCCCCAGCTGGGTGTTCTGGTCTCCGATTGGAGGCGTGGGTTCAAATCCCACTTCTGACAATCCTACTTTTGCAACTTGTTAATATTTGGGCAACTTTTACTTCCCATGTGCAGTTTGTGTGCATTCCCTTGGGAGTGGTGCGCAGCAGCGGAGTCAGAGGAGGAGGAGCCATAATAGGAGTTGAGACTTCTCTTGTATGCACATATTGGTGCGGGGCCCTTGGGAGGCGGGGTTTATCGACAAGTATGGTCTCTAATGGTACTGGCATGGATCAGTGTATTTTACCAGTCGCCACGTGGTTAGGTCCTAATGCGCTGATCTGAAAACGTACGAGTCTTTTACGATGTTTTCACCTGGTGCAGTTATAGAGTTAATTAGAGTCGTAACGTCTTAGAACTGAACCCTGATGGATGCAGCACGGAAAAGCGACTTGTGTATTGTTAGTGCTAAGGGCACTGTGAATGTTTAAGTCATTATTATACGCAGTATAATACATTTCGGTTAAAGATAAAAAGAGCTTTAAAGTATAGATTTCATTAATATGCAGACTCTACATGGTGCATACTTTTTTATGAATGTCCTTTAAAAGCATGCACCCCATGGCTCAGCTTGGAACACCCTTACAGTACCTCGCAAAAAGAAAATACCACCTCCGAAGCAGCCTTTACATTTGCCAAGTAACCAATGGCACACATGTGCCTTGCTTTGGGGAAGCAGAAAAGAAGGGTTTTTATTTCCCCTGTCTGCACCTCCCTCGGGAACGCAGCGCAGACACCCCCTTGCAGGTCAGCGAGGAACTCAGTTGTGGAAATTAACCTTTGTTCTTTAGCTGAGAGGCTAAAAGTAAGGACAGTTAAAACAGTCATTACAGATGGTTGGTCACCCTAGTCTAGAGGGAGAAGGGAGCAGCAGTGGAGGGGTGAGAGGAGCAGCGAGGGAGAGACCAGAGGCCTGGAAGGAGAAAGAGCAGCAGTGGAGAGACTAGAAGCCTAGAGGGAGAAGAGAGAAGCTGGGGAGGGACGAGAGGCCTGGTGGGAGAGGGGGCAGCAAGGGAGGGACTAGAAGCCTGGAGGGAGAGGGGGCGGCAAGGGAGGGACTAGGAGCCTGGAGGGAGAGGGGGCAGCAAGGGAGGGACTAGAAGCCTGGAGAGAGAGGGGGCAGCAAGGGAGGGACTAAAAGCCTGGAGAGAGAGGGGGCGGCAAGGGAG